>NC_091687.1:56257500-56894166 GCF_041296265.1 Equus caballus | reverse complement strand
GTAAAAATCTGCTGTTCTGGGTTAGGCAATATCATGTAGCCGGGTCTGGGAGTTTTTAGACAGATAAGCAGAAATGAGACCTGATGGATGCTCTACCCTCCTCAGGTAGGGACCTCTCCAAAGGCTTGATTCCTTTGTGTCTGTGTGGCGGGTGGAGAGAACTCTCATGGCCCTAGAGCTTTCACTACTTTGCCTATATTTTAACTCTCCTGTTTGCTATGAGTCATTTTCCAATAAACTTAGGCATATATAATTAACCCAGTTTACTGTGCTACTTGTCACCCCATTTGTTATCATTTACCTTCACCCCACAAAAGACCAGCAAACTCTACTTAAAGCAATTTCATACCTATACAACTCTACAATGTTGATTTAATTTTCTCCCCACTTTAAAAACTAAAAAACTAAATTTTTTTTTTTTTTCTGAGGAACATTCACCCTAGGCTAACATCTGTGCCAATCTTCCTCTATTTTGTATGTGGGTTGCTGCCACAGCATGGCTGCTGAAAAGTGGTATAGGTCCATGCCTGGGAACTAAACCCAGGCTGCCAAAGCGGAGTGCATCCAACTTAACCACTAGGCCATGGGGCCAGCCCCAGTAAATGTATTATTTAAAAAAACTTTAATTACCCCACAATTCTGCCATACAGCTGTTACGATTTTCATATATCTTGCCTTCATTTTTGTTCACAAGCACACCTATTTAATATAATTGGAATCATAGTTTACATTTTGCATGCTTCTTTTTTCACTATGAGATAGATTTCATTTCAATCAGTAGGACAAACATTTATTCATTTATCATGTCCAAGCAACTATTTATTTTAAAAGTCTGAACTAGTTTTAATTGCCTAAAGTGATGAACATATTGGATGAAAAGACAATTGGTGCAACATTTAACCTCTAAACAACTGCAGATCCTATTACAATATGTTTTTAAAAATCTTATACAACTTTAGACATGGGTATGTTAAGTGTAATCATTTTTTAGTAAATTCAAGTCCTAAGTAACTAAACATCAGCATTATTAAACACAATTTATTGTTTTTATAGAGCCCTGTCCTAATTATTACTTATAAAAAAGTGAATAAAGCATCAACCCTGCCCTTGAGGGAACCACTGTTTCTTTTTTTTTTTTTTTTTTTTTTTTTATTTTTTTATTAATGTTATGATAGATTACAACCTTGTGAGATTTCAGTTGTACATTTTTGTTAGTCATGTTGTGGGTACACCACTTCCCCCTCCGTACCCTCCCCCCACCCCCCCTTTTCCCTGGTAACCACCAATCAGATCTCCTTCTCAATATACTAATTTCCACCTATGAGTGGAGTCATATAGAGTTCGTCTTTCTCTGACTGACTTATTTCGCTTAACATAATACCCTCGAGGTCCATCCACATTGTTGTGAATGGGCCAATTTCGTCTTTTTTTATGGCTGAGTAGTATTCCATTGTGTATATATACCACATCTTCTTTATCCAATCATTAGTTTCTGGGCATGTATGCTGGTTCCACGTCTTGGCTATTGTAAATAATGCTGCAATGAACATAGGGGTGCAACGGACTCTTGAGATATCTGATATCAGGTTCTTAGGATAGATACCCAGTAATGGGATGGCTGGGTCATAGGGTATTTCTATTTTTAACTTTTTGAGAAATCTCCATACTGTTTTCCATAGTGGCTGTACCAGTTTGCATTCCCACCAACAGTGTATGAGGGTTCCTCTTTCTCCACAACCCCTCCAACATTTGTCGTTCTTGGTTTTGGATGTTTTTGCCAATCTAACGGGGGTAAGGTGATATCTTAGTGTAGTTTTGATTTGCATTTCCCTGATGATTAGCGATGATGAACATCTTTTCATGTGTCTATTGGCCATATTTATATCTTCTTTTGAGAAATGTCTGTTCATGTCCTCTGCCCATTTTTTGATCGGGTTGTTTGTTTTTTTGTTGTTAAGCAGTGTGAGTTCTTTGTATATTATGGAGATTAACCCTTTGTCGGATAAGTGGCTTGTAAATATTTTTTCCCAATTAGTGAGCTGTTTTTTTGTTTCAATCCTGTTTTCCCTTGCCTTGAAGAAGCTCTTTAGTCTGATGAAGTCCCATTTGTTTATTCTTTCTATTGTTTCCCTCAACTGAGGAGTTACAGTGTCCGAAAAGATTCTTTTGAAACTGATGTCAAAGAGTGTACTGCCTATATTCTCTTCCAAAAGACTTATTGTCTCAGGCCTAATCTTTAGGTCTTTGATCCATTTTGAGTTTATTTTGGTGTGTGGAGAAAAAGAATGGTCAATTTTCAATCTTTTGCATGTGGCTGTCCAGTTTTCCCAGCACCATTTGTTGAAGAGACTTTCTTTTCTCCATTGTAGGCCCTCTGCTCCTTTGTCGAAGATTAGCTGTCCATAGATGTGTGGTTTTATCTCTGGGCTTTCAATTCTGTTCCATTGATCTGTGGACCTGTTTTTGTACCAGTAACATGCTGTTTTGATCACTGTAGCTTTGTAGTATGTTTTGAAATCGGGGATTGTGATTCCGCCGGCTTTGTTTTTCTTGCTCAGGATTGCTTTAGCAATTCGCGGTCTTTTGTTGCCCCATATGAATTTTAGGATTGTTTGTTCAATTTCTGTGAAGAATGTTCTTGGGATTCTGATTGGGATAGCATTGAATCTGTATATTGCTTTAGGTAGTATGGACATTTTAACTATGTTTATTCTTCCGATCCATGTGCAAGGGATGTCTTTCCATCTCTTTATGTCATCGCCTATTTCTTTCAAGAGAGTCTTGTAGTTTTCATTGTATAGATCCTTCACTTCCTTGGTTAAGTTTATCCCAAGGTATTTTATTCTTTTCGTTGCTATTGTGAATGGGATAGAGTTCTTGAGTTCTTTTTCTGTTAGTTTATTGTTAGTGTATAGAAATGCTACTGATTTATGCACGTTAATTTTATACCCTGCTACTTTGCTGTAGTTGTTGATTATTTCTAATAGTTTTTCTGTGGATTCTTTGGGGTTTTCTATGTATAAGATCATGTCGTCTGCAAACAACGAGAGTTTTACTTCTTCGTTACCTATTTGGATTCCTTTTATTTCTTTTTCCTGCCGAATTGCTCTGGCCAGCACCTCCAGAACTATGTTGAATAGGAGTGGTGAAAGTGGGCACCCTTGTCTTGTTCCTGTCCTCAGAGGGATGGCTTTCAGCTTTTGTCCATTGAGTATGATGTTGGCTGTGGGTCTATCATATATGGCCTTTATTATGTTGAGGTACTTTCCTTCTATACCCATTTTACTGAGGGTTTTTATCATAAATGGGTGTTGGATCTTGTCGAATGCTTTCTCTGCATCTATTGAGATGATCATGTGGTTTTTGGTTTTCATTTTGTTAATGTAGTGTATCACGTTGATTGACTTGCGGATGTTGAACCATCCCTGTGTCCCTGGTATAAATCCCACTTGATCATGGTGTATAATCTTTTTGATGTATTGCTGTAATCGGTTTGCCAAAATTTTGTTGAGGATTTTTGCATCTATGTTCATCAGTGATATCGGCCTGTAGTTCTCCTTCTTTGTGTTGTCCTTGTCAGGTTTGGGGATCAGAGTGATGTTGGCTTCATAGAATGTGTTAGGGAGTTCTCCATCTTTCTCAATTTTCTGGAACAGTTTGAGGAGAATAGGTATTAAGTCTTCTTTGAATGTTTGGTAGAATTCTCCAGAGAAGCCGTCTGGTCCTGGACTCTTGTTTTTGGGGAGGTTTTTGATTACCGTTTCTATTTCCTTACTTGTGATTGGTCTATTCAGATTCTCCATTTCTTCCTGATTCAGTTTGGGGAGATTGTAGGAGTCTAGGAATTTGTCCATTTCTTCCAGGTTGTTCAATTTGTTGGCATATAGTTTTTCATAGTATTCTCTTATGATCTCTTGTATTTCATTGGTATCTGTTGTGATTTCTCCTCTGTCATTCCTGATTTTATTAATTTGCGATTTCTCTCTTCTTTTCTTGGTGAGTCTGGCTAGGGGTTTGTCAATTTTGTTAATTCTTTCGAAGAACCAACTCTTTGTTTCATTGATCCTTTCTATTGTCTTTTTTGTTTCAATATCGTTTATTTCTGCTCTTATTTTTATTATTTCCCTCCTTCTACTGACTCTGGGCCTTGTTTGTTCTTCTTTTTCTAGTTCTGTTAGGTGTCGTTTGAGGTTGCTTACGTGAGCTTTTTCTTGTTTAGTGAGGTGAGCCTGTATTGCGATGAATTTCCCTCTTAGGACTGCTTTTGCTGCATCCCAAATGATTTGGTATGTCGTGTTCTCATTTTCATTTGTCTCCAGATAATATTTGATTTCTTCTTTAATTTCTTCAATGATCCATTGTTTGTTGAGAAGCGTGTTGTTTAGTCTCCACATTTTTGCACCTTTCTCTGCTTTTTTCTTGTAGTTGATTTCTAGTTTAATAGCGTTATGATCAGAAAAGATGCTTGATATTATTTCAACTCTCTTGTATTTATTGATGTTTGCTTTGGTTCCCAAAATATGGTCAATCCTTGAGAATGTTCCATGTGCACTTGAGAAGAATGTGTAACCTGCTGTTTTTGGATGAAGTGTTCTATATATATCTATTAAGTCCATCTGGTCTAATTTTTCATTTAATTCTATTATTTCCTTGTTGATTTTCTGTCTGGATGTTCTGTCCATTGGTGTTAATGGTGTGTTGAGGTCCCCTACTATTATTGTATTGTTGTTGATGTCTTCTTTTAGTTCTATTAAGAGTTGCTTTACAAATTTTGGTGCTCCTGTGTTGGGTGCGTATATATTTATAAGTGTTATGTCTTCTTGGTGGAGAGTCCCTTTTATCATTATATACTGTCCCTCTTTGTCTTTCTTTATCTGTTTTGCTTTGAAATCTACCTTGTCTGATATTAGTATAGCGACACCTGCTTTCTTTTGTTCCTTATTAGCTTGGAGTATTGTTCTCCATCCCTTCACTCTGAGTCTGTGTTTGTCTTTGGGGCTGAGGTGTGTTTCCTGGAGGCAGCATATTGTTGGATCTTGTTCTTTGATCCATCCTGCCACTCTGTGTCTTTTGATTGGGGAGTTCAATCCGTTTACATTTAGAGTGATTATTGAGACGTGGGGGCCTACCACTACCATTTTGTGTCTTGTTTTCCGGTTTTCTTCAGTTTCCTTTGTTTCTCGTCCCATGGTTTAATCTGTTCTGATGTAGAGCTGCTACTCTCTGTTGTTGTCCTTCTACTTATCTCCTCTGCTCTTGGTTTTGTAGCCCCTTTCCTTTTTTGGATTTTTCAGGAATGAGGGTTTTCCTGAGGATTTCCTGAAGAGGAGGTTTTGTGGCAATGAACTCCCTTAATTTTTGTTTATCTGGGAAAGTTTTTATTTCTCCATCGTATTTGAAGGATATTTTCGCTGGGTAGAGAATTCTCGGCTGTAGGTTTTTGTCCTTCAGATTTTTGAATATATCATTCCACTCTCTTCTAGCCTGTAAAGTTTCTGCTGAGAAATCTGCTGATAGCCTGATGGGGGTTCCTTTGTAGGTTAGTTTCTTTAGCCTGGCTGTCCTTAATATTTTCTCCTTGTCGTTGACTTTTGCTAGCTTCACTACTATATGCCGTGGAGTTGGTCTTCTTGCATTGATAAAGTTTGGAGATCTATTGGCTTCTGTCACCTGAAGATCCATCTCCCTCACCAGATTTGGGAAGTTCTCAGCCATTATTTCTTTGAATAGGTTTTCTGCCCCTTTCTCCTTCTCTTCTCCCTCTGGTATACCTATAATCCTTACGTTGCATCTCCTAATTGTGTCTGATAATTCTCGGAGAGTTTCTTCATTTCTTTTAAGTCTTGCTTCTCTCTCCTCCTCTGCCTGCAACAATTCTATATTGCCATCTTCCAAATTGCTAATTCTTTCCTCCATATTATCGGCCCTACTGTTCAGAGCATCTAGATTTTTCTTAATCTCCTCTATTGTGTTCTTCATTTCCAGTATTTCTGTTTGGTTCTTCTTTATCGTATCAAACTCTTTTGTGACATAGCTCCTGAACTCGTTGAGTTGTCGGTCAGAATTCTCTCTTAACTCAGTGAGTATTTTAATGATGGCTGTTTTGAAGTCATCATCATTTAGGTTATATATCTCATTTTCTTTGGGATTGTTTTCTGTGTATTTGTTACTTTCTTTCTGTTCTGGAGATTTGATGTATTTTTTCATATTGCTTGATGATGTTGATTTGTGCCTCCGCATGGAGATAGAGTTTAGTTGCTCCTTTCACTTGT
Source organism: Equus caballus (assembly GCF_041296265.1). Taxonomy (NCBI): domain Eukaryota; kingdom Metazoa; phylum Chordata; class Mammalia; order Perissodactyla; family Equidae; genus Equus; species Equus caballus. The sequence continues at coordinate 56,887,894 of NC_091687.1, read as the reverse complement.
TTCAGCTGCTGCGGTGGGGGGAGCAGCTGTTTATACTTCACCAACCAGGAACCCTGTCCGTAGTTGCTAACTGGGCCTGGGCCCCTCTTCGTAGCCACAGTGGCCCTTTGGATTCCCTCCTCTGCCGTGGGGGCCGTCACGGGGGGCTTCAGACTGCAGGTGCCTACTGTTGTTGCCCACCTAGATGCGCTCTCTCCTTGGGGTCTGCAACGGTGTTATGGGCTTTTCCAGCGGCCAGGGGTGGGATCACTTTTATTTGTCGCTCGGTTGCTGTCGGCACCCACCAAATCTCACTTGTCCTCTATGGGTCGCAGGAGAGCTATTGGCATCTTCTACAGTCTGTGGTTAGTACACCTAGCTATGCTGCTTTTGCCCTGGGGTCTTCCAGCCTTGTGGCTGGCGGCTGGGTGCCTTCTACTGGTGCTGTGCAGAGGCTTTCCCTAAGGCTTCTGTGAGCCTGTAGGGTTTCCCCCTAGGCTACTAAGCTGGGTCTCTGGAACTCTCTCCAGCCCCAGTCCTCTCCGAGATCTCCGGCAATCCCTAGCCTCACCTGGTGGGCAACGGCAGCTGGGGGTCGCCCCGCCCTCTGGGCTTCTCTCCGGGCCTCTGCCGGGAGCTCTGAATGCTCAGCGTGGCCCCTCTGCTACCGGCAGACAGAGAGTTTTGTCTCAGCGTGGCCCCTCTGCTACCGGCAGACAGAGAGTTTTGTCTGCTGCCCGGGCGGAGCTCCGGCGCTTCTCCACCGGATCGCCGGACCCGCCTTTGAAAGTTCCCCCGCCCCGGTCCTCTCTGAGATCTCCGGCAATCCCTAGTCCCACGGGGCGGGCAACGGCAGCTGGGGGTCGCCCCGCCCTCTGGGCTTCTGTCCGGGCTTCTGCCGGGAGCCCTGAGTGCTCAGCGTGGCCCCTCTGCTACCGACAGACAGAGAGTTTTGTCTGCTGCCTGGGGGAGCTCCGGCACTTCCCCTCCGGGTCGCCGATCCGGCCTTTGAAAATTCCCCCGCCCCGGTCCTCTCCGAGATCTCCGGCAATCCCTAGTCCCACGGGGCGGGCAACGGCAGCTGGGGGTCGCCCCGCCCTCTGGGCTTCTGCTCCGAGATCTCCGGCAATCCCTAGTCCCACGGGGCGGGCAACGGCAGCTGGGGGTCGCCCCGCCCTCTGGGCTTCTCTCCGGGCCTCTGCCGGGAGCTCTGAATGCTCAGCGTGGCCCCTCTGCTACCGGCAGACAGAGAGTTTTGTCTGCTGCCCGGGCGGAGCTCCGGCGCTTCTCCACCGGATCGCCGGACCCGCCTTTGAAAGTTCCCCCGCCCCGGTCCTCTCCGAGATCTCCGGCAATCCCTAGTCCCACGGGGCGGGCAACGGCAGCTGGGGGTCGCCCCGCCCTCTGGGCTTCTGTCCGGGCTTCTGCCGGGAGCCCTGAGTGCTCAGCGTGGCCCCTCTGCTACCGACAGACAGAGAGTTTTGTCTGCTGCCTGGGGGAGCTCCGGCACTTCCCCTCCGGGTCGCCGATCCGGCCTTTGAAAATTCCCCCGCCCCGGTCCTCTCCGAGATCTCCGGCAATCCCTAGTCCCACGGGGCGGGCAACGGCAGCTGGGGGTCGCCCCGCCCTCTGGGCTTCTGTCCGGGCCTCTGCCGGGAGCTCTGAATGCTCAGCGTGGCCCCTCTGCTACCGGCAGACAGAGAGTTTTGTCTGCTGCCTGGCGGAGCTCCGGCGCTTCCCCACCGGGTCGCCGGACCCGCCTTTGAAAGATCCCCCGCCCCGGTCCTCTCCGAGATCTCCGGCAATCCCTAGTCCCACGGGGCGGGCAACGGCAGCTGGGAGACCTCCGTGCCCACCGTGTCTCTCTCTGGGACCCTCCGGGCGCCCCGAGCACCAGGCCGGGTCTCCCCGCCAATGGCGGGGAGAGACTCTCCCCGCGGGCTCAGGTGTGCAACTCCAAAGTTTCCCTCTGCGTTTAGGAGTAATTGCGGGGGGTTTAAGTAGGGTTCTGGTCACCTGTTTCCACCGTCGCTCCTCTGTTGTGTTCTCGCTCCTGCCCTAGATGTGTGTGGATCCTCTGGGGGCGTCCGTTGGAAGAAAGCCGCTTGCGGGTACTAGGCTGCCCGTCGGGGTCGGAGAGTTTTCACCTATTTCCACATCCTCCCGGAGGAAAGTCCGTCCGCCTTCCGATGTATAGTCGCGTGGGTGTCTCAGACGTCCTGAGATGCTGTCTGGATATCCTTTGTCAAGCGATAAGTGTCCAAATAATTGTAGACTCGAAGGGCGAGAGACAAAGAGGACTACTCACGGCGCCATCTTGGAAGAATCCCGGAACCACTGTTTCTTCTCCACCAAAATGAACCAAACTGGCAAAGTGTCCACAGCAAATAAGGATTTTTATTTCACTTGTTTATTTTATGGATATAAGAAATATCATGAGCTGATACGTAAGAGTCTTATCATGGGATGGAAATAAGCGTAAAAACTTACACAACCTGATTTGCAAGTTGATAATAGTAACTAACAGATTTTTCACTAAGTGGTGGGCACCCTGGCTGCCAGTATCCATTTCTGGTCACGCAAAATCAGTATTTAAAAGGAGAAGCCTGTAATTTTCTTAGAGAGAAAAACACAACACATTTTCAAACAAATTCAAAGCAAAATATGCCATTAAGTCTTCTGAAGAATTTGAAGGCCGTGATTTAAAAGAGAGTTTGGCCATTGAAAAAAATATCTGATGGTTTTTTGTATCACCACTGCCAACTACCCTCCCAGACACAGTGCAATTTGGTGGGGCCATGACTACACTGTGGCCATGAAGCATGAGCAGCAGCTTATAGTAGGCGGGTCAGTGTGGTTTGAGGTCCCAGGGCTGTTGGAGAAGGATGACTCAAGGTCAGGGCAAACCACACTGTATGCTTCTCCACTTGAGGTGAAATTAGGTTAAAACGAGTACCCTCAGGTTGCCCTAAAGAAAAGAAGTAGTCAGAGAAGAGAATCTAACAGGTGTCTACGGAAGAGGCAAAGGGTGAATGTGGGTATAGTCGTGATGCTGGTAGTGGTAGGGGGTTACTATGGTGAGGTAGAAAGTGCAGACCTCTTGGAATGGAGGTGTATCTAGGATGACTGCTTGGATATTAGCCTCATCCATATTTTTAGCACCAAGTATAGCATCTCCTTCTCTCCTCCAAATCACTTCCTATAGCCATCACACAAGTTTTCACAAGAGTGAGCACCCTGCATCCATACCTTAAGGAGGGCTCTGAACTTAATAAATAATACACAACAGAGTCATACTTTCTTGTATTTAAGAACAATGCTGAACCAGGAATATGGAAACAAGAAATGCTTCTGCTCACTTACCTTCTCCAGTGCAGCTTGAACGACTGATTCACTTTCTGTATCAAGGGCAGATGTAGCCTCATCTAAGATCAGAATCTTGGGGTTTCGAACCAAAGCTCGAGCAATCGCGATTCTCTGTTTCTGTCCTCCACTCATTTGAGCTCCTTTTTCCCCTACCAAGGTATTAAATTTCTAATGAAAAATAAGAAAGAGCACAGAAACAGAAGGCAGCATGATCACATGATTAGAACAGGAAATGACAAACAATCACAGCTGTGTATTAATATCAACTTAATCATTACTTCAGCCTGGATGTTTTTGACCTTTGATCTGTTCTTTCTGAAAACAAATTACTACTATAAAAAAAAGAGTCTAGTGAAAAGAGGACCTAAGAAAAATTTGGCTAGGACTAAAGGAAATGAGAACATACGATAATCAAGGATTTTTAGAAAAATTAATAATAATTCGAATCAATTTTCAAAAATTTTTAAACATTTAAAAACTGCATTTAAATCTTTAAGAGAACGCCTGCAATATGAACACAAACTTTATAATTTGAAATGTTTATTAGTAATTTAATATGTTATCCACAATTTCCTTTCTGGATATTCTGAAAAATTGCATGAAAAAAATTATTGCGAAAACTAACTTCCCCTCAAAATCTTTTTCAATCTTGGGGGAATTAAAAAAATGTTTTGTTTTTTTGAGGAAGATTAGCCCTGAGTTAACATCTGCCAATCCTCCTCTTTTTGCTGGGGAAGGCTGGCCCCGAGCTAACATCCGTGCCCATCTTCCTCTACTCTGTATGTGGGATGCCTGCCACAGCACGGCTTGACAAGTGATGTGAAGGTCCACACCTGGGATCCGAACCAGGGAACCCTGGGACGCCGAAGCAGAACATGGGAACTTAACCACTGTACCACTGGGCCAGCCCCCTAAAAATTCTTTAAATTGAAGTATAGTTGACATACAATATTGTATTAGTTTCAGTTGTACAACATAGTGATTTAACATTTACTTACATTGCAAAATGATCACTCTGATAAGACTAGTTATCATCTGTCATCATACAAAGTTATTACAATACTGTTGACTAGATTCCGTAAGCTGTACAGTACATCCCAATAACTTATTTTATGACTAGAAGTTTGTACCTCTAATCTCCTTCACCTATTTTGCCCTTTCCCCACCCCTTCCCCTCTGGCAACCACCAATTTTTCTCTGTATCTATCAGTCTGTTTCTGTTTTGTTTTGTTTGTTAATTTGTTTTTGGGTCTTTTTTTTAGATTCCAGATATAAGTGACATCATACAGCAATCTTCTTTCTCTATCGAGCTTATTTCACTTAGCATAATACTCTCTAGATCCATTCATGTTGTCGAAAATGGGAGGGTTTCATTCTTTTTTATGGCTAATATTCGATTATTTATATATACACCACATCTTCTTTATTCATTCATCCATCTATGGACACTTAGGTTGCTTCCATATCTTGGCTATTGTAAACAATGCTGCAATGACCATAGGGGTGCATATACCTTTTCAAATTAGTGTTTTCATATTCTTTGGATAAATACCCAGAAATGGTATTGCTGGATTGTATGGCAGCTCTATTTTTAATTTTTTGAGGAACCTCCATACTGTTTTCCATACTGGTTGCATTAATTTACATTCCCACCAACAGTGCATGAGGAGTCCCTTTTCTCTACATCCTCACAAACACTCGTTATTTTCTGTCTTTCTGATAATAGCCATTCTGACAGGAGTGAAGTGATATCTCGTGGTTTTGATTTACATTTCCCTGATTACTAGTGATGTTGAGCACCTTTTCATGTACTTGTTGGCCATCTCTATGTCTTCTTTGGAAAAATGTCTATTTACATCCTCTGCCTATTTTTTAATCAGATTGGGTTTTTTTTGATATTAAGCTCCTTAGATATTTTGGATATTAACCCTTTATCAGTTATATCATTTGCAAATATAGTCTTCCATTTAGTAGGCTGCCTTTTTGTTTTGTTGATGGTTTCTTTTGCCTTGAAAATTGGGAGACTTTTTAGGTCTTCTTTTATCTATTTAATTTATTGTTTTTGGTATATGCATCTTTAACAAAGTAGATATTATTAGCTTTTTTTTTCTTGTGTGTGAATTGGCCCTGAGCTAACATCTGTTGCCAATCCTCCTCTTTTTGCTTGAGGAAGACTGTCACTGAGCCAACATCTGTGCCAATCTTCCTCCATTTTATGTGGGATGCCACCACAACGTGGCTTGATGAGCAGTGTTAGGTCTGCACCCGGGATCCAAACCTGCAAACCCCAGGCTGCCAAAGCAGAGCGTGTGAAGTCAATCACTATGCCATAGGGCCAGCCCTGATATTGTTAGATTTTTGGGGTTGGAAGTAACTTCTAGCACTAAGGAAGCATGGTTAGTAACATTCTATTGGGTGAAGCCCTTTATCCAAAGTTCTGGATCTTTTGCCTCTCTATACAAACTTTAGAATCAGTTTGCTGTTATCCACAAAATAACTTGCTGGGATTTTGACTGGCATTGTGTTGAATCTTTAGATCAAGTTAGGAAGAAGTGACATCTTGGCAATACTGACTCTTCTTATCCATGAACAGGGAGTATCTCTCCATTTATTTAGTTTTTTGATCTTGCTCATCAGACTTTTGCAGTTTTCCTCATATAGACCTTATACATATTTTGTTAAATATATACCTAAGTATTTCATTTTTGGTGTGCTAATGTAAAATGGTATTGTGTTTTTAATGTCAAATTCTACTTGTTCATTGCTGGTATATAGGAAAGCGACTGACATTTGCATATTAATTTTGTATCCTGCAGCCTTGTGAAAACTGCAGTGTGTACTTCTTTGGTCTGTCTTCTTTTACCTACCATAATGTTTCTGAGATTCATCCATGCTGTGTTTATCAGTAGTTCGCTCCGAGTAGTGTTCCACACAATATAATTTTACCTTGGGTTGCCAAATTTAGCAAAAACAAATAAAAATGCATTAAAGAAAACCCATGGAGCTCAGTCAAATTTGAATTTCAGATGAATAATGAATATTTTTTTAGTATAAGTATGTTTCATACAGTATTTAGGACAGACTTATACCAAAAAAGTTACTTGTTATTTATCAGAAATTCAAATTTAACTGTAAATCTTGTATTTCATCTGGCAATCTATCAATCATGATTTATTTATCCATTCAGGTGCTGATGAACATTTGGATTGTTTCTGTTTTTTTTTTTTTTTTCTTTTTTTGGTGTGGAAGATTCACTCTGAGCTAACATATGTTGCCAATGTTCCTCTTTCTTTTGCTTGAGGAAGATTAGCCCTGAGCTAAAATCTGTGCCAATCTTCCTCTATTTTGTATGTGGGTCACTGCAACAGCATGGCCTGATGAGTGCATAGGTCTGTGCCCAGATCAGAACCTGCAAACCAGAACCACTGAAGTGGAGCACACTGGACTTAACCACTATCCCACAGGGCTGGCCCCTCATTTTCATTTTTAGTTCAAAATAGTTTTTAAATTTTCTTGAGACTTCCTCTTTAAGCCATAGATTACTTATAAGTGTGTTATTTAATTTTCAAATATTTGTGGATTTTCCAGATATATTTCTGCTATTGATTTCTATAGTTTTATTATGGTCTTCAAATATATTTTTTGTTTTGTCTTTTTTGTAAATTGCAAAGTTTTTTTTTAATGGCCGAGAATATTGTTTATGTGCACATGAGAAGAATATATTCTGCTGTTATTGGTTGGAGTGTTCAATAAACATCAGTCGGATCTTGCGGGTTGATAGTATTGTTCAGGACATCTATATCCTTACTGATTTTCTGCCTACTTGTTCTATCAAATACTGAAGACTTCAACTAAAATTATGGATTTTTCTCTCTCTTTTCAGGTGTATCAGTTTTTGCCTCATGCATTTTGAAGCTTTTCTGAAGTGCAAAAGCATTTGGGATTATGTTTTCTTGCCTATGGGTCATATTTTTCCTGTTTCTTTGCATATCTAATTATTGTAGAATATATACTGAACACTCTGCATGGTATGTTAGAACGACTCTGAATTCTGTTTTCTTCTGAAAAAATGTTGATTTTTGTTCTAGTAGGCAATTCAAATACTGACCAATCATCTTGCACTTGTGTAATCTTGGTTTTATGCTTTGTTGGGGTGAATCTGTAGAAAGCCTCGAAATTTGGCAGGACCCAAACTCCAAATTCTGTCTCCTCTGGGGATCTTGTCCTGGCTCGGTTTCACACTTTGTTAGGGCAGATCTAGAGTCAGCCTTGCTCTAAGGTGTGGTCTTTATTCTTGAGGTGTGCTTTCTTTTCTTTTTTGGTGTTTTAGCCACATGCCTGAGGTATTAAAAAGGTGTTAATATGATCTCTCCACTTTTGGCTTGGCTGTGTTTTCAACATCCCCACAGCACTGCTTGAATTCTAGTATTTCTGTTTAACTCTCAGCTTTGTAGCAGCTGCTCTCTGCTAAGCCTTAGGTAGTGTTATACTTGGAGGACAATTCTCAAGGGATGTCTACACGGACTTCTGCCCCCAACCTCAACTCTACACTTCTCTCATTGCGTCTCTAGTTGCTTAAGCTGTCCTGAAATCTGATTTCTGCCTCTCAGCTCAGTGGGGCTGCTGCCATGTTCTCTCTGGATTCCAGTTCACTGAGATGTGGTCAGAAATGTGTTCCCAGGCAGAATGCTGCAAATTCATAGAGTTTATTCATGAGTTTCCTTTCTCTCAGGAATTATAGTCTTGTACTACCTCTAATCTAATGCTTGGAAACACTTGTCCTATGCCTCATATATTTTAGCCAGTTTTATAGTTGTTTATGGGAAAAGGCTAGTGAGTTTCAGTTATTCCTAAAATATTAACTTAAAAATATGAATATATCATGGAAGTAATGGCATAATTTTCTCCAATTTTTCACCTATCTGAATTAACCATTTCTGGAACTATTATTTTTTATTAGGCTTATTCTTATTTCTCTGATTAACAATGGCTGTGGAATTTAATTTCCTTCATGGTAAACCTGTATATTTAATTTGTTCTTTGGATTATATCTTTAGGACTTACTAATAGATTTATAGCAAGAGATATATTTATTTAAATAATAGACTTTTAGTAAATGCAAGTAGTAACTTAGAGCATATAATTTAAGAGGCACCAGAAAGCTCCCTAATCCAAAGTGGGAAACTGAAGATCATTGGTGTTTTGAGGAAAGGAAGTCATTGAAAGTGGCATAAGGTCAAAAAAAGGAAGTCTGTGTTTTCCCAAATCACAAGGCAAAAAATGACCTCAAGCCCTTAATGAGTTTGCTGTCCTAATTATGACCCTAAATTATGGGAATAGGAGGTAATTACTGGCATAACAAAGTTTTTGTAAAAAAAAAAATGAAAGAACAAAATTATTAAGATGCATGGAGTGTGTTTTATAAAATATATCCAGTAAAGTGAATTTTTTTGTTATTGTCCCTCTCTGGGATGGTGGATTTTACCTGTATTTTTTTTTTCTTTAGATTGGCACACGAGCTAACAACTGTTGTCATTTTTTTTCTTTTTCTCCCCAAATCCCCTGAGTACATAGTTGTGTATTTCAGTCGTGGGTCCTTCTAGTTGTGGCATGTGGGATGCCACCTCAGTGTGGCCTGACGAGCGATGCCATGTCTGCGCCCGGGATCTGAACCAGTGAAACCCTGGGCTGCTGAAGCAGAGTGCCCGAACTTAACCACTTGGCCAGGGGGCTGGCCCCCTTTTCTGCATTTTAATTTCAAATCTCATTCTTTCATGTTTTACAAGGTGCTTCCCACAACAATTTCAGGTGATATTAACGAATGAATACTTTGGGAAACGTAAATAAATGGTTTTATAGTTCTGTACCAAATTTAAATACCCACTAGGATCCCATATGTCCTAGTAACAAGAATTTTCGTTTACTCTTTCTGAGTATTATTTCACACTTTCTTCTAATATTAGCTCCATGTGCCTCTAAAAACGATCGTAGTTTTCCTTTCGCCTTATCGCAGAACCAATCTGAACATGGTGTGTGACATTCCCACTCTTAGCCACAAGATGGCCTCCCAAATCAATATTTTTGCAGACATTATTTTTCAGCTTGAACTCATGATTTTGCCTCATATTTCTTTGTTATACTTTAACATACTCTTCACATTTTTTCCTTTTCCATTTGTAGTTAGAACAAGTAAGAACTAAATATTATTTTTAAAAATTAACTTTTCAATGATACATTTCTTCTTTTCATTGTTACCATGTTCTCTGATTTATAGATGTTTCATCTAAGACAATCCAAAAATTAATCACCCTCTCCCTACACTGTAGAAGTTATTGTTTGGTTACCTTATTCGGGAATATTGCAGAGCTTTAGCTCCACACTAGGGACACAGGCTACATGGTGTACTTACACTGGGAAACTCCATAATAAAATCAAAAGCATTTGCTTCCTTTGCTGCTTTCTCAATCTCTTCATCGGTCACGTCATCTCGTCCATATTTAATATTATTATTAATGGTGGTCCCAAACAAAACAGGCTCTTGGCTGACCACTCCAATATGTTCTCTATAATGCTGTACATTTAAAGTTCTGATGTCATTCCCATCCACCGTGATCTGCCAATCCAAAGGAATGAATCATGTTGTCATGACTTTGTTTTGTTTTAGAGTCTTTTTCACTAGTTCAAACCATAAGCTGAGAAGCAGGTTATTTCAAGAATCAAAGACTGACGCTATTTTGATAAAATACTTATAGCATGTGTATTGTCAAAAGACTTTCTGGTAGATAGGAACCAACACAACCTAAAAAAAATTGACTTAAAATTTGCCAAACCACCTGAATATCTTTATTCCATTCACAAATTAGATATTAAGAAGATATATACTCTAGAAGCCACAATTATCAGGTAGACACATGTAACAAACTTCAGTTTTGTTATTTTAAGATTGATGTGACCTTAAAAATTTTTTCTAGGAGATACCTTTCCTTATTTCTCTTCAACATCCCATTCCCCTGCCAAAGACAAAAGTGTCTTCTATTCATGGCTATAAATAATAGTAAATGAACGCTGTATTCTCCACAGACAGTGCCTTTACCCATTACACAAACATATTCGATGACAGAAGCCAGGGTGTGATAATTATAACTCACAGAGTCTCTCTTTCTCACCAACTCCGGGATTCTGTCTGGGCATGGGTGTTGTATGCAACACACACAGAATGCTTATCCAATAACTTATTTACTCAGTATTATCATGGACACATGGGTCTAGGATACTCCAAATGAAGACTTTAGAAGTCAAATATAAGTGAAGCCAGGCTCTAGGAGAGTAGATTTTCTTTTAAAAATAACAGTTGAAAACCTGACTAGAAGGGTAAGAATTACGCTTCTGTGACTATCATAGTCTCATTCTCTGTACCATTTACAAGGATGAGAAAGTTAAGTGCAATATTATGGATGACAAAAAAAAAAAATAAGTGAGCATATTTTCCACAGATATCATTCTTCTGGGATGTTCTGAGAAACTGAAATTCTTGGTAAGTTCTAGGTACTATAAAATTACTATGTTATTTTTCTCCAAAGCATTTATTATCTTCTAACATACTACATAATTTACTTATTTTATTTATTGTCTTTCTCTACTTACTAGAATGTAAACTTTGTTCACCCATGTATCCCCTAGCACCCAGAACAGTGCCAGAATAGCATACAGTGAGTGCTCAATAAATATTTGTTGAATAAATGAATATGCCAGAAAGAAAACAATATGGCTTCTCTCCCAGCTCCACTGTTAAAAATTAAAGATCGACATAGCTGTAAGCTCCCAGTAATAGGTGGGATTTCCAAATCCCGTCATGTGGACTGTTCATCATTTTGCTAGCTGCACTTACAAAGCCATCGTCGGGATCATATAATCTCTGCAGAAGTTGGACTGCTGTACTCTTCCCGCTGCCGTTGGGGCCAACCAAGGCTATTGTCTCTCCAGACTTAATTTTTAGATTCAGACCTTTCAGAATCTATTGGAATGTATGGGAAAAAAATTCCATAAAACTAGGGTAAGTGAGAATATGATTTATATATTTTCAGAAATTCAATGTATAATCATAAACAAAATGAATTCTTCTGTGGCACTTAAAAAATTAGATCTTGTTATGTTTGTTTCATGTTTATATATAATAATAACTTACATAACTTTGGAAAATAACAGTAAAAGAATCTCTCATCATCTCTCTACATATAGAGGAGAACTAAATTGAGTACTCATAAAATATTAACTAGCTACAGCAAACTGTTCACATTTTCAACTAAAATACTTAAATAAATTTCATGATTACCAAGTTAGTAAAAGTTTTATCTTTTAATTTGAAACAACTGAATGAAATCTTGCCAGATATCTCTGTGAGCTATTTAAGGAAGTTCTTCCTTAGAATATACTTAACCTTATTGCAAAATAGATTCCAAAGTAAAACAACTGGCAAGATTCCTTAGCGACTCCCATGGCTGGGAGTCTGCCATTAGAAACCCTCTCTCTCTAGTGGTGGATCTCATGGGGACGTTTCAACATGGGGGATAGGACTTTTAAAATTATCTCAATAACTAGGGGTTGCTACTAGCATTTAGCGTCCCAGGGACCTGCAATGTGAGAGACGTCTCGCAAATAATTACTCTCCCAAAATAACAATAGCAATCGTGTTGAGAGACTCTCAGCCGTCTTTGCATGCATTTGTATATATTCAGCCCCAAACAGGGGAATCTCTCCTTGGACTCTGACTTTGATCTCACCACTTGTAAAGAAACAGACTCTTTAAACAAGCCAAACACAAAACCTGCAAAGGGCAAAGCAGGGAAAAGGCCTTTAAACGAGGTGAGAAATCAGGGACCCCCAGTGGGAGTGCCTCCCCTCCCACCTGTACTTTTACTCTAGAGTTAGTTTCTGTTCTTTCCTCGGAAGAATCTGTCTTTTATTTAAAGAGGCTGGACTATTTTTTAAAAAAGATTTGTTCATTCTTCAGCTTAACAAAAGGGGTATGTTTCAAAAGTTCATTTGAAAAATAGTTGTTTAAAAAAACAGAGAGCACTCTACCATGCAATATAACGGTCCCAGTGGTGCTTAAGTCTCCAGGAGGCCAACCCAAATGCAGTTACAAAATGCAGTTGAAATACTCTATTGATGTTAAGAAAAACAGTAGAAGACAACACAATTCCAATAACGGTAATTAGGTAACAAAATTTTTTTTTAAAAAAAGAGCTTTGAAAAGAGAAATTCAATCAAAGAAAAATAAGGAAGTAGGAGAAGGTAAATCTTTTTTTTTTTGATGCGAATTCTACAGGGGATATTTGCATACTTTAAAAGGTTGATGGCATTAGTAGTTTTATCTATTTCACTTAAAGTCATGTCCTCCTTTTTCTACGAAACAGCTATTTTATTTGTAGTTAATCTTTAACAGTAACTACTTTTTTGAGTAAATACACTAATAAAATGAAAAGAGGAAGACAACAGACACATTTTCACAAGATCTTGTCAAAGGGTGAATGATAAAGGGAGGACTATGTGTGCATGAGTGTAAAACTGTAAAACTGAGAAAGTACCTGAGACACAAATGCTGGTGCAGTTAAAGCCCTAGGGAAGGGAGAAGGGAAAGGGACAACATATGCATAATACCCTCAGGTTAGAAACTAGGAGGTTAAAATGAGTTATCTGTTGAGTGGGATAACATCCAGGGATCACCAATAGGTGGCACCATCAATCCAAAACATTTTGGTGTGCTTCCAAAATCAGAGTGGAGGCATTCTAGGGAGTTGAAAATGTTTTAGTCAGCAGACTACAGAAACAAGGCTGCAAAATGTAACTAGTTCTTCTAGTCATTTGTCCATTACTGAACCTTCCTTCCTTTTCTCCTTTCTTCCTCCCTCCCTCCCCTTCTCTCTCTTTCCTAAAGTCTCTAAGTAAAGTAGCCAAATCTTGGTCAAAATGACCCTAAATAATCTCATAAGAGGAGATTTTAGCCAGTAGAAGATAATAACAGAGAACCTTACAATTCTATAATTAAATTTAACCTACCTTGATAGATGGTCTTGATGGATAACTGAAAGAAACATTTTTAAATTCCACAGTTCCTTCTATACATTCAGGTTTAAATCCTGTTGTTGAAAAGTTATCTATAGCAGGTTTCTTAGAAAAACAAAGAGAACATTATACATCTCCAAGGGATTAAGCTGACACTCTCTATATCCTAAAAATAGTTTTTAAGATGGTTTCCTTTTACAGTGCTTTCAGAAGTGCATTGAGTTAGACATGAAGGTTTCAATAAAATACAATCTCCTTACAGAAAAGTTAAAACAATCTCTTTCCATAACCAATTGGCCAACATGGATTTTGTCCTTTTTCTTTTAGTGAAATGTGGGTACCCGTTTTCTGGTTTCCCTCTTGCAGTAATAGTGGTTATCTTCCAAAGCAATTAGAAGTCTTACCTTATCAATAACCTGGAAAATATTAAAGGCAGCTCCTCGGGCTATCATGAAGTTTTCAAAGTTAGGGGCTGCTGCTCCAATGCAATAACTACTATGGATTACACTAAAGAAAACCTACAGGAACAAAAAAATAATATTTATCCTTCCTCTGTTATATAAGAGGGATAACAGAATGAAGTGTATACTTGGCTGAGAATCACAGAGAGATATTGGAGAAATTCGGTAGGAAAGACTGTAAGATGCTACCAAATATAAAGGAAACATCAGTTAATCCAAGTGTACTTGTCCTTTTTCTAATGTGGAACAACTTGTGATTATCCCATAGTCTTGTCATTATCACCTGCTGGGAGGTCTGAGCAGAAAAATCTGCTCACTGAAGAGTGCTGGCCATACATAAACTTGGTTAGGTGAGGAGGTGAGTTGCACTCTCCTCCTAGCTGGTTAACCTCTTGATTTTTAAAAAGAGGGATGTGATAGATTCTACTATCTTAAAGACATTGTACTATTTCTGCCCAAACTTTTCTGAATTCTTGCATTATTGGACTATTGTCCATTTTCTGACAGACCCATCTCTGTAAAAAGTCAAATAGGGAAAGAATCTCACAAGCTAGGCGCTATTTTTCCTATATTACAGATAAGGAAGCTAAGGCTTAGCAAGTCATTTGCCCACAGTCACACATAAACTGAGGAGCAAGGATGAGCCAAAAATTCCTCAGAGTTCATTTATATGAAATATAATAAACTCATTTTATTAATATGAAATAAATGAATAGCTTAATGGCTTAACTAGGGAAGTCTCAAATTCAAAAGATGACTTTAGTTGAAAGAAAAAAAATCTACATAGAATGGGAAGGCCAAATGAGAATTGAAGTATATAGACCAGATCAATTCAGTTCAGCAAGACAAATGGTTCTTAATCCTGGACTGATCTGTTTATTACTGAAATTTGGGAGGAGGACTGAATAAATTATAATTTAATGCATAAACCCTAAGAGTTTGAAAAACTCTAAATTGTGCTGTTGGACAGAACTGTTTATAGTCTGCTTTTAACATTACTATATGGTAAAAGGACAGAGGAAGGGCAGGAGAATCCAATCTACAGAGTATTTCCAGAGGAAGACATTTAGCAAGTAAATGTAGAGTGCCATCTTATCTCAGCAAGATTGAAAGGAAAAAGTCTCACTAGAGACTGATCTTTTTGACTGCTAGATTAAGAAAACTCTGTCTCTCAGTGCAGAATTCAATTATGATTCTGCTAAAAGCATAGTGTTTTGAGAAGACACTAAAATGTACTGGATGAGTAAATCCTGTCAACTCATAACTATAATTTAAAGGTGTGTATAACTCATTTGAAGGAAAGAAATATTTATTCATTAAAGCCATTCATCTTAAAATATTCATTGTCATTCAAAGAGAAACTTTTACTAAACTCTAGGTAGGAAAAGATTATCTAGGCCAGTTACCTTTGTTCTCAAAATAAGACTTACAGCAAGAACAGTTCCAATGGTATAACCAGCTTCTCCACTAAGAATCAAGGAGGTTCCATACCAAAAAGCAAGTCCATAGGTTCCATTCATAAAGAAGTACACAGCACCAAGGGAGAGTTTTGAAGCTATTGCCTTTTTTATGCCAACATCCTTTGCATCTTTTAGATTCTGTGTATACCTTAAAAAGACAAAACACAATGTAATAACCTTGGGGGAAAATAAAACCAAGCATATATTGTCAGAATTAAATGGACAGACCTTTGAATCTCTTTCTCCTGGGCCCCAAAGGCTATGACAGTTCGGATTGATGACAAGACTTCTTCCGCTACAGCCCCAGCTTTGGAATAGGCGTTTAATTCCTTACTGGTTAATGAGATGACTATCTGTAATAAACCACAACCACAGTTAACCAAAGAAGACTCTGGGGTAGTAACAATGTGCAAAGAATTTAATTCAGGAAGAATCTATAATAACAGAATTTTATTATCGAAAAGGTACTTAATATCACTTAATCTAATCTTGTTAGTTTGCAGATGAGGAAACCAATGGCCACAGATATTGCCTGTTTAAAGTCTCACAGCAGTGAAAGAGCTTAGCTTAAAGTAACCTAGAATCAAAATCTCTATTTTTCCTTCTACTTGTAGAGCTTCAGTCAGCCCTGGTGGTCTAGTGGCTAACGTTTGGTGTTCTTACTGCCAAGGCCCAGGGTTCATTTCCCAGTCACAGAACCACACTACCATTTGTCAGTTGTCATATGTGGCAGCTGCATGTTGCTGTCATGCTGCAAGCTATGCTACCAGTATTTCAAACACCAGCAGTGTCACCCATGGTGGACAGGTTTCAGTGAAACTCCCAGACTAGACAGACTAGGAAGAAGGACCTGGCCACCCCATTCCAAAAAAGTTGGTCATGAAAATCTTATGAATAGTAGTGGAGCATCTGGGTGCTATTCTGATAGAGCACCCAAAAATGAGAGGATGGTGCAAAAAGACCAGAATGGGTTCTGCTCCACTGTACACAGGGTCGCTAGAAGTCGAAACTGACTCGATGGCACTAACAACAAAAAGTAGAGCTTCACTGTTTTCTGTGTTTTTAAAAACTTAGAAGATGAGTATCTATATTAATACAATTGGGAAAGACTTCATTTGGAGACAGATATTAAGGACATAGCTCTTTTTAGGTGTACTCTGGAAACTAGTGAGCCTTACTTGCCTTGATTTGATTTGTTATTATGTAAAAAGCAAGGTTTCCAGAGGGTATGGGTCAGGGGACTGTGGCAGGAAGAGGACAATGATCCTGCATATGTCTGGGGTGTGACCCCTGAAGCTATTACTGCACAATGCAGCCTGCCTAGTAAAAGCTGTGTCTCCACACTAAGAGATGAGATTTCAGAGAGAGAGACAGAGAGGAGAATAACACTCTTGGTGATATTAGGTAAGTTTACCTGATTTCTCAAAACTTTTTAATCAGAATGTACCTTTTTCTCCATTATATATCCCACTCACTACTCCCTTAATTAGCAAAGGATTTAATTTAGTAATTAGCACAACAGTTCAATGAAAAGGAGCAGGGAAATTGTCCTGAGAGTTGTGAGTCTTTAACTGCTGCCTACTCACATAAAAAACTTATTTACTTTCAAAATACATTCCACATAATTGGAGTTGTTTTCACATAAGACATGCTCAGATGATTGGTAAAGTATGTAGGTAGCATAAACTGACTAATACTCATTATTTTCTGAATTCACTTAATAAAGATAATTATTTCTGTAATATGTTACTGGAGGGGAAGCAGCACCCAGCAAAAAGCCTTGTACACAGTGAGTACTTAATAAATGTTTGCCAAATTAAACTGAATTGAAGGAAGCTAGAAACCATCCACCCTGGACTTTTTAGTTATTTGGATAACTTTGACCTTTACTTGCTTTCTATTCACAATCAGTTAATACAACAGCATAACTTAGATTCCTCACTGCTGTTGCCTTTAAGCTCCTTTTCCACTTCACTTCCCTGGGCAGTTGAGTTTAAGGCCCTGATCTTAGTAACATACTGTGGGTAATCTTCCTACAGAGAGGTCCTCATTTCAAATAAGCTGGGGATGAAGATTTTGATAAAGGTTACAAGGTTAACACTAGAAGTCACACTAAATAAAGATTTGTTGTCTAAATATCCAAGCCTATTTTTATGGAATTGCTCAACCATAGAATATTTTTATTGCTGAAAATTCTTACTGGTTGAATTTGTATATTGCCAGCAAATAAACCCAGTGAATTTTATGGCTTTGATTTCCATAAAGAACAATTAGCTTGAATACATTGTGCCTCCAATCTAGGAGATGGGTATACACATTGGTAGGATTACCAAAGACTTGATTTGGAGAGAGATATTAGGGATATATTGGTTGTTTTTGGACTTCACAAACAGCATTGGTTTCAAAACCAGGCTGTAAATAGATTAATATCTTTTGGTATACTCACAGTATAACAGAGCTAAAAATATATTAGAATGCAAATACATCATTTGTTTAAAAAACTGAAATAGATTTACACAGTACATAAAAATAGACCATTCTGAATGTAATTCAGAGCCTTATAAAAAATACAAACTTGAAATGGCTAAAATAAAACAAGTGTTTAAGTGTTTACTGTTTAAGGACTTTCTTGTTCTATTCTACTGAAATGAATTGCAACATATTTATCTGGGAATTTAGAACACACAAGGCTCTCCCAGTATCCAGTGTATAATGGCATAATAATTTATCCATGCTATTACCGGAAGCTGTATTAGGTTACTAAATGAAGAGGAATGTTTTTTAACGTTAGTAAGATATTAAAGCCAAGCTTCATTTTAGCCAAACAACTTGAAGATAGAAAGATGATTAATTGTGAACAAAATCAAAAGTATTTGTGGTGTATAATATTCCTTTCTATTTTGAGACATAGAAAATAAAAAGAAATGTCTTTTTTGAGAAACCTAGTCAAACATCTGGTTCACACTCCTGCTTCCAGTCAGCACTGCATTAGCCATTTGCCTACCTTAGAAAACATTGCTGCTGAAGCAATTATAAGAGGAGAGGTAGATAGAGTCACCAGGGTGAGTTTCCAGCCCTTCACCAAACCAATCACCAGGCCAATAGAAAAAGTAGAAATGTTTTGAAACAACAGGGCAATCTTGTCTCCAATACCCTCATTGATTTTGTTGATGTCACTGAAACAAGTAAATAAATGCAGTTAAGTCATTTATACTTCATATATAAGAACAAAGTTGACATACTGCACATCCATCCTCTTACTCAGTCATGCGAGTATTAAGTTCACCGATGTCAGAGCTGTCAAACCAGCTGATGTCCTGTGCCAAAATTGAATGAAAAAACTGTTTTCGAATTCTGTTGGTTTGTCGTGCTGCAGTCATAACCCAAAAGGAAATCTGCATGTAGCCAAAAACCAAGGCAATAACTCCTATTCCAACATAATACAGGGTCAACCTGAAAAAAGATTATTGGAAATGTTAGTGAGACTGAGGCACAAATTTCTCCCTTGTTACTAAAAAAATGAAATCTATCATAACATGTGATTAAGAGAATTTGTGCTACAACCTTAAAATAACTAAAAATAAACCTCCATGAGAAAAAGTGAAGTACATTGAATGTAAGAATCTAGGTTTTCCTAGTAAGACACCTAGAGTATGTCTCTCTCACATTATTAGCAGAAATTAGCTTTTTAAAACAAATTTCCTATTTATATATTGTTTCAGCACTTTTTAATACTTTCATTTGAAAAAGTTACATTGAAGTAATTAAGATAGCTGTATGTGGAACAGGAGGGAAAAGAAATGATAGTATTAAAAAGCATTGCATAAAATGCTTTAAAATATATATATCTACCATTACTAAATATATAAATACCAATGTATAAACCATTTATACCCAAATTCAACTTAAGGAATTTACCCTAAGGAAATATGTACAAAGATTAATATAGATGCATGGTCATTGTAACATTAGTAACAACACAGCAAAGCTGAAAACAATCTAAATATCTAACAGTAGAACAGATCAGAAATGTAGTCAATTAACTAACGTATGCTGGGTGCCCACTATGTGTGAGGTTCTAGAGATACAGTCATGAGCAAGATAACAGGTCCCTACTCAAGAAGAGTTTATATTCTGGTGGGAGGAGACAATACACAAAGAAAAAGAATTTCAGGTCATTTATGAAGGAAGTAAATAGGGAGATAGGTCACAGAATAACTAATGGATAAAGCTGGTTTGGGAAAGCTAGTGCAGATAGAGTGAATAGGAAATTTTCTTTAAGGAAGTGACATTATTGCTGGGATCCAAAAGACAAAATGGAGCCAGCTATAAAAAGAGCAAGAAGAAGAGCATTCTAGAAAGAGAAGAAGAACTAATAATGTCTGAGTCAGGAAAAAACTTAGCATATTCCAGGAACAAAAGAAGTCCAAAGTGGTATGAAACAATTAGACTGCAGAAATTGGCATACGCAGGGCTTTTAGCCACGGTGCATTGTACAGGTTTTATTCCAAGAGAAACAGAAGACTACTGGAGGATTTAAGCATGGGATGATCTTATTTGTCCAACTTTTTAAAAGGTCACTCTGGCTCCTCTATGTAGAATGGATGGAGGTGACCACAATGGAAGCAGGCAGTTTAGTTAGGAGGCTATTGCAACGGCCAAGGTGAAAAGGATGGAGGCTTGGATGAGGATGGTGGCAGCCAATGGGCAAAGAAGTGGACAGATTCTAGATATATTTTGGAAATACAACAAACTAAAGCTGCCAATGTACTGGATGTGAGGAATGCAGGTAGAGGAGAAATTAAGGACAACTTCTTAGATTTTGACTTGAGCAACAGGATGAATGGGGTGCCATCTACAGAGGTGGGAGATTAGGAGAGGAACAGATGTGCAGGAGATATCAAGTATTCTGATTTAGATATGATAAGTTTGCATGCCTATTAAACATAATGTAAATTAGAAAGTCGTCAGCTTATAGGTGGTAGTTAAAACAAAGGACTGGCTGAGACCACCCATGCAGAGACAGAATGAAGTGTAGATAAAGAAGAGAAAAGGAGAAGGACTGAGCTCAGGGACTCTCCAAACATGGGTGGAGTTAGGGATGAAGAGAAAGAGCCTGCAAGGAAAGCTGAAGAGTGGCCAACAAGGTAGCTGGAAAGCCAGGAAAGTGAAGTATACCAAGGAAAACACAGAGGAACATGCAGTCAATCCTCATTATTCCCAGATTCTGTGTCAGCAAATCTGCCTGCTTGATAACATTTATTTGTAACCCCAAAATCAATACTCAGGATGTTTTCATTGTTATTCATGAACATGTGCAGAGTGGCAAAAAATCTGAGTTACCCAACACAGACATTCCCAGCTCAAGTTGAAACAAAGCAACATTCTGCCTTCTTGTGTCAGCAATCACACTATAAACAAGTCATTTCTGTGGTCTATGTAGTACTAAATTTCTCTCATTTTTGTGCTTTTTGTTGATGATTTCACTGTTTAAAATGGCTCCCAAGCACCATGCTAGTGCTGTCTAGTGTTCCTCCACGCAAGAATCTGTGATGTACCCTATGGAGAAAATATGTGTTAGATAAGCATCACTCAGGCATGAGTCATAGTGCTGTTGACCATGAGTTCAGTGTTAACGAATCAACAATATATATTAAATAAGGTAACTTTAAACAGAAATACACATAAAATGAGGTTATGTGTTGACTGACTGATGAAAATGTTGTGACCAGAGGCTCACAGGAATCTAACCCTGTATTTACCTTAGGAGCAATGGTTCAGTATTCACTAATTCAGTGTTCATGATGACTTTAATAGAAGAAAAGAATTTCAAATAATGAGAATTGACTGTTTCCTAATAAGAAGGACTGTTCAAGGACAGCATAGAACATTATAGTTTTAATAAAAATCATCTTACTGAACTTTATTGTTGTGGGAAAAATGTTTGCAATATTGTGAGAGGGAAATGGGTTATAAAATCAAATGAAAAGAACAATGCAAGCCTTATACACTGAAAACTACAAAACATTATTGGGAGAAGTTAAAGAAGATCTAAATAAGTAGAGAGACAATCCATGTTGTGAAGATGACAAATTGATCTACAGATTCAATGCAATCCCTGTCAAAAATCCTAGCAGGCTATTTTCCAGAATTTGACAAGTTGATCTTAAAATTTATACAGAAATTGAGAAGAACTCAAAATAATTTTTAAAAAGAAGAACAAAGTTGGAGGACTTAACATTTCTTGATTTTACTTTTATTTATTTTCACTCTAAGACTATAGTAATCAAGACAATGTGATACTAGCATAATAACATACATATCAATCAATGCAAGAGAACTGAAAGAACAGAAACTAACCGTTACATCTATGGACAGTTGACTTTTAGCAAAAGTCTCGATGTAATTCAATGGAGAAAGGACAGTTTTTTCAAGAAATAGTACTGGGACAAATGGATAGCCACATGCAAAAAAGAAATTAGACCTTTACCTCAAAACAGTCACAAAAGTAAACTCAAAATGGATCATAGACCTAAGTGTAAGAGCTAAAAGGTTGAAACTTGTAGAAGAAAATGTTGGAGAAAATCTTCATGATCTTGGGTTAGGCAAATAATTCTTAAATCCAGAAGGGCAAGCCATAAAAGAAAAACAAACTGTGTCTCATCAAAATTTAAAACCTTTGTGGTTCAAAAGAAACTTTTAAGAAAATGTAAAGACTAGCCTTAGACGAGGAGAAAATATTTGCCAACCATATATCTGATATAGAACTTGTATCTAGAATCCATAAAGAACTTTCACAATTCAATAATATGAAGACAATTAGCAAAAAATTAAATTAAAAAATAGGCAAAATATTGAATATACACTTTACTAAAGAAAATATATGAATGCCTAAAAAGTACATGAAAAAATGCTCATTATTAATCACTAGGGATAAGCAAATTAAAGCCACAATATGATGCCACTTCACCCTTACTACAATGGCTATAATCAAAAAGACAGACAATAACAACTGTTGGCAAGGATGTGGAAAAACTAGAACTTTTATACATTATTGGAGGGAAGATAAAAAGATGTAGCCATTTTGGAAAACAGTTTGACAGTTTCTTAAAAGATAAGCATAATCTTAACATATGACCCAGCAATTCCACTCCTTGTTATCTACCCAAGAAAAATAAAAACATATGTCTACGCAAAGGTTTATGTATCAATGTTTATAGAAGCATTATTTTCAAATAGCAAAAAAACAGGAAGGATCAATGTCCGTCAATGAGTGAATAGATAAACAAAATGTGACACATCCCTGGAATGGATTACTACTAAGCAATAATAAGGAATGAGCTTCTGATACATGCTACAACATGGGTGAACCTCAAAAACATTATGCTAAATAAAATAAGTCAGGTGCAAAACCCTATATATGTTTCTATGCATATGCAAAGTCCAGAAAATGCTAATTTTTAGTGATTGCAGATAAGTAGTTGCCTGGGGCTGGGAGTGGGAATGCAAAGGAGGGAAACTTGCACAGTGATGGAAGCGTTCTAAAAATGGATTGTGGTGGTGGTTGCACAACTCAGTAAATTTATTAAAATCATTGAATTGCACACTTAAAACTGGTTTTATAATAAGTAATTATGCCTCAATAAATCTGTTAAAATCATATAAACAGTATTAACCTCAATTATATTAAAGTTATATATGTATACTTATATATGTAAAAGTCTATAATAATATAAACCAAAATTAACATTTATTATTTACTAGCAGTAGGGTTATAAGTGATTTAATTTTCTTTGTGCACTTTTATCCTTTCACATTTTCTATAATGAGAATATTAAGTATTTAATCAGAAAGAGTAATTAAAATAAATTTTTTTTTTTTGAGGAAGATTAGCCCTGAGCTAACATCTGCTGCCATCCTCCTCTTTTTGCTGAGGAAGACGGGCCCTGAGCTAACATCCGTGCCCATCTTCCTCTACTTTGTATGTGGGTCCTTTATGTATCTGAGTATCATTAAATCTTCAGGAAGTATTAATAACCCATTTTACAGATGAAGAAACTGAGGTTTACCGAAGTTGCCCAATAGCCTCCATAGTTAGAAAGTGGCAGAGACCACAATCTGAATCCTGAACCCATGATCTGGATCCTGAGCTTATGATCTGAATCACTGTGGCAATATTTCTGAGAAAAAGGTTCCTCAAGTAAGTTTGGGAAACACTGCATACCTAGCGCCTTCCCACTGCCCCCTCCTCTGGAAACTGATAATACATAGGAACATATTAAAAGATTTGAAAGCAAAGAATAGTTTAATTTTGCTCAACCCAGGATGTCTCAGACTAATTGACCATGAACACCCCTGTCCTTTTAAATGTATCACCTATTAAAATTTGCCAATTCCACTGTACACAATTTGGGAATTACTTTAGGCTACAACTTGATGCAACAGAAACTGCCAACTGTCTAATGTATCATCTAATATCTGATTTTTATCTTCTTCCTAAATAAGAGAACCTCCATTTTATTTGGAGTGTTCCATGCTCAGCTAAAATGCATGTGGTCATACGACTTGTAGAAAGTCAGAAGTAGAATGAGTTCCTGATGACTTTTGAGCTACATTTCATCCTTAGACTGCCTATTTTCAGATTTTTATATGTGAGAGAAATTAATTTCTATCATGGTTAAGCCACTATTATGATGGATTTTACATTAAGCACAGTTGAACTTAATCTAACACTGACTTGGTCATCTAGTTTGTCCCTTCATCTTCAAGTAGATTATAGTAGATATATCAAAAGTATCAAAAAGGATGGAACCAGTTGCTTAGAAGTTCATATAGAATTAATTAATTAATTCCTGACAGCAAAAGAGGAGGCACCATATTCATCAGCAATAATATTGAAACTATATATGATTATGATCTGGATTCAACAAGAAAAGATTCAATTATTTTCAGAATAATTGTCTGACAAACACGACACAGGCATAGACAACATTAAAATTATATAAAACTATGAGTCATTGTCTTTGGAAAATAATTTAGAATAAAATTCTTCAGTTCCTGATTATAGATGAAAGAGGTATTATCTTATACTCACCAAAAAAGTTGTTATATATAGCAATGTTTCCCCGAAACCTGTTCACCAAAATATTAGTTCAGCAGGATGTTACTAGGTGTTAGGGGAAGAAATTGGTTCTATAGTCAAATAGGTTTGGAAAAGTTGGATTAAATGGAGCTTTTATTATGCTTATCTGTCCTGCATGTATCTGAGAGAAGGCTGTCATATACAGTGTTTCTAAGTCAATTTGATTATGGAACCTTTTTTTATCAAGTATCTCAAATATTTCCAAAACAGAAAACTAGTTTGAGATACAATAGCATAACAAATACTACATTATAAATGGTAAGAATGTTTCTTTATAAATTTAGTAGCCGTTTAATAACTGTACACAAACATATCTTTTCATCTTATTCTCCCTTTTATCTGTTTTTTAAATAGATCCTCCTCTCCTATTTTTAAAAGTTCCAAACTTTTTTTGTAAGAAACTCATACTTCATTACTGCACATCAGAACCCTGCTTTAATACTGTAAGACTAGAATTAAGTAGAAAGCAGAAATCTAGATCCTAATCAGGAATTTTCAAAAGACCCAATATAAAAAGTTTTATGTAAAAAGTGCTAAAAAAAAATGTTCCCTCAAAGAAAGTTGAGGCTGCAGCACAGCACAACTCGAGGAGACACCACTCACATTGTAGTCCAGAACAGCACTGTTCAATAGAACGTTCTATGAGGAAGAAGCTACACAATACGGCAGCCAGCCGTATGTAACTCCTGAGTACTTGGCATACGACTGAGAATGAGGAATAGAATTTTAAATTTTATTTAATTTTAATTAATGGAAATTTAAACAGCTACATGTGTATGTGCCTAACGTATTGGACAGTGCAGGTCAAGAATTATGGCCAGAGGGTGTCTCTGCAATGTGATAGGCATCCCTTGGGGTTACGCAACATGGAGGCTTCACTTTTTGGGGCAAAGAATAAGGGATCACTTAGCTCTGATAAGACTCTGATAGTTTTAGTGAGATATTACTGAAATCCAGTGAATATATTCAGTAAGGTAGCATCTCTCTAAGAAACTCAACGCATGTAACGAAGGAAAGCTACTGTTTAATACACAAAACTACAAAAACAGAATGTTTCTATAAATTATTTATTTCAGACTACAATTGTTAGTCTGAATACAACTTTACTATAACAGTCTGAATAATTAGTCTCCAAAATTAGTCTGAATAAAACTTTACTATTTTTATTTATTTTATTTTATTATTATTTTTACTATGTGTTGCACACATCTTTTTGGTTTTTAAAGTTTATAGAAGTGCATTTTTCTGTAAGTATTGTAATAAATAGGATTTGAAAGAAGAAAAAACAAGTCATTTAACCTATAGGATATATAACTTCAGTTCTAGGAAGAAAAATCGGTATAAAAATGCAAATTTGAAAACAACTGTCCCATTGACGACAATTTTGTCAAACACAACTCAAAGTATTAAAGTATTTGAATTTATATACCTTTCAAATAGAAGAAAAATTGTGATAATTATATTTCATATACCTAATGAAAAAAGAGGACATGTTTGCTTTAGCCACTTATATGTAATATTAATGATCAGACAAACTTTTCAGGTATTGTTCCTTATAAGTATTGAATAAGCAGCATGCAACAAACACAAAGTTAACACTATATTTGGACTTACACAATTATATCTTCATTCACCTTCTCTTGAGACTGAGTACAGTTCTGATAATTTGCTGTAAAATAATTTTCAAATTATGAAGGAAATTAATTTATATTTGGCCACAATGTTTTTTATACATAGCTCTCCACATCAAATATAGTGCATTCTCAAGAAAATAAACTTAGTGCCTACAGACTGGTTAATGATCATCTTATTTCCTATTCTTTAACCTAAAACTTTAAATAATATCTTTGGCCTCAAGAAGCACTCACACGAAATGAAAAATTATAAGGAAATATTGACAATGGAGCTCGTATCCAAAAAGAATTCTTTAGAACATCTCTGATTTCAGGCAACAGATGTGTAAGTAATAGTAAAAGAATTCTCCTTTCCTGCTGAGATTATGTATTTAGAATTCAGTTTGAGATACCCCAGGGAATAATTTAGAAACTCCAAGAAAAACAACACGTGAAAGTTCTAGAAGTAGTAGTCATGGGAAAAATTTAAATGAAGCTCATTGAAACATGTTGGGTATAACAAAGATAGCAACATCATACATCAGTTTTTAAAATAATCCTTGGGTTACAAGTTTTCTACGCAAACCTTTCTATATATCTTCTAGTAAAAAACACATCATACCAATTTCATGATTTCATCAACAGCACAAAACAGTGGTCAACATCCACTATCACAGTTTTTCTTTCTTAAACCTCTATAATAAACATTTAGAATGAATTGCAGACATCATGCTCTTCATCTCTTACGTAACCACAACATCATCACATATGATAATGTCTATGATCTTTATTTATTTATTCATTTTTCCTTTATTCCATTTATGGATTTATGGTAGGAAAAAAATTTAAAGCAGCTTATTCCAAATATCAGAATTGACAAGGTAGAAGTATTAAAACCTAGTAGAAAGTTTTAATGAGATTTAACTGAGCTAATAAAGACAATAAATATAGTTTCTAAAAAAGGTACCTAGGGGGCCAGCCCGATGGCACAGCAGTTAAGTTCACATGTTCTGCTTTGGCGGCCTGGGGTTCGCCAGTTCGAATCCCGGGTGTGGACATGGCACTGCTTGGCAAGCCATGCTGTGGCAGGCGTCCCACATATAACAGTGGAGGAAGATGGGCATGGATGTTAGCTCAGGGCCAGTCTTTCTCAGCAAAAAAAAAAAAAAAGGAAGCTTGACAGCAGATGTTAGCTCAGGCCTAATCTTCCTCAAAAAAAAAAAAATGTACCCTGAAAAAGGTACCTAGAATGAGACAAAAATGGCATAATTTCATTTTGGAAATATTAAGAGAGGTAGCATGTGCAAAAGTTCAGTGCTGGCACAAAAATGGGCCCCTGATCAATGATAGCTATTATATTTATATTTTCATTTGTAGGAGCAAATATCCTCCTCTATTATCCTTCAGAAAATCAAAGCTAGAAGGTTGACAGACTCCTTAATATCTCCACTTCTCTTTAATAATATGTTATAATACACCAGTAATACCCATGTATTTATCTAAATCTTTATCAAACTTCTTTATATGTTCAACTACATTTGAAAAAACACTCAGTGAAACTCCAGAAACCTGAAGAAGCCTTAAACAAGAACAAAAATTAAAATTCACAGCAATATCAGTCAGATATGTGGTGCCCATCTTATCCAAAGCTGGTAAGGCAATCAATTCTAGAGGAGATCTAACAAAGAGTACTCTCAAGCCAACTGCTTTAGGTTGCTAGGTCTACCTTCCTCTCCTTCCCCCTTCCTTGCTTTTTTTCCATCCTTCCTTCCCTTACTCATTCGGAGACAGACATAATGGGCAATCAATAAATATTTGCTCAGTGAATTGGTGGTTCCATTTGTTCAACAAACAGAATGATATCTTTAGTTTAGCTTCATTAAAATATCAAAAAATTAATAACTGTGTAGATAGGAGATGATCACATGGAAGAACATAGAGATGGAAGCAATGGATGTATTTCACTTAAATAAGACTGGGACATTAGAAAGATTAGCCTTTGGATAGAAAATAAGAGGGTATAAATTAGTATTTAAAGTGAAATAGGGCACAGAGGGAGGCACACTGTACAAAGCTAGGCTAGTGTCTAAAGGACAGCCCAGGTTTTAATGAGACATTTGCCCCAGTTATAATGAACAGCTATAAGGACACTTCCTGCTACGTAATTTGTAGAAAAACTTGTAAAATCATGGAATTACTAATATTTACAGTATCTACCAGATAAAAAAGATTGTGGATATCGTGTTAGTGCACAGGAGAATTGCTGGAATTTACATCTAAGGAACGTCACCTCAAAGGACATGATTCTGAAATAGGATGATACAAAAGCAACGATACACAAGGGACGCCTATAACTATGAGATATATGAAAACACTCTTTTCCCACACCTGATTGCTAGAGTCCCTTCTTATCTTTATTCAGGGTATTTGCCTCTAGTACTACAATGTCCTCCATGCTCTGTTCTGCTTCCTTGCTGCATTATGTTCCACAGTGCCATGCATGTCTATATACTATGAAACTCTAAGTAGTCCCTCTTGATTTTATCTTTTTAACAGGTGTGTTACAAGTAAGTGGCCTGGAATGGCCAAAGGTTTTGATTAAATTCTTATATAATCATCACTTCTGATAGAAACTTATTCAAATTCCTAGAGAAACAAGCTGAGCTATAGCGGGTCTCACGTGAGTTTTTTTTTTTTTTGGTGATGAAGGTTGGCCCTCAGCTAGCATCTGTTGCCAATCTTCGTCTTTTTGCTTGGGGAAGATTGTCCCTGAGCTAACATCTGTGCCAATCTTCCTCTGTTTTGTATGTGGGATGCCACCACAGCATGGCTTGATGAGCGGTGTGTAGGTCTGCAACCAGGATCTCAACCGCAAACCCTAGGCTGCTGAAGCAGAGCATGCCAACTTAACCACTATGCCACCGGACTGGCCCCTCATACGATTTTTATACGCCATGAACAGACAGCCTTTGGACTTGAACAGCAACATCAGTTCTCCCCTGGTTCTCCTGCCTGCTGGCCCACTCTGCAGATTTTGAACTTACAACGTCGATAATGGTCTGAGACAATTCCTTAAAAGAAATCTCTCTTTTTGTGTGTGTGTGTGTATATATATATAGTAATATATAGTAGTGGATGTATCCTATTGGATATGTTTCTTTGAAGACTGCTGACTAATACAGATATTGGTTCTTTAGTCCTTGGCAATATACAATAAATGACTTAAATACATATTATGTAGATATTGTTTGAGAATAGAATAATCTGTATTATGAGCTTATGTTTGTTTTATTTAATGCTTTTGAGTCCCCAGTAATATAGAAAGTAAATACTGTACTCACTTGTGTTGATTTTGACTAGACATCCACTAATAAGGTTATCACTCATTTCTCCTAAAATCAGTGACATTACAGGAAGACAAGCTCCATTTATTAGTGATGCCAGTAATCCCAGGATCATGAGTGTGATGTCCAGTCCATCAGCAAAGCGGAACTGAGGAAAACAAATAAAACAGGGTAGCATGATAGCTTTAAAAATAACCAACCAAAAACAAACCTACAGTTTTTGCCATTAAGTAAACATTATTTTACAAATTGATTAAGAGACTAAATAAATGTATAAAATCATGGATAAGTATTTATACATAAAGTAAAAAAAAAAGTCCCTGATTTTAAGGATTTACAATGTCCTTTGCAGAAGTTATTGAAAAATAAAATAGCAAAATTAGTACAAATTGTAGATCTGTGACACAAGTCAGGTCAGATGTGGGTATGAACCAGGAACCAGAAACTTCCTTCCATTTGGTTGATTCTGGAATAAATGAAGATATTTCAAAAGACTAAGAACAATACCTTGGCTTATAGAAAGTTGATCTTCAAACTTTCAGTTCCCTAGACTTATCAAAATCAGAGCAATAACACAACTAAGTGCAGTGAACAGTAATCATCTAGTAAAAATTAGTTCACCAAGTGTAATGAATCATATTTTTCATTCTTATTTTAAATTTCTCAGGTTCTTTCTATCCAGGACAACATCTATCCTGTAATAAAGGTCTATAATATTTTGCAAGGCTGTTTGGAATAAGAAAGAAATACCTGAAAGCCAAATATTGAATGCTTTGCATCCTAGTCTATAGCAGGTCCTTACAGCATTATTCCAAAACCAAATTATGAACAAATTTTAAAAATGTGGGTTACTTATTTTACTGAGAGAGGTCAAGATAAAATGTATAATGGTATTGAAATGAAATTAGATTTGAATAACAGCAACAGGAACTAGGTATGTATTTTATGAGTGGAGACTGAAAAAATGTTTTTCCATTCATTCACACAGTTGCTAATAAATATTTAGGAAGCAACTGCCATAGCATTGTACTTGGTACTACATATGATAAGAGAGTATCTCTGCTCCTCCACCTTCTTCCAGAATAGTGTGTTATCTTCTTGATAAAGTTTGTCGGGTTCTGCTACTTTATAGGTTTTTAAAAATTTGACTTTTAAAAAAACAGGCACAGCTTCATGTATATTTCTAATGACACTGACAGCCAGACTGATATATAGATTAGAATAGGTGGAGGAGATGTTTTAGGAACACATGACTGGAAATGCATCCCATATGAGTTGGTATGCTGTATTTTCATTTTCATTTGTCTCCAGATTTTTTTTATTTCTCCTTTAATTTCTTCAATGATTCATTGGTTGTTCAGGAGCATGTTGTTTAGTCTCCATATATTTGTCACTTTCCCAGCTTTTTTCTTGTAGTTGATTTCTAGTTTCATAGCGTTATGGTCAGAAAAGATGCTTGATATGATTTCAATCTTCTTAAATTTACTGAGGCTTGCCTTGTTTCCAAACATATGGTCTATCCTTGAGAATGTTCCATGTGCACTTGAGAAGAACGTGTATTCTTCTGTTTTTGGATGGAGTGTTCTATATATATCTATTAAGTCCATTTGGTCTAGTTTTTTGTTTAAGTCCACTATTTCCTTGTTGACTTTCTGTCTGGATGATCTATCCACTGATGTAATTGGGGTGTTAAGGTCCCATACTGTTATTGTGTTGTTGTTAATATCTCCTTTTAGGTTTTTTAATAGCTGCTTTGTGTACTTGGGTGCTCCTGTGTTAGGTGCATATATATTTACAAGTGTTATGACTTCTTGGAGAGTCACTTTGATTGTTATGTACTGCCCCTCTTGACTCTCATTGCCTGTTTTATCTTGAAGTCTACTTTGATATAAGTATGGCAAAACTTGCTTTCTTTTGTTTTCCATTAGCTTGGAGTATCATCTTCCATCCCTTCACTTGGAGCCCATGTTTGTCTTTAGAGCTGAGATGTGTTTCCAGGAGGCAGCATATTGTTGGGTCTTGATTTTTAATCCATCCTGCCACTGTGTGTTTGCATTGGAGAATTCAATACATTTCTATTTAGAGTGATTATTGATATACGAAGGTTTAACATTGTCATTTTATCACTCATTTTCTGATTCTTCTGCATTTCCCTTGTTTCTTGTCCCATGTATTTTGGAGTACCAATTCAGTTTGGTAGTTCTCTATGATGATTTCCTCAATTTTCTCTTTATTTATCATTTGTGTCTCTGTTCTAATTATTTCTTTAGTGGTCACCATGAGGTTTGTATAAAAAAAATCTCATATATCAGGTAGTCCATTTTCTGATAGCCTCTTATTCCCTTAGACTAAGCCAATTCCATTCCTTTCCTCTTCCCCTTCTAAGTTATTATTGTCACAACATATTTGTTCTTGTGTTGTGAGTTTGTGGTTAAAATAATGAGATTATATTTATTTTTGATGTTTTCCTTCCCCTTATCTTTAATGTTATAACTTAGTGTTTGCTAACCCGTTCTGAACGAGAGCTGCAATTTTCTGATTTTGTCTACCTACTTATCTCCTTGCTCAAGGCTTTGTAACTCCCCCTTTTTTTCAGGTATGAGAGCCTTCTTAAGCATTTCTTGTAGTGGAGGTCTTGTGGTAATGACCTCCCTTAGTGTCTGTTTATCTGGGAAAGTTTTATTTCTCCACATCTGAAGGATATTTTCCCTGGATAGAGTATTCTTGGTTGAAAGTTTTTGTCTTTCAGAATTTTGAATATATCATTCCTCTCTCTCCTAGCCTGTAAGGTTTCTGCTGAGAAATCTGCTGAAAGCCTCATAGGGATTCCTTTGTAAGTTATTTTTTTCTGCTTTGCTGCCCTTAATATTTTCTCTTGGTCACTGACTTTTGCCAGTTTTACTACTATATGCCTTGGAGAAGGTCTTTTTATATTGATATAATTAGAGGTTCTATTAGTGTTTTTCACTTGTATTTCCAGCTCCTTCTCCAGGTTTGGGAAGTTCTCAGCTATTATTTCTTTGAACAAGCTTTCTGCACCATTCTCCTTCTCTTCTCCCTCTGGAATACTTATAATCCTTATATTGCATTTCCTAATTGAGTCAGATATTTCTCAGAGAATTTCTTCATTTCTTTTTAGTCTTAGTTCTCTCTCCTCTTCCATCTGAAGCATTTCTATATTTCTACCCTCCAGACTGCTAATTCTCTCCTCCATAACATCAGCTCTGTTATTTAGGGAGTTCAGATTTTTCTTTATCTCATCCATTGTGTTTTTCATCTCCAACATTCTGATTGCTTTTTCTTTATAGTTTCAATCTCTTTTGTGAAGAATTCCCTCTGTTCATTAATTTTGCTCCTGATTTCATTGAACTATCTGTACTTTCTTGCAACTCATTGAGTTTTTCATGACAGATATTTTGAATTCTCTATTGTTTAGATTATAAATTTCTGTGCCTTCAGGATTTATTTCTGGGTGATTGTCATTTTCGTTCTGGTCTGGAGTACTAATATATTTCTTCATGCTGTTTAATGGCGTGGACTTGTGCCTCTGCATAGTGATAGTATTTGGTCACAGCTTCCACCTGCTGCCACTGGGTGGGGGTCAAGAACTGTGTATTCTGAGCCCATCACAATTCGTGGCTCGCTTGCTGACAGCTGTTCCTTTTCTAACCTATGCCTGGGTTCTCTGGCTGACTGGCTGAGCTGGAGTGCTGGGTTGGGGAAGAGGCACTTTCTTTCATCTGTGCAATCCCAGGGGCATTCTCACTCTGCCCTCACTATCTGCTCTCCTGGTATTCTGGCTTGATGAAGACATCCCCAGAACAGTTTAGCCACTTCTGTGTGGGGCTTTCCCAAAGGCTGTGTGGGAACTCGGAAAGTGAAGGTCTTCCCATGGAATGCCGCACCTTCCCCCTCTCCTCTCAGACCTGTATGTGGTCCTGCACCCTGTGTTGCTGGCATTGGGGGAGGGAGAGGAGATTGCCTTTCCTCCTTTCACTTCCTCCCCAGGGTCCAGCACCTCCACCTTCAGACATATGGCTGCATGGGTCTCTGAAACATCTTTTGTGTTGTGTGAATGTCCTCTTTGGTTTATGAATGTCCTTTTTGTTGCATCTCAGTGGGGAGAGTCTAAGGGAAGAGCTCATTCTGCCATGATGCTGACATCACCCTTGATGATGAATGTTTTTTAATTCCCCTTTTTACCCAAATAGATGTAAACTATCAAACAAACACAATCATTCTATGCACTACTGACAATTCTCTAAAATTTTCTCGTATAAACACATACTTTTAACTGATTTGACTTACTATCTCAATAGGTCCAACAACTTGCTTTCTTACTTTGAGCAGTTGTTCTTGCAGTTTCCTGAAAATAAATGTTTAAAATGGAAAGGTTACAATGTGAATATAACTTGCAACATTTTCCAATTAAAATTGTTTTGAAGTGTCAAATTTCACCCTTGGTAACAAATTTATATCCACACTGAAATTTTAAAAGCAAACTTAATGATAGATAGTACAAAGATTTTTGGTATCATCACTGGGAAAGTAAGTTGTTACTGGCTATCTCTACATTACTTAGGGTAACGACTGAAGACAAACATTTGGAGTAGAATTTTTTTTATCGTGGTAAAAAAACATAATAGAATTTACCATCTTAACTATTTCTAAATGTACAGTTCACAATAACTCCCCACTCCCTCCTCCATCTAGCCTCTGGCAACCATCATTATACTTTCTGTCTCTAGGAATCTGACTACTCTAGGTACCTTACATTAGTAGAATAATATAGTAGTTTGTCTTTTTCTAATAGGCTTATTTCACTTAGCATAACGTTTTCAAGGTTCATCCATGTTGTAGCATATGTCAAAATTGTCCTCCTTTTTAAGGCTGAATACTTTTCCATTGTGTATATATCCCACATTTTGTTTATCCATTCACGAATCAATGGACACTTGGGTTGCTTCCACTTTATGGCTATTGTGAATAATGCTGCTATGAATGGGGATATACAAGTATTTTTTCAAGTCTTTGCTTTCAATTCTTTTGGATATACAACCAAGAGTGGAATTGCTGGATTCTGTGGTAATTCTATTTTTAATTTCTTGAGGAATCACCATACTGTTTTCTATTAGCAACTGTACCATTTTACATTCCCACCTCCTATGCACAAGGGTTCCAGTTTCTCCACATCCTCACCAACACTTGTTATTTTCTGTTTTATTTTGACTATTTTTTCAATAGTAGCCATCTTAATGGGTGTGAGGTGGTGGATTAGACTTTTAAACCCTTTGTAACAAATTGTCCAAGAGCAACAGTGAGCTTTAAATGAAAGGAGTTCTAGTAAGTACACATTAAACAATGGTACTGGGAATTTTGTCCCCCATTAAAAATTTCATTTCTTAGTTGACATTTCAAGAAGGTCCAGATGAAAACTGTAAATTTTATCCACTGATTTCAGGGAAATCTGTAATCTATCAACTACACACACACACACACACCCAATTCTGAAATATTAAAGGAAGAATGGTGGGGATCAGATTAAGTTTTCTAAAAAAGACGTCACAGAAGGACAAACTTCTGATTCTTCTTTCCAGCTTTATAATACATTGTTCAGTTAGCTTTGATAAATGACAAGTCACTTACTTTTATTCTACCTGAAGTTAATGATTTACTTACTAGGTCAATTTGCTCTGAGATGATTCACAGACAACAAAAAGTGCTTTAAGACTGTAAAGCTCTACAACCCCTTCCCCTAAGCCAAATGTGAATTTTAAAGATTAAGACCCCATAAACTTCTTCTTTTGATAAATTCTGTCTCAGGAAAACATTTCTGTCTCTCACTGACCTTCATGAAAAGCCTTTGAAGGCGGGCTCAGGTAGTCTTTCAAAAGTCTCTTTTCTACCAGAGTTAAAAGTAGAAAAGAGCACATGAGCAGTAATGGAGGCAGCTCCCTTTCTGGCTATTTGTGGCCCTGCGTTAATGAGCCAGTGATCTAGAGGGGTCCTCTCCAGTTTTACAGTTTATACACAGAAATGTAACACAATTATTATAGTAAAAGTAGAAATAAAAGCTTTCAAACCATTTCTATTTTAAATCTCTAAACTAATGAATCATAGGTGTAGGAAGTTTTATAATATACATATACACACAGACACCTATTTATCTAGTGAAAAATAATCAGAATCCAATATTTTCTTGTATTAAATGTGCCACATGGAATGAAGGATTCACAGAGAGCTGAAAATATTCAGGCATTTTTTCCTTTATATACTGATAAACCACAAGAAATTCAGAAGAGTAAATATCTGAAGTACTAAATTAATAAATCCTGTAGCTATTACAGTTCCTGAAATTACTACTAAGCCAATTGAAATTCTGATTATGTTGAAGTCCAGCAAAATGCAAAAAGCACTGCTATTTTTTGAAAAACATTGTAAACATTATTGCCACAGCTGTGAACAGAATAAGGTATATTTGAAGTTGCAGAACACTTTCTGTAGAATTTTGGCAAAGCTTACCCATTTCTCTGATAATTTTCTTGCATCTCATCAGTTCTTTCAGAATTAGCCATCTTATTTAATTCTTCTGAAATAAAATATTAACAAACATTTGACTATGTGAAATTTTATCACTTAGTTGATATAAAGCATTCTTTACATCCCTAACAGCTTCTGAAAAAGCATGCTGCTGAGTTTCACCCTGTCTCCTCAACCCCTCCCCCAACTGAAGTTTCCAGTTAGGTAGCTCATCTATTCAGATTTTATCATGAATTTATAACTTCTTTGCTTCATTCTGGGCTTAGATTTGAAGCCAATGAATCTTTTAGAAATAGAGTAAAAGAAGGAAAGCCAGATTCCATGGACAATGCATGTTTTTTCAGGACACTAGATTTTATTCCCACTCTGCCACTGATTTCATTGTTATTGATGAAAAATCTTTAAATTATTTCATGCTTAGTTTGCTCTGTAAAAAACTGATGCAGCAGTTTCTGTTAGCCAGCAGTTTGAGGGGATAGGGTTTTCTAGTTCACCAAATATAAACAAGGTAGGGCTTCTACCACATATGAATTAAGTTATCAAAAAATTAGAATATTTTGAAAACACACATATCATTAAAATTTTATTAAGCATAATATATTCTTCCTTTGGATGATACTTCAGGATCATAGCTTTTCTTAAGATCACAATTATGTACATAAATTATTATTTTATTGCAAATGTATAGAGATGTTTTTGACTCAATCTCATATAACACATTATCTATTATTGAGATAGTTATAAAGAATATAGATTTAACCTCTAGAGTGGAATTGCTAATTAACTAAGCATGTGAAAAAACCTACACACTTTCAAATAGTAAGCTTCTGCATGAAGGAACAAGTCCCAACGGATCAGAAATGATTTTAGTACCTGAGAAGGAAGGCATGATACAAATGCA
Organism: Equus caballus; assembly: GCF_041296265.1. Lineage (NCBI taxonomy): Eukaryota > Metazoa > Chordata > Mammalia > Perissodactyla > Equidae > Equus > Equus caballus. The sequence goes on along the minus strand of NC_091687.1, from coordinate 56,851,023 downwards.
CTGGCATATTTTTCCTTTTTTAGAAATCAACAGTCATAATTTCATAGAGGAAATCTTTACAATGGCTATACTGATGTTACACCATCTCCAGTTATTTAACATATGTGTAAGAAAAGTAATAAATAAAATAGACTCTATTAATCATTTGTATTTTATAGAAATTAACCATTATACAATAAAACTCATAAATTCATAAAAAGAAACCAAAGCAATTGAAACTTACCTTGATAAGTGCATGATCTGTTCACTTACACCAAAATCATGTATGGTTTCTCTCCTCAACAAATAACGAACTGCACTTTCATAACTGTGCTTTGATATGCTTATTTTCTGATGACGCTGTAATATCTGATTACCACAATGGTGAATTTCCAGGTAAAGCACACAATGTTCTTCATGTCATACTGCACCTGGATAGCAAGGTGAGCAAAGAAATTCATTGAGCCAAATAAACACTCTTTTTAAAGACCCGTAGTGTCTATGTACCCAGTTTTCTATTGTTTAGTCTCATAATATTTTTTAGTTAGCTGAATTAGTAATTATAATAAATAAAATAAATGTCTCTTTAATAAGGCAATGGTACATTGACACAACAAATATTCATTGACTAATATAATATGCAAGGTATTCATTCAATTACCTCATTGTTGCTGCCTGAAAATAATCACTTCCTTCTCTGATTTCTTTTTGTGCTTTGCTCGCATCTGCATTATATTCATTGACACATGCAACCTTATATTACAATTCCTGGCTACCCTATAGATTATATTTCTTTATCTATTCCTTCATGAATTCATTGAAAAAAATATTGAGCTTATATGATGTGTCAGCTACTAGTTTATAAAAATAAAAAGATATGTTCCCTTGTCCTGAGGAACTTAACATGCCTCATTTTTTACTCTATAATATAGCCTTGCTACTCAGTGTGGTCCCATGACTAGCAGCATCAACAACACCTGGGACCTTGCAGAATTTAAAAATTTTTTAAAAAATTGTGGTAAAACATACATAACATAAAATTTAACATTTTAACTATGTTTAAGTGTACAATTCAGTGGCATTAACTACATACACTATGTTGTGCAACCAATCACCAGTACAGAATTTTTTCTTCATCCCAAACTGAAACTGTGTACCCATTAAACAATAATCTCTCATTCCCTCCTTCCCCCAGTCCCTGGTAGCCTCTATTCTACTTTCCGTCCTTATGAATTTGCCTATTTTAGGTATGTCAGATAAGTGGAATCATAAAATATTTCTCCTTTTGTGTCAGGCTTATTTCTCTTACCATGTTTTCAAGGTTCGTCCATGTTGTAACATGTGTCAGAATTTTCCTCCCTTTTTAAGGCTAATACTATTCCACAGTGTGTGTGTATGTGTGTGTGTGTGTGTGTGTGTGTGTGCATATAACACATTTTGTTCATCCATTCACCTGTTGATGGACATTTGGGCTGTTTTCACCTTTCGGTGATTGTGAACAATGCTGCTATGAACATTAGTGTACAAGTATCTCTTTGAGTTATTCCTTTCAATTCTTTTGGGTATATACCCAGAAGTGGAAATGTTGGAACATTTGGCAATTCTTCATTTAACTTCCTGAGGAACTGCCATACTGTTTTTCACAACAGCTGTACTATTTACATTCCAACTAGCAATTCACAAGGGTTCCAATTTCTCCATATCCTCACCAACACTTGATATTTTCTGGTTTATCGATAATAGCAATCCTAATAGGTATGAAGTGATATTTCATTGTGGTTTTGATTTGCATTTACCTAATGACCAGTGATACTGGGCATCTTTTAATGTGTGTATTAGCTATTTGACATCTTTGCAGAAATGTCTATTCAAGTCAGTTGTCCATTTGAAAATTTTTTGTTGTCATTGTTGAGTTGTAGGAGTTCCTTATATATTCTAGATATTAAATCTTCATCAGATATAGGATTTGCAAATATTCTCTCCCATTCTGTATTTTTTTTAGTCTCTTCATAGTGTCTTTTGATGCACAAAAGATTTAAATTTTGATGAAGTCAAATTTATCTATTTTTTCTTCTGTTGTCTGGGCTTTTGGTGTCATAGCCAAGAAATCATTGCCAAATCCAGTGTCATAGCCTTCTCCCTATGTTTTCTTCTAAAAGTTTGATAGTTTTAGCACTTACATTTATGTGTTTTTTACCCATTTTGAGTTATTTTTTTACACGGTATAAGATAAAGGGTCTAACTTCATTCTTTTATATGTGGATATTCAGTTTTGCCAGCACTATTCATTGAAAAGACTGTCCTTTCTCCGTTGAATCATCTTGGCATCCTTGTTGAATATCATTTAAAAATATACGTGAGGGTTTATTTCTGGGTTCATTATTCTATTCGATTGGTCAATATGTCTGTCTTTATGCCAATACCACACTGTTTTGATCAATGTAGCTTTGTAATATATTCTAAAATCAGGATGTGTGAGTCTTCGAAATTTCTTCTTTTTCAAGATCAATTTGACTATTTGGGTTGCTTGAGATTCCATATGAATTTTAGGATGGATTTTTCTATGTATGCAAAAAATGTCATTGGAATTTTGATAAGAATCACATTGAATCTGTAGGTCACTTTTGGTAATATTGTCATCTTAACAATATTGTCTTTTAGTCCATGAATATAGAATGTCTTTCCATTTATTTGTATCTTCTTTCATTTCTTTCAGCAATTTTTTGTAGTTTTCAGTGTGTAAGTCTTCCACCACCTTGGCCAAGTTTATTCCTAAGTATTTTGATGCAACTGCAAATGGAAATGTTTTATTAATTTTCTTTCCTGATCATTGTTAGTGTATAGAAAGGCAACTGATTTTTTTTTTTAGATTCCACATATAAGTCAGATCATGTGATATTTGTCTTTCTGTGCCTAGCTTATTTCACTTAGCATAATGTCCTCCAGGTTCATCCATGCTGCCACAAATGGTAGAATTTCTTTTTTTTTTAAAGTTGAATAACATTCCATTGTATACATATATATACCACATTTCCTTTATATATTTATCTGTCAATGAACACTTAGGTTGTTTCCACATCTTGGCTACCATGAATAATAAAAAGCAACCGATTTTTGCATGTTGATTTTGTATCCTGCAACTTTGCTGAATTCATTTATTAGCTCTGATAGTTGTGTGTGTGAGAGAGAGATTTGGGTTCTCTACATATAAGATCTTGCCTGTGAACAGAGATAATTTTAATTATTCTTTTCCAATTTGGGTGCCTTTCATTTTTTTTCTTGCCTAATTGGTCTGGCTAGAACTTCCAGTACTATGTTGAATAGAAGTGGTGAAAGTGAGTATCCTAGTCTTGTTCCTGATCTTAGGAGAAAAGTTTTCAGTCTTTCACCATTGAGTATGATGTTAGCTGTGGGTTTTTTATAGATAGCCTTTATTTGTTGAGGAACTTTCCTTCTATTCCTAGTTTGTTGAGTGTTTTTATCATGAAAAGGTGTTGAATTTTGTCATATGCTTTTTCTGAATCAATCAAGATGATCACAGATTTTTTTCTTCATTCTATTAATGTGGTCTAATAAGTTGATTGCTTTGCATATGTCTATACATCCTCACAATTTTGCAATAAATCCCATTTGATCAAGATGCATAATCCCTTTAATATGCTGTTGAGTTTGGTTGCTAGTATTTTGTTGAGGAATTGTGCATAAATATTCATAAGGAATATTGGTCTGTAGTTTTTTTCTTGTAATGTCTTCATCTGGCTTCAGTATCATGGTAATACTAGACTTACAGTATGAGTTATGAAGTGTTACCTCTTCTTCAATATTTTCAAAGAGTTTGGAAAGATTGGTGTTAATTGTACTTTAAATGTTTGGCAGAATTCACCAGTGAGGTCATCTGGTCTAGGGTTTTTCTTTATTGGGAGGTTTTTGATTACTAATTCAATCTCCTTACTAGTTATAGATGTATTCAGATTTTCTATTTCTTCGTGACTCAGTCTTGGTAGATTGTGTGCTCCTAGATATACTTCCACTTCATCTAGGCTATATAGTTTGTTGGCTATAATTGTTGATAGTATTTAGTTATACTCCTTTTTCTTTTTATTTCCATAAAATTGGCAATAATGTCTCCTCTTTCACTTCTGATTTTAGCGATTTGAGTCTTATTTTCCTCATTGTCAATCTAGCTAAAGATTTGTCAATTTTGGTGATCTTTTCAAGGAGCCAACTGTTTGTTCCATTGATGTTCTCTATTGTTTTCATAGTCTCTATTTCATTTATTTCTGTTCTAATATTTATTATTTCCTTCCTTCTGCTAACTTTGGGTTTAGTTTGGTTCTTTTTCTAGCTCCATAGGTGTTGATTTGATATCTTTCTCTTTTAATGTAAGTATTTATAGCTATAAATTTCCCTCTTAGCACTGCTTTTACTGAATCCTGTAAGTTTTGGTATATTGTGTTTTCATTTGTTTTAGGATATTTTCCAATTTCCTTTGTGATTATTCTTTGATCCACTGGTTCTTTAAGAGTGTGTTGTTTAATTTCCACCGGTCTGTGGTTTCTCAAATTTTCCTTCTGTTGTTGATTTCTAATTTCATTCATTTGGGATTGGAAAAGATAATTTGTATAATGTCAATCTTTAAAAATTTATTGAGTCATTTTGTGGTTTAACATATGGTCTTTCCTGCAGAATATTCTATATGAACTTGAGAAATATATATATTCTGCTGTTGTTGGGTGGAGTGTTCTGTATGTCTGTTAGGTCCAATTGGTATGTAGTGTTGATCAAGTCCTCTGTTTCCTTTTTGATCTTCTATTTGTTCGTTCTGCCCCATTATTGAAAGTGGGTTATTCAAGTCTCCAACTATTATTGCAGAACTATTTCTCCCTACAATTCTGTCAATACTTGCATCATATATTTAAAGTTCTGATGTTTGGTGCACATGTTTTTAATTGTTATAACTTCTTGGTAAATTAATCAATGTCTGGTTTGTCTCTTGTAAAAGTTTTGACTTGAATTCTACTTTGTCTGATATTACTATAACCTTCCCAGCTCTCTTTTGATTACTATTTGCATGGAATCTCTTTTTCCATCCTTTCACTTGAAACTTGCTTATGTCTTTAGATTTCAACTGAATCGCTTATAAACAGCATATAGTTGGATCATGGGAGCTTTTCCCAGCTTTTTTCTTAGAGGTAAAGACTGATATATTTGATTTGTTAAAATACAAAAATTGTTTTATGCAAAAACATCTTCAGCAGAATTAAAGGGTTATCACAAATTGGGGGAAATATTTGAAGCATATACAATATTCAGTTGGAAAATGTGCTTAATGTAGAACTGTAAAAAAAATGGCAATATACAAAATGAGCAAAAGGCATTAAAATGGAATATCCCAAAGAAGAACTCTAGAAATACAAGAAGAATATTCTATTTCACCATCCGCCAAAGGAACACTAATTAAAATGATTCTTTTTTATTTTCTTGTTGTTTTTTGTTTGTTTTCATTCTTTTTTTTTCTGAATACACTCATCATGCTCACCCACAGTAGTCTAATTTTTATCCATCACCATACATATGTGCCCCTTTATCCCTTTCACCCACTCCCCAATGCCCTTCCCCTCTGGTAACCACTAATCTGTTCTCTTTATCCATGTACTTGTTATCTTCCACATATGAGTGAAATCACGCAGTATTTTCATTCTGTATGGTTTATTTCACTTAACACCATACCCTCAAGGTCCATCCACATTGTTGCAATTTTTCCAGCTTTATTGCAATATAAATGACATATTGTGTAAGTTTAAGGTATAAAATGTAATGATTTATAAATATATATATTGCAAAATGATTAGAACAATAAGGTTAGTTAACACATTCATCACCTCCCATAGTTACATTTTGTGTATGTGTGTGTGGTGATAACTTTTAAAATCTACTCTCTAAGCAACTTTCAAATATATAGTATAGTATTGTTAACTACAGTCACCATGCTGCACATCACATCTCCAGAACTTATTCATTTTATAAATGGAAGCTTGCATCCTTTGACCACCTTCACCCATTTCTCCCACTCCCCACTCTTTGCTCCTAGAAACCACCAATCTGTTCTCTGTTTCTATGAGTTCAAGCTTTTTAAGATTCCACAAATAAGTGAGATCATATGGTATTTGTCTTTCTTTGTCTGACTTATTTTACTTAGCATAATGCCCTCAAGGTTCATCCATATTGCTTCAAATGTCAGGGTTTCCTTCTTTTTTATGACTGAATAACATTCCATTGTATATATATATACCACATTTTCTTTATCCATTCATCCATCGATGAACACTTAGGTTATTTCTATGTATTGGCTACTGTAAATAATGCTGCAATGAACATGGGGGTGCAGATCTCTCTTCTAGATAGGGATTTCATTTCCTTTGGATATATATCTAGAAGTGGAATTGCTATATCATATGGTATTTTTATTTTTAACTTTTTGAGGGGCCTACATACTGTTTTCTATAGTGGCTGTACTGGGTCATTTTTTTAAAAAAATACATTCTAGAAATGCAGAATTTTGGATCTCACCCTGGAATTACTGAATTGAATCCGCATTCTAACAAAATTTTCCAGGTGGCTTGTATGCAATATCAAATTTTGAGAAGCACAGCTCCATAGCATCTAGCACAAAACCTTGGCAAATAGAAGGCATTATTTATCTAGAGGAAGTTTTACCTTTCTCTCTGCTAGATTCAAGAATATAAAAAGAAAGTTCAAAATACAGTGCAATGCTAACAACATTGTTCTTATCTAGTGTCTATGACATGGTTTTAAAGTATGATCAAAGGACCTCTGGCATCAGAATCTCCCAGGGTGCATGTTAAAAAAACAGATTCCTAAGCCTTACCCACTATATACTGAATGACAAGCTAAGGTAATGTGCTAAGAAATCTACACTTTTAACAAGCCCAAAAGATGATTTTTTTAAAATCTCTCCATTCTGTAAATGTACATTCTGCCAAGTATTGATCTAAGCATTGAATAGCCTAGAAGTCTCTGCAGTCTCTGCTGTACATGGAGCTTGCTCTGCTACTCTCCTGTAGGGAAAGTCATTTTTTTTTTTAAAGAAGATTAGCCCTGAGCTAACATCTGCTGCCAATCTTCCTCTTTTTGCTGAGGAAGACTGGCCCTGAGCTAACATCTTTGCCCATCTTCCTCTACTTTATATGTGGGAACGCCTACCACAGCACGGCTTGCCAAGCAGTGCCATGTCCACACCCGGGATCTGAACCGGTAAACCCCAGGCCGCCGAAGCAGAACGTGCGCACTTAACCTCTGCGTCACCAGGCTGGCCCCAGAAGAGTCATGGTTTTAACAAAAGGCATACATAAAAAAATGAGATAGTGCTAAGTTTTAGGCATAGAACTGAAACAGGGCAATGTGATGAAGGGTAAAGTGGTAGTTATACTGTCTAGTCAGGGAAAGCCTCTTCTAGAAGATAAGTTAAAGGTGAAAGCTGAATTACAAGGAGGGGGTTACCATATAAAGATCGAGAAGAATATTCTAGGCACAGAGATTATGATTTATGTGGTGAAGAGGAAAAGTACATTGAGACAAAGGGGCATAAGATGACAGAAAATCATGGGACAGTGAGGAGGTCATCATTATATGAGAAGATACAGGTTGGCTATGATGGCTGCCTCCTTGTTCCTCTGTATCTCCCACTGTTTTGAAAGGAAGATAAATTTGGTTTGAAACATGTCAAGTGTGAGATACTGTTGAGATAATCAGCTAGTGATATCCAACAATAAGAAGGGGATTTGAAGACAGAACTCTGAATATCTTACTTGGCCTAAGTAAAATCTGTCAGTCAAATGTTACCAATCCTTACTGGTTGATACCTATGTAGAGGTTATCATAGCAAACATTATATAGGATACAAAGAAATGTAAATGTAGAAAGAAATATTTTGTTTACAAGGGCTCTTGCCTTAAAAGAAAAACATATCTGGGTTCATGTGCCAAGATGGGAATTCATATGACAAAATACCACTGTGGGAAGAAATTTCTGAGTGGCACTTAATATTCAGACTTGCTTGGTAAGAATAATCTGATGCACAGCTAAGATAGACTGTTTGGATGGAAAGCATGGGATTTTTGACTAGATGAAGGAAGATACGAATTTTATGGAAGCTCCAAAAAACAATAAACTAGAAGAGGAAGACCATTGTTGCATATGGACAAATTTCACCCAAAAATATTTTGTTTCTTTCTTCTTCAGAAAGCTACTCCTTCTGAAATGGAGGAGTGTTTTATATTCTTCACAAGCTCCAATTGTTTTCATATCCTCCAATAGTTATATTTGGCTTACTGTATTTCCTCAAATGCTGCTCCTTTCTTCCTTCCACACGTCGAGCTGGATTGAAGAGTTGCGAATTATATTTAAGAGCTCTAAAAGTATTATATATCTGATGTGATGGTTAATTTTACATATCAATTTGGATAGGCAATAGCACCCACTTGTTTCATTAAACACCAGTCTAAATGTTGTTGAGAAGGTATATTTTAGATGTGATTAACCTTTAAACCAGTAGATTTTGAGTAAAGCAGATTATCCTTAATGTAGGTGGGCCTCATCCAATCAGTTAAAGCCTTAAGAGAAAAGACTGAGGTCCTCTGAAGAGAAAAGAATTCTGCTTTCAAACTGCCTTCTGACTCAGGACATCAACTTCTTGCCAGAATTTTCAGCTTTCTAGCCTGCCCTGAGGATTTTGGACTTGCCAGCCACCACATTCATGTGAGCCAATTTTTTAAAATCAATCTCTCTCTAATATATAGATATAGATATATATACAGATATACATAGATAAAACCAATAGGATAAATTCTATTAGTTCTGTTTCTCCCGAGAACTCTGACTAATAACACTCAATAAGACAGGAAGTTTTGTGATGAATAGTACATACAGTGACTATTCTAGCATCTAAAAAGAACATTATGACCTAAAATGGTTTAGATGAGGAGGGCCCTGAGGTTAGCCCTTGGAGGATGGTTAAGATTTCAATAAGTGGAGATGTGTGGAGGAGGAACAAGAACATAATTTCAGGAATGCAAAGACGAATTATCCCACAACAGAAGAATGAGACTAGTCTAGTTAGAACAGATAGTTCATGCAGAAATAGAGAAAGAGATAAGGTAGATAACATTGTAGAAGGCACTGGGCCAATTTTTTAGGGCAATTATTGTAATTTGTATATATTTATATTAGATATATATGTATAATATATACTATATTTATATTATACATTTATATTATAATTTTTATAGCCTGATGTCAAGAGTAGACTGGAAGGACTTGGGGAAAGACAAGATTCAGGTAGATCCATTATGGTCTACTTTGATAGCAGTAAGAAAGTTATATTTGGGAGATGTTTTTAGGGGAAGGTTGACAAGATATAGATTCAGAGGACATGAAAGAAGGAATAAAAAATAAAAGTTCAATGACTAAATTCCAGAAATTGGAAACAAAAGAGTAGCAAAGATGGAAATGGGGAAGTCAGGAGAGGGAATTGGTTTTGGGGAAAAGGTGACAATCAGTTTAAAAATGAAAATTTGGGTTGATATTACAGTGTCCAAGTGAACATATCTGGCATACAGATGAAAATGGGGCACTGATAATTAGAAAAATTGCCAAGCTAGAGATATACTTGTAATGGTCATCTGCACAGAAGAAATAAGTAAAATTTTGAGAATAAATTTGCTTGAATAATCTGACAATGTTACATAAAAGCACAGGCAGAGTGTTGTAGTATAGAGTCAGGAGTTTTGTTTCTAGAGCAGTGCTGTCCAATAGAACTTTCTGCAAAAATGAAGATATTCTCTGTACTCTCCAATATAGAAGCCACTAGGCATATTGAGCACTTGCAATGTGGCTAGTGAGGGAACTGAATTTCTAGTTTTATATAATTTAATAGATTTAAATTTATATAGCCACATGTGCCTAGTGGCTATTATATTGGAAAGCACATTTCCAGAGTCAAACTGCCTAGACTCAAATTCTAGATTCCCCACTTACCACACATATAACTTTGGGTAAGCAATTTAATCCTTATTGTACAGCACTAAGCACAGTGTCTAAAACTCAATGACACCAGTCTTCCTGGTATATGTATACAATGGAATAATAGTCAGCCATGAAAAAGAAGGAATACTGCCATTTGTGACAACACGGAAGCACCCTGAAGGCATTATGCCAAGTGAGATAAATCAGACTGAGAAAGACAAATACCTTATGATCTCACTTATATGCAGAATCTGAAAAAGCTAAACTCATAGAAATAGAGAGTACAATGGTTGTTTCCAGGGGCTAGGAAGTGGGAGAATTGAGGAGATGTTGTGGTACAAACTTGAAGGTGGAAGATGCATCAGTTCTAATGGACAGCACTGTGGTTATATTCAACAATACTGTATTATATACTTCAAAGTTGCCAATAGACTATATCTTAAATGTTCTCAGCACAAAATAAAATTATAATTATGTGATGCGACGGAGATGTTAGCTAATGCTACAGTGTAATTATATTGTGATATATACATGTATCACATCAACATGTTGATACCTTAAACTTACACAATGTTATGTCAACTATATCTCAATAAAAAAGATAAAATAGTTATCAAAATAAGAAATTTAAGAATTAAAAGAAGAGAAGTTACTTTAGCTAGATAGATTTAAGAAGGTTATTAAAATTACTACATGACTTGAAAGATAGAGTACAACAGAAATAAAATGGCATTTTTTCTTTTAATCTTTATAGAATTATTAGATACTAACATTCATCATAATACTAAACAACATCACTATTATAAGATATATTTAATTTTTAACTTTTAAAATATATTTGAGCCATGAGTTCCCTCAAGAAAAGTCCCATTTGGAATTCTTCACAATTTATGAGGAAGAATTAAGAGTAGAATATCAGTTTGCCACCTCAAATATTCCTGAGGATGAAAAGCTCCAAAATGATACACAATTTTCAGACATAATAAAGGATATTAAAACTATGGAGAAGAGGAAAAGTTAACATAGGAAAATATCTTTGTCTTTCACTTATCTCAGATAAGTGTCTATTTAGTAAGACAGATATCCTGTGTAGCGACTATAGGAGCTATTAGCAGCTGACAGTGTTTGGAAAATTATGGTTCTTCACTGTCATGTTAGACTTTTAAATTTTCACGACCATTTTCAATAAAAATCTTAAGAGTTATTCTTTTATACTGGAAGTTCATTTTATGATTTGATATTCAGCAAAATATCAATTTTATCACTTATCCTCTGGCAATGGTACAAAGTGTATACACATATTCACGTATATTCATATATATATATGAGTGTATTCAAAACACCTCTAATATTATGGGAGCATAATATAGTAGAAAGTTAAAAGAAAAAGTCTTTGTGAGAAAGTTTCTTTTAGTGACACCATAGTCTTGCTTTTGTTTTACGGACCACAGTATCAACCAAATTCTCAGTAGGCTTGCTTACCACATTTCCCCTGAATTCTAACCCTTGTCCCTATAAAAATCCATGGGAATAATGTGGTCAGTTTACTTTGGTTTGAGCCTAAACGAACACTTTAAAGTGATTCTTTAAAGAAACCCATTAAAAATCCTCCCACTCTGGAAGTGTTCTGCCAAGACTAACTTAAAGCCACAAAAGATTTAGGGTTGGTTCCAAATTGGAACCTGTAAGAACTGCGTGGGCCTTTAACTCAGCAAAAATTCCATCTTTAACAGAATCTCAGACTATTAAATATAAGAATACAAAGTAATTTTCCAGACCCAAGAGCATCCGGGATAAAAACATGTAACTCTACAAGGAAATTCCCCAAGTGAAAGTCTTTCTTTTGAGTGAAATGAAAGGACCGTAGTGATCTCTGGAGAAGAGACAAGGTCTTACACAGGGCAGAAATCTGAGCCTGCCATGGTGTCATTTTGTGATCTGGGCCTAGCTACACAGTTCCTTCATGTTTACTCTGTTTCCTAATAATGTAAGTGATTATAATGGTGACTAATCATTTGTCCATTAGCTATCTCTTCACATTAGGAAAAAATTTATTGCTTTACTCTTTAAGTTAGGAAACCTAATAACAGCTCCCATATACTAGTAGTACTTGTAGCATGTTTGGTTGAGTGGTTTCTTATATATTAGGACTATTCTGAGCATTACTCTGCTATGCACTGTGAAAAATATTTCATAGAAGCTTAAGACAATTATTAGATATTATTATTATGCAAATAGTCTTATTTAATCATTGCTTTATTACTCCTACTTTTACAAGAGGCAATTGAGGCTTAGAAGAGTTAAATAACATTTTCAAGCTAATAAAACTATTAAAGTGGCAGAGCCAAATTTGTCTACTCAAACCTACGCTCTTAATCACTGTGCCTTTCTACAAATTTGAAACTTATTATGAGCTCCAAAGTTTACAGAAGCATTCTGGCGCACACTATTTCCTTGGCTTCAAAAGGCAAAAGAAACTCTTACCTTCTCAGCTGCTTTGAGAATCATTTGTTTTTCACTGTGATCAAATGCTCATGGGGACAGACTCAGACTGAATATCATTTGTAAATTGGAACAGTATCTTCTACCCTCTACCTCACATGCACAGTGAGAGGATATAATGAAATGATGTGCATGACAGAGCTCTGGAAACTATATAGCAATTTCTTTACAAATGTAAGGCATCAATGGGTTGTACTGCCTCCACTTCTATGCTTACTCTTTGCTAGATACTGGAATAAATGTATTATATACAACTGCTCCCTTAATCCTCACCATAATTCTGTGAAGCAGCATTGTAATCCCATTTTAAAGATGAGGAGACTGAGACTCAGAGTGTTTAACTTGCCCTGACTTGGACAGTCAATAAGTAACTGAGCTGGAGTTATTTCCTTTTTATGCCTGGATCCCTAATGAGGGGATATTAACAATATATCTATATCTAGATATCTAGATCTATAGCTCTATCTATGAATGTTTACATAATATATGCATGAAATTTACATTATCGGCCCAATGTTTAGAGAGAAGCTGCTACTGGGAGATACTTTAGGACCCAAAACATGACAGCTGACTGCACACATGGCTCAACACTGAGTCTTGAGAAGCAGGTAAAGCAGGCCAGTGGTTTCTCTGTGTTTATTAAATTGTGATTCTTGGAATCCCGTGTCAGGATAGAGTGCTTGATAAAAATGCAGATTCTTGAGCCTCTCCTCAGACTTTTGAATGTGGTCCATGAACACACATTTTTAACAAGCTCTACAAGTGATTTTATTCAAATTAGAGTTTGAGATACATTGCATAAAGTAATGGGCACTCTGGCTCTATCCCTGGTTGTTTTTATTTACAGAATTTTTAAAGTTCTTCTTCTAAATGGAGGAAAAATAACTTCTCTGGGACAATAATGTTTTTATTTCATAATATAAATTACAAAAGAGTACACTAATGTAGCTCGCATGTGTAAAATCTCCCAGCCAGGCAGCCAGGCATTCATAAATGTATTTTGTCCACCAACAGGCCATCAACTCCATTCTCATTTAAACATCAATTAAAAGAAAAGGTATAATTGGCCACAAGATTAATTTCCATCAGGCAAAGAAGCTCCAGCTAGTCACATGTGGGGGCCACTTGCTTGTTAATAGCTCCTTCTGTAAATAAATTACAAGATTAAACCACTGAATCTAAATGAACCATTGGGCAAGTTGTTAGAAGCAAAGACTTTCCCTTTGAGCTTTATAAAGGTTTCTGAAATCATTTCTCATTCACAAAAGGAAAAATTACTTTTCCTTAGATGACTCGCAGTATATTATTGATATCAAAAACAGATTATAGAGACTTTTGTAGACCACTAATTCAACTTAATGGACTTTGATCATTACTAAGTTTTTATTAAAGAACACAGAAGTGATTCATTCCAAAATAGCCTCAGTGGAGTTGAATTTTCCTCTCTCTTGAAGTCTTACTTAAAAAGAAAAATGTTTCTCAAGGAAACCTATGAATATTGTCAAAAAAGATTAATAACATATTTACTAACAGAAGCTATCTTGGTAAATAGTTAGTAGGATTGGGGAGTGTTTTAAAAGGTACCCAGGATTTGTTTAATCAGTTGCGGTAAGACACACAGACATGGAAATGACTGTCATGAAGGAAGAAGTTTATACTCACAGATCCCTGGAAACAGTAGGCATGCCACTCCATGCAGTGCCACTCCATGCAAGGCCACATGGGGAGGCGCCAGGGTTGGCCAGGAAGTAGGGGAAACTATGTGCAAGAGCCCTTTTTGTGGTTTCTGTGGGAAAAGCAAGGAAAAGCAGGATAAGCAGACTCAGAATTGGTTAGTTTGAATAATTTCAGTGGACTCTGGGGTGTAGGGGCTGTTTCTAGTTGTCTGGTACCTGACCTTGGGGTGATTAAAGCAGGGAGATAGTGGCTTGCTCAGCATGTGATAGCTTAATAAAGCAGATGGTTGAGGGTATGGCCTCAGATTTCACTCTGTTTACATGTGAAAGGAGCACTCCAGATATTTGCCAACTCTAGGAATTAGCTAATCCTAGGAAGGGCAGACCCTCCAGGGTCAGCAAGGCCCTAAGATGTCAAAGCATCAGAAAAATACAGAAAATAAATACATGATTAATACAGAGGAAGTTCTTGTGCTATTGCTATAAAGCATGTGTGGGTGGGTGGTTTCCTATATACCAGCACCATTCTGAGGTAATGTGTTAATGTTCTATCATTTCTCAAGGAGTTAAAGGGCACTTTTTAAAACAATAGCTTTACACTCCTAATACCATAACTATTATAATGACATTTTTCATTTAAAGCACGAAAAACATTAAATTCTATAGCAACATTTGGCATCCAGGTTCATCTGTTCTGAAATTCTGTGTGGCCAAACAGAAGTAATAATTAGTTTTTTCCTTGGAACAGCAAAGACTTGAACATCACGAGTTAAGGACAGAGGAGACCTGAGAAAGCTGTAAACCTGAGGAAGTGCGCATCTCAACAGTTGCCACCATGGGCACGGAGGCAAGGGGTGAGCTAAGATTCCATTGGTTTCTGGATGAAAGGAAACCTCTCCCACACAGAGCTAAAGCTGTCCAAAGAACCTCTGAAAAAAGTGGAACTGGGTAAAGGGCCCAGCTGTGGAGTAGAAGGGATCAGAATGTAGACAAAAGGGACAGGAAGGAGGAGTCAGAGAAAGCATAGAAGGAGGCCTTTGAGCACAGCATTCCCCCATTTTCCAAATGTCCCCATCCAGTCAGAAAGGTGGTTTTCCTTTTACCTTCCTGGAACACTTATGATAGATCTTATGTTCCTTGGAAGTCTGGCTTCTAGTACCACAGAAACTTAGGAGGGTGACTGAAAGGCCTCAACATGAAGGGTAGCAGTGGTATAGCATGAGTTGTTTCAGCACTGGTAGTCTGAACAAGGTTACCCACCTGGTTTATGTTTCCAATTTTATGCATTAAAAACCAACAACAACACAGTTGAATATCCCTGAGGGGAGTGTATTAGTTAGGACTCTTTAGGTTACAAGTGACAAATCCAATGCCAAATAGCTTAATCAGAAAACAAAGTCTTAGGGGTTTGCTGGCTTCAGGTACAGACAGACTCAAGGATTAGAATTGTCTTTTCCAAGTCTCACCTACCTGAAGATGTGGAACTCTGGTAGGCCAGAGCACTCGTGCTTGGAAACCCCAAGGTGCTCACCAGATGAGGATGATCACTCCTGTAGGTTCTCCCGGGTAAGGACAAAGAGGCAGAATTTTGAAAGTTGACCAGAGAAGCAAATTGCTTGGTGGACACTGGGATCATGAAATCAGGAAGCCCTGATTTTTCTTTTTAAGTTGTCTAATAACTATTTATTGGCCACCTAGTTTGTGTTAGTTACTGAGGACGTAGCAGAGAATAAACCAAGGACAGTCTTTGCCTTCAAGTTGCTCCAAGTCTGGTAAAGGCTAATTGGACGTTAAAATGATAAGAACAAATCCTTTCCTTGATCTTATCAAAGGGACAAAAATGATTATGGGGAAAGGGAGAGGCTAGATAAGCTTCAGCCATAGGCATTCTGTGAGCCAGGCAATGACAGTGGGGGACCTGACAACATCTCTTGGACGAGTCTGCTGTTCCAGTGAAATTTTCTCTCTCTGCGAATGAACTTGGCTTCTCCATTGTTATAACACCCTTGTGTCTACAAGCCTTGATTTAAGGAAGATCATCCACAGGAATCAATGCCATTAACTCACTGTTGTAATTTGATAACTCAGTCAGCACTGCTAGACCCTGTGGAGAGTTTGCAGTGGAGGGTGAAGGAGATTCATGATCCAAAGACTGGTATGACAGAAGCACTCTCTTGTGAGAGATACGACGGCTAACAGATGTGGCTACAGGACAAGAGGTGCCCTCAGCGTATGAGGCATATCAGTAAGGTGACTCTTCACAAGTCTCTTAGGAATGCTAAAAATTATTTTCAAATGGCTTTCAGACATAAAATTGTGATAGTCACGTCACTTCTCTGTGCTTTGGCTTGCTCATCAGCAAAATAATTTCCTGGACATCACTAAAAGCTTTGGGTTCCAAAATTTCATGATTCCAGGGAGGCTTCAGGGATGCAATGGAACTTGCATTCATTTGTAGCCAGAAGCTATGGGTCAGAGAGTATCTTCTACCTGTTCGCTGCATCACTTTAGGCCAGTGGTTCTGAACTAGGGGTGCTTTTGTCCCCCAGAGGACATTTGACAATGTCTGGAGACATTTTTGGTGGTTACAGTTGGGAGAGGTGGTGCATCTAATGGCTAGTATCCACGAATGTTGCTAAACATTGGGCAATGCACAGGACACAGCCCTGCAACAAAAATAATCCAGTCCAACAATACTTAGGTTTGGAAACCCTGCTTTAGACAAGTCACTTTAATCTTGGCTTCTGCCTTTGTTGAATACTGTTTTTTGAGGATAGTAAATGAGATAGCTGTGACAGCACACAGTAAATGATACAGAGTGGCAACATTTGCGGTCATTAATAAGAGTGTTGCCTTCACAGTGACAACTGCAGAAAGGGAGGTCTGCAGGTGGGGCAGAGGCAGCTGGGGCACAACAATGAGGGCAGACCACTGAAATGTTGCCACCTGGGAGGTGTTACAAAGTATAAAATACTGCTTCCTTGACCCTCTAGTTACTATCCACTTCCCCTCCTTTATTTGTGGCCTCTGGTGGAATTTCCTGGAAGGCACATCAGACACTGACATCTCTGAGATCCTGTGCCTTAAAGTTAGAGAGATGAGTGTGAATCTTGCTTTACCATTTCTGTGTGACTTAACTTTTCTGGCACCCAGATTAAGATATGTATAATATTTCCTCCTTCATAAGGCTATCCTGAGGCTTCAAAGAAATATTACATGTTAAGCCAGAGCCTGCGATCACAGAATGAATGGATGCCTTCATCACTGTTATTTTCTGCCCTTAGTGCTACATGGTCACTTTAAGCATTTTTCCTCTTTACTTTTCTGTCACCCAACTCTTTGTCCAGCTAAGGAAACTTTCATTATGACTTTCTTATGAGCAAATCAGTACCTGTTATTCTTCTCTGGTTAAAATAAGCCAACTCTATTTATATTAGATTGAGAAAAAATAATAAAGTTTCAAACAAAGTTATATAAACAATATAAGACAAATCCCCCCTGCCTGCAAAAAAGGGGAAGTTATTGAATATAGGTGCAGAATTTTGTTGCTAAAAAGGATCCTATAGCTCAGGGATTCCCTAGCTACTTTTACTTCTCCTGAGGAGCTTTTAAAATACAAAATCTAGAACTGTATCTCAGTTCTACCTGAATCAGAATCTCTGGCATAAGGCCCAGAAGTATGCATTTCCTAAAAGCTCCCTTGGTTCTGAGATGTGTGGCCAGGTTTGGAGACCATTGGTCAGAACTTTACCAGAATGCCATTCAATTTCTTCCAGCCCAGAAATTCTATTGTTCTTTGACATTCCCAAAGAAACATCACTGACAATGGTTGCTGCTGGGGCTTGTACTACTTGTGGGGTTATATAGTCAAGGCCTAAATGAGACATTAATTTGCGGGATCGACTGGGAAATAAACCACCATATATAACATTCCTTATATAGAAAAAAGTTTGCAAAGTTCCAAATAATAAGCAAAAAAATGTAAACTTCTGAAACAAGTTCTCGCTTTATCTTAGGGTTCAGATAAAAGTTAGAAGACTCAGACTTTTTCTAAAAGACACATTTTGAAAAGGTGATTATGATTCTCATTCTGACCACAGGGGGGCCACGCAAATCAGTACTTCACAGTATTTTCTTGTGACAAATTTGTTTATGTATTTATTCCTAGCACTTTTTTCTCCCTCCACAAATCCAGGTTATCTTCACAATTTATAACTTGAGTTAAAGAGGTCATTTTTCAAGTTGTCTTTATAAAGATAATTTCAGTCTGGTCTAGTTCGTCTAAACCCTTTATTACTAATCAAATTTTGATGTCTGTGGTAGATTAGAGTTCCTATTTTATTTTCAGAGATTTAACGTAGTTTACCCAAACTCATTATTCTACAGCTTAAGCATCTGAAACCAAGAGAGATGAAGTAATTTTATTCAGAATCAAAGTTAGTTGTTGATATTCCCAAATTTAAAAAACAGGATTTTGGTTTTCTAAAATATTAAGTTGGAAACATGATGACAACCAGTTTTAGTAAAATGTAAACAATAATAATAGCTACTGTTTATTATCTATGGGCCAGAATGTTATGGTACATGATTCTATTTAATCCTCCCCAAAGCAGCCTGGCAAGGCATATGTCATCTTCATTGTTTGGGATGAGAAAGTTGAATCCCGGATTTGTTAGTCTGTCATAACTACCACGTGACTTTAATGAGATGACCTGGCATTTGATCCCAAGTCTGTCAGAAGCTGAAGTCCACGGGCGTTCCTCTGTACCACAATGCTTTTCTCCCATTTGGCTTTGAAATGAGTTTCTACTCTGGGTATCATATTTATCATCTCAAATTTCTTCCTAAATTACATATTTTATTTCCAAAATAAATATTTACGAACATAAAACTCTATCTTAACAGGAAGCAGAGAATTAAAAATCACACAATCACCATGAAAGCTTCTGGTGATCTTCCTACGGGAAAGGGAAGCTGTGGTTTGCAAGAGCTCATGCAGGGACCCCCTACCAGCAGTTTGCGGGTCTCTGGACCACAGGAGGGTGGGGAAGGCACTGGGACGGCAGAGCACAAAAATAAGCATTTGAAATCCCTTCATGAGCAAGTGTAATTGGAATAATTTGGGTTCATTAAATAATCTATAACATTCCCTTTATAAACGCCTTGTCCAGCTAGTAAAAAGTCAGAAGAAGCCATGCAACTTTGCCACCACTAGATGGCAGTGTTGGCTATGAAATGGAATTGCCCACTCAAGAGAACTCTAATGTTAATCAAGAGATTAAATACATGACTCCTGACAAGGAACTTGTGTTTTCCTTGGAAGAGACAAGACAAACCTATGTGAATAGTAACCAAATATCCCAAGTGTGTGCATTCATTTGTGACTAGTTGCAAATACGAAGGGTAGAGGTAACACGGGCTATAAGATCTGAGAGAGAGATGTAAATGTAAACTGGAGTGGACGGGGAAGCTTCCACAGATGTGGGACTCAGGTGGTGTTCTAAAGGATGACTAAGCGACGGCCAGGGTAGGAAGAGAGCAGGATCATTCCAGGGAGGAGGAATGACACGAGCACAAGCATGGAGGTGGAAATAAATACAGAGTTCAGATGAAGTGGAAGATTCATTTGGGGAAGAGTGGGAGCAGGCTGCGTAGGACACACATAGTATAGGAGCAGAAATGACAAAGAGGAGCCTTGGAACTCACCCTCCCTTCTAAATTTGCCTCTAAAAGAATGCCACTGTAGGAAGATGAACTGATTGGGTACTGGGGTCAGGTACTTATCTCGCTCTCTTGTAAACCATCATCTGAGCTTTCTTCCCTGTGTAATTCCTGTATCCTGGTCCTTTCGTCATTTTTCATGTTCCCTCCCCATCAAATCTCGATCTGGAGACCGCAGAGACACCCCCACCCCCACCCCCGCACTCAACAGAGAACTGGCTCCTGTTTGCCTTCAGATAGAGCAGGGGCTTCTGCTTCTGCTCTGATTCTGCCCCAAAGACCTGCTTTCCTCTGGTTGGCCGTTTTTAAAATAACCTGAATTTGTACTCGAGATGTTCAGCCAGTTTGTTTCCCTTAAAAACAAGTCAAAGCTCATGCTTTCACCTCAGTGAGAGAACGTCAGCCAACAAAGGCTGCTTCTCTCTTCCAGTCGTCGGAACAGCTGAGCGGCTGTTTCAGGGGTTTTCTCTTTTGCCCAAACGCCACCTAATAAAGTTCTGAAAGGCTGAAGAAAAAAGACCTTTCAGACTTCTAGGCCTTCAACGAGGTGCCCTGAGGAGAGCGCAGGATGGCGCCCAGGGGTGGCGAAGGGGGCTCCTCCTGGGTCCCACTTGGCACGGGGCAGTCCGCATCCCTGTCCAGCCGCTGATGTCGCCGGGTCGAAGCAGCTGGAGTCCACGGTCGCGAGGCCACCGGCCTCTCGGCGTTTCTCCAGCCTGTCAGCTTCCGGCCAGCCCACGCCAGCATCTGTCGTCAGGCAGAGAAGCCACAAAGGTGCTTGCTGCCAAGGACCAAGATGACGCAGAAACCGAAGAGGAAGACGACCTGCCGGTGCCGGAGGTCCACGGCCGGGGCCTTGTGGTGACCACGGGAGCCTGGCTCCTCAGCCGCGTGGGCGTCAAGATCCGGGTCCTCCTGCCGGCGGCCGCTCGCTTCCGGCGGCCGCTTTCCCGCCACCGCCGCCGCGGCCCCGGGCCTGGGCGAGGCGGACTCCTCCACCGCGGTGCGGGGGATGGAAGGAGCCGGAGAGGAGGTGCAGGTGAGGGGAACGTGCGTCGCTAACCGCGCTGGTGTCCGACTGCCAGGCTCTGGCAGAAGGCGAGCAGGGTCGACAGGAAAACGAAGGCGCGGCTCTCACTCCGTTTCCCTGGGCGGAAATTCTGTGAGCCTGACTGGACTGAACTTCAGGATCTAGAGGCTCCCAGCTGGTTCATGGCTTCTCCTCGTCCTTAGGACAGATGTCCCCCAGTGTCACCCAGTCCCACACTTGCAAACATCTCACTCCTTGAGCTCACCCTGCTCCGTGCTGTGAGGCCCTGCTCATTTTGTTCTCTCTGCCTGGACTCCCTCCGTCCCCTTCCCCTTCTCAGCCCGGACTGCGCCGCCTGTTAGCTGAGACTCGGTCTTCAGCCCCCGCCCCACCGTCAGGGCCTCAGAGAAGCCTTCCCCACGCGTAGTCAGGTTCCTTATAATATGCTCTCCTAGGTGCTTTTCTGTCATAGCATTTTCTTTCTCAATTATATCTCATATGTGTGTGACTATTTGATTAGTTTCTGTTCCTCCGACTAAAATGTAAATTCCTTGGTAACAGGGCCCATGCCTGCGTTTGCTCACGGTTATTTCTTCTCTCATCACTATGGGAGATTGTAAACGTCATTGCTTCTCTACTCTGTGTTTCTGATGATCCCGTGGGTGGCTGGGTGTGGTGGGGTGAGGTGTTAAGAAGCTGAAAATTCAGAGTTAACTTCTTTAAGATAGGAGCGCTCTGATTAGAGCTTCATTCCGAGGTGCCGGAGAACAGGAACTGTTCACGTGCAATACTGAGCCACTTGCACTCTGGGCCCTTGTAGGATATGGAAACAACAGGGTCTTCCAGTTGCACTGTTACACATAAATGGCATGGAGCTATGATTGCTGCACCCAGTTTGTGAGATGAAGCCAAAAGCATTCAAGCCATTCTGAGAACATTTCTACAAACCATAAGACCCTTCCTGAAATCACTCTGCACAGTCATTAGGGCTTCTTGGTCAAGGCATATAGATTATTGCCTAGAGAAATAAAGCCATCATGGCAGTCTGGAACAAATGGCTTGAAATGGTCTTTCAGTTGCAAGAATGAAATTCAAGCCTTTGGACACAATTTTTAGCTCAGTCTTTGTTGCAGACGGTTCATGAATGTGTTGTTTGCGGTGTGGCCAAGAGAACACAACAAGCATTTTGTGCAGTGATGACCGAATTTCCCTGTGGCCAGCCTACTGTGTGGGTAAGTCTTGTTGATGCCTTGTGAATGACTTCAGTTCTTTTCTTGGCTTTGTGCTGGTAACCCCTCCTAGTAAGCAGTGAGTCAGTTAATGATCTCATGTGGCTAATAGTGTGATTAGATCAGGAAAGACAGGATTGTTATAGGAGATGGCTATTTGTATTTTATATTGTTCTTTCCAGTTTGGAGTGGTGTCAGATTGTATATTTAAAAAAGGGTCACACCTGGGTTAATCTCCATAATATACAAAGAACTCACACAGCTTAACAACAAAAAAACAAACAACCGATCAAAAAATGGGCAGAGGACATGAACAGACATTTCTCCAAAGAAGATATAAGTATGGCCAATAGACACATGAAAAGATGTTCATCATCACTAATCATCAGGGAAATGCAAATCAAAACTACACTAAGATATCACCTTACACCTGTTAGATTGGCAAAAACATCCAAAACCAAGAGTGACAAATGTTGGAGAGGTTGTGGAGAAAAAGGAACCCTCATACACTGTTGGTGGAAAGGCAAACTGGTGCAGCCACTATGGAAAACAGTATGGAGATTTCTCAAAAAGTTAAAAATAGAAATACCTTATGACCCAGCTATCCCACTACTGGGTATCTATCCTAAGAACCTGAAATCAGAAATCCCAAGAGTCCTTTGCACCCCTATGTTCATCACAGCATTATTTACAATAGCCAAGATGTGGAACCAACCTAAATGCCCAGAAACTGATGATTGGATAAAGAAGATATGGTATATATACACAATGGAATACTACTCAGCCATACAAAAGGACAAAATTGGTCCATTCGCAGCAACATGGATGGACCTTGAGGGTATTATGTTAAGCGAAATAAGCCAGACAGAGAAAGATGAACTCTATATGACTCCACTCATAGGTGGAAGATAACATATAGACAAGGAGAACTGATCGGTGGTTACTAGGGAAAAGGGGGGATGGGCGGAGGACACAAAGGGGGAAGTGGTGTACCCACAACAAGACTAACAATGATGTACAACTGAAATCTCACAAGGCTGTAATCTATCATAATCTCAATAAAAAAAAAAGGGTCACACCCATATTTCCAAATCCACATGCTCTTCCAAAACCTTGCCATTCCCCTCCTCAAGGGTTGAGGGCTTTGCTCCTCTCTTTGAAATTGGGTGGCATTTTGTGGCTGTCTTGACAAAGAGAATGTGGGGGAAGTGACACTGCGTGGTTTACAAGGCTAGATAAAAAATGTGACATGGCTTCCACCTGGTTTACTCTCTCTCAGGATGCTCCCCCTTGCAGCCCAGCTACCATGTTGTGAGGAAGCTCAAGCCACAGGAACAAGCCAAGAGTAGGTTTATGAACCCACAGACCCAACTAAGGTCTCAGCCTACTGCCATTATCAACTCACATGTGAGTGAGCCTTCAGTTGATTCTAGCCCCACGTTTGAGCTCTCCCAGATGATGCCGGGCAGAGCAGAGATGAGGGTTCCCAACAAAGCCCTGTCCAAATTGCAGGTTCATAAGCAAAATAACTGCAAATAACTGTTTCAAACACTAAGTTTTCAAGTGTCTTGTTACACAGCACTAGATAACTGGAGAAATAGTCCTAAACAGGGAGCAAACCATTCTGTTTCAGCTTGCCTCTGTGCTTTTGTTGATGTTCTTTCTTGGGACCTAAATGCTGTTTCTTTTCCTCCTTTCCTGTTCCTTTCACTTGTGTAACTTTCCTGCTTATCCTTCTTGAATCAACTCAGGTGTTAATCTCTTTAGTAAGTCTTCCGTAATCCTTAGTCAAATGCCTCTGCTTTGTATGTGAATCTCAAGAACAGTCCTAGCGACATGCAGTATCAGGATCCATTTGAGTGTCTGATGTCTAAACCGGTTGGTGATTCATCTTTGTATTATTCATCTCTGTATGATTAGTCTTTGTACACCCCGGTACTAACATAGTGCCTGACTCCACCATCTACTACCTGGATGAACTTAGGTAGGTTAATAAATGTATCCAAGATTCCCTTTCCTTATCTGTGAGAGGAGATAAAAGCTTCAACTCAGTGTTTTGTGAGGATTAGAGGATAAAGACATTTAAGGGGCTGGCACATAGTAAATGCTACGTAAATGTAGCTATAACAATTGTTAGAGTAACCTCAAAATAGCAGGAAACTACCAGCATTCCAGAAGGCATATCCAACACACAGTATTTTGAAATACATTAGTCAGAGTTCTTGACCCCACTTTCCTGCTCCTCCACTGGGCAGCTTGGATCCCGTTACCCTTCTGCCCAATGTAATTTTCTTTATCCACTGCCTGCAGAGGGAGGGCAAATATAGATTAGAAAGGGGACTTCAGTTGGATTGATAGATGGATTTTGAAACTCATAGCAGAAACAAAAGTCTTGAAAGCCAAGTGCTTGAGACAGATAAGGTGCTTTAAAATTCAAAAGCTTGGCTTTGATATCCGAGTCCAAAGTCCTGAGGATAACGAGGCGTAGAGATTATGCCAAAATCAACAGAATGTATGAAGAGGTAAGAGTTAATGAGAGACCCAAATCCTGCTCTGTGTCCCCTCACTCCCACCTCCCAAACAGAAGGGAATTGGTGCATGATATCCCAGGGTACCGAAGTGTAGCCAGGGGAGACTGGAAGCGTGTCAGAAGCTCCCTGGTTATCGTGGGGCTGGCATAGCAGACCAGCCGTGGCGTGATGAGTAGCCTGAGCTAATAGCTCTGAGGACCTCCTCACGGAGTCCTGAGTACCCCAGAGATGAGAGAAAGGATCCAGTGGAGGGGCAGAGTATTGAAAGAGATCCAGTGGCTTGAAGGAACGTGGGGCCAAACTAGGAAGACATGGAGTGTGTGTTGGTAGGGATGATGGCTAGACGCCATTTGATCAGTGCCTACCAGCCCATGACAGTAAGCACCTGTTGAAGAGATTTACAGCTCAGCTGACACCAGACACTGTAATAGTTACTTTTTTTCTTTTTTTGGTATGATTGGTGTAAATTCCCATGTGTGGGTGAGTAATTTGAATACAACCTATTTAGGCAGAGAATCCTTTTTTCTTCAATTACTGCTGCCTCTAGAAGAGACGGAGTCTTTTAGTCTTCAAGGGAATGGACAGCCTGGCATGTCCAGACTATTGCAGCAGTACCCTTCTGCAAGCTCAGTGGATTTAGGGCAATCTATTGACCATTTCCTGTTGACAGCGCTTCCAACAGCGGGAATCTCTTCAATGTGGTTTCCCAGTAGTCTCAGCCAGCTCCTTCCCAAGAAGCCAGTGCACAGGCTTTTGTGGAGGCCAGCGGAAATATCCCTCTCCTGGAGACATGCAGCCCTGTTAGGACTTGCAGCTCTCAGCAACATGGCCCTTCTTATCGCTGTAATCTGGAAAAGCACATGCTGTTCTCAACGATCTTGGCAACAGGCTTTATGAGAGGTTTTGTGGCAATTGTCTTTTCCTGTTATAGCTAAACCACCAGGGTCAAATTCTATTTTGCACTCAAGATCCACTGATGAATACTGTTGCAAAACCTGCAATATCCAGAGATAAAGTGCTCTAAACTCTGAATCATGTGCAATTCTGGAGCAAAGCACAGTAGGGGCAGCAGACTAGGGGAGCAGTTCTAAGAGGGGTATTTATCAGATTGTCTAGGTTCTTGTCCTAGCTCCAGTAGGTACTAGCTCTAAGGCCCAGACAGGTATTCTACTTCTCTGTTCGTCAGTTTTCTTTTCTGTAAAATAGACACTTACCTTGTGAGATTAAATGAGAAATGCATACAAAGTGCAGTGCCTGGCATTTTGTGAGTTCTAATGAATGCTGGCTGTTATTATCATGTTTATTGTTTTCCCATCATTTGTGGTGGCAGAAAATGTTGGTTGCCTAACCTACAGACGTTTCCTGCTGCTCCATCTTCCTTGTAATCTGAGCATTGATTTTGTGTGTTTATCTGGGAGCCACATGCTGATAAACATTGACTGAAAACTAGCTCACTAATAGGTGGCTCCTCTCTATTTCTGAGCACAAAGAGGATGGCACCGCACCACCTGCTTGAACGTGGGTGTGGCCATGTGACTTGCTGTGGCCTATGAAATACGAGAGGTGATGCTGGTCACCTCAACCAGTGACACACTAGATGATGAAAGTCCCAAGAGAGGACAATGGGTGCAGAAACCCTTGCCAAAATATGGTGAAAATGTAGATGAATGAAAAATAAACTTTCCAGCTTCACACCATTGAAGTGATTGAAATTGGTTGTCATCTGTTACCATTGCTTTATTTAGCTCATCTCAGCTGGTATAAAAGAGCAAATCTCCATAAAACCCACTTCATTCTTTGATAATTATTTTGTACAGTATCCTTGTGTCATTTAAATTGTTTCATTTTATTTTTCAGAAATTATTTTCACTACAATCAAATGTTTTTTGTGCAAATTCCCCAAAATTATTAGTTCATAGTTGTTTTGTTTATATCATATTGTACTGATTTTAATTTTGCCATTGAGTTTTCTTTTGTGGCTTTTCTTTCTAATAAGCTCAATTTGCTTATGTCAAAATTTGTGGATATAAATTCCAATAGGAAGAATGGAATCTTCTGTAATTTCCTAATCAATAATAAAATTTTACTAGAAAGGGAGCAGTAATAGAACAAACTCTAGGACTAGATTGACAGGTTCCAAACCTGCCTTTGCCATTGCCTGCTGTGTCTCTTGGGATATTACTTAATTTCTTCGTGTTTCTCTGCTCTCAGCTATAAAAAGGGATAATATTCCCATCTAACTCCTAGCATATTTTATAATATGATAATTCTATGATTAATACGGTTGGTAAATTACTTTTTTTTTAAAGCTCTTAGAATAGAGCTAAGCTTATAAAAGCTATGTATTTTTAAGTGAATAAAATGTATAGGCTTAACTACTGTAAATTTATTTTTATAGCTTATACAAAGTATAATTCTTACTCTGTTCTTGTAACTATAAATTTTATCAACAAGATATAGGTTTTTGTCAGTCTTTAATTTATAAAACATTTTATTATAAATAGAATATTTACGTTGGTTATTTTTACTGGTAATATTTATTATAAATTAGTTAAAATGTTACATGTGAATTTTAGCTAAATCATGAGAAAACTGTAATAATTCTTTACAAATATTTTAGTATTATTCTATGTCCAGGATTGGCTTCCTGTGTTGCAAGTATAATTTTCTGTATACTTTGAATCACTTTGTACTCTGGGTCCTGTTGAAGGAAAAACCAAGCAGTAGAGTCAAATGTTAGGTCTAATAGCACTGGGGTCAAAGTGGCAGCCTAGAAAGAGTAGGATCAATATTTCGTACTTCTTTTTTTTTCATGTGTGCATCTTCTACACATTCATTCTCATTGTTTAGTTGTCCAACAGATGGTAAATGAGTGTCTGCTACATGCTAGCCACTGTTCTAGAAATACAGCAGCAAACAAAAGACAGAGCCCTTCCCCCATGGAACTTGCAACGGTGGGGGTGCAGATTTAAGTGAGTGAAAATAGACAAAAGCAAGTAAATCAATGCATCTATAAATAAATAAATGTGTAGAGGTAATAAGTGCTCTGGAGAGAAATAAAGCGGAGTGGGGAAGATGAGCAGTGCCTGGGTGTGAAACAGGGCAGGTAAGAGAGCAAGCTGAATGTGTATATGGAAGAAGAGTGCTCCAGATGGAGGGACAGCTCAAAGATCCTGAGATGGGAGACTGCTTGGTTCCTCTAAGATAGACCAGTGATATGTAGGACCTAGTAATTCATTATTTGACTTTCATTCTGCATGAAATGGGAAGATAATGGATGTTTTCAGGCAGGGGAGTGACAATATTTGAGTGAATGGACTATGGAGCTAGACTGCCTCAATTGAGTCTTGGCTTCTTGACCTGTCAGCTGGGTGACTTTGGGCAAGTTATTTTTTTTCTCTGTGCCTCTGTTTTCTTATCTGTAAAATGGGATGATCATGGTACCTGCTACATGAGATTAGAATGAAGATCGAGTAATTAATATTTGTAAAGTGCTTTGAATGGTTCCTGACAAATTTTAAATGCTATAGAAATGTTTGCTACATGAATAAAGGTATTTTGAAAATTATCACTTTGACTGTGGTATGGATAATTTATCATGTGTATGTCTGTTACATGGAAAACGCTCTGTGACTAACATTCAACTCCATTGTTATTTAAATATGGATTGTAGTCTGATTCATGAGTATCAAAGACAGAATTAAGAGGATATGAAGCACTGTGTGGAAAGAATGATGAATTTGGAACAAGAAGACCTAAACTTGTGATGTTATTTTTTCAGTGAGGTTCTGACTTATCCAAAGTCATGTAGTTGGGCCATGTTTGGGTTATGCGATTTTCATATTTAGAATTTAATTTAGATAATATAAGATTTTTTTTCAATAAGTGATTTGAAATGGAGCAGTGTGTTTGCTTTTTCCCTTCTTGGGGAATATTGTGGCAGTGGACCTGGGGAGGTGGGGTGCATGGTAACATCCAGATGAATATGGGGGAACCTGGGAAGATGTCTAGGCTGGTGGCCTGCTTTCCCAGGGAGGGCACTTAGGACACCCTACACATTTGCCCTGTTACACATCCTGATTCAGAGCCAAAATGCAGCATTAGCAGAGGAAGTTTTCCAGATATATGAACTTGAGGGAGAGGCTCCTAGTTCCTCACAGCCTACACTGGCATGCAAGGGATTCAGAGGGAATGAGGATGTGAGGGAGTCCTCATGAATCCTATGTATGCATGTGTGTGCATGTGAGTGTGTGTGTATAACTTGTATATTCTTTTAGGCTAGAAGGTATTTAATACTTTTGCTTGGAAAAGTTAATGTTTTTCTCTCTTGTTATCTAGCAGCGTATGGCTTGAGAACAGGTCAAATCAGCTGTAGAACAAAATGAATCTACCTTTTCTTTGCATATATTCTTTTAAGAGAAAAGTTTGGTGGACAAGTCCACATGTAGCCACTTTAATTTATAATACTTTACTTGTCTTCCTGGTTGAAATAGAGACTATATATGCTAAGTTCTTGTTTGTTTGTTTGTTTATATAAGAAGGAGCTAGATATTAGTTTACTTGCAAATCTCAGAAAAGTTTCAACAACTTCATAGAGTGTAGATATTTAACATATTTAAAGAGTCTTATTGTGGAGAGTACAGAATCAGTAATTTGTGGAGCATATAAATTAGTGGCAGAAGATGATAAATATATATATATATGTATACACACACATATATATGTCTGTCTGTTATCTGTCTATCATCTATACTTGAACCCAAACATTTCACTTATAACTACTCCTCCAAAATGCGTCTGCCTTAGAAAGCATTGATTCATAAGATTTTAGAGCCAGTCAACTTTTTGAGAATCTGATAAAAGCTAAGGGACTCTATTTCTGAAAATAAACATACCCACCAAATTTTACATATATTTTTAGTGATACTCTGAAATGCAGCCATATATTTACATGACACCCTTCTAGCAGTTGTAAACAAACTATTTCCAATTCACTTTTTGGTCTTGTGTACATTTTGACACTATGTTTGCTGACTCATATTTATATCTGTTTTGCTACAAGTTTAAGTAGGAGGGATTTTTTTGTCAGTAATGCTTCAGGAAGGTCTTTGGGGTCTCCCCCTTACTTGATGCTTATCACCCTATATTCTACTTGCCAATTCAAATGTCTGTCTCCTCTTCTGAACCATAAACCTCTCAAGGGCAGAGACAGGGTCTAGTTTCAAGAAGTATCTCCAGCCTTGAAGACCATGTCTGGCCTTAGTAGACTCTCAATAAATCCTTCTTGAATGAGTAAATGAGCAAAGTAGTATTCTCATTAAACATTCAGAAAAGCTGAAGTTGTATGAGGTTCAGTGATTTGCCCAAATTCTAACAGCTAATAAATGGCATAGTTGATATGACACTCAAGGCTGATGATTCCTCATCCACGAAGTTTTCTAAAACATCACTTGTCAGGGATAAAAAAAGATGAGCTGAAGAATAAGTCACTGCCAGTGTGTGAACCCTTGTCAGAGATAAAGTCTCAGCAGCTTGGGACTGCCCACAAGGATGGAGTATAACTGTGCAAAGTCCCAAGATATGGGTCCCAAAGGGGAAAAGGAAGGGAATCTTGAGGTTGAGAGAGGCTTCTAGAGAGTGATATAATACTAATGTTAGGAAACTGTTAAATTCTTAAGAACAATGGCACTTTTAGGATGTGTAGAATATTGATTCAAAAAGTGGTTTAATCTCCTTAAAAATTAAAGTATTTAAGAACATGAGATCCTTTGGGTCTTAAGAGTTTCCTGCTTTCATTACTTTAAGAAACATCTCTTCTGACATCAGATTACATGCCCAGTTAACTGGTTAACTGGTTGATGCCAGTTAAATATTCTTATTCCTCATGCCTCCCACCCACCACACACCCAGTTTCCACAAAGAGATCTCTTTAATGTCTTCTGTTCATGACATGTCTGTGTTTTTACGTAGAGTAATAATCATGTTCCTTCTTGTTTTATAAATGAGAATGTTGCATGTTTGTGAAAACAAAAGATGAAGTTTATTGATGCCTTAGTCTTTATCAACTTCTTAATCAACTTGAGTTGATCAAGATGGTTGCCTTATGGTGAGTGGCACAGAAGACCCAAAGTATCTCGTTTAATAGCTGAAACAACCCTTTGAGTCACTGATTTGTTTTCTTATTTTATTTGTATTTAAATTTCTGTAAGAAGGCTTCCTGAAATATGACACATCTCTGAAAGTAGAACAGCCAGTAGAAGGTGTTTCTCAGAAAAACTAGCCACTGATGTGAGCAAAATCAATTTTAACATGTTACTGTAAATTTGTTTTGAAGAATGATCACATGTTTAGCATGGACAACTTCTAAATGAAGAAAGTTGAGAGGATGCTGTTCAGAGAATAGTCTAATGTTTAGAGGAATTTCAGTCATTTCCTGTTTTGGGAATACATGAAATATGCAGGAAAGTTGCGCTTTTGTTGACTTTGTCTAAAAATCTATTTGATTATAAGTGTCTTTTCAGTTTCTTAAATGATTCATTTTGAAGTCTGGCATTAAGAAAGCATTAGGAAAATATTGTGTAAAGAGAGGCTTGCTACATCTAGCCCTAGGCCATTTGACCTCCATCTCCATCTCTCTTTTTAGGTTAATGTCTTAATGTTTAGATAATAATCTGTTGACAGTGAACATTCACTCTCAAAAAGCAGCAGCGGCATTTGTGAAAGGTCTCTTTATGTAAAATAAAATATGTTCATAGCATGGGATCATGAATAAATTTGTATTTAGGATTGGACTCAGCTGCAGATGGTGTGAGCTTTTTGGGGGAGGTACCTTTATTTAAGATATATCACAAGATTTCTCATTGAGAAGTCTCTCATACCAGCATCCTCCAGTGCCTGAGATTGCTATCATTGCCATTATAAGGACGTTGCCACTTTTTATTGACAGATGTGGAGGTCTGCGATGTCCTGCATACACACACTCTCTTGTACACACACACACAAAACACTAAATTAAAGGCAAATTTAAATAACGAAGAAAAACTTGTAAGCATAGTTGTTAAGATACCTACAGGGAACAATCAAGTGTTATCAAAGACAAAGTCATTCTAAGCATGTGTCAAGGTTCTAAAGTTGGTCTAAAATTAACATTTTTTGGTTACTTAGGAGGGTAAAAATTACAGCATTAGTTCCCATTAGCTCAACAGGACAATTGCTTTGTCAGATTAGCTGTCCTGATTAGACAAGGGCACTGAAAAAAAGGAACTTGGAGAATGTGAGTTTATTTCTTTTTCTATTGGGGCTGGAGGAAGCTGGAGGAGAAAGAGTGTCTGTGACAGTCTAGGTTTTGCAGTTCTGTGTGGGAAGTAAAGGCTGAAATGAAGAGCCTGGTGTGGAGATTTCAAGAGGAGAGTGAGCAACGCCGATCAGCATGATGGCTTTCTTTAACACCGTGTTGAGCTCCAGCCGGCAGTGAAGGTAGACCTCAACAAAGGGACAAGTGGGACTTGAGTGTGTTATCAGGGATCACTAGAACAGTGTGGGGCAAGAGCAACATCAGTGCCATTTTGTCTTTTTTGCCAGGGAAGTGGAAAAGGCATCATGAAAGAGCACTTTGAACAAAAACAAAACTGGAGGGATGGTGATAGACTGAGAGAAAGAGGGCTTTTTATATAAGATACTCAGAGAGGATACTTGAGAGAAAGAACATCTTTATAATAGTCAGAAGGTGTACTGAGAATGTGCTAAGCACCTCTCTAAGTGTTTTTCTCACTAAATCTTTAAGATAACCCTGTGAGATGGATCCTATTATCATCTCCATGTTATAGAGGAAAACAATGAGGCTTAAAGATATTGGGTAACTTTCCCATGGTCTTTACTGTCTTTAAAGACATTTAAAGCTGGCAGGTAGCAGAGCTAGGGTTGAAACTAAGGAAGGCCAAGGCAGTTTTAATTACATGTCCAAAGGGGAACATGATGTGAAAGGAAGTTTTTGGTTTTTTTCTGTTAATCATTTGTAGCTCTAGAGGGTAGAAGTAGGAATCAATGAGAAGTCAGAGAAAAAAAGATTTCAGGGCATCACAAGGAAACATTTTCTGAAGTTAAATTAATCCTATGTAAAAGGACTTCTTTGTGAAACAGTGAGCTTCCTAATACTAGACACGTTAAAGTGGAAATCAGATGGCCATATGTTAGCGGAGCTGTAGGGCAGTTTGAGATCTGAGTGGGACTGGTAGACTAGGTGACCTTCAAATTCCTGTGACTGAAAATTACTACCCTGTGAGTTTCTTAACATCAGGGTTCATATGCATTTTGAGGCCTAGAAAGTAAGAGTTCAATCATGGGTGACTCTGATCTTCCTGGGAGTCAAAACAAAAAGGGAAAATGTATTCTCAGTTTGATTAAAAAAAAGTAGAAAATGAGTTTATTAGGGAAAGTGGACCTTTTCTTTGCTCTCCTCTCAGAGGCCTATTGAATTTGGTTGTTAGGCTCAGTCAGTGGAGGAAGTATGATATAGCAGGGGCTTTAAAATGATTTTAAAACATAAATATTGTCAGTGTCATTTGCATTTGTATCTTTGGGTCATTGATCATTACCATCTTTAATTGACATCCAGGGCCCATTTTTTTTACTTTGTTTTTTGGGGGCTTTTTTGTTTTTTGATGAGGAAGATTTGCCCTGAGCTAACATCTGTGCCAATATTTCTCTGTTTTGTATGTGGGACACTGCCACAGCATGGCTTGATGAGCGGTGTATAGGTCCACACCCAGGAACCCCAGGCCACTGAAGCAGAGTGCATGAACTTAACCAATACATC
Organism: Equus caballus; assembly: GCF_041296265.1. NCBI lineage: Eukaryota > Metazoa > Chordata > Mammalia > Perissodactyla > Equidae > Equus > Equus caballus. Next base: position 56,817,496 of record NC_091687.1, on the reverse strand, counting down.
ACTGTAGGACCCAGTTTTTGACACATAGGTAGGATTCTCTGGACCTGAGAAACATAGGTAATCTTTAAAAGTCATGTATTTGCCATGTATTAATGTTATCCAAATTGAATCAAATATGATAATGACTTCTTATTAGCACTTAGCATGGTTTTAACATCAAAGTGATAACATGAATTAATAGTGCTCAACTCAGTTGAGATCTTGATCTCTTTAAAAAACCCACAGTGGCATAGTAGTCCTTGGAGATGGAAGCCTAAAGATCTTCCTGTCCTGTAATTATTTATGAGCTGTATCTGCTCTTCTTTAAATAAGAAAACATCTCCTACTCTGTCTGGACTTTTGTTATTTATTTACACTGAAGAGGTTGGGGAATGAAGACCAATACAGCCAGGGATAGACAGTTTATAAGACAAAACAAGGAAAAATCATACTTAACTCTGCTTGGCTGAGCAAAATGAAATTGTGAATGTGTGTCTTATGGGTTATGTATCTAAAAGCAATGGAATGTTATCCAGCTATTGGAGAAATAAAGCAAATGGAATATAATGCAGATATGAAGACCAGAAACATAATTATCAATTCTAATTTTGGGGGCAATTAAATAGAAAATAAAAAAGAAATTATTGATAAGGTTCCTAAGGAATAAGGAAAGCTTTTAACCAGAAAAATGTGATACACCTTTATTGGGAGTGAGACCTACTGATTTAGTTTAAATAAGCAAATTAAAAAAAAATTACTCTGCATAAAACCCTGGATTTGGACCTGAGGAACACATAAAATGAGACACAATCCCTACTGCAATAGTTTACTATCTTGTACAGAATCAGTGCAATGAGCCAATAAGTCTAGTAAAAGGCAGTAGATTACACCTGTCATAACTGGGGTATAAACAAAGTTCAGTGGGGTTCAAAGGAGGGAAGGCTCACTTCCTGTTTGAGGTGGGGAAAAGATATGGCTTTGTGGGAGAAATGACATTTGAAAAATGCATGGCATATTTACAGGCGAACAAAAGGAGAGAGAGCGGACCAGGCAGAGAAATGATTAAAGGCAAGTCGATAGGCAAGTGTGAGTCAGTTCTGAGAAAGTGTGCCAGCTAGAGTGGAGCAAAGGTATGTGAGGAGGTAAGAAACAGGAGATAATGCTGGAAATGCAGGCTGAAGCCACCCATGATGAGTCCTGTATAGGCTGACGCATGTGCATTTATTTTCACAGGTGATGAAGGGTCCTTAATCTGTGGAATTGAGGGATGGTGGTGTCACAGGGCTGTCCAGTGTTGTGTGCAGGTTGCACACTGCAAATCTTAGAGGGTGCCATTCTCCTGGTAACTCTGTATGTTTCTATATTTATTATGACCATGTTTTACCCATCATGGGTTTTATTACATTATGACAATTTTCCTGACAGGTTGAAGTCAAGTGTCCTGAAGATGGGATGATTTTTTGATTTGAACAAAAGCACCATATTGGCTGGTGAAGCCTGTGACAGCTGTGCTGTAGGTAGATGTGTCTTAAAGCAGAAGATAGGACCAGTTGCTTCAAGGAGAGACTGGAGCCTTTGACAATAGTAGACACAAAAATAGGAGCTTAGTTTGGAAAAGATAGGCTGATGTCAAATCTAGGTAGGAGGCAATGGAAGAAGGACCCACACATGACTTGAAATATGGGTGACAGATAGTGGTGGCAAATAGGAAGTAGAAAAGTGAGAAAGGAGATTTATCAAGGAAGAGGAAAGGGAGGTAGATGGAAGGCAGAAATGAAAGATTCCATTTTGAGCACATTTTGGAGCCAGACATGTTAACTGAACATGTAGGTGGAAGTGTCAGCCATTAGGCTGAAATGTTGGTCTGGAGGTCAGGCCAGGAGTTGGACTAGAGGCATCTACATAAAAGTGATTGCTGAGGTAACAGGAGAGCCGGGAGAGAGGCCAGTGGAACAGAACTGGGCTCAGAAGCAGTCCTCCTTGTTATCACATTTTGTTCTCTAACTCCCAAAGAATTAGGAATAAATCGTGCAAAAGGAGCCTGCTTTCTTAGTAATGTGATGGTTGGCCAGTGTGTTTCCTTTCTGATTCCTGCCAACCATCAAATGCAGTCAGATCACCAGCTCTTATACATAAACATATCAGTTTTTCATTATAAGATTAGATAGGAGTGTCAGCAGGAGAGGCTTTCTGACCAAGGCAGAATCATTGATGACTTGGTAATGTTTTAATGGGGAAATGGAAGCCCAGAAATCAGTTATAAGATGCAGTCAACTCCTCACTCAAGAAAGAAAGCCATGGCAAAAACCATCTGAAAGTATTTTTATTTAACCCTCATATGCACTATATGTAGCTGTACAGTTTCTTCTCAGTGTTTCTCTTAAACTGATGCTAAAATTAATTTACATCTCATAAGGCCATAAAATTGATGATGAGAAAAGATAGTCATGGGGGCCGTCCCTGTGGCCCAGTGGTTAAGTTTGTGCACTCCGCTTCAGCAGTCTGGGGTTCGCCAGTTTGCACCCTGGCACAGACCTACTCACCATTCGTCAAGCCATGCTGGGATGTCATCCCATATAGAAGAACTAGAATGACTTACAACTAGGATATACAACTATGCACTGGGGCTTTGGGGAGGAAAAAAAAGAGGAAAGAGGAAGATTGGCAACAGATATTAGCTCAGGGCCAATCTTTCTCACCAAAAAAAGAAAAAAAACCTTACATTCTCTTAAAAAAAAAAAACAAAGAAAGAAAGAAAGAAAAGATAGTCCAAGAAGTGCATTGGGTGGCAGAGAAGTGTTTAGGAGATGAAAATGTTTGCCTCATATAAGGCTTATGTAGAGAATGAGGGCTTATTCTAATGACTGTCCTGGGCTTCTCTTCTCATGTTTCTAGATTGTCTGGCAGGAATATTTCCTGGTATTAGTGTTCTCATACTTGCTAGGAAGACCTCAGCAGTCAAGATGGCATCCATGTTCCAAATGTTTAGTGGAAGTTGACACTCAAATACAATCTATCTCCAACTCACCCTCCTTCCTATTTTATGCTACTTTACTGGACACAGGGTCCAGTCTAATCTGAGAGTCATAAAGTATTTGTTCTTATGTATCCTCAGGAAAGTTTAAAAAAAAGAGCAACATATGGGTCATCATCAGTATTTCCTTGGTATATCATTTTAAATTCCTAACATGACAATGCTTTATTTATTTTCTGGACTTTTCAGGGAAATAGAAAAGTATTGCGTGCCAGTATCTCCAGGTTGGTTGAGGAAAATTTGATGTTACGTCAATCTATTTGAAATTTAGCATTCTGATCCCCTCAGCTGAATATTGTATGACTATTATTGATACTCAGTTCTCTAGCTGATATTCCCATTGACTAGAGTGACTTTTTTTTTTAATGTAGTAAACTATATTTCAGAATGTTATTGGTGTAGTAGTGAAATTAAATGAAATATTTAATGGCAGCACTTTGACCTACAAGTAGGAATGTATACATTTTTAGAGAACATTTAATATAGACCAATATTTGTAAGATAAAATCAAGGAAGGAAAAACTTGGGCCTTATAAACAGTATTTGGTGTGTAAAGTTCATGAATTTGGTTGTGCTTTTGAAAATACAATAGTTGGAAACATTAAATCTATCTAAACAATGATGTTCTTATTAGTATGGTGGGCTGGTCCCTCAAATATTATTTACATTTGAACAATCTCATTTTCTCATGCCTTTAGAAACTGTTCTAAATTATCCTATGTTTTACTATTTAACAGATTTAAAGATGTGACAGATCTCATATTATTGGTACATAGCTCTTTGTAAAGTATAGAAAGCTGTAAATTGGGTTATTTTCTTCAATACTGTGAGCTTCCATTAAGAGAAACTAAACCAACAAATAAATGCACACCAATGTGTACTTAAAAACACCAATTAGGCCCTTGAATTAAAGATAGCTCTTGAGCTGTATTTTTTGTCAAGAATATATGTGTGTATTTAGTTCATGCAGCTTACCCAGCTGGTTTTAATAAATATTTACTGACATCAATGACAAGTGAGAATATTAGTCAGTGTGCAAGAATATATTTTTCTTAAAAATTTAAATCAGGTAAAAAGTCAGAAGAGAAAATTAATGGCTGTTGACTATATTACAGAAATGACTGTAAAATGAACCTGGAAGAAAAGAAGACATATCTGGTTCCCAGGGGAAAAGTGTACATCCCATTTTTGTTTAGAATATTAAAAAAAAATTGGAAATATTTGTAGATTTCTTTTTACTTTCTTTTAAAAATACTTAGGGACTCCCCAGTCCAGAGTAAGTTTGGAGGCCGGAATATTAAAACTTTTTGAGGAAAGTTTTGCTTTCAGACTTCCCAAAGGATGTTGTGAAATCTCTTGCAGAATTATAGAGATGTTCTTCTAAACTTTCACTTGGCCCTGACAGCCTGCTTTTTGATGTTTTTTCCTACTACCCAGTAAAATGTAGAACAGTCAATCAATTAACCAACTAAACAAACAAGCAAAAAAGGCTGGATCTGTAGAAATGTATAATTTGTGAAATTGCCTATAGTGAACGCCTGCAAAAATATGGTTTGAAGCATAAGAGGCTGGTGATGTTGAAAACATAAAAGAATTATATTCTCTTATTTTCTCTGGTTGATACCATATGACTTCAACTATGTATCCATAGCTCTTCTGTTTTTCTTCAGTAAAAACCACATATACAATGAGGAAATTAAAGTCTATGTATGATTGTTATGGACTGAATTGTAGTCCCTCTACATTCATGTGTTGAAGTCCTAACCCTCATTACCTCAGAATATAACTGTATTTGGAGATAGGGCTTTTACAGAGGTAATTATGGTGAAATGAGGCCATTAGGTTGGGCTCTATCTAATCTGACTGGTGCCCTTATAAGAAGAGGAGATTAGCACATACAGAGATGCATGTGCACAGAGAAAAGGCCATCTACAAGCTCCAGAGAGAGACCTCAGGAGAAACCAAACCTGCTGACATCTTGATCATGGACTTTAGCCTCTACAATACCAGTCTGTGGTATTTTGTTACGGCAGTCTTAGCAAACTAATACAGTGATAATGGAGTAAGTACTAAATCTTTGAAGAAAAAGCATTGAGTCATTTAAATCTCTTATAAAGGTACATATCCTTGCATTTGAGCCACAGGTTCCCATGTATATTTTGTTATGTAACAATTCTGGTTTCCTCTCATGTTACTCTCATTTAACACACATAACTGTGGACATTTGTTCATCTGATCACTTCTTTCATTCCACCTGGACTGCTTGCTGTTCGTTTCATACACCTCTAAGTGTATGTTGTAGGAAAACATCTGTGAAAAAAATTGGATTTGAATTCTCTCTTCACTTTTTAAAAATTGTGGTAAAAAACACATAATAGAAATTTTACCATATTTACCAGTTTTAAGTGTACAGTTCAGTAGTGCTAAGTGTCTTCACGTTGTTGTACAATAGATCTGCAGAATTTATCATATATGGCCTTTGTCATGTTGAGGCTGTTTCCTTCTAGTCCTAGTTTGTTGAGTCTTTTTATCATGATTGTTTGTTGAACTTTATCAAATACTTTTTCTTCATCAATTGAGATCACATGGTTTTTGTCCTTCATTTTTTTAATGTGGTGTATTTCATTGATTGATTTTTATATGTTAAACCATCCTTGCATTGCAGAAATAAATCACACTTGGTCATGATGTATAATCCTTGTACTGTGCTGTTGAATTTGGTTTCTAGTATTTTGTTGAGGATTTTTTGCCTCAATATTCATCAGAAATATTAATTTGCAGTTTTCCTTTCTTGTAGCATGTTTTCTGGCTTTGCTATCAGGGTGATGCTGACCTTATCAAAGGGGTTTGGAAGTGTTCCCTTTTCTATTTTTTGGAAGAGTTTAAGAAGGATTGGGCTTAATTTCCCTTTAAATGTTTGGCAGTATCCACCTGTGGAAGCCATCAGGGCCTCAGCTTTTCTTTATTAGGAAGTTTTTGATTACTGACTCATTATCTTTACTCGTTAGAGGTCTGTTCATATTTTCTGTTTCTCCATGATTCAGTCTTGGTAGGTTGTATGTTTCTAGGAATTCATCTGTTTCTTTTAGGTTGTCCAATCTGTATAATTGTTCATAATAGTTCCTTATGATCTTTTTTATTTCTGTGGCATTAGGTATAATGTGCTCTCTTTCATTTCTGATTTTATTTGAGTCTTCTCTCTTTTTTTCTTAGTTAATCTTTCTGTTAATTGATTTTACTTATCTTATTTTAAAAAATCCACTTTTAATAGTTGCGAGAACATATTACTTAAACTTGGTGTTTTTATCTGTTCATCTGTAAAATGGGCATATCATGTACTGTACCGGATTGCTGTACCCTACTTACATTATTTCATTCAACTCTTTGCAGTCACATACTTGGTCCTGAATAAATAATAGTTAGCATTATTTTTAATTGTTTAAATAAGAGAGAAATTTCTCTCCCTCTGTAGATGACAAATCCCTTTCTCATTCCTTTTCAAAATAATCATGAACTCTAAGCTTTACACATATTATTAGCCTTCACTTCTTGGGAATTTTGAATCTTGCTGCTGGTTTGCCTCTTATTGTTCTTATACAATTCTCCTTTTGATTGTATGGCCGTTCTGTGCACGTTTAACTTAGTAGGGATAGATTACTTCTAGAAGCCTTTCATTATTCATTTGCTTATACATGACTACGGGTTGATACCTAACTAGGAGAATTTTTCTCGGAGGTGTTTTTCCAACTGTATTCTCTATTGAGTGGGGTAATTCCATAGTCATTCATATACTATGGGACACTGTTTTCATATAACTGTCCTCTAAATTAAAAGAAGTTGAATAAAGTGAAAGCTTACTTATTCCCTATACCTGTTTCTGGTAGATGTGGTTTCAATATTTAGGATGGAAGTGAATATAGCTTTTTGTGTGTGGACTGCTTTTCCTGTGTGTTGTTTGGGACGGCTCTTGTTTGATTTACAGCTTGATTAAAGATAGCTGAGTTTTAATTTTGACCTGACTAAGGTATCTGAAAACAATTATAGGCATGGATAACGCCTATTAGAATTTTTCTTATTAAAGCCCAACCCCAAAGCAGTATTTGGCTTTATGAGCAAAGGGAAAATCCTTTGATTCCCCTGGTGGAAAAGTGTATACAGTGAGTTTTATTCTCGTTGTTGTTACCCATTGATTATCCTGTAAATCATGGAGGGTAAAGTATTTACCCTTGAAGGGTGGAGAATGGGATTTGGGTGTAGAGAAAGGAAGTATAACATTATCGCACTTTGTTAAAATTATACAAATTAATTGCAAAACTATTAGTGAATTCAGCATTTCCTATTTTAAAGCTTATTATCTAGTTCAGAGTTATTCATGGGTAATATTACATGTTTGATTTGCAATTGTAACAATCAGCTTTTGCTGTGTCAACAAACAATCTTAAAATTTCAGAGGCTTGCAACAATAAACATGCCTTTCTTGCTCATGTTACATGAGGGCTGTGAGTTGGCTGTAGCTTTGTTGGTATCAGCTGAGCTTCACGTGTCTTCTAATTCCTGTGCCTAGGCTGATGAGCAACCATTATCTGGGGCATGCTCTTCTCATGGTGAGAAGAGCTCAAGGGGGACATAAGTAAACCACAAAAATGCACTAGACTTTCATATCCTATTGACCAAAGCAGGTCACATGGCCCAGCCCCAAATCAATGGGGCAGGGAAGAGAACTCTGCCTCCAGGAAAGTGTAGCAAGAGCGAGGAGGGAATGACATGAACACGAATTCAATCCACCACAAGAAACTGTCTTGGAAATACTGTAGACCCTTCTTGGGCAATCCCATAACAAACTCAACATAAATTATTTCTAAGTCACAGAATTTTAGAAACGAAAGTTTTTTTTAAGTCATGGATTCCTTCATTCAAAGTGATATTGTATTTTGAGGCCGAAAAGTAAAAAGATTGAAGTGGGGCTGGGGGACATAATGTCCTACCTGCTGATGGCTTCCTCTTGGCCTCCTTGCTTCCCTCACTACAGTTTCCTGGCAAACCCTAAGAGGATTCTGCAGAACATAGCCGAAAAATCACCAGTGCAGCATTTTGCAATGCAGGCTCCACAGATGTTTAGGGGTGCTAGGTTACAAACACATGTAAAACGTTCTGTGTGGCTTGAACAAAGCTAAGCAGAGCTGCAGGAATTCTCAGAACCTTTACTGTGTTAATGTTCCTCGTGAACCTCCAAGAGGGGAATATAGGTCTCAGAAGTGAGCAAACTTTTATGAAGCAACTTATACTTTGGAACACATCTTAGGAATGGCTGCGATAGACAACTGCTCTATTATTTAAAAAAATATCTGTGGCAGAGACTCAAGATGGAACAATTGGTTGAGTTTTTCTAGATAGTTAGTTAGTTAGTTGCAGAAATCAGATTAAAATTCAGGTCTCCTCTCTCCCTCCCCAGGAGTCTTTGGTCATGTTGTTGAGTTTGTTCCTATGACCAGGACATACTTTCGCAGTGAGGTCATGGTCATGGGATATTTTAACCTTTGCAAACAATAGGCCTGGTAAGTGCCTCTGTTAGGGTCCAATTAGGAAGAAATTAAGTGACCATGAGTAACTGGTTTCACAAACAAAGTGAATGAAGGATTGTATGATATGATCTGAAGCAACTCTTGGGATAAACTGCAACATTAACAAATGCTCAGGGATTTTTTTTTCTCCAGTGAATTTAAGGCTGCATTCATGAAGAAAATAATGGTTGTTGAAAACTGTAATTCTCTGTAGTAAACAGATTCTACTCTTTTCTTTCCTTTTATCTTTTGTTCACAAGTAAACGACTATTGTGAATCTGTATAATTTATGTCCTAGTTATTGTTTGAAAAGTTCTTTAAGAGTGATGATGATGCAGGGTTGGTGAGCCCAGGAGTCGAAAGAAAGATTTCTTGGACTCTCAAGATCTGGCAGTAGTGCTCTTTTATTTAGAGAATAGTGTGGAATAGCTTGGGGATAGGGCCCATGGGCAGTCAGAGCTGCTGCTGCTGCCGCTTCTGCTGCCCCCGCTGGCATGGCGACAGGACCCATGGGCAGGCAGAGCCGCTGCTGCTGCGCCGAGTTGAGGGTTAGGGCTAATTTTATAAGGCATGGGTATGTGAGTCATCTCTTTACAAGACAAAAGAAAGAACATGAAAAAAAGTTAAAGTGGTATCAGTGCAGGTGGGGTCTGGTCATTGGGTGATCCCATGACTTTTAGACAAGAATCAAATCGGGTTAAGTAAAGGTTAGAAAGGTTAGAAGCCACCACCCTAAATCAGTTACATGAGATTGCCAGACAGCAACCAACTTAAGTTCTTGCCTTCCCCATTAAGAGTTTCTAGGGACAAGGTCATCTCTCTTCTTCTTCCTGGTACAGAGAGGGAGGCACCTTTTACAGACAGAGATTTACCTTACAAATGTAAATGTGTCCCACCAAGGGCAAGTTCCATTCCCCAGAGCCTCCCTCCCTGTCCCAGTTTATCAAAAGCAATCAGCCCCAAACAATCCCGATGCCAAAGAGACATATCCTGGGGTGGCCAATTTCAGGTCCCTACAAGGTCATCCCCCCTTCCTGCACAAGTGCAAATATCTCTCGAAGAGTAAGCAAATTCCAGTCCTCGGAGCCTGCTTCTCATCTGCAGTTTTAAAAGTAACCAGCCTAAAATCCTCCTCAATGATAGTGATGGTAGATCTCCACTTAGGAGATAAGCTTGACCCTAAACTTACCAACAGTTTCATAGCTCTTATACATTCAGAGGGAGTAATCATCATCAGTCTTATGTATCTAATGAAAATCCATGATATGAATTGGTGGTGGGAAATAAAATGGAGGAGAGCCTTGTTCTTATATAATTACCTGTAATTTGAAAATTCAAAATTTGAAATACATTAAGATCTCAAAAATGCATTAGTAAATGGGAAATGTCCAAAAGAATTAGGATAAACACTTGGTAGAATGTGTTTCATGTCTCAAATATCTGTAAAATACAAAAAGTAGAGAAAAGAACAGCAAAATGTAACAAGAAAGAGAAATACTTTTTAATTTAACTTAACTTCTTTCATAAATATTGAGGAAGTGCAACTTCAGATTTTCCTCTATTCTTATAGAGCAAGCATCCTATGGCTTTTATTTTTAACTTGATAGCTCAAAGAGGCAAGCTCAGTGTTTATAGTTTTATGAACATTTGCCTTAGGCATCAGTGATTGAAATTGCAAAAGAGCAAATATAAAACTTTCCAGGTGTGTGTAAATGAAGACCATATGTGAAGATAAAGCTGTGATTAGAATACAGATTAAAGGCTGACAGTGGGGCCGGCCCTTGGCCCAGTGGTTAAGTTCATGTGTTCTGCTTTTGCGGCCCAGTTCAGATCCTGGGCGCAGATGTGGCACCGCTTGTCAGGCCACGCTGAGGCAGTGTCCCACATGCCACAACTACAAGGACCCACAACTAAAATATACAACTATGTACTCGGGAGATTTGGGGAGAAAAAGCAGAAAAAAAGAAGATTGGCAACAGTTGTTAGCTCAGGTGCCAATCTTGAGGGGAAAAAAAAGGATGACACTGATTTTTAAAATCTATAGTTAAAGTTGTTGACAAAAATAATCCATAACCAATCTATAAATGAAAATTTGGGTGAGTTTATTCTGAGCTGAAATCTGAGGACCATGGCCTGGGGCCTTTCTTCCTGAAAGAAGAAAGGGCACCAAAGAAGTGGGGTGCACAGATTGGTTATATACCCCCAGACAGGATGTTTCACATATGATTGGAATGTCCCTTTTACAGTAGTTGCGAGACTGCTCTGTCGGCACAGCGATTGATGGAAACAGCAGGTAGGTCTTCTGTCTCAGTGAATACAGCAGGGTGGCAGGCCTGATGTCTCGAGCTGGGTGGTCACAGGTGAGCTGGATGGTCAAAGGTGAGTGCAGCAATCAGTTCCTAGCCTAAGGAAAGATGCTCATCCTTAAGGAAATGCCAATGTGGGGGGAAGTTGCACCTTTATCTTAAGGCCATTTGCTCTTGCCATAGTAAATGTTTTAAAGCAGATATACAATGCGTGCTCAAGGGCCACAGTCAGGTCCTTTTGGAAAAAACAAAGTCAGGCCGAATTAGGTTTATACCAACTGGCTTCCTCATATACTTCAATATATCCTATTGCTTGCCATTTTTATTTGTCAAAGTGAAACTTTGTTTTAGGTTAACACAGTGATCTCTGATTTCATTAGCTTTTGTGCACCTCCTGAATATTCCATTCTACATGCTTAGAGATGTCTTACTGACTAATTTCCAATTTTGTAAAAGCTATTCTAAGCTTTTAAGATTTTTTTCTAGTCTCCCCCATAAAAACTCTGCATATTTTCCTGGACTTGATTTTTTTCCCTCTTAAGCTACAAAAACCATAAACAAACCACTTTTAATTCACATATTATATACAAATAGAAAAGTTTGTACAAATCGTAAGTGTACACATGGTGAATTTTCACAAATTGAACACGTGTAATCTGCACCCCAGAGGACCCCTTTATACTCCCTTCTAGATGCTCAGAAACTTTTGTACATAAAGCAAAATTTGTGGGCCCATTAACCTCCAACTGAGTCATTTCAAAGTTCAGATTTTTCACCCTTCTTTGGGAATTGGCCACATTTTGAATTTGATTGTCATTATATCCCAATGAGTTTGTCTTATTCTGTAAATGCTTGAAATTACTTTGATATTTTCCCCAGAGCTAGATGCATCCACTAGTGTTCAGATTCGACTATCAACTTGGAAACCTCTTTTCTTGAGCATAGGTGGCTATTTGAGTTGTGGCCAGATTTCTGCTATTATATTCAAATTGCATAAATAGTAACCAAGATTAAATGCTGCTTTTTTAGAAGTATATACACCTATATGTAAGGACTATCTGAGACCTTCTCTTCCTTCTCTATCTTCTGGATCTGTAATATTTTTGTGAAAGATTAAGTTGTCTGTCACATGAGAAGAAAGTTCACTAAGAATCCAGCAACGGTGTTACAGTGGTATATTTCATAGTAAAATTAGTTAAAAAAAAGTTTATTTTAGTTGTTTGTCATTAGTCATTGTACAATAATCCCTCCATAGTAATGTATCTATATATATTATTATGTATAATTACATACATACATAATATTGTAACCACAGGCCCTCTAGGACCAGTTCAGACTTACCTAGTCTTATCAACAGAAGGTTACTCAGGGGCAAGCCAAAGATTTGCAAGTCACATAACCAGAGCATGTATAGAGGAGAAGTTCATGACCTGAAATGACCCCAGAATGAAAGATTTACCCCCCATGGAACCAAAGGACCAGGACCTGACTGGAACTTGAAAGTCAGACTCTTATCAGAAGCGAGAGGTCTGTTGTCTAGGAAGGTCCAGTGTTAAAACCCCTTCCGCACCTCACCATAAATGTTTAAAACCTTACCATGACTATTTAAAACCTTACCATAAATGCTTAAAGCCCTCCAATCAAAACTTGCTCCACTAGCATTTCTGCATATCAGCCTATTCTTCCTGACCTCTTTTTTTTTTCCAAGTAATTTTATTGGAATTATAATGGGTCATAACATTGTGTAATTTTGGGTGTACATTATTGTTTATCAATTCTTGAATACAGTTCATCGTGCTCACCCCCAGTAGTCTAATTTTTATTCATCACCATACATATGTGCCCTTTTATCCCTTTTGCCCACCCCTCAACCCCCTTCCCCTCTGGTAACATCTAATCTGTTCTCTTTCTTATTCATGTATTTGTTATCTTCCACATAAGAGTGAAATCATTCAGTATTTGTGTTTCTCTGTCTGGCTTATTTTGCTTAGCATCATACCCTCAAGTTTCATCCATGTTGTTGCAAATGGGACAATTTTGTCTTTTATTAATGGCTGAGTAGTATTCCATTGTATATATGTACCATATCTTCTTTATCCATTCATCTGTAGAAGGGCACTTGGGTTGCTTCCATATCTTGGCTATTGTGAATAATGCTGCAGTGAACATGGGGGTGTATAAGTCTCTGTGGATCATTGATTTCAAGTTCTTTGGATAAATAACCAGTTGTGGGATAGCTGGATCTTATGGTATTTCTATTTTTAATTTTTTGAGAAATCTCCATACTGTTTTCCATAGTGACTGTACCAGTTTGCATTCCCACCAGCAGTGTATGAGTGTTCCCTTTTCTCCACATCCTCTCCAACATTTGCTGTTTTTTGTCTTGGTAATTATAGCAATTCTGACTGGTGTAAGGTGATATCTCATTGTAGTTTTGATTTGCATTTCCTTAATAATTAGTGATGTTGAGTATCATTTCACGTGTCTGTTGGCCATCTGTATATCTTCCTTGGAAAAATGTCTGCTCATGTCCTCTGCCCATGTTTTGATTGGGTTGTTTGTTTTCTTCTTTTGTTGTTGAGTTGTATGGTTCTTTATATATTTTGGAGAAATGAAACTTTCGTTATTTGCAGATGACATGATTCTATGTATAGAAAACCCTAAAGAATTCACCAGAAAACCATTAGAAATAGTCAACAACTACAACAAAGTTGCAGGGTACTAAATCAATTTAAAAAAATCAGTTGCATTCCTCTACACTAACAATGAACTAGCAGAAAGAGAAATCAAGAATATAATCCCATTTATAATTGGAACAAAAAGAATAAAATATCTAGGAATAAACTTAACCAAAGAGGTGAAAGACTTGTACACTGAAAACTATAAGACATTATTGAAAGAAATTGAAGAAGACATAAAGAAATGGAAAAATATTCCATGCTCATAGGTTGGAAGAATAAACATAGTTAAAATGTCCATACTACCTAAATCAATCTACAGAGTCAATGAAATCCCAATCAGAATCCTGATGACATTGTTCACAGAAACAGAACAAAGAATCCTAAAATGTATATGGAACAAGAAAAGACCCCAAATAGCCAAAGCAATCCTGAAAGAAAAGAACAAAGCTGGAGACATCACAATCCCTGACTTCAAAATATACTGCAAAGGTATAGTAATCAAAACAGCATGGTACTGGTACAAAAAACAGGCACATAGATCAATGGAACAGAATTGAAAGCCCAGAAATAAAACCACACATTTGTGGACAGCTGATCTTTGACAAAGGAGCCAAGAACATACAATGGAGAAAGGAAAGTCTCTTCAATAAATGGTTTTGGGCGAACTGGACAGCCACATGCAAAAGAATGAAAGTAGACCATTATCTTGCACCGCACACATTTGAATGTAAAACCTGAAAGCATAAAACTCCTAGAAGAAAGTAGAGTCCCTACACTCTTTGACATTGGTCTTAGCAACATCTTTTTGAACACCATGTCTACTCAGCAAGGGAAACAAAAGAAAAAGTTAACAAATGGGACTACATCAGACTAAAAACCTTCTGCAAAGCAAAGGAAATCATGAACAAAATGGAAGACAACCCACCAACTGGGAGAAAATATCTGCAAATCATTTATTCCTAACTTCTTAAATTTCACCCCAAATCCTGAATCGAGAGGACAGATTTGACAGCTGTTGCCTCCTGTCTCCTTGCAAGTCAACTTTGCCTTAAAGCTTATTTCTTTTCTCAAAAGCTGATGCTGCAATAATTGGCTCTTTATGCACATCGGGCAAGAGAACCCCAATTTTGTGTAGGTAACAATATGTACAGTTATAATATATAACATTAAAGCTTAAATTGGTATTTAAACACATTTAAAAAGAATTCCTTATGTTTTTCTGTTGCATCTTTTTGAAATACCTTCCTTAGAAAGGTCATTCTTGGTCTCCTAACCTAAAGTAGTTGGCCATCTGGCTTGTTCTCTCTTAGAGAGAAAAGATTTGGATTTGTTATTTAATGTCAGGCTTGTTCAGTAAACCTAAGCTCATAGTTTAAAGACCGGATCCTGTTGTTTTGTTCAAGGGTGTATCTGTAGTGATGAATATTCTGCTAGTCATATGATACAGGTTCAATAAATATTTGTTGCGTAAATGAATGTTAGAACAATATGATTATGTCCTTTAAATAAAAGGACACTGCAGCTGCTGGGCCTAGGTAAAATTATTACGCAAGCTTGGTATTCAGAAAAATACCCAAGCCTGGTTGCTCCCTATCCTTCAACTCCCCCTCCTCCCCAGCTAAGTATCCTCTTTAAGGCTTCTCTTTGCTTAACAAGAGCCATCTGCCTTGCATTCAGAGCTCAGCCACAACCTTAGGTCCTCCTTAACCCTCTGAATCTGAGCTTTAGGTTCTATTTACAGTAGTCCCCCCTTATCCACAGTTTTGCTTTCCTCCAGTTTCTGTTACCTAGGATCAAAGGGTCCCGAATTATTAAATGGAAAGTTGCAGAAATAAACAGTTCGTAAGTTTTAAATTGCACGCTATGCTGAGTAGCATGAAGAAACCTCCAGTTGTCCTGCTCCGTCCTGCCTGGGACATGAATCATCCCTTTGTCCAGCATATTCGCTCTATGTGCTACCTGCCCATTAGTCTCTTAGTAACTGGGTTATCAGATCGACTGTCATGGTGTCCCAGTGCTTGTGTTCAAGACATCCTTATTTTACTTACTTCTGGCCCCAAAGCATGAGAGTAGTGATGCTGGCAATCCGGATATACGAAAGAGAAGCTGTAAAGTGCTTCCTTTAAGTGAGAAGGTGAAAGTTCTTGACTTAATAAGGGAAGAAAAAAATCATATGCTGAGGTTGCTATGATCTATAGTAACTTTTATTACAGCATATTGTTATAATGTTCTATTTTATTATTAGTTATTGTTAATCTCTTATTGTACCTAATTTATAAATTAAACTTTTATCATAGGTATGTATGTATAGGAAAAAACATAGTATGTATAGGGTTCAGTACTATCTGTTGTTTCAGTTGTCAACCTACAAAAACATAAGCCAGTTTAAGAGGCAAAGTGTTTATTTGGGATCAAAGAATTGCAATTCGGGGAGCACAGATTCAAGTAGAAACCCAAATGGCGTCCCACTAGGGAGTAAAGTTCAGGGGCTTTTAAAGGCAAAGAAGGAAGATTATATTACAAAGAAGTTTAATTGGAGTTGGAGGCAGAGAGCTAGTCTTGGCTAAACATTGATTGACTGTTGATCTTCAGAAAGTCTACAATCCTCAGTATTTGTGATCAGGATGTCTGTTCTCCTGCTGACTTCTCAAACAATTGCTTGTAAAATAATTGCTGTTTTGGCCCAGTCCAAAGGTTTGTCTCAGTCCAGTGTTCAAGACAGCAAGACAGTTTCTCTGGAAAGGCAGCTCAATTCCATTTTTAAATGGCCCCAGTGTTGTCAGTTTTTACACAGGCATCCACTGGGGGTCTGGAACATATCTCCCATGCATAAGGGGGACTACTGTACTTTCTTCCCTCTGGCTCTGCCCTTGGGCCCCATTCAGAGAACTAGGGTTTGGTCCCTTCTCTTGATTGGAGCTTCCCATCTGGTATGTGGAGATGGAGGGTTGCAGAAGTGGCCCAGGGCCAACTCTGTGAGTGGCTGCACCTATTTTCTTTGTTCACTAAGAGGCAAGAAGGTTGAAGTACACTGTCCTGACATCTGTTTCCTGTCATAATAAACTTTCAAATCCTCAGTGACTCTACGGGTAAAGATTTGTGCTACTCTTCATGGGCCTGGACCTGGAGACTGGCATCTACTCTGGAACTCGAACTGGGTGCCTGGGATGCCACTCTCTGCTGACAGATTTCTCTAGTGCTAGCTGTCAGCCTCTCTGCCTTCAGTTTGACCACTGCCATCACCAGATGTCCATGACTGCTCAGCGTATCTTATGGGATGGCCGATGAATTGAGGTCAGATTCCCAGATGTCAGCTGCTTACAGACTGTGGTGGCCATACCCCCTTGGCTGCCAAATTAGTCATTTTCTTTGGATTCACAGCTTGGTTTCTCCCTGCCCTAGGCAGTTCCAGCTCCAAATTATGGTCTTCTTATGTCTACTTATTGGGCAGCAGGGCTCTGCTGGGCAACATTCAGAGACATGATATTCACATGTCTCATGTACTGTATTCTTCACGACTGCACGCCATTCATTATGTATCGTAATAGGACACCACTTCAAACTCATTTACACTGAAGTGGAGTTGATTGATAATCAGTTTAAAAGATCAGTATTTCTAGTGGTACCTGCTTTTTGACATGGTTCAAAGACTTATGCCATCAGAATGGAACGTTAATAATAGGCCTCTTCTTGTAAATGGGAGGTTGTTTTTCTGAGCTAAGGACTGTCTTGTTATTTCTGAAATGCACTCTGAGGTGACTGCCTCCATGGCTGAGGCTGAGGTGCTCGGTGGTTATGACATTTGACCTATTTTTTTCATTTGAGACACTGAAAAGGGCCTATGGTTCCAGAACCCTTTAAGGGAGGAGCTGTATTGGCCTAGTATTACCTATTTGCATATGAAAGCAAATCCTCCAAAAGATGGCAATAAAGATTAAGTAAACCTGTGTGAGCTAGCAGAAGCAACATGCAAGGCACAGAGTCAGGTTTTGTAGCCTCAGGCAGGACATCTTGCCACACTCAACTAATTACAGAGTAGTTTATTTATTTATTTATTTATTTTTGGAGGAAGATTAGCCCTCAGCTAACTACTGCCAGTCCTCCTCTTTTTGCTGAGGAAGGCTGGCTCTGAGCTAACATCTGTGCCCATCTTCCTCTAGTTTACACGTGGGACGCCTACCACAGCATGGCTGCCAAGCAGTGCCATGTCCGCACCCGGGATCCGAACCAGCGAACCCCGGGCCGCCGAGAAGCGGAACGTGCGAACTTAACCGCAGCGCCACCGGGCCGGCCCCACAGAGTAGTTATTTAAAGGAAACACTGTATGTAAGTTACTCCATTTAATAATTGTTGTTACAAAATTAAAATTTTAAGAAATTGCTTCTAGTAAAACAATTGGATATATTTGGGTGTTTTTCTTCCTTGGGGTGATCCTGGGATGTGCCTCCTCTGTTGTTTTGGTGACTGTGCCAGGTTTTAGAGAAGGCAGAATAATCGGCATTTGTGAAAAAACGTATGCTGTCACTTACTGCTGAGATCAGAGTCAGGGAGGGTTATGGGAGCTGATAAAGTAAGCAGCCTCAGGAGAAAAATAAATGTATACTATACAGAGTAAAAAAAAAAAAAAATTGCTGTAGGAGAATTAAATAACACTACTAAGGTACTGTTCAAAGTTCTTCAAAGGAAATATGGTAGATACTGTTGGTTATTTTCCCTAATACCCATTTCCACCCCTTTCTTCCTTGGGCATTTTCACTATAGAAGCTGCAAAAACTAAATACAAATTTTTCTAGCTTCTGCTGAAGCCAAGCATGTGGCATATTTCCACTTAATGAAAGCTTGGGTTAGGGGGTGCGGCTGGCTAGAGAACCCTAATGTGATAGTCAGAACTAGGGAAGCTATCTTGTAACCATGAGTTCACAAACATGAGCAGAAGGCCCAGAGACTGACAGAGGTGCAACCCTGAGAGTGTTGAGTCACTGAGCCTATGTGTGCAATTGCCCACCTTCAGCTCCTTGGCATATGAGTTCAAGATGCTGGGGCTGGCCTGGTGGCGCAGCGGTGAAGTTTGCACGTTCTGCTTCTCAGTGGCCTGGGGTTCGCTGGTGTGGATCCCAGGTGCAGACATGGCACCACTTGGCAAAAGCCATGCTGTGGTAGGTGTCCCATGTATGGGGTAGAGGAAGATGGGCATGGATGTTGAACATCTGTTTTCTTGGTGGGCACAGCAGGTGGCCTGTCTGTTGTCTCAAGCTAGGTGGTCACAGGGTAGGTGCAGCAATCAGTTCCTAGCCTAGGGAAAGATGCTCATCCTTAAGGAAATGCCAATGTGGGGGAAGTTGCACCTTTATCTTAAGGCCATTTGTTCTTGTCTTTGGGACATAGCAAATGCTTAAAGCAGATATACAATGCATGCTCAATGGCCATGTCAGCCCCTTTTGGAAAAACAAGGTCAGGCTGAATTAGGTTTACACCAAATGGCTGCCTCATATACTCCAATATATCCTATTGCTTGCCACTTACTTGTCACGTATTACATTGAGTTTCATCCTTACAACATTGTGGGCTAAGTATTACCTATGAATGAGGTAAAAGAGATGGGAAGAGGTTAAGTTACTTCCTCTTCTGGGGTTTTTCCCATATTAGAGTTGGAATTCAAAATCAAGTTGTTAGATTCCAGCACATAATGCTGATAAATACTCTGATGGAATTCATACAAACTTATACTTGTCTTGGAGTCTGAATGCAGTAGAACCTCCTTTATTGGGTTTTTCCTTCCTAAATGGCCCCGTGATAAAGTTACCCACACTTATGATATTTGTACCTTTGAAAACAGAATGTAAAGATTCCCAGTCTTCAGATAAATGTCCAGCAGAGGAGTGATGATCTAGATTAGGAATTTAATTTATTTTATGAATCAGAAAACAATTGGCATGAGTTTACTCAAAATTGCAGGTACATTTGGAGAAAAGAATTGGTCAGAGCCACTTAGTGGCTTGATAGGTAGAGAACTCATCTTATTTTCTTTAGGTTGTTTGCTCTTAAGCCACTCTAGTTCATAGAGTCAGCTCTTACCCTGGGTGCTTCTTCTTGATACAGGTTTGAAGAGCAGAAGGAAGAAGTGGGAATTCGAAATCTGAGATGAACTTTCAGTTCATTCTGTTTGGTAGATGCTTCTAATTTCTGCTGCAAGTAAAGAGCCATTAAATAAATGTTAAAGGCAGTTGCTCCATTCATGGGAGGTGCAGTAAAGCTTTTAAATAGAACAGAAAATAAAGGGTGTCTTTGACTCTTCATGGAGTCTTTAATGGTTTCCTACTCTGGATGAAAAACAAAAAAACTTCTTCTGTTCCTAGCAGCTCTTACCATGTTTTCACATACCTTAATCCAAGGAGTTTTGAATTTTGTTTCCTAGTTGACTATTTTTTAAGACTTTGACTTGGGGATTAAGAATTACAATTTAAAGTTGTGAGTTTTTTTGGATGAGTTAGGCAGGGGGAGTAGGTTGAGCTGCTGGGAAGTGGGATGGCTCCGGGAATAGTTTAATCCAGAATTGTTGGTCACAGCGTCAGCAAACAATACATTTTAAAAGATTTTATGAGTTAAAATCTGGCCTAATTATCCTTAAAAATGAAGCTAAGAATGAGCTAAGCATTAAAATTTATGTACTGTGTATAAATTTCTTTTCCTTCTCACGTTACTGAGAATATAATGCACAAATGTGGTATCACTATTTGGTTTGCTTTGGACATTTTACTGTCTTGCTTTATTTAAAATTCCTTTTCTAAAGGATGAACATCACAATTGAATTATCTGCCAAGCTCCTTTAAGTTATCTTTGTAACTTAGCTAAATATACCTTTGTTAAAAACAAAACATTTTCAATAAAATATCTGTAACATAATTACACAAAATAAATAGACTTCTTTACTTATCCACATAGATGGGATTTAAATGAGTATAAATATTGTTTGCGTAATTCCTAACTAGTACATTTTAAAAGTGGTCTCTGAAGAACAGCTAAAACTTTAGGCATAATTGCTTAAGTTGAGTCAGAAATAGGTAAGAAAGACATATCATAAAATTAAAGACTGGCTGAAATACTCACATAATCTTTTTTTAGGGGAGGGTATGACATATCTTTCTTTAAAAATTTATCTTTTAGATTTTGAATTTGTAGAAAAGTTTTAAAATATATACAATATTAACATACAGTAGCAGTAACAGTGAAAATTCCACGGACAGATGTAAATATCTGCTGGGAGTATATTCTTTAATTACTTTTTTCTTGGAAATATTTGGGAGCTCATTGTACATAGAGTGTGATATTAAGCTATACAATGTACATATTGTACAATACAATTGTGATACAGTCAGCAGTTACAGACTCAATTATTTTTCTTTCTTAACATTTGAGATTCCATTGCATATATGAAGAAAGATGATACTTTGGTGGCTGAAATTCTGAAAGTTTAACTAGAAAGGAAAGATTTTATCCAGGAAAAGTAAGAGGACTGAGATTCCCACTCATATTTGGTCCATAGAGGCCTATGCACCTCTCAGTAGTACTGTGTGTTAGGTTAAATTTTATTCTAGTATTATTTTTGTTTGACTAGAATGCTCTACCTTCATTGAGAGTATTTATCAAATGTAGTATTTATGCATTTACAGTGTCAAATATTGACTGTCTTTTACTGAAAGCTGCTGGAATTTCCTGCTTCACTAGTCTTCTATTCAGAGAAGTGGCCATGACATCTCCGTTTTGTACAGTTGTCCTGGGATCAACCTTAACATTACTACTTTTATCTCTTGTGACATCTTCCAAGGTTTCCTGAACAATCTGTACAGCTATGCAAAGAAAATTGTAGTTTTTCAAGTAGACTGCTCCTAGTAATTCCCTATTGACTGAGGTTAATCCCATTTCTTGCTCATTGGTGATTTCATTGTAAACTGTCATGGTATGAAGGCTAGGTTTTAAGTTAAACCCTAAGAAATCTTTAGGACAAAGATCTTTTCTCCCAAGTACTGTACTCAAACTTTGAGAAATCACTTGTTCTTTAGCCTTTGCTACACTACTGGCAGATCTTCACACTGTTATACTTTGGGAAATGGCAATAGGTGAAATACCTTTATGAATCTGTGAGATCAGAATGGTACAGACTCTCAATATATTTGGATTCATTCAGTGAGGTTCCAAGAGAAAAAAAAGGACCTTTCCACTTTTCTTCCATGATTATCATATAGTAAAAGAGTTCATTAAATATTAATTCCATCTGTTATTTGCATATTCTCCTAGTTTCCCATTTCTAGTAGGTAGCTAAGCTGTGTTACCATGGTTCAGGAAGGTTTTTGTTCCTGTATACACAGCAGAATGTTACCAAACCAGGTTCGTTTTTGCCCATTGCTCAGAAATCTAAACAGTGAGATGATGAGATTGCCCTAGAGAGAGGGTTTAATCACAAGGCAGTCAAGTGAGGAAACAGGGGAATGAATCTCAAATCTGCCTCCCTGAAAATGGGGACTCAGGGATATTTATGGAGTAGGGAGACAAGGTGGTCTGAAATGTGGAGATAGATGATTGGAGGTGAGGAGAGGTGAGGTAATTGACGATCTGCACAAGCGTAGTCAGACTTCACGCCTCTTCACAGGACGCATGTTCACAAAATGGTAGTGTTAGCATGATCTGAGGGTGGAGTTTTTAGGCTCTTCATGTCAAATTGTCACTTCTTACACATCTGCATGGGCCCAGTTTATGGGTTGGTGGTCTCAACTGACCTGAAGTGTACAAGGGGTTCTAATTCCTGAAAAACAGCTCAAACACCCATTACCATGGTGACCCAGGCTCCAGGGAGATGTTATCTATGGGAACCTAGTGGGAGTCAGATAGCATATTGCCTACACAACACAGTTAACAATGGGCGGGGGAACAACTAAACGCTATAATCAGTAATTGCAAAAGGGAAAACAACTTTAGTTACCAGCTACTTAATCGTCAATGGCTAACCGTTTGCCAGTTTCAGAAGACATTCTATTATGTTTGTTGAATGAGTTAGTTACATATTTACGTTGATACTTTGTTAAGAGTTGATATGCCTGAATAATTGGTGAAATTTGAATATGGACTCTGGATTTGGTAAGAGCACCAATGTTCAATTTCCCAAAATTGTTCATTGTACTGGAGCTTTGTAAGAGATGTCTTTTTCTCAAGTGATACACACTGAAGTATTAAAGGTGTAATGAAGGATAATGTCTGTGATTTACTCTCAAATGGTTCTGGAAATTTTTTTTTACATATTCATACACATACACGTGAATATAAAGTGAGAAAGAGATGAGGCAAATATGGCAAAGAGGTAACAATTGAATCTGGGTGAAGGATACAAGAGTACTTTGTATAATTCTTGCAAAATTTCTATTAAGTTTGAAATTATTTCAGAACAAAAAGATAAAATGTGCCTTCAAATTAAGACGTAAGCAAAAACAAATATATGTTTCTGGCCATGAAAGAGCCATATTCCCTTCTCTCTAATCTGTGTATTTTATGTTTGTATTTTAAAATAATGAGAAAATGTATCTATGATTCTTTAGGACATCAGAAAGCAAGAAGGGGCAAGAGACTTCCATTATGGCTGTGGAGGCTGCTGACAGTAGCTACAGGAAATGGATTCCCTGAGCCCTGCCTTCCTGTCAGGAGTGAAAGCAAGCGGTCCTGGAGAGCTGCCTCTTCATCTCTGGGCTGGGGAAAAGGAGGGGTTTTATTTAGTACCAGTTTCTTCCTTCTAGTAAGAAATCAGTTGTGTGAATGTGCTAATCAAATTCCTTCATACACAATTATAATTTTAAGGAATAAATAAGTGGAACACCTTAAACATGCCGTACTCTCTGAGTACTCAAAAATCTTGATTTTTTTTCCTGATATAATATAAAAGCCTTGCATTTAAATTAGAGTCTTGCACCTAATGATATAAAACAGTTTTAGTCAGTTACGAATCAATTATTTGACTTCAAAGATAAGGTTAGCTGTGATTAACTATCTCAGTTTTTCCTAGCTTTTATTTCATGGAATTTTATGTTTTTCCATAAAGAAAATTTCTTACACGTATTGATGAGTATGTTTAATTTTTATGCCTTGGCAAGATTTTAAAAGGTTAGGAAAAAAATCCTCGTCAGACTGTAGTCAGAAAATGGGACCATTGTGTCATTAGCTCCTATGAACTAAATCAGGTAAAGTGAGGGTTAGTAATCAGTGTTAGACAAATAGGGGTAAACGAGGCACAGAAGACTGAAATAACTTCTTCAAAGTAAAATAATTTCTACTTGAGTTTACACTGTAATATATGGCTTCAAGCAGTAGAATTCTTTGTAAGGCTTATGAGTTCTCTTAATTATAGTAAGTTTATAATTAGGCATTGTATAGTCATCCTTAGTCATTCCCTCCATCTGTTTATACTAAGCTGCAATTTAAAGGACCCAATATGTTCTGCAATAGAAAGCTCCAGAATCCAAGCAGCTTTGTAATTGCCCTTGGCAAAATATTTTGAAGTCCAACTGTGGAGCTTTAATAATATTGTGATATTTTGGTTGTCATGATATCTTAAAGGTTATGTTTTTGACAATGTGTTTCTGAGTATTGTTCTGCTCAGAATGTTTTAAAAAATCATCACTTGAATATTGTTTTATTTCTAAAGTCAAAGTATGATACATACCTGTTACTGGTACTCTCATCTCATGTAGCAGGAAACCTTGAAAGTCCTACTTTCTGTGCTAAGAAAAGAGTTGATTCCTCATATCTCTCTGGAGGCAGGGCTTCAGGGCTCAATCTTGCCCCTTTCTCTGTGACTATTTCCTTACCTTTGGCCACCCCACACCTTCTGAGTGTTGAAACCTCCGGCTCCTATTCTGTGCCCTCCTGTGTCCTCTGAATAACCACTACTCTGTTGTATGGAACCCTATTTCTCCTCACTGTCCTTATTTCATCCTTCTTCTTATTAAATGGAATTTCCGTCTTTACCTCCATAAGCAAAGCCCCAGCCACTCTGGATATATTTACTATTATTTCCTCATAATAGTAGGTTACACAGAATTACGAATTTCATAAACAGATTATATAATGAAGAAGATTGAGAAAGAGAAGGTTCCATGTTGCCTTAGGCCAATCTCAGAAAAGCCATGAATATTTTCAGCTTTTATCTGCCTCTTCAACATCTTCCTGGCTAATAATCTTTCTAACATCTCCATATTTAATATTTTGAGCAATGCTGTAGTCAAATGAGTGCCCAACTGGGACTCTACGCAGTGCACATTCAGCCTGTTAATGTCAGCCTCAAGTATTGCAGCACTTCTGAAACATCGCCTGAGAAGGAGGAAACTGAAAACGAGGGAGAGAACAGAAGCTTGATGAGGCAGTGGGGGCTCAAGCACTGATAGCCTCTTATGGTATGTTCCCTGGAGGTTGAAAGAAAGATATAAATGCTGAAGGAAGAACCCTCATAATCTCTAATGGAACTATAGAGAAAGTCAGTATTGTTGGATAAATCAAATGACATAACAATTGATCTAAACTTAAATATTAGATGATCAAGACCAGTGCTTCTCAAACTTTGAAGTGTATACAGATCACCTGGGAGTCTTATGAAAATACAGATTCTGATCAGTGGGTAGAGGGTGGAGCCTGAGATTATGCATTTCTAACAAGCTCCAAATTGATGCTGGTGCTGCTGGACCATGGGCTACACTTTGAGTAGCAAGGTTTTAGAATACCCTAACTTTTTTGTATTAAAAAATATATTTTACATGAAGATATTGCATGAAAAATTTAAAATAACTTCAAATATACTCTGAGTTTAGTGTGTAGATTTAAAAATAAAAGACGTGCACTGGAGAATGAACAAATTAAGCAGGCATTTTCTAGGATTCAATTAAGATGACATGAATCCAAAGCAAAGTAATTAGATCTGAAGTTCTAGAGAATATGTTACTGCATTTGTATCAAGGGAAACAGTCAAAGCACACATTCTATTAATAAGTAATTTTGACTTCTGAAGAAGAAGATACGAATCATCTGTTCTCTCATGTTGGCCTGCCGAGGTTCTTAAAATCTCCTCAGCAGGTGAATCTTTGCACCCTTGTCACAGTCATGGCCTTCTACTAAGGCAAGTTTTTGTCCACTAGAAACTTAAAGGTTAGGCCCTGAAGAACTTGCACTCTTAGTCTTTCTAGGTTCATAATATTGATATCTTTCAGCCCTATGTTTCTTTCAGATTTGATCTGTTAATATTAAATGGTGATACTATATGTTTACATTTGTCCATATATATTTAATAGTTTACATTTGTATAATACTTTAAATGATTTCCACATATTGTCATTTGATTCTCACAATGATCCTGCGAGTTTAGCTATTTCCTCCATTTTACTAACAAAGAAACTTAGGCTTATAGATGTTAGAAAACCTGTCCAGGATCAGGAAGTTAATATGGCAAAATTAGGGCTGAAATCTAGATCTTTGGCTTAAAAATCTCTGTTTCTTTCTACCAGACCTTATTTCTTTTTATCACATAGGACACCTGTAGAAATAATGTTATTGTCAAGCCAAGAGGATCGTTTCTCAGGTAGCTTAAACAAAGTCTGCAGAAACAGAACAGAGAGATAGCTTCCTGAAAACTGTGACCAACAGTCAACTCCAGAGTTGAGCTGCATGGCTAAAAGAGATACAGTAGTCCCTCGGTATCCGGGGGGGATTGATTCCAGGATCACCTGCCCCCAACCACCCCCCAATCTGTGGATGCTCAAGTCTCTTATATAAAATGGCACAGTATTTGCATATAACCTGTGGACATCCTCCTGTATACTTTAAATCATCTCTAGATTACTTATAATCCTAATTCCATGTAAATGTGATGTAAATGGTTGTTAGTGTTGTTATGGTATAATGAGAAGAAAAAGAATCTGTACTTGTTTAGTACAGACCCAGCCATCGTAGGCCTTTCAATCGGCTGTTGGTTGAATCTGCGGATGTGGAACCATGGATATTGAGGGCCGACTGTAAATTAGCTCTGATTAAATAATAGGATTTGACATGCAGCAGACAGCAGATGATAGACAATGGGAAGAGACCCAGAGCTTGTGAGTGTATAGACTGGAAATAATTTACTTGTGTCAATGGAACACCAGTAATCCGGGATTTCCTTTAAAGTTCAATCTCCTTTAAGAATTTTTTTAAAAAGGCAAATTTTATTTAAAAGATTATTTAAAATAAGCATTGCTGGCTGAACCAGGTAGCTGTTGCTATTTGTGGTGGACTTTTATGTCTTGTTTAAAATTGGAACTTCTGTTTGTCTATGTGTGGTTTCACAGTTTAACACATATGTATTGTGTAATTTATAAATGCCATATATTCCTCTAATTAGGTTCTCTTTCATTTTCTGCTTGCTGAACTATTTAAGGAGACTTGGACGTTGTTCACCTTTATTTCCTTGTAAACGCCTCTGCCACCTAGTGGACTCTTTGAAATCAGTCAGATTGGCTCATTAGGTGTGTGGTTAAGCACCAGGGTATATAAAGTGCTCATTGTCACATGGAGTGAACTAGGAAGTAGAATTGGAGATGGCTGTAAATCCGGGATTTATATGTTAACCTGTGCCAAGATAAATTGAGTAGCCAGCACGTACTTACATGAAATGTATTTTGGACCCTGAGATCTCCACACATGGAGAGAAGTGGCTTCTGCACTCTGAGTAGCTGCTTTGCTTAGCTCTATTCAGACGAGCTGTGAAAGAGATCCCATAAGAAGTACAGGGAAAGAGCCTTAGTTCCAGGAGTAAGAAGCTTGAAGAAGCAGCCCTTTCCCATTAGGAGATGATGGGACTCTCTGGAAAGCTGAGAGTATCTGGGAAGCCAGCTGGAATACTTCTGCTTGAAGTGCCAACCCTTGAGTCATATTTTTATCATAGGTGTAATGAAGTAACACTATGTCATTACTGTCACAAACTTATCTAAATAACAGTTATTATTATTAGTTGAAATTATCATCTGATTTACATGTTCTACTTTATCTTTGTAACTATAACACAACTTGCTTCTTCATAACCTGAAATTAATTATCATAGAAGTACTTGGAATAGAATCCTTGTGATACTGAATGTATTAATGCTAAAGGTTGATTTTAGGCATCTTATTTTCAGAAACACGGGAGAAATTTAGAGGTGAGTAACAAAAACAAAACCACTTGTCAGCCTATGAGGAAAACTTAATTGAATTGAGATTATCTTAACCTGGAGATAAAGATGTAAAGTGAGTAGTGATATTGGAAGATTCTTTATAGTTTGAGGGGCACACTGGCAGGGGCATCCCCTAGCAGTGCACAGCCTCGTCTTCTCATCATAATATGCGTACCCAGCCACTCTGGAATCAGAGACTGAAGTTTTACTTTGGAGTTTAGAATTTAGATTTAGGCCATTGGTTTCCTCTAGAGTTTAAAGTATTTATTTTAAAGTTGCCTTTCCTAATATAATTTGAAGAAAATTAGGGCCCACCTAGAACTCTTAAAATCTGAGGTGGGGGAGGGTGGGGGAGAGAGAGAGAGACAGAGACAGAGAGACAGAGACAGACAGAGACAGAGACAGAAATGTTTAACGTGGAAGGTGGAGTTGGGCAAGAAACAATTGCCTTCTACCTCTTGGGTTTCAGCTTCCAGCCCTTTGATCACTGGGATGACCTGTGTAACCTTCTCTGGGTTCCCTGGATTCTGACTTTGCTCTGGTTCTCTAGTTCTTAACTTACTTTTGGTCTTTGTTCAGGTTTCCTCCTTGATTTCTGACTTGGCTCTTCTGGTGACTTGTCTCAGTTGGACACACCTGAACACTCTGACATGAGTTTGGAAGGAGAAATGTCACTAGAAAGTAGTATACTTATTTGTAAAAAGATAGTTGTCACTTCTTATATAGTTTTTTTACTTTGTCGTTATTATAATAAATACTTTCCTATCACAGAGATAATAAATTATACATTGCCAGAAATTGTAAAATACATTTAATTTCAAAGTAAATAAACTAGTATAAGTCTATGTCACATGGAGAAAACCATTGGTGAATAGAACTAAAAAGCAGGTCTCTGGTGCATAAACACAATTTTTTAAACAAAAATAAGACCATATTATTTATTTTTTTCACTTAAGATCAAACGCCCATTTCCCCTATGTCATCATATTTTCCTACAGCATTGTTTTTCAATGGCTGCTAACAATCCACTGTGAATGCTTCTCATTAATCAGTTCCTTACTCTGGACAAATTTAGACATTTAAATATTTTTTCTATTTTAATAATATTGTACGAACATCTTTGTATATATAGATTTGGTAGACCCATGATATTTCCATTAGATACATCCCTAAAATTTAATATTTTTGAGGTATGCATTCAGATGTGGTCACATAGCATTAATAATATTTCCCAAGTGTAGCTATTTTTGTATTTGAGAATAAACTTAGGGATTTTGAATCTTTTGTGAGAAAGACCACTCTGTTTTGACAGACTTTGATTAAATCAGAATGAGCAGCAAACTTATCGTATGGTTTCTTTTTCCACTTAACACGCAAGTCATGGTTCTGCTTTTTATTGCTTAATGTCTCCTTCTTTGGTTTGGTCTTTGTTTACTTTTGGATTTTTGTTTGTTTATAGTCCAAAAAATAAAAATTCTTGATGCAGGATCCTTTCCTTTGCCAAAATCTGGTGCAAAATTGATGATATATCAAACAGTAGAGCATGTGAAATATCATGTTGCTCTTAAATGGGAAATGTTTCTAGTTGTTTCATTTTGATCATTTTCAGTTAAGAAGTTTATTAAAACTTTCTCAAGCATGTCTGGAATTGAAACCAAACCAGTAACCTAAGCATGTAGAGTGAATGTATAGACTTGTTCAACCCTCCCGTAAAGGTATCAGATAAAATCCAGTTTGTAAAACAAGGTAACAGTTAAAATTATTCCATAGCAAATGTACTGTGCCAGCTCTCCATGCCAACTCATAAATATTTCTATTCACATACACTTTCCAAAGGATAGTTTTCCAGTCACAATTAAACTCCAAGCTGTTGCATATTTTGGGGCTTCAGTAATTTTGCCTGTACACAGTTAAAGTGTTGAAGATGGTGTCCTTAAATTATTACAATTGTAAGAAATTCTTCTTACAGAAATGTACCTTCAATCTTAGGTATCAGTGTTCAGTAGGCTATATTCCAGACAAATCTGAAGACCTCCATGTTAATGAAGTAGTAGGTACTCTGCATTCTTCCATGGATAAACCCATAGGGGAGAGCTTCAGACACAATGATTATTGTAAGAAACACTAATGAAGTCATTAAAACCAAAGAGTAATGTGACGATCTCACCCTCAAAACAGCAATGTTTGAGCAAGCTCAAACATTTGGTTCTAAAGAAATGCCACATTTTGACTTCCTGTTTCCCATGGCAGCTAATGATTCTATGCCTCAAACAGCTAGACATCCTATGAAAATGCTCTGCCTGTCTTCCTTTGTCATTCGATTTGATTTTGATTTTTATTTACTTTATTTTTAAATATTCTTATTTGTTAAGTGCTCATATGTTCCCGCATTGGTCCTAGATGCTTACTTAATTTAATCCTCACATTAACTCTGTAAGGGAATTAATGTGATTCCTGTATTACTCATAAGAAAAAGGAGAGTCAGAGAAGTTGAGTAACATCACCAAAGTTGCACAGCTTAGAAGCCCCAGGACCTGGCAGTCACAGATGAAGGAGGAGAACCACTGGGCCAGCCCTGTCTCCCCAGCCTTCCTGGAGGGTTCCCAGCTTCTATTCTGACTGCCCATTCCCTGCA
This sequence comes from Equus caballus, assembly GCF_041296265.1. Lineage (NCBI taxonomy): Eukaryota > Metazoa > Chordata > Mammalia > Perissodactyla > Equidae > Equus > Equus caballus. Next base: position 56,787,082 of record NC_091687.1, on the reverse strand, counting down.
CAGCCGCAGGGACCTTAAAATGCCTCTCTTTTCCACACACTCATGTGGCCCCCTGCTGCTCTCAGACTAAAGACCAAACTCCTGACCCATCAACTGGCCCTCCGTGACCTGGCTCCTGCCGACTGGACTGTCTGACCTCTCGGAGACCCCCTTCATGTCCCCTAATCCTCCACACCCTCTGGGCCTTCTTTGCAGGCCCCTCTGCCAGAGTTGCCCTCCCAGGTGGCTCCCATCTCCCATCAGATGGTACCTCAAGCACTCCTCAGAGCCTTCCCTGGCCGTCTGAGCCCCCTTCACCCCACTCTATCTGACTTTGTCCATGGGACGTGCCATCCTCTGCCATGATCCTGTTTATTTACTTGTTTATTTCTTTCCTGCCTCTCTCCCCACCAGCTGCAGCACAAGCACCTCCAGGGCCGGGCCCACATCTCTCTTTGAATAGCCCACCCTGGGCTTGCACAACGCCTGGCCCACCGCAGGGGCCCAGTCATCATTTGGTGAAGGAACGAAGGATCTTGGAGAGCAGAATGGAAGGACCTCAGAGCACACAGCACCCTTCCAAGCCCACTACACTCACTCTCTGTGCACAGGGTCCTCGTGTGCTCAACATCCTTACAGAGCTGTGGCCCCAAGCCCACCACACTTACCCTCTGTGCATGGGGTCCTTCATGTGCCCCACATCCTTACACAGCTGTGGCCCCAAGCCCACCACACTCACCCTCTGTGCACAGGGTGCCTCATGTGCTCAACATCATTACAAAGCTGTGGTCCCATCGCATCCTTCCAAGGAGGCCTTGCTAACACTCCACTGCTCACAACAAGGAAACAGAGGCTCCGAAGAGACCCTATCCCTGTCCGTGAGGGACGACACATTGGCCTCAGGTGACAACTGGCACCCCAAGGGGGCTGGGCTTCGTGTGCCCCGCACAAGGCTGCTGGACTTCGAGGGCTGGAACGGAACCAGGGGCCTGATCCCAGCTCCGAGCTCACTGGCCTCAGGAGGCTGTTCCCTCAGTCTGTCGCTGGCAAACAAGCTGCTTCCAGAGCAGTGGTTCTCTTCCAGGGGTGATTTTGCCACCACCCTCTCCCTGCTGGGGGACATTTGGCAATGTCTGGAGAAATTTTTGGTTGTCGCAACTGGGGAGGGAGGTGCTACTGGCATCTAGTGGCATCTAGATGCTGCTAAACATCCTACAGTGCACAGGACAGCCCGCTACAAGACTGATCCAGCCCCAAATGTCAGGAGGGGGAGACTGAGAAACCCTGCTCGACAGAGTAACTCTTCCTTGGAAACATCCCGCTGTGGACGGCTAGAGCTGGAAGGTGCTCGGAGTGGCCCAGTCCAACCCCCTCATTGTACAGACGGGGAGTGTGAGGCCCAGTGAGGGGAGAGGGCACTCCCAGCACCATTAGAATGGGCTCGGGCTGGATGCAGGATGCCCCCTGCTGTCTGGGGCTGGGGAGAGATGAGCCACGGGACAATTGGGCTGATGACCATGGGGCAGGCGAGGAAGGAGGGCGATGGCGGCCATCTGCCGTGGGCGATGAGCCTATCTGCTGAGGTGGCACAGGCCGGGCTAGCTGCCCTGAAGTGCCACCTGTCCTTCTTCCCTGGACGGACGGGGACAGTAGCTTCCCTCGCACAACTGCGGCAGAGGACGCTGGCTGTGCCTTTGAAAGGAGGCGATTACTGGCTGGGACCTAGGTTTCTGGATTCGCAGGCTGTGAACGGGCCTCCAGAGCCCCTTTGTGGCCGGCCTGCTTAAAAGGCACCTCCTCCTCCAGAGCCCAAGGGCCAGGTTTCTCAAAGGCTCCCACAAAGCCACAGAGCCAGTGCCACTGCTGCACAACAAGGGCACCGAGGCCAGTTGGTGGCGGGGACATAGGTGGGAGCCCTGGGTCCTAGTTCTGGGTCTGCACCATACTCCTGTGGTCTCTGGATCTCAGTGTTCCTCATCTGTGAAATAGGAACACTGAGCCTGGTTCTACCTTGTCCCAAGGCTGCTGGAAGGGTGAGAAGTTGGGATGCCTGTGACGGGAAGATCACAGGGATGGGGGCAGATCCCATTCAGTGCCTGCCTCTTTGCTGTTCTTCAAATCTGCGAAGTATGCTCCACCTTAGGACCTTTGTACTGCTGCCTACTCCCCCACCCCAACCTCACCTCACCCCTGCCTGGATGCTCTTCTTCCAGATAGTCACGTGGCTCATCCCACCTCTCCTCCTGGTGTCTGGTTAAATGGCGCCTCCTCTGAGAGGCCTCCCCTGACTACCCTCTCATCACTCCATATCCCCTTTATCCTGACTTATTTTTCTTCAGAGCACTTATCACCACCTGACACCTTACATTGGAAACCCATCCCTTTGTCTGTTTGCTGCCTGTCCCCCACCTGACACGGTGGTTCTGCAGAGGCAGCAGGTCTGCTCCCCATGGTATCTCAAGCGCCCGACACCACAAGTACTCGGGAAATGACAGCTGAGAAGAGGAGGGGGAAGGGCAGAGCCAGGGGGCCCTGCTCTCTCTGCCCTGACCCCCAGCTTGGTCTTGCAGGGCTGTGAAGGCACTGGGTCATTGGCCAGGTCAGTCTTGAGGGGCGGTGGTTACTGTGGTCCCTGACCATGACCGCCTGCCTAGGCTGACCAGAGCTTGGCCTGGGTCAAACCAGACAGCTCCCAGCCAGCCCCCAGACACCCAGGGACAGGAACCTCACCCACCCTCCCTTCATTCCAGAAGCTTCCCAGGCCTGGCCCTGAGCTGGGTGCCCACTGGCCGGCTGGCAGAGTGGACAGAGCAGATGGGGCCACGCTGCCGTCCACAACATGGACGGCTGTCAGAGAAGCCAGTGGCTCAGCTGCTTACAGGAGTTTCCTGAACCTCTCTCCCGGGGGCCAGCCCACCCTGCCTGGACACCCACACACCTGCCAGGTGTCCAGGCCAGCCAGGCTGGGGAGCCCGAGTGTGTGAGTGCACAAGTGTGAGCATGTAATCACCTGTGTGCTGAAAACAGGGTGTGGCTGTGGGTGGGTGTGAGCCTGTGTACGAGAGTGATGGTGCAAGGGTCTGATTGTATGAGGGACTGGGTGTGCAAATGTTCCGGAGTCTGTGTGTGAGATTGTGCAACCACGGTAAGAGGAACTGTGGAATGAAGAGGTGTATACACGGGGACAAGGACTGCGCTACAGCATCGGGCAGCATTCACACCAGGATCTGAGTTCAAATCCCAAATCTTCTCACCAGCTGAGAATCCTGAACAAATAACTTCTGTAAAATGGGCAAATAATGGTTCTGTGCAGACATGAAGATGCAGGGCCCCCTCAGCTCTCATTAAACATATGCACTGCTGTGAAGATTATGTATGACTGTGGAGGGTCCACGTATGGGATGGTACAAGCATGTGTGAGCCCATGTATGTACAGCCCAGCTCCCCATCCCACAGGGTCACACCCTGGGGGGCTGTCCAGCCCTAAGCTGGCCTTGGGGAGCAGCGCCCAGATGGCCACCCCTTCGTCCCTTCTCGCAGCCTCAGAGTTTCCTGGATGGTCATTACAACCACCTCCCTGTATAGCATCTACCGCCCCCGCCCTGTGGGGCCCAGGCCCTGCTTGACGTGTCCAGTGCGGGGGCTCGTTGCCTTGTGAGTCTCCTTCCAGGCCGGTTCAGAAGCCCCCTCACAGAGGCAGCGCTCCTCAGTGGGACTCAGCTGTGCCTCACCCTCTATCTCACTTCTTCCTTGCTCTCCACCATGTCCAGCAGGTCCTCACAAAGTATACCCTTTCCTGGGAGCGGTTCATCTCCCACCTCCCAAACAGGACCAGCTGACTTCTAGTCACCTCTACAAGGCAGTCCAGGCGTCCCCTCCTCCCCAATTCACATGGCTACACGGAACACGGCTCCCCTGTGCCAACCCCACTCCAGGACCAGCTGCTGGTTACTTGTCTTTCTTGCTCGTGAGACTGTGAGCAGAGACTTGGTGACCTCCATCAGGGCACCTTCCTCTGGGCTGCAGTCTCCAACCCTTTCTTGTAAAAACAGAATGCTTTCTTCTAAAGACATAGGGGAACAGCAAGATCCACGAGGGCAGAGACCCTCAGACAACCCGCTTCCACCAAGTACAGTCTGAAAACCAATAGAAACCACCAGGCATCTCCTTTGGGCTGCAGCCTTGCTTGTCATGGGAACCACAGCTGTAGAATGGTCCTCTGGGGGCCACCAGCCTGTGCTCTCAGAGGAGCTATGGTCTGAACCCTGGTCCTCGGGGGACCTTTGGCTGAGCCCTGGTTTGGGAGGACCACGCCTAGCTGTACTTGTTCTCAGGGGACATGTCAGCAGTACCTCTGGTTCCTGGGGGAACCTTAGGGTCAAATGGAGGGGGAAGTTACCCCTGATGCCCTCTGGGGGCCCACCCTGGGTGCCACTGGAAAGAGTGGGCCCGGTGGTCCTTGCACAAGCCCGGAGTGAAGGGAGCGACAGTACCTGTGGCAGTTAGTGGAGAGGCAGCTCCCCATCTCCAGAGAGCTCCTGAGGTGGCAAAAGTGAGACAGGGTTACCAATGACCCCATGCAACACACACCTGGGGGGCCATGCCAGCTCAGGCCATGCTGGGGGTCTCGGGACAGGTCCTGGGGTAGGTGGGCAGCCCTGGGAAAAGTGTTTGGCCTCCAAATGCAAGAAACCATGTGCTTTCTTTCCCTTCAGTGGGTCAACTGAGGAGCTGCCCTGTCTCCATCCGACACACCACCTCAGGAAGCTCAGTCACAGGGGCCCTCAGCAATGTCAAATCAGCCTCTCCCTGTTCAGGGGAAGCTGAAGTCCGGGGTCCCACAGGGAGTCTCCCAGCCCGAGGCCCTCTGCAGTCAGAGCTAATGGGCCAATCCTGGGGTGTGGCCTGGACCCAACTTGGGCCTCAGCCTCCAGCTCGCAGCTCTGCCCACAGTCTCCCTGCCACAGACAACTCCCTTCCATGCATGATCTGGCCCCTGCCTCCTCCCCCTCTTGCCAAACTAGCCCCCACTCCAACCACCCTGGCTGTCTCGCTGTTGCCACAACGTGCCAGTCTCATCCCCACCCCAGGGCCTTTGCACTAGCTGCTCCCTCTGTGTTGAATGCTCTGCCCCATCACCTCACTTGACATGCACTTTCCAACTCTGGGAGACCTCCCCTGACTGTCTACAGAAGCCCTCCTGCCGCCCCCCATCCTCTCACCCCACTGCTCTCTGTTCTCTCTTTCAGAACCTGCATGAAAAGAGGTGAGCCATCTACCTGCAGGCTTGCTTGTCCCCGCCTGTCTTTCTATCAGAGTGTGCTCTCCCAGAGCCTGGGCCTCCTGGGTCTGCTCACTGCTGGCCCCACTGAGGGGACAAGACGAATCACAGCCATGGTGCCTCCTTTGATCCTGTGACCTGCCACAAACTGCCAGTCAGAGGTGGTGAGTGCAGTCTGAGGAGGGGAGCAGGCCCTGTCTGAGGCCCCACAGCCACCCAGTAAGGCAGGGCGGCAGCTCCCCTTACAGGTAGGGAGATGGAGGCCCAGAGAGGGGAAGCGCCACGGGCAGAGTCAACCACTCTGAGAGGCTGGGCTGGGACTGAGACTCAGGTGTGTTTGACCTGGGACCACCATGCTCCTTCCCCAAAGAGGCCTGCCTGGAGTCCCCTAGAGCACGGGCTCAGGGCCCACACCCAGAGGCTCAGTGTCCAGCTCTGGACCCAGGCCAGGGCCACCCCACCTGGGGGTCAGATCCCACCTTCCCCCTGACCAGCCCTGGATTTGGTGCCAGCCCCCTCACCTCTGCACCAGTCTCCTCATCTGTAAAATGTAAATAAGTAACAGTATGTCACTCATGGGGGCAAATCACAGGTCTCAAACGACTGTGGAGACGCATGAGCCTCTGTCTGCTGTCGCTGGCAGCAGGCCCCGAGTCCCAGGCCTTTAGGGGCTGGGGCATGCCTTCCATTAGGCAGGGGGCCTGGTGCCCCCAGCACAGCCTGTCCCTGCCCACCTCCCTCCTATGCCAGGACCTCCACTGGGCCTTCAGGAAGCGCCAAGTCTGGACAGGAGGACCCAGCTCTCAATACTCCCACCTGGCTGCTCAGATGCACACATGCCATGGGAGACAATACCAATATGATGTGACAAGGACACAGCAAAATGGTGCTGGGCTTCTCCGGCCCCTCAGGCAGAGCCCACTGTGCCCTCAGGTAGAGCCCAACAGCCACCTTGCCACAAGCATAGGGATTCAGCTCCCCAGCTCGGGTCCCGCTCTGACTGCATCATGATCACGTGGCACTACCCTGGCCTGCTGCAGAGAGCCCGCCTCAAGCTAGATGCTTTTTCCAAACACTTCCTCATCCAGCCCTTGCATGAACCTCATGAAGCACATGGAAACATGCCCCTCCTTTACAAATGCTGAAAGTGCAGCTCAGGGGCCACCTGTACCCTCAATGCCATTCCATTTCCTGCTTCTTTATCCTGCAGCAAACTCCTATTCACCCTACAAAAACCCTGATCAAACGTCAACTCCTTTGTACAGCCTTCTTTTCCTGCCTTATCCTCCTAGACAGACTTTCCTCCCTCTCCTTCCTTCCCTCTCTCCTTTTCTTCCTTCTTTCTTCCTTTCCTCTCTCCCTCCCTTCATTCCTTCCTTTCTTCTTTCCTCTCTCCCTCCTTTCCTTCCTCCCTTCTTTTTCTTTCTCCCACTTCCCTAATAACAGTAAACATTTTTTGAGCAGTTTCTACTTACTAGGCATTGGTGTTGACACTTTATGGGTATCAACTCATTTAGCCTTCACCGAACCCTGAGAGGGAGGTGTGGTGGCACTTCCCCATATTGTGACACCTGGGTCTAAGATATTAAAGGGTGCATGATATTTTCCTACAAGACAGTGCTGTTACTGAGTATACATGTGGAGATGGGGACTGTCTGCTCTCACAGGACTGAGGGGGCCCTAACGGTGCTGTGGCCCAGCCCTAACCCCCGTGGCAGGCAGTGACCCGTGCCTGGGCTCTCCACTCCTCCGCACCCCCATCCCTGCCCAACCCCAGGGACTCCTCGGCGGCATGAACTCTTGGCAGCCCTCCTGGCATCTCGCTGACTCCCGGATAGCCCAGCTAGGACTGGCTCTGAATGGAGACCCTCCCTCTGCCATGCACCCTGCCAGGTCAATGTGGCCTTGTCAGCCGCAGACTGAAGCCTGTTCTCCCCCCAATCCTCCTTTGCCTCTCAGTCCATCTGCAAACAGGAGATGCACAGGTCCAAGGAGGAAAGGCCAGGGTGAGGGCTCTCGGAGTGCACAGAGAGGCCCCTAGCCCAGCACAGCTGGATTTGGAACCAACCGCCTGGGCTCAAACCCCTGTTCCAACCTATGATGTGACAGAACCTCTCTGAGCCTCAGCCTCTTCATCTGGAGCATGGGGTGGCAACAACAGCCCCCCCTTCCACGGATGTTGTGAGGAAAGATGAGATACTGCCCACAAAGAAAAGGTGATTTGTAAACCAGAAAGTGCAGTGCACGCACAGTTGCAATATTCACGGAGCTCTTGGTACATCGAAGAGTGTATATTGAGATGTCAGAGCTGGAGGTTAACACATGAGTTCTAGAGCCAAGAGGGCCAGGGTTCAGATCCCAGCTTTGCCACGTACTGGCTGTGTGACCTTGGGCAAGTTGATGAACCTCTCTTTGCCTCAGTTTAGTGTCTTCATCTGTGATGCTTTGGGAGGATTAAATAGGTTAATACATTTAAAGCACTCAGAACAGTGCCAGGCAGAGTGAGCATTCCATAAATGCCAACTGTTATGTTAACACATTAATTTTATATTAATAGATACTTGGTTTATTCACATATATAAAATCCCAATTTTATATTTGGGGGAACTAGGGCTCTACCAGGTGACTTGCTCACTGCCACCCAGTCTTACTTAAGGTTTGCCAGCCCTACGTCCAGCACTCTGTCCACCCGGCTGGACCCCAGGATGTTTGGGGGACCCTGGACCAAGCTGGTGGACGCAGAGCTCTCAGTCAGCCGGGCAGGACTCCAGCTCCTCCTCTGGCCTCCAGCTCAACCTGGACAAGGCAACTGCCCTGGGGACAGGTCTTTCTCTGAAGCCCCACCCCCAGCTCTACTGCATCAGGCTCCTGGGGAGGCTGATTCCTTTTCCTTCAGAATAAACTGGCGGCTCCAGTCCTACTCCCTGTCACAGCTTGCCCACAGCACCCAACCATTTATACAAAGTTCAAGAAGGGAAAAACTGCTCTGTGACCTAAAAAGTCAGGAGAGGGATCTCCTGGGGGTGGGCTGTGGCTGGCAGGGCATGAGGGGGCTCCTGAGGGGCTGGTCATTTTCCATTTCGGGGTCTAGGTGCTGATTATATGAGTGTGTTGTTTGTGACAATTCAACAAGCTGTACACTGTATTTCAATACAAATTTACATTAAAACAAACCACCTGGTTCAGCCCCAGCCTGCACTCCTAGCCTGGAGCAGCAGGAACAACCCAAGCCTTGGACTCAGTGGAGTTGGTGGTCATCCCTTTCCACCCGAAGCAGCTGTGTGGCCTTCGGAAAACCCCATCCCTTCTCTGGCCTCAGTTCCCCTCTGTTGAATGTGAATGAGAAATGGTCAGTGTTTCTGTCCCTGGCTGTACGGCAGACACACTGGGGTACTTTAAGAAATACTGACACAACTACCTCAGAACCTCTGGGGGCATTTTCCTTCACCTCGAGTGGGTTTTTTTTTTAACTCTTTACTTTGAAATAACCCTAGATTCACAGGAAGTTCCAAGGTAAAATGTATGGGGAGGTCTCCTGAACCCTCCCACAGCCTCCCCCAGTGATGACATCTTGCACAACTATAGCACACCACCCACCTAGGAAGCTGACACTGGTCCAGCCCACTGAGCTTGTTCAAATGTCACTAGTCACCCAAGCACACGTGCACGCATCCATGTCTCTGTGTAGTTTTATCACATCTGTACCTTTGCGTAGTGACAGAGCTGATCCATCACCAGGCTCTCTCATGCCACCCCTCCCTCTACAGACACACCCCTCCCTACCCCAGTCCCTCACCCCTGACAACCACCAATCTGTTCCCCGGCTCCATAATTTTGTCATTTCAAGAATGTTATAGAAACGGAATTGTACACTATGTAAGTTTTTAAGATCGCCTTTTTTCACTCATCATAATTCCTGGAAGTTCATCCGAGTTGTTGCATGCATCAGCAGTTCTTTCCTTTTTACGGCTGGTACGGATATACCATAGCTTGTTTATCCATTCACCTGCTGAAGGACATCTGGGCATTTTCTAGTTTGGCAGCTATTATGACTAGAACTGCTATGAATATTCTCGTACGGGTTTTTGTCTGAACATAAGTCTTCATTTCTCTGGAATAAATGCCCAAGAGTGCAATAGCTAGGTCGTATGGTAAGCGTATGTTTACTTAGAAAAGAAACTACCAAACCGTCTTCTAGAGTGGCTGTGCCATTTTACATTCCCAACAGCAATGTCTGAGTGATCCAGTTCCTCCACATCCTTGCCAGCATTTTATGTTGTCACTATTTTTTATTTTAGCCATTCTGACAGATACACACTGATATCTCACTGGTTTTAGTTTGCATTTCACTGATGGCTAATGATGTTGACCGTCTTTGCACGTGTTTGTCTGCCATCTGTGTATCTCCCTCAATGACATGTCTGTTCGTGTGCACCTTCGTTTTTCAAAGCTCCCCAGATGGGTCTAATAGGGAACCCGCAAATCCCCTGGGGCCCTCCAGGCTTAGAAAGTTCCGTCAGTTTTAAAAAGAACACATTTGCTTCTGTAAGAATTCTAGGCACTCCATGCTTTCTGGAAAGAATACCTGGAGGGCCCCGGGGCAGGTCTGGGCTGCCCCAGCTGGCTCTGAGCTGTTGTGTCTCGGGCCAGAGGATGGCTTTGTTCGCTCCTGAGAAGGACTGAAGAGGAAATAAAGAGCAGGGACAGAATGAGGAGAAGGGAGGCATGGGTGGCCGCGTGGCATGTGATGGGACCCCTCCGCCTAGCCCCAACCTGGGGAGGCAGCTCAAAGCCCGCAGGAGCTTCTAGAGTAGGCTCATTTGTAGCAAGCGGTGGGTGGCTAAGTCTTGTCTGGGGTGAGGGCAGGACCCTAGAGGGGGCTCGCAGCAAGGTAGCTCCAGGCTGTTACAGGCCTGGAGTGGGTTATTTGTGGAACTGGCCTCCATTTCCAAGGGACAGGGGAGGCCACATACCTCTGTTACACTCTCCCCCTTGCTCTTATTAAATAAGTAACACACAGTCACGGTATCAACTGTGGAAAGTAACAGCGGCACACAACAAGGAAAGTAAAATCACCCACCATCCCCGACTCCCTGGGGACTGACCAGTGTTACTATTTGAGGATGTTTTATGGCCAGGCCCTCCTCTAAATGTGTGTTTTTAGGTCTTCAAACATCCCTCCAGCCACCCCTTTGAAAGCTGGTGGAACTCCCGTGCACTTCCCCGCCGTCGGATGGGTGTGGCTTGGCTCCATCTCCCGTCTCCTCCGAAACGGGGCCTCGGGAGCGTCCCATCAGTGCGGTCTGTGTGCACAGCCGTCATGTGCCTTTAGGACCCTTCCTGGAATTTCTGGGTCACAGGCAGGAATGTTTTTATGGCTCTGGGTACACACGATGCTGACCCAAGAGGCTGGACTGACAGTCCTAGTGGTAGGGACAGCGAACGTTTGGCCATTGTTAGGGCTCCAGAAGTTTCTCCATTTGGGGCAGAAATGAGGACAAGGGAGGAGGTGTTGGGCACCATTCTACCCCATGCCTACTCCACACCAGGCCCACACGCACCAGCTGTGAGCCGTGTCACAGCTGCCACGTGAGCAACAGTTCCCCAGGTCCGTGCTCCTGACCGCTCTGCCAGGCTGTCAGGGAAAAAGCACCCAGCGAGGGCGGGGTCTGGGCTCACCCCTCGTCGCTGCCCTTGAGCATCAGAGTGGGGTGCTGTCATCCTTCCTCTTGGGGGCTCTGAAAGCGGAGATGCAGAGAAGGTAAGAGGTGGTGCCAGGACTTGAACCCAGAAAAGCCTCTCCCCCATGCCAGGCTGCCCTGTCATCTCGGTCTGTTATCCATTCCCGAGGGGTGAGGCTGTTTGCCCAATGTCACACAGCAAGAGTCACACAGACCCATCGGGGCTCCCAGTTCTGATCTACCTCAGTTCCGGCTTTCTCATCTGTGAAATGGAGCTGATCTTCCTGCCGGAGAGGCCATAGTGAGGTTCCCAGGAACTGACAAACTGGAGGCTCCTTGTAGACTGGACCGACACTCGTGCTGCCGTACTGCCTCACCCTGGCTGTCCTGCCCAGGCCCCACGCACCCCACAAGGCCGCCCTCTGGGAAGGACACAGAGGGCTCCTACCCACTCACCCTCAGCCTTCTTGTCCTGGCTCTGGGCCCCAGACCACCCTGCCTGTCCAGGGACCCCACTGCCTGGCACAGTGAAGTGACTGTCCCCAGGCTGGCCTCCATGCCCCTCCGTCTTGCCAGGATACCCTTTGGAGGAGCTCAGCTTGAGTCTGGAAAACTCCCTGCTGCAGTGGGGGAGGGGGGGTTGTCTCTGCACAGCCCCCTGGACAGAGGTGTGGAGATAGGGCCTAGGGCAGCCAGGCAGGGGACCTAGGGTGAGACCCAAGGGGCATCTAGTCCCTCTCTGGGCCCCAGTTTCCCAACATGCACCATGAGGAGGTTTGTCTAGAGAAGCAGTTCTTAACTTTGGGAGTGGGGTGTCTCAGGCCCCTTTGGGACGATGATTCATTCATTCCACCTACTAACATGCAGCCCCCACTTCGTGCCAGCCTCTCTCTGAGCTCAGTACTGACTCACGTCCCCTCACAACCACTCTGCAACCTGAGATGTTCTTATCTCTGCTCTATAGATGAGGAAACTGAGGCTCCCAGACGTGATGGGAAGCAGTACTCAGAGCACAGTGTGATAGAAGAGTGGATAAGACAGGCACATCGCTGCCGTGTAGAGGGAGGGGCAGAACCGAAAAACAGCTGAGCACACCAACAAGGACACTCCCACCAGCACAGACAGGAGAAGCACGTGTGTGAGGTGGCGAGGCAGGGGTGGAGGGGGGCTACCCTCACATGCTGGTCAGGAGCAGCCCCTAGGAAGAGGTGACGGCGGAGCCAAGGTCTGAGTGATGAGTGGAACCCAGCTCAGGAGGGAGGGGGTTCCACGCAAGGGATCAAGGTGAGGGCCCCTGGTGTGGTGCAGTGTGGGGTGCAGGGGGAGGCCAGGCATCTGCTGCAGGAATAAAGGCCTGGCTTGAAGAGGGACGCCCACTGAGACCCCAGCACCACCACTCCAGCATCTCAGCTTCTTCTGAGACCCACGGGGCCCACCGGGGGTTCTTAAGGCAGAGGCATCAGCTGAAGGTGTCGAGGGTCCAGGGAAGCTGGCTAGGGCACCTCCAGCCTCCTGGCAAGGAGAGCAGACTGAGGCCTTGCCATGTGGCTCTCCGCCTGGCCCAGCCTGTGCCCCAGTGCCATTTGGTGCCATGTCTGGAACTGCCACCTCCTGTCATTCCCAGGCTCAACTGGCTGATAGGTAGGGAGTAGACAGATGCCTTAGACCAACACAGGTCGGGAGGGGAGGGGTGGCCTGTGATCCTTCCCAAACCTTGACTTCTCAACTTCTCGCCCTGCAGAGCCATCGGGCGCCGCCCCATCTCCAGGGGAGTTGCAGCTTCCAGCAAACTCACTGGGGTCCACTTGGCCTTTCTGGAGGTCCCTCCTGGGTTTTCAGCCTCACCCCAGCAGGCGTCAGGCTCTTCAGGTGCTGACATAATCTCATTTCATCCTCAAGCCTGCCTGGGAAGCCACAGTTTCTTACCCTCATTTTATAGAGGAGGAAACTGAGGCTCAGAGAGGCTGAGCCCCACCCAAGACCTCTCAGCGGGTGAGAGCCCCCCCAGATCCTCACCTGGGTCAGTGGGGCTGTGTCCCCTGCCCTCTGCCCCAGGGTCTCCACCATCCAAAGTCGTCCCAGCTGACCTCCGACGAGGAGAACATTCTGACCCCGCCCAAACTCAGGGAGGAGGATTTGCTGATTCTCTGAGGGTGGCCTTCCACTGCGAGGGGATTCCTTTGGATATCTAGAAAACAACCCAAACCCAACAACTTACACATTTTTAAAATTTAATTTTTAAAAAGCTAATGCATTCTCATGGTTCAAAGGTAAAATAAAAAAGATGTCAAGTGAAAAGTCAGCCTCCCAACTGTCCCACATCCACCAAGGTCCCCCTGCCCCCAGGGAGTCCCTGTCCTTAGTTTCTTGGCTGTCCTTACAGAATTGCTGTATGTGAATAGAAGCTAAGAAACACATGTGCACAGCTGTGGGTCGTGCTGCCGTCTGCTTCTTGCTCCTCACACAGAGGTCGCGTCCTGGACACACTGCCCTTGCCTTCCCCTGACCTCACCTCCTGGAGCTCATCCTCAGTCTCAGGCACAGCTGCACAGTGCTCCCCACCCCACCACGGACTAAAGACTGAGCCAGGTGGAGGGGGCGGGCTTCGCCCCCAAAATCCCTCCAGGTGTGGGTGTGGAGGACAGCTCTCTTCCGTGCAGGGCAAGGACCTCCCTCACCGGAGCTCCTGAACAGTGGGGAGGGCATGGTGAGCACCTCCTGCATGCAGTGCCTCCCCAGCCGCATCTGAAATGGGGCCCATGGGATGGTACCCCAACGCACAAATACACTTTCAGACCCTGCTGACCTCACAGAGCCAGATAAATATATACACAAGACACACCATTACCATCACATGAGCATGCATGCACACATGCACATGTATGCACATGTGTGTGCACATGCATAAAGATGCACACTTGCAGCCCCCATGCACGCATACAACACAATTGTGCACACATACAAGCACGAAGACCTTCTGGGAGCACAACCGCTGGCCTCAGGCCACCAAGCACTGGCTCACACAGTCAGGCTGTGATGTGACCCCAGCATTCCCCACTCCTATGCCCTGCACTCAACAACCACATGACAGGTAAGTCTGCCCCACACTCCCTTCACTGAGGGCTAGGAACCCAGAGTAGTGAGGAACAGCTCATGTTTAACTCACAAGTTCTTTTCTTTTAGATGTGCCACCCTTTCCCGAAAACTTGCTGTGCTGACTCATTTTAGTTAAGTGAAAGTTAAAAACAATGACCATTTCCAGAACCTACTGCAGACCTGGCCCTAGGCTAGATGCTTTCACATTAACGTCGTTGGGAAACTGAGGCTTAAAGTGGCCAGTGACAATGAGGCCACTAGGTTCTGTGTGCCCACTGTGTGCCAGGTACGGGGTCCGTGGCCTCCATGCTTCCAGACACTGGGGGCAGGGACCCTTATCACCCTACCCTCACAGGGGAGCGATTTGGGCCCTGAAGGGGAAGGGACTTGTCTCCAGTCACACTGCAAGTGAGGGCACCTGGGCACCATCCTCGACTGCAGGCCAGACTGGACTAGGGGGCGGGTGGGCCAGGAGGAAGAGGTGGGGGTGGGGTTTGCACAGTGTATGGGGACCCTAGCCTGCAGCAGCAGGAGGCAGACTGCAGGGCTGCGTGGAGGCCCTTTCTTGAGGACTGCAGTGGGGCTGAAGCCTTAGCGGGGGCCTGGAGACAGAGCTCTGCGGACCCCTAGCCCTTGGGTCTAGGGGCTCTGGATGAACAGGGAGCCCTAACCCACCTACTCAGTTCATGAGAGGGAGGAGCTAGAGAGGAAGGCTCGGCCTGAAGGTCGAAGAGTGGGGGCTTCTTCTCCAGGGTGGCAAGACGACATCACAGCACGCTCTGTTCCCTACGCGTCTGGTCTCCACGTAGGACATGGCACACTCTCCTGGCAGATGCAGCAGCCCTGGTAGAAGGCCTCGGGCACCCTTGGACCAGGGGGCAGGCTGGCGGCTGCAGCAGGGCGGGGAGAATCTGCCCTTGGCCAGCTGGATAGGGCTGAGCCCGGGGTGCAGGGCCAAGTTGGGGGATGGAGGGGCAGTGTCCTCCCTGGGGAATGAGAGTAGGGGTCAGTCCCAGCCTCTGACCTCCCCACCCCAATCTATAGACACACTGAACTGAGTGCTCCCCAGCTCCTTCCTGGCTGTCCCAAAGGAATCTCCTATGCCAGCAACCCACACGCGGGGGCCCTATTTGGGCGACAGCACTGTCACCCACCTGAATCCCCAAGCCAGACCTCTGGGCACTGTATAGTCTGCCATGCTTTGATGCCTTCCTCTCCTTCACTGCCCCCCAGCCTTGGGCGGGTCCTCAGTGGGCACCCTGGTCACTCTGCTTGGTCAGCTGCTGTGGCCCCCCCAGCAGACTCCCTCTGCCTTTTCCCATCATGCCCCAGCCCACCCAGCCCGAGCCTGGGATGGGGGTACCCTCTGGATGGTATTTTTTAGATGAAAGAAAGACATAAAACTCCAGGCTGAAGGAGACAACGTGGGACATCCTTTACTCATTCAACAAACACCAAGGCCTACTTTGCCAGGCTGGCCTCTCACTAAGGCCCGGCTCAGGGCCACCTCCTCTGGACAGCACCCCAGGGCCTCTGATCCCCCAGTCGGTGCAGAAAGGTCTGCAGAGCAACTACTGACTCTGGTGCTTCTCCAGGCATGGACACCCAGCAGCAGGCCAGGCGGACCCAGGCTAGTGACAGTCTGGTGGTAAAGTCTAGTGGCAAAGGCCAGGAGGTGCATGCGAGCTGGGCAAGCTGGGCACAGAAAGGAGGGGATGTGTCTGGAGGGAGGGAGCAAGGGCAAGTTGGGGAGGCCAGAGGGGACAGGGCACAGGCTCCTGAGGGCCTGGCCCAGAGACCATGCCTTGGCCATAAGACAGATGTGACCCAGGAAAGGGGGGAGTAGCCCTGCTGTCCCCAAACCCGACTCCATGTCTTGGTTTTCCACTGATGGGCTGGGCAACACTGGGAAGAGCCCTGCCCTCTCTGGGCTCGTGTCCCTCTCCGGACCTGAGGCTCCCTTGTAGGGACACCTGTTCAAGGCCTGATGACAGGCCATGGGCATGTCAGAAGAACAAGGACAGAACAGTGGCAAAGCACAAGCACAGCCCTTCAAGAAGGCTGCTGGAAGGGAGGGGGCCCTGGGCTTCTGGTCAGAGCAGTGTCGCCCTGCCCAGGGGCCCAGGGTTGGGAGACCCCTCAGCCTCAGGCTCCAGGAGGAAGTGGCAGCCTGACAACAGGTGGGGTAGGGGGGCACTTGGAGAGCAAGACTCCATCCAGGGAGCACAGCTGAGCCCATGACCCAGACCCAGACCATCCAGGTCTGAACCCCACTTCAGCCCAGGGTCCTTGGGATGAACCATGAGCCTCCTGGAGCCTCAGTCTCCTCTTCTACAGAGGGGTCTCCGAGCCCCGCTCTGCCTCCAGGGTGCTCTGTAAACTTGGAAGTCCGGGAGACAAATATGAGGTGCTGTTCCTTTCAGGATGAGAACCCCAGGCCCTCATCCTTCCTGAGGAATTTCTCTGGCCTGAGCACCCCTGTGTGCTGTCCGCAATCATCTC
The DNA here is from genome assembly GCF_041296265.1 of Equus caballus. NCBI lineage: Eukaryota > Metazoa > Chordata > Mammalia > Perissodactyla > Equidae > Equus > Equus caballus. The sequence continues at coordinate 56,770,543 of NC_091687.1, read as the reverse complement.
TGTGCACCCTCACCCGGCCTCAGGGGCCAGGAATGGCCCATTTCACAGATGGGGACATTGGGACATGCAGCCAGCAGCATGAGCATGCCTTCCCCACAATCCTCACTCTGCCTCTCCCTCCCTCCTCCTCTCCAGGGAGGCCCAGCACAGCCAGGAAGGGTTTCCCCTCCTTTCGATACAAGGTCCATCTGAAACAGACCATGTGTTTTCTTGGGTAACACACGATGCCCTGGGCAGCTTTTTTCTTTTTTAAATATATACCACTGGGAAAAGAGGAAACATGGAATAGCAAGAAAAAGGGTTCTTGTTTATAGGTCACAGTTGTATAAGAAAAAGGGGTGTACAGCAGCCTGGGGGGTGGGGGGCAGCTGGACCCTAGTGTCCGGGGTCCTGGGGACTTACCCAGTCACTTCCAGCTGCAAACCCTCTCCTCCCATCCGCGGAGCGCCCTATACCCAGAGTGAAGGACTTGGGGCTCTGCCCTGGGCCAGAGGCCAGCTGCCGGCTGAGGGTTTGCCCATCTGGTGCTTAGCGGTGGCCTCAGTAATGGGGGCGTCTGCCCACTACTGAGTTGATACCGCCAGCCCGGCCTATGCTGCCCTCTAACTCCAAGCATACCTAGTGACTATCTCCAGCCTTGGTTTATTGCCTCTTTCAGAACAAACACACACATTTCAAGGCTCATATGTCCCCCAGACTCCCCAGTTTACACATATTACACACATTTAACACTCCCAGGGCAGTGGTTCAGCTCACCGCATTCGCCCAGCTACAGGGGTGGCCCGGGGACAGAGGCTGGCCGATGGGCACATGGCCTCCTCTGGGGAGATGGTTTCAGGAATGGCCAGGAGCGCCAGGGCTGACCAGCGGGATGTGAGGGTTTCTGAGGGAGCCCCCACATAGGAACACACCCCAGGAGGAAGGCAAGCAGGAGATGATGACAAGAGTGTCCAAGCCCCTGGATCCGGCCCCACTGAAGCCAGACCCCTGGGCTGTTCAGTGACAGTAACCATTAAAATCCCTTCTGACTTGAGTTTCTGTTCTCTGCAACCCAAAGACTCCTGATTAATACAGTCCCTCAGCTCTAGCCTGGCTTCCTGCCCCTCCCCAGATGTCCATGTTTCTTAAGTCCCAGAGCGTCCTGAAGCCCTTCCCTGTGCAGTGAGAATCCAAAGAAGGAAGGGCATGAGATTAATATTTATAGGTGTACAGATCCATTACATGCTTTATTACCTCACTGAATCCTTGTGGTCACCCTGCAAAGCTGAAATTATTGACCCCATTTTACAGAAATGGAATCTGAGGTTCAGAGAGGTTAAGTCATCTGCTCCAAGTCACACAGTTACTGGGAAGCAAATAAGGGGTTCCCTGAGAGCTCCTTGGAGAGTGGCTGGGCCTTGCAGCTGGGGGCGGGACTAGAAAAGGCTCTGATTACCCCAATACCTTGGCCCCCACTTCTGCTGGGCCCACCTAGTGTTGGGGAGTTCCTCTGAGGCACCCCCATCACTCAGCAGCCCTGAAGCTGGACCAAGGATGGGGAATCTGAGGGACTCAGGAGGTGCCTAGCCCGCTGGACTAGGTGAAGCCAGTGCTTCTCTCTTGGAGAGAATGGAGAGAAAATGTGAGGAAGACATCATGTGTCATCTCGGGCTGGCGAGCACTGCAAGAGACAGGCCACGAATTTCAGTGAGGGCCGTGATGATTATGCATCACTTCCCTTATTAACCATTCCAAACAGATGCCGGGGATCATCTTGACAAGGAATGAAACCACCGAAGCCAATAAAAAGTCTTGCAATTAGCCACACTTCGATTGGCCACCCACTGAGCTTCAGGGCTGCTCTATGGGACCCTTTCACTGTTGGGTGTTTCCACCCTCTGAGGTCAGGCCAGTGCACCAGGGTCAGGTGTGACCAGAGATAGGGAGACATGGGGCATCTCTGGGCTAGGCCCCAGGTCCCTGGAGTCCCCATGTCCCCAGCACATTCCCAGGAAATTGGAAACACAGGGGAGGACGGCCAGAACCCTTTGGAAGGGGTCAGTCCAGCAAGCCTGGCCCCCAAGATGCCAGGTGAGCTGGACCCTGAGCTGACACCACACCCACTGGCTTTGACCCCACCGCTCCAGTCTCGCTGGCCTTGTCCAGGCTCTCCTGAAATCCATGATGAGTCAATTTGCCAAACACAAATTCACTGAATAGTCAGTTTGTAGGATGACAAACCCATCAAGAGCACTCACTTCCCTTAACCTTTTAGTTTCAGTTGTCTGGGTTTCATTTTTGTCTTTAAAATGGCATTTGAATGAATGCTTAGTTTGCATCTGCCCAGCTCCTGCTGCTGGGTAGGAGGCCAAGAAGTGTGGACGGAAGGGCTGGGAAGAATGAGGTGACAGTATCATCACTCATGCAGGTGGCACTGGGCAGAGACTGGGCAGGAAGGAGTGGACGGTCAGCAGGGCAGTCATGCAGGATGACCTGAGGGGAGCCCCTGGGTGGGGCTGGGTCCTGGCTCCGGGAGGGGCTCCAGGGACAGTCGACAAGACCCCGCCCCTGGGTCTCAAACTCATTGCTGGAGGCCAGTGAGGCCCTAGCTGGCCGAAAAGGGGTTTGTGCTGCCTTTCTCGGGGGAGGAGGCTGGTCCCAGAGCCCCTGCTGCGGTTGAGCCTTGGGGAGAAGGGGTCAAGGGGTCGCAGCTGTCAGGGAGGGGAGGACAGCAGAGATTGGTGACCACACAGGCCTCCCACAACGGGACTGAGACTGAGGAGGAGGGGTCACTGGCCTTTCTGTCCCACAGTCACCAGGAGTCTGGCCCATCAGACCCACCTGCCCCTGGCCTTTTTTTTTAATTAAAATTTTTATTTTGAGATAATTGTAAATTCACCTGTAGTTGTTAAAAATAATACAGGGAGATCCTGTCTACACTTTCCCCATTTTCCCCAATGGTGACATCTTGCAAAACTATAGGCCAATATCACCACCACATTGCTGACATTGTACCGTCCACCATTGTAGACAGAGTTCCTGTTTACTCCTCCTCGTGTGCATGTGTGCGCACATAGATGTGTGTGTGCATGTGCGTGTTTAGTTCCATGAGGTTTTATCACATGTGCAGGATCATGTGAAAACACACGAGTTCCATCACCACAAGCATCCCTTGTCCAACGCCCCCTCTTTATAACCCAAACCTTGAGCTACCCCCTTCTCTGTTCTGAAATGGAGTTCACCAATAATATGATCTATCTACATACATATTTTTTAAAACAAAAATCAAGAGAGAAGAAGAGGAAAGTAATTGATAAAGAAGTGACCCGTAATTAGCGCGTTAGTAATGAGGACAGCTGCCCCTCAGGGCACAGTGAGGAAGGCAGCCCCCTGCCTCTCTGTGACAGCAACTACAGCCCAGATGGACACAGAGGTTTGCTGGTGACTCAGGTGCCATGAGGGACGCTGCCCTTGGTGACATGATGCTCTGAATGGTAACAGCTCTTGGCAGAGGTCCAAACATATCAAAGTCTGATCTTCCCTTGACTTTGAGAAGGGCAGTTGCATTCCTGTAAAACTCAACATATATTAAAATCACAGGAAGTGCACTACGTGGTTTAAATGTCAAACAGCGTGAGGTCCCAGGCTCAGACACTGACATGTGGATTTTCACTTTCATGAATATCTGGTGAACATTTGCAAGTTCTGGGCCGTGCAGTCCTTCCCCCGACACCATAGATTGTTGGTTTCCCTGTCCCCATCAACCAGACACCCTCCGTGGATCCTCTCAGAATACTCACCCACATCTCCACGGCCTCTGACGTGTGTGGCCCTGCTGAAGGTGTCTAGCATATACCCCCTGCTCCCCACATTGGCAGCTCCACCTGTGTCTGTCTCCCCATGGGCAGGGGCCGCTGTTCCCCAGGATCCATCCCAAGCCCAGTGTTGAACAGGTGCTAATAAATGTGCCCAACAGAATTGATCTGGATGGAGAGTCAGTCAAGGTGACAATGGCAAAGCCTCAACGAACAGGCTCCTGGGAGGCCTGGTGGATCTTCATCTCAGGATGCTCCAGGACCAGTCCTGCCAATCTCCCCTCTCCTGCCATGGGTTTGCTTCCTGCATGGGGACCCCACAGCAAGCAATGAGTCAGGACTTCCCACCAGATAGAGACTGTTGCTTCTTTCAAGGGCTAGCTAGTCACCATGTCCCCCAAACTGAGCCTTTAATTGGCTCGAATCCAGAAATGTAAAGCAGTGACTGGAAGCTAAACTGCTCCGAAAAATTGTCTGGGTGGTGGAGGCATTTCAGCAATATAGCACATATGTAAATGCACAGAACTGCTCTGGAAGAACCCAAGAAACTGGACACAGTGGTGCCCTCTTGGCAGAGGGACAGGGAGGGAGGCAACTTTGCACTGTGCACAGACATGTTGATGAATTATTTCTCAATTATATGAATAAATAAAGAACAACAAAAAAGGATGAAAGCAGGTATTACTCCTGTGATTAAAATTTTTTGAGAACCTACTGCATTCCAGGCACCCCCAAGGACCCAGCCCCCTAGGCTACTTATGTCCTGGAGCACTGGGTTCTGGGTGGGGAGCCCAGAGCTCCCTGTTCCCCCTGACCCCTGCCCTGGGACAGAAATTCTGACAAAGACAGTGGAGGTATCAGTGGGTGCCCAGCCAGATCCAGCCCTCCCAGGTTGATGCGGGGGGTCCTTGGGGCTGTGTGGTCCATCAGGAGAGGAGGAGGCTGAGCTTTATCACTCACGCCTGCTTTTATTCAAGAAAGGGTAAATCAAAACCACAATGAGATGCCACTTCACACCATGAGGATGGCTATTATTAAAAAACCAAAAAAACAAAATAGCATGTGTTGGCAAGGATGTGGAGAAATTGGAACATTTGTGCACTGCCAGCGGGAGCATAAAATGGTTCAGCTACTGTGGAAAACAGTATGAAGGTTCCTCAAAAAGTTAAACATAGAATTAACATATGATCCAGCAATTCCACTTCTGAGAATTTATCCAAAAGAATTGAAATCAGGGACCTGAAAAGATACTCATGTTCATAGCACACTCATGTTCACAGCAGCATTATTCACAATAGCCCAAAGGGGAAGCAACCCAAGTGTCCACTGAAAGATGAATGGATAAGCAAAATGTGGCATCTCTATACAACGGAATATTATTTAGCTTTAAAAAGGAAGGAAATTCTGACACATGCTACACCATGGATGGACCTTGAGGACATTATGCCAAGTGAAATAAACCACTCATAAAAGGACAAATACTGTTATGATTCCACTCATATGAGGTCCCTAGAGTAGTCAGATTCATAGAGATAGAGTGTAGAATGGTGGTTGCCAGGGGCTGAGCGAGGGGGATTGGGGACTTAGTGTTTAATGGGAATAGAGTTTCAGTTTGGGAAGATGAAAAAGTTCTGGAAATGGATGATGGTGATGGTTGCACAACAATGTGAATGTGCTTAATGCCACTGAGCTAGACACTTAAAAATGGTTAAAATGGAGCCAGCCCCAGTAGCCTACTAGTTAAGTTCCGTGTGCTCCACTTCTACTGCCCAAGTTTGGTTCCCAGGTGTAGACCCACACCACTCTTCTGTCAGTGGCCATGCTGTGACAGTGGCTCACATACAAAAAGAGGAAGATTGGCAATGGATGTTAGCTCAGAGCGAATCTTCCTTAGAAAAAAAAAAGGTTAAAATGCTAAATTTTATGTTATATGCATTTTACCACAAGTTTTAGAAAAAGGTGATTGGTGCCTTGCCACGCCAGAGCCTGAAGGGCTGCCAGGAAACAAAGGCAGGGCCCTGCCTGGAGGTTCCCAGGCTGGTGGGGGAGAGAGATGTGGATAGTTGGTGACACCAGAGGAGCCTGCATTGTGAAAGGGGAGGACCAGTGATGGGGGAGCTCAGTGAAGGGACCAACTTGCCTGGGAGAGTCAAAAGAGGCATGAGTTGGGTCTTGAGGTCTGAGGTGAGGGGGAGAAAGGGCAGAGGAACCAGCATGGGCAAAAGTGTGGCAGTGTGAGCTCTCTTGCCAGGACTGTGCAGGATGGTGCACAGAGGGCCTCTGTGGCCTTATTTATTGTGTGTCCTTCATCTAGACTGAAAGCTCCATGCAGGCAGGGCCTGGCCGGGCCCATTTACAAGGATAGCCCCACTCAGCCTAGCACACAGACTATGTGCCTAATAACCACTGTGAGTTGAGTGAATGAATGAGTGCCCACAGTGACCAGAGTGAGTGAGTGAATGATGAATGAATGAGCAGGTGTGCGAGGGAGGCAACAGACCATCCCGCATCAGCTCCTCTGAGCAGCTCCAGGTCTCATACACTCACTGCAAACTCCCTATAGCCCAACTTTCCGTTTTCAAGTAGTAGAATGTGATGTACCCAGGAAGACACCGTTACCATGCCAAGTGTAGCTACAGTTGGAAGGGGGCTGGCCATAATGAAGACACCATTAATTAAGCTGCCAGTACAGTAATGACCTCGGTTGTTAGCAAGTTTCATTAAGTAACGGATTTGTGGAAGGCTCATGATTTCCCCCTCGTACATTAATAAATCTTCTCCACTTTCATCGTCGTCCTTTATCCCCTCCCTGTGCCACCTCTGTAAGGGACTGAGCTCCCACGGGGAGACCTGCCCGCCTCTCGACAACAGTGTCTAGATTTCACAAGGCTCTCTTGGGGGCCAAGAGGCAGAGGGGAAGAAAATGGAGGACAGGGAGGGGGGATGGAGTGGAGAGGCCCCCCGGCAGGGCTCCTCCAGACCGCAGGACCCCATGGCTGGCCATGTGCAGGGCCACTGGAGCAAGCCTGTCCTGGTCTGGCATGTGGCATGTTGGTGGAGGGATACTATTACCAAGTGTGCAGGAGGAAAAGCCATGTGATGCCAGGCAAGTCCCACCCCTCTCTGAGCCTCAGTTTTCTCCTTTGTAAAATGGGATCAATAACACCTCATTTTACAGCAGTTTGTGATAATCAGTGAGGCAATTGGCAGGAGAAGCCTCTGACATTGGTGACAATGCTACTGTGTCTCAAGCTGCCCTGAGAGTTAAACATGTGGATACTCAACTCCCCATCCTTCTTCATGCTGGAAGCCCTGGTAACAACGAGGATTGAGCAGCAGGTGCTGGGAGAGCCCCAGTTCTGGGTGAGGGGGAATGGGGAGCCAACACATGCTTACCAAGGGTCCACTGAGTAACCTCAAGCACAGCCTGCTCTGGGTCTCAAAATCCTTCTTTAAAAACACGGGCAATTGCTCCTCTCCAGCCACCAACTCCCTGGTCTGTTTGCAATCTCTGGTGCCCACAGGTTTGGTGGCAGCATGTGCAAAGATGTCACAGATGTCACAGTGCCAGACTGTGGGCGCCTGAAAGCTGGAGAAGCATGAAAAGACCGCAGGATTGGGAGGCAGGGAGTGTGGAGCCCCTGGACAGGTGTGCCCTCCCCCTGGTCCAGCCCCTCTCCCAGGCGAGTGGCTAAGACAGTCTTAGTCCACTTGTCAGCAAAGCTGCCAGGGGCCATGTGTTAAAAGGTGGGTTCCTGGGCCCCTGGCAGCCTGGATGAGTCTGTATTGGTATTGGGAGGGGTAATGGAATCTACGGTAAGTAATTGTGTCCCTGGCAACATCGTGATCCTGTAGGCTTGGGAGGCGCTGCCCTGGGAAGCAGCTGCATCCATGAACATTGACCAAAGCTGTCCATTAAAATCATATGGAGAACTAAAAAGATCCTGGTGCTTGAGGCCTCCTCAGACCTGTAAACCAGAATCTCTCAGGGTATGGGGGACTCAGGCATGGGTATTTTAAAAACTCTCCTCACGTGAGTCTAGTGTGGAGCCTGGGCTAAAACTCCCACCCCTAGGCTAGTACACTCCAAGTTTCCAGAGGGAACTATGCTGAGCCTCAGTTTCCCCATCTCTAAAATGAGGGTCTTAGTGCCTGTCCAGCCAAGGCTGCTGTAAGGATTCCATCACTGAACATCTGAGGCAAGGCTCTCGGCTGAGTGTGCAACGCAGATGTCACATTCCACCCTAACGACATCTTCCCTTTCCCCGGTGTTTAATAGCCCTGAGAGTTGAGACTTTCTCTACATCAGGCTCCTGGGCCCGGGCAAAGGTGTGGCAGGAAGGGGCAGCTGCCTCCGGAGGACCTATTCCAGGGATGGTGGTGGAAGTTCGTGGTGCGAAAGGATATACTATTTGTTTCCAAAAATATAGCTGAGGCCTTGTCACAGGGAGTGAGAAGCTGGCATGTTCTACTCACATCAACAAAGCAACCTGTGGGCTTTTCCCCTAAAAAAGCAAATGAACGTCACAGCAAACCACAGACACAGGCCTCCTCTCTCACCTGCGGGGCTCCCGTCTGGCCCATTATCAAGAGAGCTGTCCATAGATGGAGGAGAGTGGGTGCTGCTGAGCTACGGGCTCCACAGGCCCTTGTCATGGTATAGGGGGTTGTGAGGCCCTGGAGTGGCCCCCCTTGACGTCCCCTATGTAATGCTCCAGGCTTCCCCTTTCTAGTCCAGGGGACTGAGCCCAGCCCAAGAGGGTCCAGCTCTGCTCTCTGACCTACAGAGTCTGATGTCACTGAACAACCCCAGACAGCCCAGGCACTGGGCAAGTTGCCCAGGGCAAGTGGAGATATGTGGCTGTGTCTCAATCACTGTGGCCCCAGGTCCCAGAGGAGGGGTCCCGCGAGGCCAGAGACCAAAGGTTGCTCACCCCAGAACAGCACACCGCAGAGCCCCAGAGAGCTGCGAGGGAAGCTGGCATTCTCATCTGATGCCCTGGGAAGCCTGGCTTAAGGAGGCATGGCTTTCAGTTTCCATAAATACCCAGACCCTTGATGTCACTGCTCCGGGCAGACTTTAACAGCTTCTGATGCTGGTGTCAGGCCCAGCAGACAGGTGCTCTGCTGCTGGCCCACAGAACACCTGGATGGCACAGGAGGACACTGATGCCACCTTCTCATGATAGCAGGCTGGACCTTTACCTGTCCATGAAGGACACAGCATCCTGTCCGCACCTCAACCTTCCTGGCAACCCTCCATCAGGTATGGCTGAAGTGCCGGTCATAGATGAGCTGGGCATGAGAAGCTTCTTCCGAGTAGACATGCTGAGGGCTACACCAAATGCCAAAATGGCAGCAGTGGGTCTGGGGACCCTGTATATGGATTTGGGGGAACCTGCCCTCAGAGATAGGGAATTTCACAGCCCGATGGAGACCTGCTGACTAACAGCCTTTTTTCTCATGGTCACCACCAACAAACACCTCTGCTGCAGGGGACAAATGCTGGCATCTCTGTCCACCGAATCCTCACTTGGGCTCCAAGCTCAGCTGGGCCCCCTCTGGCCTCGGCCTCGAGTTTCAGGCATAAACCTGCCACATATACTCACAAATAGCGTCTTCTGCAAGCCATCCTGTCTGGGGGCAGTTTTCCTCTTCTCTTTCTCTCCTTCTCCAGCTGGGAAGGCTAAGTGTGGTTAGGGGCAATAGAAGATGCTCAGGCAAGAAGTGGAAGGGAATAAAATCAAATCAAGGGGCGAGTCAAATTCTTGGGGGTGAAGGGCTCCTCCACGGAGACTGGGATGGGAGCAGGGGGATGGCAGCAGCGGGCTCCGAGGGGGCCCCTGGCACGCAGCACTCACACTGTGCCTGGCAGGACGTGGAGTCACCATGGTCGCCAGGTTGGGAAGGGGCATCGGCCTCTCCGCTACGTGGGACCACCTTGGACTTTTGCCCTCCCACACATCCGGGTTGGCGGGGTGCGGGGAGAGAGAGGGGAGGGCTGAGGGAAGTCTGCGCCCGGTTTGCTCTGGCAGCATCCAGAGAAGGGGCGGGCGCGCGGGAGCCTTGCCCCAGCGCCCAAGGAGCAACACAGTGAGGCCGCGCGGGACCAATCGCCGAGGCGCTCGTCGCCATGACAACTGCAGCATCAGGCGGCGCCGCACCGCAGCGCCCTTGCTGCAGTCACCCACCAGACCAAGAGCGCTGGCGCGGGCGCCTTCCTGCCCTGCACTAGAAACCTGGAAATCTGTTGCTGAAACGCACGCACTGCCCCAGAGCCTGTGATGACGCTGCTTTCCAGGGTGACTTCTGTCTGTCTTTGGCACGTTTACGTGCGAGCCACGGAGTGCACTGGGCTGGCGCTCTGAAGTCAGGCCAACCGATTCCAAGTCTGGCTCTGCCTCCTAAGGGCCATGAGCCCTTGGGCAAGCCGCTTATCTTCTGGAAGCCTTGATTTATGCTACTGTAAAATGGGATCATAACAGCTACGTCACAGGGTTCCAGGAGGGCCCACCACACACAGAAGCTGCACAGGTGCATAGCTGTTACCATTTGTGCTGACCGTGTCCTGGGGCTAGGGAGAATTTCTGGTCTAGCTGTGGTACCCATTCATTCATTAACCCACGCACTCACCCATTCATTAAACAAACACGGAGGAGCATCATCCACATGCCCAGCACTGCTTTTGAACTGGCAACACAGTGGTACATAAGGCAAAGTATCCACCCTCATAGTGTTTACATTCTAAGGGGGAAATAGGAAACCGACACGTAGTCATATATATTTTTCCTGGTAATAAGGATTGGGATAAAAATAAAGCAGAAGGGAGAAAGGAGGGGGAGGGGCAGAGGGAGAGCAGCCATCTCATCAGATGGAGTGGTAAGGAAAGGCTTTTCTAAGAGGGCGCATGTGGGCTGAGACCTGAATAATGGAAGAGCTCGGGGAAGAGCATTCCAGGCAGAGTGAAGACCCGTGTCAAGGCCCAGAGGCAGAAATAAGCTGAGTGAAGACCCGTGTCAAGGCCCAGAGGCAGAAATAGGCTGAGTGAAGACCCGTGTCAAGGCCCAGAGGCAGAAATAAGCTGAGTGAAGACCCGTGTCAAGGCCCAGAGGCAGAAATAAGCTGAGTGTGTTAGAGCAACGCTGAGGAGACCAGTGTGGCTGGCGTGAGCGAGCCACAGGGAGGTGAAGGTGACAGGGTTCGTATCCATCCTCTCCTCTCAGATTCACTTTTCTTTCATACACAGATCTCTCTGCTTATCTGATGCTTAACTGATCAGAGTCTGTTTCCTTATCTGTAAATCAGGAATTCCAAACCTATTTCATATATGTGTGTGTATATATATATATAATTTTTACATTCATTATAATCCTCATGACAATCTCAGTGAGATGTAATATTATCATCCTATTTTACACAGGAGGAAACTAAAGCCAGAGGTTCAGCATCTGGCCCAGGGTCACAGAGCTGGTGGGTGGTATGTCAGGGCAGTCTGGATCCAGAGTCTTGGCTCTTGGCTCTTAAGCACTTGCAAAACTTCCTCACTGGGAAGATGACATGAGAGAATGGGTATGAAGGCCCTGGCCCCTGGTTGGCAGCTCAGAGGGCCATTCTCCCCTTCTTCCCACTCTCTCTGGACTCTCAGACCCACTGAATTTAGAGGAAGAAAGGATGCTGCATCCTTGAGTTTTGTTCCTTCCTTTACAGTGGAGGAAATAGAACTCAGAGAGGGCAAGTGACTTGTCTGAAATTGCACAGCAATGAGTGGTAGGATTGGAACCCAGTTCTTCTGGCTGCATGTCCTCATATGGAGCAGGAGTAGAGCTGAGGCAGCTGGATGACAGAGGTGGATGGCATCAGAACTGCACAACGCTTCCTGATGTGCATTGTGAATTGTGTTACTGGGGATTCTGTCTGCTTTATTCACTGCTACAGCCTCAAGGCTCAGGACTGTGTGTGGCACATAGTAGGTACTCAAAAACTATTTAATGAGTGAATGACTGAATCTCCTTACTTGACAAATAAAGTCGCTGGCTTTTTACTTGAATAATTCACCCTCCTCCTCTGCCACCAAGCCTGCCAGCCTCCCTCCTCTTCTCTCTCTTCCTCTTGGCCTCCTTGACAAGACCCTCCTTTGTGGCTACTACAGAAGCAGGGGCGGGGACCATGGAACGTCCTGGAATCCCAGCATGGGATGGGCCCATGATGCTTCAGAGAAGCCCCAGTCCCTGTGCTGCAGCCTTGCCCCAGCTGGCCTCTCTGACTCAGCCGCTTGCCTTTCTGTCCATACCTGGCCATTCCCCATGACCAGACCCACTGTCAACCTCCCTTTGGATTCAGGGAAACCAAGAGACGCCTGTGGCTCCAACATAGAAACAGTGACACAGGCACATTTGGGAAGTCTGCAGGTATTTTCCTGAGAAAGTCACATCCTCTGTGGGGGCCTAGGCCATTTAGATCTCCTGACAGGTCCTCTCTTTGGTCCAGGGCTCTAGTATGGAAGATGGACTGGCATAAGGCAGTTTGGGTGTGTCAGACTGGAGAGGGCCTGCAGGAGCTGGAGCAGCCTAGCCTGGAGCAGGGCAGCTGGGGTGTGGGGGAGGTCAGTGCCCCCAGGCCTTGCAGGCAGTCCTGAGACCCAGAGGACAGGGCTGAAACCAGGAGGAAGCCACGGGCAACTCCTTCTGGGGTCAAATTGATCTGCGCCATGCAGACTGCCTCAAAAGGGAGTGAGCTCTCTGTCCCTAGGGGTAAGCAAGCAAGGATCTAGCGGTGGCAGGAGAAGAAGACCTCGGGAGTGCCTGCCATCCCTGAGGACCCTGGATCCCAAGGATGTTTCCATGAAGTTCTCAGGGAAGTTCTGGGGTTGGTCCAGCCCAAAGTCACTGGGTGTAATACTCAGATATCCTAGTAGAGGGCAGCACTTGGTTGCTACAAAGTCCTGGAAAGGATTGCCTGCAAAACCCCAAACTCTTGGTACCCAGGGAGATCTAGAAAGGCCCAATGCACCTGGCTGCCCCCGAGGCCGGCCCCGAGCCCTCTGCCCTCCACGTTCACGCCAGGCCCACACCTTATTCTCCAGCTGCAGCGCCCTCTCCAGTCTTCCTCTCTGACAGCTCCAACACCTCTGCTCCCTCAGGCTTCTGAAGAGTCAGTGGTCCTGTCTGCTCTCCCTCCCGCATGCATAGAACAGTCACTGACATGGCCTTCAGGCCCTGCACACTCCGGCCACCCCTCTGGGCTCACCTCCCAGTGCTCAGCCCTTCTCTCCCTCTGCCCCAGGAGGCTGGCCTTCTTTCCATCTCACAAACAACTTCTTCAAGCTCCAAGGCCTTTGCCCTTGTTCCCTCTGCCTGGAACACCCTTCGCAGTCCCAGATCTGGCTCCTTCCATCAGTGAGTTCTTGGCTCAAACGCCACCTGCTCAGAGGCCCTCCCTGACTCCCAGGTAACATCCCTCCCACTCCTCAGGGTCTTGTCTCCATATGGGATCCTTTTGGTAGCATCTCAGTACTTGGGGGTATTTTAGCCTGACCCAGGCAATGCATGGCACCTCGGTGACCTCCTCCCAGGTACTGCCTCACCCCTTGGCGGCCCATCCAGCTCCTCACACTCAGTGACCCCGACCCGGGTCCTAATCTGACTGCGTACCTCAGCAGCCTCTCTCTGAGAGCCTGGGGAAGCCGTTGAGCTGCACCTGGTCAGCTGACATATCTCACCCTGAAGACTCTGAATTCAGCATTCACCAATTTCCATTTGTCTGTTTTCCTTACGTATTTTCACCCAAGACATTTTGGGGGCCTGTGTCTCATGTCCCTGTGGGGGTCTGTAGGCCATGCCCTGCCCTTTTTGTGCTCGGGGAGATCCCGCCCCAGGTCTGACAACAGAGCCCCAGGTTCAGCGTGAGCATGGGCTGGACACCGTCCCCAAGGAGGCCATGGGCCCCGAGAAGCTCAGCTTCTAACAGAAGAGCCATGTTTGAGGGAGGGGACTGACACTGTGTGGCCCTGTGGAATCGCTCATGCTGACCCTCAGGCTCCTCCTCTGCTGAGTGGGGCAGGGATGGCACCCACCTGCTCTGAGGCTTGCCAGGAAGAGGCACCAACAGAGGAGCAACCCGGACCACTGAGATGGGGCTCAGGGCAAGTTGCTGCAGCAGCCTCTTCCTTCTCCTCAGGCCCATAATACAGATGCAGAAAGTGAGGACCAACAAGTTAGGGGCCCACCCACGGCCATGCTGCTGGGCAGATGGCTACAGGAATAAACGCAGGCCAACTGGCTCCAGCAACCACAAGCTCTGGGGCCTTCTCCCAATGAGTCCTGCAGCTGCTAAGCTGTGAAACCTGTCATAGACCACATGACCTATCTGGGCCTCTGCTGGAAATTTAGGGAGAGTGGGAGAGTGAGTTCAATCATTGCTTCCCCAGGTGGGGGATGCATGTAGATGGTTCATGAATACAGACTTCAAGGACATGAAATCACACCCTAAGAGAGGCAGTCTTGGGCTCAGAAGGGGCTCTGCTGCAGCTGCTGTTTACCGTGGTGGTGACCATGTCATCAGTGTGAGGTGGACCAGGACCAGGCCTCACCCTCTGAGCACCCACCCTCTTCTCCACCTGGCTCTTGGCTCACTGCAGCTCAGTAAAGATGCTCCACAGTGAATGAGTCAGCAGCTGCCTCAGTCCCTGCCCAGGGCCTTAGCTGCAGCGTGCAGTCCAGGCACTCACTACCTTCCCCAGAGGTGAGCCCAGCCCAGCCTGGTCCCTGTCCTTCGTGAAGCACCCCTGTGGTTCCCAAGGTGTGGTCCCCTAACCGAAGCATCGAAGCATCGAAGGGGAACTTGTGAGAATGGCATGTCTCAGGTCCATCCCAGACCTCTGGAACTAGAACGGGGGTCAGGGCCCAGCCCTCAGGTGGGAACAGCCTTTCCAGTGATGTCAATGCCACCGCATTAGGGAGACACCACTTCAGGGAGGCAGCAGCGCAGGCTTTTGCTGCAGACAGAGCAAAGGATATTTTAGAAATGCATTCCCTACTTAATGCATGCCTGGCAGCTTCTCAGAGGCCAAGTCCACTTCCTGCTTGGTGATGATCATTGACACCCCCGCCTCCCCAGCCATCCGGGCTTTTTCTGCCACTCCAAGGCTCCGGGTAGGCCCAGTGAGGACGCTGAGGACCCAATCACCAGCCTTTTAGGAACTGGTGCCTGTGAATGAAGCGTGGACGTGTTCTTGCAGGGGATGCTGAGCGAGCCTTTCGGGGCTGGCAATTTGCAGAGCACCCTAGATGTGGCAGGACAGTGTGGGTCTGATTGGCAGGGGAGTGGGAGGTGCTGGCAGCTGCAGCTTCGGAGCAGGGAAAGGCGTGGGAGGGTGGTGAGGGAGGGTGAGTAAGGAGGGTGGGCAGGAGGGGTGGAGGCCCTGCTGCAAAATCGGGGGGGGCGTACTGCAGTGACACAGAAAGGAGCAGGGCAGGTCTCATTCTGCAGCCCCAAAGACAAATGCTGAGCTAGCCACAGAGGAGAGAGGCCTGGGCAGCGGGCCACAGGCCTTGATGAGACAAGGAAGGGGTGGCAAGATTAACGGGAGACCTTGTAATCCATTGATCCATTTGTTCACCGACCCATGCATGCACGCATTAGCTCCTTCAGAAGGCATCATGATGGAGTGTCAGGAGCTCTCAGAGTCATCCATGTTTAAATTCTGGCTCCTCCATATATTTGTGTCCCTCTGCCTTAGCATCCACATTTGTGAAATGGGGTTGGTATGAGGCAAAGAAAGAATGCCATGGGTGAAAATGCCCAGCACCAACACTGACTCTTAGCAGGTGCTTACTAAACATGAGCTCAGCTTCCTGGGCCTCTCTTTTGATGGGGCAGATGATCACAGGAGGACTATGTCTCTGCCTGAGAGAGAGGAGGGAGCCCTGCAGGGTGCTGGGCCCAAGAGGGGCCCGCACTGACATGGGTTTTATCAGGCTCCTGCTACTCCTTTTACCTGGAATATGCCTCCTCAGGCTCCTTTTTTATTGTGAGAAAGACAGGCACTGAGGTAAGATCTGTTGCCAATCTTCCTCTTTTTTGCTTGAGGAAGATTGTCGCTAAGCTAATATCTGTGGCAATCTTCCTCTATTTTTGTTATGTGGGATGCAGCATGGCTTGATGAGCGGTGCACAGGTCCATGCCTGGGATCCAAACCCATGAACCCCGGGCCGCTGAAGGGGTGCTCAAACTTAACCATTATGCCACCAGGCCAGCCCCTCCTCAAGCTTTTTGTGGCTGCTGACTTACCCTTGGGTGTCCTTTTAAATCATCGCCTTCTCAGAGAGTCCTGCTCTGAACCTCCCTCCAGGCGAGGTCCTTCCCATTGTGCCCTGTCGCTGTGCCCTGTTCATTTTCCAGCACTGCAGCTTCAATCGCAGGCATCTACCTGCTGTATGTTCACTTATGAGTGCCTCCCCTCCACCCAGCTGAGCCTGGCCAGGGCACCCAGTCCAACACCCTCTGCTGTCATCTCCATCATCCAGAACAGTGCCCATCTGGACTCAATAGATACTTCTTGAATTAGTGAATAAAAGAGAACAACAAAATAAATGCACTTGAAGTGGGATGGTCCTCAAGGGTTTGAGGAGAGATGAGTGCAATTGTGAATTTTGTTTTGGGCATATAAAGTCAGAGGTGCCCGGGAGGTCCCTGCGTGTAGCCATCCAAGAGTAGGAGGTGATGACAGGGTGGGGCCTGGGCAGGAGCCGGAGGCGTGGGAGACAGACAGGCAGAGGTGAGGAGTGCAGCGTGGCGGTGAAGAGCAAGGACTCTGGAGCTGGGTGGCCCAGACCAAATCCCATCCAGATCTCTTAGAAGCTGTGTTCTTGAACAGTCCTTCTGGGCCTCAGTCTCCAGATCTGTAAAATGGAGATGATGGTCTCTCCCCTGCAGGAACTATGCTGGTGCTGGATAAAGGTTCTCTATGTGCTGGCATTTCTTCTTACAGAAGGAACCCAGACTCCAGACACCTCCTCCATCCTGTGCCCTGGCCAAGAAAAACAATGGGACAAGTGCATTCTCTGGGGGACAGCTGCATGCCGGTGGAGGACCAGAAGCCAGCTAAGGGAGAGATGCTGTCCTAACCGAGGCCTGGGGCACCCCATCAGCATGGTCCTGCTGGAAGGAACCTGGCCACCGGGAGAAGGGCTCTATACTTCTCTCACTGGGACAGTCTGGTCGGGTCATTCTCATACAAAATCACAAGAGAAGAAAGACACCTTCTTCACTGCACAAGTCCTCAAGCTTTTTTAAAAATAAGGTTTACTATTTTCAATATTATGGAGAAACTTCCGTTTGAGTCTGGAAGCCTGTTTTGTGTTTCTTTTTAAAACATCTTTATCAAGGTATAATTGACATACAACAAACTGGACATATTTTAAAGTAGACAA
The DNA here is from genome assembly GCF_041296265.1 of Equus caballus. Taxonomy (NCBI): domain Eukaryota; kingdom Metazoa; phylum Chordata; class Mammalia; order Perissodactyla; family Equidae; genus Equus; species Equus caballus. The sequence continues at coordinate 56,753,319 of NC_091687.1, read as the reverse complement.
TTTGGTAAGTTTCAACATATATACGCACCTGTGAAACATATCTATTTTTGAAATAATGAACATATGCATCACCCTCAAAAGCTTCCTTGTGCCCATTATAATCCCTCCCTCATGCCTTTCCCTATCTCTAGGCAACCACTGATCTGTAAGGATTAGTTTTCATTTTCTAGAATTTTATGTAAATGGAATCACACAGTATATATTTTTAGTCTGACTTCTTTCACTCAGTATAATCATTTTAGATCATCCAAGTTGTTGCATGTATCAATAGTTTATTTCCTTTTTTTTTAAGGTATGCTTTTTGCTGAGGAAGATTGGCCCTGAGCCAACATCTATGGCCAATCTTCCTCTGTTTTTTTTTTTTTCTTCCCAAAGTCCCAGTACATAGTTGTATATCATAGTTGTAACTCCTTCTATCTCTTCTATGTGGGATGCTGCCACGGCATGGCTTGATGAGCAGGGTGTAGGTCCACACCCAGGATCCAAACCTGGGAACCCTGGACCGCTGAAGTGGAGCGTGGGAACTCAACCACTATGCCACTGGGCTGGCCCCCATTTCCTTTTTTATTGTCAAGTAGTATTCCACTGTATTGGAATTACGGCTGTTTGTTGATCAATTCATCAGTTGATGGATATTTGTTTATTTCTACTTTTTGGCTATTATGAATCATATGGCTATGTACATTTGCAACAAGATTTTGTATGGACACATTTTCATTTCTCTTGGGTAAACACCTGGGAGGGGAATGGCTGGATCATATGGTAGGTATATGTTTAATCTTTTAAGAAACTGCTTATGGTTATACCATTTCACATTTCCCCAGCATTATGAAAGTTTCAGCTCCTCCACATTCTCTTGGGCACTTGGTATGGTCAGTCATTTTAATTTTAGCCATTCTAATAGGTGTGTAGTAATATGTCATTTTGGTTTCAATTTGCATTTCTCTAATATGTTAATGATGCTGAGGGGCATCCCTTTAGCAGGGTCTTTCAAAGAGAAAAAGTTTTTAATTTTGATGAAGTCTAACTTTCCCTTAATAGAGTGTACTTTTGGTGTCAAGTCTAAGAGCTCTTTGCATAGTCCTAGATCCTGGAGATTTTCTTCTATTTTTTTTTCTAGAAGTTTCATGGTTTTATATTTAAGTCTGTGATCCACTTTGAGCTAAATTTTGTAGAAAGTGTGAGGTTTAGGTCGAGGTTCACATTTCAACCTATGCATATCTAATTGCTTTAGCACATTGTTGAAAAGGCTATTTTCCCTTCATTAAATTGCTTTTGCATCTGTTAAAGTCAGTTGGGCATATTTCTGGGTTCTCTATTCTGTTCCATTTATCCATGTGTCCTCTACCAATAACACACTGTCTTGATTACCGTAGCTAGATAGTAAGACAACATCAGATAGAGCAATTCCTCTTTCTTCTTTGTTTGCAGAACTGTTCTAAGCTATTCTAGGTCCTTTATCCTTCCGTGGAAGTTTTACAATAAGCTTGTATACATCTACAAAAATCCTTGCTTGGATTTTGATAGGAATTATCTTAAGCCTATTTATAAATCTGGGGAAATAAACATCCTTACTATGTTGAGTTTTCCAACATAGTCCTTCCAAAATCCATGAACATGGTATATCTATTTATTTGGGTCTTCTTTGCTTTCTTTCATCTGCATTTTTATGCATAAAAATCCTATACATGTTTTATTAGATTTATGCATCATACGTAATTGATTTTCCTTGAAGAAGTTATAAATGGTATGTGTTTTAATTTGGTTTCGAAATGTTTATTGTTGGTATGTAGAAATGTAATGTTTTTGTGTGTTGATCTTGTATCCTACTACCCTGCTGAATTTTTTCACTTGTTCTAGGGTGGTTTCTTTCGTAGATTCTTTGGGATTTTCTATGTGGACATTTGCATTGTCTGTAAATACGAGCAGTTTTATTTCTTCCTTTCCAATCTGTATGTCTTTTACTTCTTTTTCTTGACTTATTGCTGTGTGTGTGTTATGTTAAATAAGCGTGGTGAGAATGGATATTCTTGCCTTGTTCCTGATCTTAGAGAGAAAGCATTCAGTCTGTTATCATTAAGTATGATGGTAGTTGTAATTTTTTTGTAGATCTTTATAAAGTTAAGGAACTTCCCCTCTAGTCCTATTTTCCTGAATGTTTTAAAAATCATGAATGCGTTTTAGCTTTTTCTCCACCACTGATATGATCATATGATTTTTTTCTTTAGCCTGTTGAGATGGTGGATTATATTAATTGACTTTTGAATATTGAACCAGCCTTGCATATCTGGAGTAAATGCCACTTAGTCATGGTATAAATTTTTTATACATTACTGGATTAGATTTGCTACTACTTTGTTTAGAATTTTTGCATCTTTGCTCATGAGGAATTCAGGTCTGCAGTTTTCTTTTCTTGTACTATGTTCATCTGATTTGGGAAACACATAAAGCAAGTCTCATAGAATGAGCTGGGAAATAGTCCCTCGTTTTCAGTTTTCTGGAAGATTTTGTGTAGAATTGGTATTGTTTTTTCCCTAAATGTTTGGCAGAGTTCAAAAGTAAAAACATGTAGGCTTAGAGTCTTCTTTGTGAGATTTTTAAATAAAATTTCAAATTCTTTGATAGAAATAAAGCTATTTAGGTTATCTATTTCCTCTTGAGTGAGATTTCTTAGTTTGTGTCTTTCAAGGGATTCATACATTTACGTTTTTAATTTATTGACATAAAATTGTTCATAATAGTCTCTTTAAATATCTGTCAAATCTGTAGTGATGTCGTTGTTCTTATTCTTGGTATTGGTAGTTTGTGTCTCTCTTCCCTTTTCCCTGGATTATTCTATCTAAAGATTTATTGTATTGATCTTCTCAAAGAACCAGGTTTTGGTTTCACTTATTTTCTTTATTGTTTTTATGTTTTCTGTTTCATTAGTTTCCACTCTGATATTCATGTTACCTTTCTTCTACTTACTTTGGGCTTAATTTGTTCTTTTTTTAAAAAAAAACAAATTTCCTAAGGTGGTGGCGAAGTGCACTGATTTGAGCTCTTTCTTCTCTTCTAATATTGGCATTTAGTGTCCTAAGTGCCCTATATATCACTTTAGCAGCATTCCACAAACTTTAAAATGCTGGCTTTTCATTATCCTTCAGTTCAAACGACTTTTTTGATTCTCTCTTTCATCTATAGGTTATTTAGAAATGTGTTTTTTATTTTCCAAATATGTGGAGATTTTTCCGGAAATATTTCTGTTATTGATGCTTAACTTAATTTCATTGTGTTATAGAACACACTTTGTATGACTTGAATTCTTTTAAATTTATTGAGATTAGTTTTATCACATAGAATTTGGTCCATCTTGGTAAATGTTCCAGGTGCACTTGAGAATGTGTTCCTGCTGTATTTGCATGAATGTCAAATAGGTTAAGTTAGTTGATAGTGTTGTTCAAGTCTGCCATATCCTTACTGATTTTTGTCTACTTGTTCTATCAAGTATTGAAAGAAGAATATTGGAATCTCCAGCCATAATTGTGGATTTATTTATTTCTCCTTGCTGTCTTATCAGTCTTTCCTTCACATATTTTGAAAATCTGTTATAATGACTTAAGATTGTCAGTTTTCTCTTTATGAACCAACCCCTTAATGATTATGGAATGAATTTTTTTGTCCCTAGTAATAGTCTTTGCTCTGAAATCTACTTTAATATTAATATAGCCATTCTAATTTTCTTTCGATTAGTGTTAGTATTACATATTTTTCCATCTTTTTGCTTTTAACCTATTTGTATCTTTATATTTAAAGTGTTTCTCGAAGGCAGTGCATAGTTCTTGCATTTTAAAAACATCTACAGTCACTGCATTTTAATTGGTATATTTAGACATTTATATTTAATGTGATTATTGCAGGGGCCGGCCCGGCGGCACAGCAGTTAAATTCACACGTTCCACTTCTCGGTGGCCCAGGGTTTGCCGGTTCGGATGCCGGGTGCGGACATGGCACCTCTTGGTAAAAGCCATGCTGTGGTAGGTGTCCCACATATAAAGTAGAGGAAGATGGGCATGGATGGTAGCTCAGGGCCAGTCTTGCTCAGCAAAAAAGTGGAGGATTGGCAGTAGTTAGCTCAGGGCTAATCTTCCTCAAAAAACATCAAAAATAAAAAAATTAAATAATGTGATTATTGCAATGGTTAGGCTTAAATCTATTTGTTTTCTTTCTGTCCCATTGATTCTTTGTCCCATTTTTCTTTTTCTTCTGACTTCTTTTGGATTATCTGAACATTATGTATGATCTCATTGTAGTTTTAATCTCTGCAAGTTTGATTTGGGATTAAAAAATATCTTTCATGTGTATACATAACCTGTTGAACATATGGAATACAGTTATAACAACTATGTTAATGGCCTTTTCTGCTAATTCTAGCCTCAGAATCTGTTTTGGGTCAGTTTAGATTGATTAATTTTTCTTTTCATGTGGGCCGTATTTCATTTTTTTTTCATGGCCAAAAACTTTTCATTAAATGCCAGACATTGTGAATTTTACCTTACTGGATATTTTTGTATTCCTCTAAACCTTGAGCTTTGCTCCGGGAAACAGTTAGTTATGTGGAAACAGTTTGATCTTTTAAGTTCTTGCTTTTAAGTTTGTTAGGTGGGACCCAAGCAGTGCTCAGTTTAGGGTTAATGATAGGACTAATCATATCCTACTACTCGGGTAAGTCTGTTGAGAATACTTTAGCCAATGTCCCACGCATCCTGAGGTTTTCCAGTCTGGCTGGTGAGAATAGGCACTTTTCCTGTCGCTATGTGAGCACTAGGCACTGTGTTTTCTCTGATTTCTTTTTGATAGTTAATTCCCCAGGCTCTGGTGGTTTTCTCACACACGAGTGCGGGTCAGTCCTCCACTGAATACCCAAGGGAGACCCTCTGAAGATCTCCCGAGTTCTCTCTGTGCAGTGTAGCCCCCTCTGGCACTTTTTCAGTGAACTCTAGCTGCCTTGGTCTTCTTGGACTCTCAGCTCTGTCTCCTCAACTCAGGGATTTCTCTGAGCTCTGCCTCACTCCAGCCCATCTCATGTGGCCAGGACACTCTCCTGAGGCAGATGCTCAGAGCACCACAGACGTCACTTTATTTGTTCGCTCCTCTCAGTGCTGTCCTTGTTGCCTGACATTCAGTGCCTTGAAAACCTATTCCATATATTTTGTCCATTTTTTGAATGTTTGAGGTATCCCATTCTGTTTGACACCTGGTTTTGAACATCAAATGGGTTTTTGTTTCTCCAGAAAATTTCAGGGAACCCCAGGGATACTGGAACTTGATCCCATGTTACAAGCAGAGACTCTGTTCACACTTGAACCTCCTCCCCCTGTCTCCAGAATGTGTGAGTCACTTCTACAGGAACAGGGGTCGGGGTACAGAGGGATTGAAACTCTGTTCAGAGATAAGAAAATGAGACATGTTTCTCTTGCAATCAGTTGATATTAAAATGTGATGACAGTGTTGGAATGGCCCAGATGAACTTGCAGTGTAGAGATAACACCCTGCTTGTCTAACCAGCTGGCCCCATTAGCACCTCTTCTGACTAGAGCGGCTGTGGTGGTAGAGGAAAGGTCAGAGGAGCTGTACTGTCTGGCCAGGAGTCCTGTCACTGCCTCCCACTCTGTCCAGGCAGTACCAGGCATGGGTCAGATGTGTCCCCAGAAGATAGCACTGGAAGCAGCAGGAAGCTCATTTCCTGTCAATGTGAAATGTCTTAGGCGGTGATGAGCTCCCCAACCAGGGAAGGGTGCAAGCAAGCACTGAATGATCCCCAGCAGGGATATCGTCTCCCCATCCCGGGAGGGGTGCAGGCACACACTGAATGACCCCAGCAGGGATATCACCTCTCCTTCACTGGGGCAGCATAGAAACTGTACTGAGTTCAAAGTCGCCACATCCCAGTTGGCTTGGTTTTCTTTTAATGCTAATATTATTTATTTTGGGTAAGTCAGAATCTGGGCAACAGAAACTCCAGTAATTGGAAACTAACTATGGTCAAGGGTGGCTGATGTTCTCTTCCTCAGGGGCAGCAGGCTCTGCCTGACTTGCCATCTGGCCAGTGCCACCCTGGAACACGTGGCGTGGGTGCTCTGCGTTCTCTCCTGTGGGTCACCTTCCTGCCCAGAGTCTGTGCCAGGAGCTGCAGACCTGCTTCCAACTGTCTGGAAGGGGACCGTGGTGGCCAACCTCACTTCACTGTATTCTGGCTGCTGCCCTGCATCCAGCATCTATTCCCAGAAGCCCCCAATCCCACCCTAGGCCCTAGCTCAGTTAGCACCCAGCACCCAGTACAGTGGTGCTCCCCTCCCCCTAGTAGGAGTCACCACTGAATTGCAGGTCCCTAGTGACACACCTCACTGACCTCATGCTCAGTGCTCCTCCTTGCCACAGGGATTTGGGGGAAGTAGGGCACAGACCTGTCCTCAAACTCTGGCCCTTCCGACTCAGGAGGCTGACACACATGCACTGATGATGACCACACAGCGCACTGTCTGCTGTGACAGGGGCCAGCAGGTGGCAGCTGAGGGAGCCCAGAGGAGGCCTGGGGAGACAGAGGACTTCCTGGTAGAGGTAACACCAATGGTGTGCTATATTTCACATGACTTCTGCAGTCCTTGGGGATGAGTATCCCAAAGAAAGATACCTTGATGGGGACCACTGGATCTATTTCTGTCACTTGGGTGGCAAAATCACAGTGGCACTAATTGACAAAGTAATGAATGGTCCAAGCACCCTCAGCCTAGTCCTGGAGTGATGAGGCTCTGGTTTCCTTGGGGTAGCAGAGACATGGCCATGGCTGACCACCCAGGAGCCTGGCCTCTGCCTTTCTCCTCTGTCAAGAACAAGGGACACTGTGGTTGATCCATAAATAGCCCTGTTTCTCCACCTCCCTGTCCCCACGCCCTTTGCGCTGTGACTAAGTAGCTCTTCCCATCAAGAAGTGGGGTCTACTTCCCCACCTTGAATCTGCACTGGCTCTTCTTGCTCTGGCCAACAGAATGGGGTAGAAATGAGGCTGTGCCAGTTCTGGGCATGGGCCTCAAAAGGCCTTGTGGCTAGTGTGCCCACCCACTTGGGACCCTGCCACCGCCATGTGCGGAAGCTCAGCTAGCCTCCTGGAAGAACGAGAGACATGTATCCCAGTTACCACCACCCCTGGTCGCCTCAGCCCACAACCAGCCAGCTGTCAGCCAACCCCCAGCAGCAGATCGGCCCTGCTGCCCTGCCGTGGACCTGCCCAGCCAGCCAGCTACTCAGCTAAGAGTTATTGCTGTAAGCTGCTACATTTTGGAGTGGTTGTTATGCAGCAGAAGGGAACTGATACAGGCACTCCTGAATTCCAAGCATGCAGGACTCAGACTGCACAGGCTGCAGGGTCGACCGGAGGAAGCCTGGCTGCAGACAGATGGGCTGGCTGGCCGCAGGGCCTCACCTGCCCTCATGTTTGCTGTCATCTGCGCTCTGCCCCATAAATCAGAACCCTTCCACACAGTTACAACCAAGTACAGTCTGCCTGGTAGTCCCTGTGCCCAAGCCCTCTGGCCTCATGTCCTGCTTCCTGGCCTTCCCCAAAGCCTTCCAGCGGCTTCTCATGACACTAAGGGTGAAATCCAAACTCCTCACTCAACCCACACAACTTCTACTGCTCCCCTCCCCTCTGGGCCTTATGGCTCTCACTTTCTCACTCCACTCCAGGCACCCCAGCCTCCAGCCCACAAAACCTGACCCTTTGCATGTGAGCAGCTCCAGGTTCACATGCTCTTCCCTGGAACCCTCATAGCCCCCTCCTCACTTCCTCAGGCCTCAGCTCCCACATCACTTTATCAACTAGTCTGAGAAGACTGCTCCTTAGCAAACGCCACCTGTCACTCTCTCCGCCCTCCTTCTGTTTTATTTCTTTTCAGAGCACTCAGCACGATCTGGCACAACAACGTCCATGTGGTGAGACCTCCAGTGGGAGCCAGTGAGTGTTATGAAGGGAGGGCACGGTGGTGAGGAAGAGGGTTGGCCTTGGGTTCTCCAGGGCACAGAGCCAGCTGACTACAAGCCTGTGTGTCCTGGGAGCAGCCCACCATCCTCTTTGCCTGACAGCCAGCGGCAACGCTGTTGGCAGTGGCATGCTCCAGGCACTCCTATGAGCTGGTGTCTTCCTCAACAGCACAAGCCCAGATTCATGGCCTTGGCATGATTCCTTACAACCCCCATGCGGGTGACACGTTTGTCAAAAATCCCTTGACTTGAGGTGGCCCTAGAGGTCTGTTCCATGGAAAACAGGGGGCTCTATGAAGCAGGGTCTACCCAGGAGCTCTTGCTGTCTGAAATCCTCTAATTGGGGGCCCGGCATTCAGGGCCTTTCTCAGAATTGCTGGAACCTGCAAAAGAGAGACTTCTTAAACTGGGAGCTGGGACTCCCCCACTCCCCTGAGGTCTCAGATCAGTCGGTAGGAGGCAGAGCTAGGGGCCTGGTTGGGGTCTGAAGGGACTGTGTAGCATTGTGGTGAGGAGCAAGGAGTCTGGAGCCAGACAGCCTGGATTAAAATCCCAGTTCACTCACCGACCTCTGAGTGACCTGGGAAGTCACATGACAGCTTTAAGCCTCAGCTTCCTCACCTGTAAGATGGGCATGAAAACAGTGTCTCCTTACAGGGTTGTGAGGACTCCATGAAATGCTTAGACCAGGGCCTGGCACATCACCAGTGCTGTGGAGGTGCCTTGTCATCATCACTATTATCATCATAGTGTAAGGTAGGAGCCACAATAAGAGTTAAGAGGTTCCAACAGCCTTTCTCTGTGCAAGACTGTCCTGGAACTTGGGCCCTCACTGGATGAGAGAGCGGGAGTCAGGGTGGAGCCTGGGAACCAGACAAGGACAGGGCAGAGATGCCTGGGGGCTGGACCAAGTGCCTGCTACTGCAGGTTGTAGGGGGAGGCTCCCTCCCTTCCAAGCTCAAGATTTCAGAGTGGCGGCCTGTGTCAAGGGCCCAGGAGGTAGGGATGAGCTGGGGGAGTACATAATCAGAGACCACAACTCTGCAGCCCCACAGCAGGGGTGGAGCCTTCCTGGTCAGGACACGGTTTTCTGTTGCAGGCTCGAGGGTGATGCGGTGCTGCTCCCAGGGTTCTCCATCTTGCAACCAGGCAAGGAGATGGTAGGGAGCTAGAGAAGGGAGTGTATTAAGCCAAAGGGGCTTCCTCATTGAAATGACACTGGGAGGGACAAGGCAAGGAATGAGAAGAGGAAACAAGCACCTCTCAGGCCTTGAGGAGAAATACACCAGAACTGTCTCCATGCTGGCTCAGTGGAGCCTGCAGAGGGAAATGGGAAGGCAAGCTGTCGAGCCTGATCCCAACGCTGCCAGTCCCAGCAATCCAGCCCTACTGTGAGTAGCCAGACACTGAGAGGAAGGAACACAGACTCTGCCCTCAGGGACCCAGCCAGACTCCATGTCAGGGTGACCCCAGGACGGTCATTACAGACTTAATCCCTCCTCTGTGTTCATGCTTCCTCATCCTCACAAAAACATTCACAGATGGCTATACTGGGCCTCCTGAGGCACTTGCACATACTAGAAATTGCAATGGTAGAAAGAGAGAGAAGGGGAGCAGACAGAGAGGAAGCATGACTGCAAGGTGCTCTACAAATTATCAAAGCCCTGAGGGCCTTAAAGCTTACCATTTTAGAAATGTTCCTTGATATATGACTGGAGAAAGGAGGCCCATTTAGCAAACAGAGCTGAGACAATGGGGTATCTGTATGGGAAAATGAAGTGAGATCTCTACCTCACACCAGTTCTCCAAACCAATTCCAGACATATTAAAAATCCACATTTGAAAGGGAAAACTTTAAAACTTAAGAATAATTTTCTATGGGGGACTATCTTTCCAAACTTGGGGCTGGGAACAATTTCTTAACCAGGAAACAAAAAGTTGACTAAGCATAAAAAATTGGTAGATCTGACTGCAGTAAAATGAAGAATTACTTTTTACCAAAAGACAAGTGAAAAAGACAAACCACGAAGGGCAAGAAGACATTTGGAATATGCACAACCAGCAAAGGATTAGTACCCAGATACATAAAGAACTCCTACAAATCCATAGGAAAAAGAGAAGCAATGAGCAAAAAGTCTGCAGCAGGCATTTCTTAGAGGAGAGCACAGGCACGCAGAGAATGTGGGAAGAGATGCTCAACTCCGCTAGTGTACAAGGATGTGCACATTAAGCTCCCAGTGAGCTGTCATCTGATGCCCACCAGACTGGCTGGAAGTAAGACATCTGACAGCAGCAAAGGCTGGAGAGGGCACAGACCACCTGGAACACATAAGCACGTGTTGATGAGCATGTCAGCTAGTCACCACCTAGAACATCACGGGCATTTTCTTGTTAGGCTGACCATTCACACACCTTCCAACCCTGCAAGCCCACCCCTAGGCATTACACAAGACATATACAAGAAGATCTCATAGCAGCATTGTTAATAATAGAAAAAAATAAAACAGAAATGATCCAAATACTCATGGACAGGAGAATGCAAAAATAAATTGTGGAATAGTCACACAATTTATTTTCACACCAGTAAAAAAAACTACAGCTACACACAACAGCATGGATAAAGCTTAGAAACAGTAAAATGTTGAGTGAAAAATGAAAATCTTAGAAGTCCATACACAGTACGCCATTTTCATAAAGCTCAAGAACAAACAAAGCTAAATATTGCTTGGATATATGTAGTAAACCTATGAACAAGAGAATGACAAAGAAATATAACATTCAGGACAGTGGTGACCTCCAGGGTAGGACAAGATGCAAACACACAGATTCAAATTATTGAGAAGGTTCCAGTTCTAGAGTGAGTGGCATGTTCACAGATGCTCACAATTTTATTATCCTTTATAATGTATAAAACACATTAAATATTAAAAAGATATAGACAAAGGAGAAAAAAGAGAAGGAACTTACTGTGGTCCAGTATGATGTCCTTGTCACACAGCTCACTGTTTTCACTTTGTGTCACAATGGGTACACAGAGGTCTGTGGGGTGGTCAGACCAGGAGGCAGAAGGACCGGAAACTAGATGAGGGCATTCTTTTCCCTGAGCCTCAGTTTCTCCAAATGCAAAATAAGGGGATGTATCAGGAATGACAAACAGCTGGCATGAATAACATAGGTCTCCCCTTCCTTACCCACTGCAGAATTACTAATGGACTGCAGCACTCTCTCATACTGAGCTCGTATACTTTGGATTCCTTCTCAGCTTGGCACTGCAGGTTGCCGGGGATGGTGGATCAGAGATGGTACACTCAATGATACCTAATTGCTGACTTGCAGAGTCCATCCAGCTCTGGCCTGAGAGTTTTGAAGCCAGGCCAGCAGGCACCAGCACTCTGAAAGGCAGTGCTTCTCAGGGAGGAGGCTGCACCCTGGAGCCAGCCCTGGCCAGACCCAGGAGGGGGAACCTCATCTTCTACACTGCCTACCCCCATGGCCTCCAGTCTCCTGGAGCCCCCTGCTGTCCACCCAGTATGCCTCCAGGCCTCTGAGCTCCCACCTGTTGGGTGGCCCAGCTCATGTCTACCCCATACTGGTGGGCTTCGCTGACTTGACAATAGCTCAACTGGCACAGAGGGCTGGGCAGGAGCTCATTGTCACCCTCTACCCTAGAGGGCACTGGGAATGCCCACTGTGCCTTGTCAACCAGCCTCCCCTGCAGACAGATGGCATTCTTTGCACCACCTTGCCAACTTGGGCCTCCAGATCTTTCAAGGCTTCACCTTCCCTCCCCTCAGGGTCCCAGCTTGCAGGAATCCTCCTTGGTCACACTGCCCAGTGCCTTCCTCCCCAGCAGGCGTCAGCGTCCCCTCCTGTAGATGGACACACCACAGAGTTCAGCTTTCTCACGGAGGACTTGTGTCTGCAGCCAGGTTCTGCAGGTGTCCATCCCTGATTTTGGGGAGTCCCTCAGAGACCACCTCACAACTGGCATGAAAATCATAACACCATTGGGAACAACAACATTTCCTCAAAATCAGCGGACTTTCCCAAACACTCTTTGCCTCTTGCACCTGCCTTACAGCCAGTGAGTTCGGCAGTGAGGGACACGCTTCATTCCCACGGTGACAACGAGAAATTCAGGGCCACAAAGGGGAGTGAATTTCTAGTGTCACTGCCCACCTTCCCACCTCCTGGGAGGCCAGGAAGCTTTTCCATCAGGGCTCTGAACCCCTAGTCCTGTGTGGACATGCCTCCCCTCCCCCAGGTCAGGGACTGCTGAGTGACCACAGTCCCTAGTCCCTGAGTGGCAGGACTCTTCTCGTCTCATCCTGCTACCTGCAGATTATTTCAGTAACGAGATCATATTGAAAGACATTACATCCAGTGACATGGTGATTTTGGTGATTCATCTCTCTTCCATTTTATTCATCTTATGCAAATTTTAAACGACTATGGGGGCTGTGTGCAGGGGAAGTCTCGATTTTCTAGAGAGAACCATGGTGGGTTCTTAGAAGCCAAGGACAGGACCTTAAGGCATCTCGACGTCTCCAAGGAGCAGAGTGGAGACAAAGCTGTCTCTGGCTGCTTTGTCCTGGAACAAAGTGCCAGCATGTGCCCACACGTGGTTCGCTAAACTCCCAATCAGAGTCTGCCACTGTCCCCCATTGTGTGGAAGGGCCTGGAATCTGCTATTATCATCACTGTCCATAGACTCCGAGGAGCAAACACCACAAGCCACTTTTCACTTGCAAAGGCACAGAAACAAGAATGCTTGTGTTCACAGGAATATAGATGCCAGATGTTTACTTTTGGTCCCGGCTCCTCCTGGCTCATCTTCTTCCAAGCCCTGGACACTTTGGGCACGCTGCTTCTGGCTCTACAACTCCTCACCACACTGCCCCAGCAAGTTCCCCTGCTGGACAATTCCAATGCCTCCTCAAAACTGGCTCTGATGCCTCCTCCTCCAGGCAGTCTCCCTTGCCTTCCCCCCAAGCCCCTGGCCTCTTTCATATACTCTTTTTATACTCTTACATGTGGTCTTGAACAATCACAGTGGGTTCGAATGCTGCTTGCATGTCTTTCTCTCCTACCATGGAGTGGGTTCATGGGAGCAGGGTTTATGGTTGATTCACCCATGTTACCTCCAGCCCCTCAGCACAGGCCCTGGCACATAGTGAGGATAGAACAGGACCTCAAAAAAGCATGAGTTAAATACCTGGGCTCTGTCTTCATGGAACTTATAGTTTAGTGAAAGAGATCTAACGACAAAGAAGGGGAATTCAAGGTACTTTGAACACAGATCAGGCAATCCTTTCCTGAGTACTTCACATTTAAGCTGAGATCTCACTGGTGGGTAAATATAAACTGGGCAGAAAAGTGTATAAAGAACTTTCCAAGGAGAGAGAGTAACAGACCACATTCTAAGGTGGGAGGGAGCAGCTTGTATAAGTACCGAAGGCTCTGGCGGAGAGATTGGGCAACGAGGGAGAGCTTGAGGACCATGTGTATCAGTGAGGAGAGGCTAGGTTACACTGAATAACAAATGAGTCCCCAGATCTCAGGGACCTACAGTCATGTTTGTCTATCTCTCATGCTACATGTCCACATGGCTCTGCTGCATGTCACCTTCCCTCTGGACTCAGGCTGCCAGGGCTGTCTCTGTCTGGAATACTGCCATTGCCAAGAGAGAAGGAGAAGAAGTAGGAAAGCCCATGCCAGGGCTTCACTGTTCCTCAGCCCCTTTGTGATGCCTGAGAACAACAAGGAGCAGGTCCGGCTAATCCTCCAGGGAGGGAGGAGCCACAACAAGGGCACTGAGGGTGGGTGAGCCATCATCCAGTTCCACAGCATGCTTACGCTTCTGGTGATTATCCTAGAGGCAAAGAAAAACTACTGAATAAATTCTCCATTTGTAGCAAATCACTCTGGCTGCAGCGAGAGAACAACAGATTGGAAATGGGCAAGAGTGGATTTGGGGTGAAAAATTCAGAGGCCATTTCAGTTTTCCAGGAAAGAAAAGCACAGTTCTTTAGACTTGGGTCATGGCAGTGGAAACTGAGAGAAAGCAGCAGATTCAAACGTTGGGGGATCCAGTGATGTGCAAAGGGGAGCAAAGATGAGTGGCTATGTGGCCCGAGGGTGGTGGGAGGAACCTAGCAGGCTTGGTTTCTCACGTCTTATCAGCGGCTGGCTCTGGTCTTTTCAGAAGACCAGTTAGCCTATTCTCTGTTTGTTCTGGGGTTCCCTGTGTTCTCTGGATTAATAAGGCGATGAGCACTGAGTGAACTGACAAATGACAGACTGAGTGACCAAGGGAGTTAATTCATATCCCCAGATGTTCAAAAAATGAAAAATGAAGAAAAACTAGACTCACCCAGAATAAAAAGTGAAGTCCTGCCCGCTAGGCATGCCTCAGCGGGATCCCTCCCTCCCCTAGCAAGACCTCTGGGTTTCTACTCCTCCAGGGAGCCACGGCCAATTTCAGCTGAAAGGGAAAGGAGAGGGTGTGTGGGTGAGGAAAGGGGGAGGAGAGGGAGGCGGATAAGGGATGGGTTCCGTGGAACCTCTACATCATCCTTTCCGCCCCTCCATGTGGCCTCCCCGCACTTCCCTGTCACAGTCCACAACTTGGCTATCTATGGCGGGCGGGCTTGGCAGAGTCATGCTCACTCACCATTCACAGACTCGTGTGTGGAGCTGCTACAGGGGAAGACAGGAGACTTTGCCACCCCCTGTACCTGGGGACATGGTCTTCCTTTGGGCCTTGGGGAACCTTATTCCCCCCTTGCACATCAGAGGTCTTTTCCAGAATATGCAGAGAGCCTCACTCATTTTGGAACAGGATGTATCCATTACTGCCTTTTCCATATCTCCCTGAAGTGCAGCTCATGACCTCCGGGGCTGCCACTGGAGAGACCAAGCTGATGGTCCATCAACAGCTCAGCACTGAGGGCCCCTGTGAGGCAAGAGCTGCCTGCTGGGATGCACTGCTCACATGGGACCTCACACACCAGCTGCAGAGGCTGTCAAGGCCTCTGAGGTCTGGACGCAGTGCTCAGGCCAAAGTGATCCCAAAGGCTTCTTGATGGCTGGGGGCTTCTGGTTGTGGGGTGGGAGGTGAGGGGAGGAGGTCCCTGCAGTGTCAGGGTGCACAGAGAAGAAAGGGCAGAGGTCAGCCCCAGAGGTGTTCACAAACCAAATACGGACGAGCAAGCCGGGCAGACAGAGAAGCATAGCTCATAGGCTGTTTTCATGGGTGAAGGGTGGGGACAGGGGCAGAGACCCACGTCTGCTGGGGAACTAGTTAAGGACAGAGACTGGAAGGCTGTACAATTAGATATGCATTTGGCTGAAATAAAAGAAAACTCTGCTAAGAGTGGCTTAAACTACAAAGGCATCTAATGTTTAAAGATGATGTGAGAGATGGGAAGTCTAGAGGTGGTCTGGTGGCCCAACAATGTCATTGGTGAGTCAGATCCCACCACTAACAGAATGTTAGTGTCACTCTCTCATGATTACATTGTGGTTGCCTCCACCTTAGCCATCACATCTGCATAGTCAGTGCTTAAGCCAGAAGCAAGGGAGCACCTTCCTCCCTGCCCGTCTCTTTCTTTTCAGGAAGGACAATCTTTCAGAGAATCCCCCACAGACTTCCTCTAATATCTCACTGGCCAGACATGTCCTTGCCCTGACCAGTCACTAGAGGCGGGGGGAGGGGGTGGGTACCAATTGCCATGACTGGCTTGGACCAACTGTGATTCCTCCAAATTGAGCACCCACAGGAAGAAGGCAGGGTGGGGTGGGCAAAGGCAACCAACTCAATCCTGTCATAAAGGAGAAATGGACAAGGGAGCTGAGGTTTCCAAGACAAGGGGACAGAAGAGCAGGAGGAGCACACGCAGAGGCGTGGAGGTTGCAGAGTGCGGGAGACGAGCTGGTGCGCAGGTTTACTGGTGGTTTGTGAGCACAGCACAGGTTAGGAAAGGTGAGCAGGGCCTCCTATTACATTTTATGCCTGGAGCGAGGCAGGTCCTGGCAACAGGGAGCTACTGAGAGACGTTGACCAAGAGAGTGAGTACAGGCACAGATGGGAAACTGCAGGTGTGCAAAGGTCCCTGTGCTTTAGGAACCGAGCAGAACCATTCTGTGACAGGCAATAATATTGCTAAAAAACCCCAGAGGCTTTTGTTCAAACAGATGATTATAGCCGACAAGAAAGAGTAAACACGACCTTAATTTATGAACTCGCTAATGGCAGTGACATGTTTCTGGATATGAGAACGCACACACGCAGCCCAGTGCTTTAGACAGCTAGGCTGTCACAGCTGCGATGCCCACACCTCACCTCTCCCATCTGGGCCTTTGCACACCCCCTGGGCCCCCCAAAAAACAGCACAGGTGTGGTAATTTACACAGGACGCCCCCACCTCTGAGGGTGAGGGTGTCTGTGTGCCAGCCTACAGAGGAGAATACCAAGGCTGGAAGTGCATCAGGGGCTTGCTGGTGAATTGTGGGGTGGGATTTGAACCCAGAACCTATCTTTCCTGATCCACCATGCTGCTTTATGACTTCAGAGCCAGGATGTTTGCTACACCCGAGAGGGCTCAGAATTCCTGGTCACCCCAGCACTCCCCCAGTGGGTGGGTGGGGAGTGGGTGGAGGGCTCTTCCCTATGCAACGATTACCCATGCAGAGGGTCACCACGGGAGCCCAGAGACATGTCATTTGTTAAGACTCAGGGCCTCCTGGGCTGAGCACGAGGAACACCCACAAGTTCATAGCTTCAAAATGAGTCCCATTCTGGGCATAAATATTGTCACTTTCATGTGTCAACTTTAGTAAAAGAGGCCCTCCCATCCCGCCCCCTGTCGCTGCCTCCACAGTGGGCACGCAGGCTCTTTCACTGCAGCTCTGCAGATTTAGGATTTAGAAGGAGGAGGCTGAGAGGGGTCTGCCCCTGGGTGTGTGGATCGGTGATGACTCATCTATAAAACCTCAGGCAGCAGAGAAAGCCACAGCCAAGGGCCCTGCAGGTTCAGAGTAAGTCAACTAAATGTGTTAACCCAGCCGCCTCTGGGATGGTGGGCCCTGGAGCATGGCTGTTAGTGTAAAAGCGGAGGGTCAGGAGCAGGCTGGGCTGAGTGCTGCCCCTAGATACGCTGTTGGTGCCATTGTGAGGACCGTCTTCTTGGGTGGGGCTGCTACACTTTTTCAGTAAACAGCCAGAGAATAAATATTTTAGGCTTCGAGGGACCTGTGGTCTCTGTCACAACTGCTCAACTCTCCTGTCATAGCGCAAAAGCAGCATTGACAATGGGCAGTCCAGGCTCTCAACCCTGCCTTCTGGGTGAGGGGGTCCAGGCCCTGGGACTCTCTGTCTTACACTCTCACGTTTCCAACAGTGGGCAGGGCTGTGTTCTGATAAAATTGTAGCTGCCCATTGGTGGCTCACCCCTGTTCTAGGAGGCTAGTTAGGAGGAGGAGGGAGTGGTGGGGATGTGACACCCCTGAAGTCATGGGGCAGACGATCATGTGCTCTGGAATCCACATCTCCCAGCCTTTCCTTCAGCAGCCCTGTGGCAGGTGGCACTGCCCATGTCCACACACACACCTGCACACACACCTGGTGCATCCATCTAGCCCTCTGTGAGCCTGACTAGGCTTGCTCTGTGCACTGACATTTTTCAGGGCACCATGGGAAGGAGAGCAAGTATGTCCTCACATTGGAGGACAGTGAGCAGGACCCTGCAGCTTTAAATGTGTATTGAGCCCCTGCTGTATACTTAGTCCTAGGTTGGGAGCTCGGGATTGTGAGAAGGAGGAACCCTGGGCATCTGTCCACAAGAGACAAAATAACATCTGAGGAGGAGAGAGTGATGTAGAGGGCGTCAGCGAGAAGGGAGGGTACATCCAATGAGGGAGAGGGGCCAGGATCTGGGGTGGCCTTGGAGCATTGCCACAATTTGATCCAGTGGGGACAGGGACAGGGTGTGGGTGTGCATGGTGGAATAGCATGTACAATAGCTCAGAAGTGAGACATTCATGGTGCGGGGAGCGGAGCAGATGTGACTGAGGCTCCCCAATTTCACCCTGCTCCTGCACCAGGCCTCCTTCCTCCCTTCCTTTGTGATGATGGAGAAGGTAAAGAAAGCAACTCTTAGTGAGCACTCTGGGGGGGGGGGGGTGCCCTATTATTAGCTCTCTATTATAGAAGATGACACTGAGGCACAGAGAGGGGTGTGGCTTGCTCACAGAGCAGGACACCTTGCTATATCCCAGGCCCCATGGCCCATGTCCTTAACTACTGCTCTATGCTGCCTGCAAAGACACAGGCCTCGAACGGACTTTGAAAGCTGTCTGACTCAGTGCCCCATTGGATGCTGAGTCATCCTCAGGAAACATCCCTCAACACCTACGTGCACATCTTCAGGGACAGGGAGCTCATTGCCATTCCTGGAAGCTGTGAATTGGCCCCAGTCTGCCCTCCGCTCTGGGATACTGCTCATCATTCCCAGCCGCAGCTGCATGTGTGGCCTCTGTGTCCCCATGTGTAAGTGCACCAGCCTCTTGGGGGTTTGTGAAGAGGGGGAGGTCGGTGTGCATCCCAAGGCTGAAGACAGAAGGGAGAGGATAATGGGGTCCCGAGGCGGTGGATCCAGAGGGTGGGACGCATCTGTGGGGCAGGGTGGGGTGCAGCCCTGTCTCGGGGTGAGCCCTGTCCCGGGGTGGAGGATCCTTCTGGTGGTGGCTCCCTCACCAAGAAAGGCTTTATGGAGAGCAGGCAGTTGTGGGGCAAGGGCTGAACTCTGTTTGGGACACACTGACTTTGAGAAGCTCAGGGACACCCAGACAGAGAAGAGTAGGAGGAGCTGGATGTGGGGGTGAAGGTGCGACAGAGGGTTGGGGTTGGAGCTTGAGACCCAGATGAGATGGGGCAGAGGGGCAGTGAAAGGGGCTAGAAGACGTCGAGGATGTTCACCAACAGGGGTCTTCAAGGTGAAGACTGCTGTATTGATTTCACAGCCTCTTGGTGCCTAACACAGCTGGGCCCAAGGAAGCCATTCAATAAATGCATACTGACTTGACCCAGATTTGCCTGTTTCTACTTTAAATCATTGGAATAGCATTTGCTGGTCAGGATAATTAGCTAGAAAGGTGAAACCAAGGATGACAAACAAAACCGAAATACAGGCTCAAGACAAAACTAAGAATACACACTAATAACTAACACTCTCAAACATGTGGCCCACTGTGGCCTCAGGGCCTTTACATCATTGATCTCGTTGCCTGGGACACTCTACCCTCTGCATTGCTTGCTCCCTAAACATCTTTGGGAATTTGCTCAAATATCCTTCCTGACTTTATTTTTCTCCATGGTACATATCACTGTCTGACTTTCTGTGTATTTTACTTATTTTTTCTCTGTCTCCCCGACTAGGCTATCAGCTGGATGAGAACGGAGACCCCTGCCTGCTTTGCTCACTGCTGTGCCCAGTGTCTAGAGCCAGCCCAGCAAGCAGTAGGGTCTCAGTGACGGTCACTGGGCGAGTGAACACTGCAGATCACAAACATTTCCTGGAGTGCTAAGCATTGTTCGCTCATTCGCTGTTTATGGAGGAGCCCTGCTCTGTGCCTGGCCCTGACTTAGGTTGGAGGCATGGATGGCAGTGAAGGAGACAAACTCTGCTGCCCCCGTGGAGCTGACATTGCGGAGGGGAACAAAGAGTGAGCAGAGCACAGCAAGGTAGAAGGTAGAAGTGCTACAGAGGAAGAGCAGGGCTGGGGGATGAGGAAGCAGTGGGTGGGACGGGGACAGTGGTGGGAGGAAACGAGAGAAGTGGAGGGCTCCAGGTGGTGCAGGGCCTGGGGGCTCCCGTGAGGACTTTTCCACTGGGTGGGGAGAGTCAGGGCAGGGTGCTGAGCAGGGGGCTGGGCCCTGAATGCAGTGAGGGGAACTAAGTGGGCCACGGTAGGGAGACTAGGGTGGGGAGGCTGTCACTGTAGATGGAGTAAGCAGGGAAGGCTCCTCTGAGGAAGTGACATTTGAGCTGAACCCTTGTATGGACAATGTTTCTAGCATCTATAAACCTGATGCTTTAACATCTGCCCTTGCCTGCATATGTGGGACCTGCCTTCTCCTGAATCCCCTCGACTTGTGCCTCTTGACTCCCTTGTAGCCCCTTCCCCCGCCCCTAGGAAGAATCCTCCTTTTTGGACCCGCTTTTCAAGTACAAATGAACCAATCCAGTGTCCCTCCTCACCCCAACCACCTCCTCTATTGAACACTCATACTCTGGGCACTATCCCCCTACCCTATCATCCAGGGCAGGTATCAGACAACTGGGACAGCCCCTATGCCCCAGAGCCTGTGAAATTATTCAGACCAGCCAGTCCTCAGCCTCCTTACCCTGCCTCACTGTTCCTTCCTGCAGAAACCACAGGAAAGCCTCCTGCCCACAGTTCCCCCGCTCCCTCTGCCTCTGACCACCCTGGTGTTTCCCCATGGGGCCCTGCACTGTGTGGGGTGCCCCCTCCTCTGGGAACTGTGAGTAACAAACTGTCTTTTCAATGTTGTCATCTCCTGATCTGTTGGCTAACTGAACCTCAAATTTTCCGTTAATACATTCTATTTTAAACCAGCCCTACAAGACACTTAGCATAAACAAATGAAGAACAAATGAACTGTGTACTTTTTTATAATATCTTCAACAAGTTTAATATTTTAATATACGTTAGAAGTCCCCATAAAATTTGAGGCTCCAGAAGAGTGGAGGGCATATAAGATATCACACAGACAAGATCAGACCCTTGGGGAGTCCTAAATATCCATCTCCCCAGACTGAGGGCTCAGGCCAAGGCTTGACTGAGTCCCAGTCTCCGCCCTCACACTGTGACTAAAATTTGGTTGCTTTTTCAAATTCAGCTTTTATACTTGTCAACTTAGCAGGGAACTTGTCAGTTCCAAACTCATCTTTCTAGCAATAATCAAGTTACCTCACACATGAGTCGGCCTGTTCCCTTGAGTTATTTAACGAGAATCTGGAGATATTAGCAGGGATAGAGTCAGCCCAGCCTATTTCAGAACAAGGTGCCTCTTTGGGAGAGAGTGGGGGCTGCACAGTGTGGGAGGACAGAACAAGATGATGCCCTGGGAGATATCAGCTCCAGACTTGTTTACTTGGAGACATCAACCTTCACCCATTAGATTTCCAGAGAAGCGCCCAGAGAGGGAAGTGGGTTGGAGTTTTGCTTTGCTGTCACCCCACGGGAAGGAGGGCTGAAAATTTCAGACAGCTGTGGCCCTGGGAGCAGCCTGACCCAGGACAACCACACAAAAAGTCCCCTCCAAGATTGCTTTCCTGGTCAGGATAAGATTCAGCTGCCGTAACCAAGGGCCCTCACAGGACAGTAGCACACAGAAGTTGCCATCTCTCCCACGCTCAGTCTGGAGGCAGCCAGTCCAGGGCTGGTCTGGCAGGGCTGCTCTACGAGGCTCTTCTCCCTGTTGCCCTGTCATCCCAGAGGAGCTGTCCTCATCAATGTGGGTCAGGACAGAGCTCCAGCCTCAGAGCTCAAGCTCCCAGCAGCAGGATAGACGGAGAAGCAGAAAAAAGGGCCTGCTTCTCTCTCCTAGGAAATATCCTAGAAGCCACACAAATCGCTTCCCTTCCCATCCTGGAGGGAGAGCTTGGTTACACACCCAGCCTAGCTGCAGAGGAGGCTGGGAACTTGGTAGTCTTGGGTGGCCACATGCCCAGCTAGAAGTCAGGTGTTCGGTTGCTCTGAGAAGTGGACAATGCTATTGGGAGGCACCTGGACCTCTCTACCACACCCCTTTTAGTGTTTCCTCCTACCACCTGACCACTCCCTACCCTGAGTTCATGTTTTATGAAAAATTATCCATCAGACAAATTGCATTAAGTAATTCATAATTCAGGAACCAGCTGAAAATCATAGGCCAGTGGGTGCTTTTCATTAGATTTGCTGGCAAATCACTGGTGGGACCCCATTACCAACTCTGAGGTTCTCTACCACCCAGAGCCCACTGTGCACATGCAGCTAGAAGCGTTTTCTCCAATGGAAGTTGATTGTGTCACTCCCTGCTCATGGATCCCCTGCTCCTTAGAACAAAACCCAAAGCCCTTGCTGTGGAACTAGCTTGGACTAATGAGGGAGATCAGAGGTAGCTGCTGGCCAGCCGGCCAAGCACCAAAGCTCACAGAAGAGAAGGAGAAAGCCTCGTTAGCTGAGCATTCTAATATCGGAGCTGACTGCTTTCCAGGCTGTGAGCTGGGGGATATGAAAGTTTGGAGACACAGACCAAAATGCACCAGCGGGAAGTGGTCCCAGAAACAAGGGGTACTGGTCCAACCCCCTACTCCCTAGCCTTGTTTCCTACCTCTGTCTTGTATGTGCCTAACGCTCCAGCTTCCTTCTGTCTGGAATGCCTCCTCTCCATTTCTTGTGGTCAGAGCCATGCACTGGGGTCCCATTAGAGGCCACCTCTTTCAAGATGCTGTCCCGATTCTGCCAGCACCAGGTGAGCATGTGCTGTGCTGTGAGTGCCCTTCCTTTGTACCTGTGAACAGGTGGATGTACTATAGTTAGGTCCCTGTCTTGTCTTCCCAGCTGGACCATGCTCTTTGAGCAGGATCTATATCTGATTCATCTCGGGGAGCCTGATGGAGCTTGGCCAAGTGCCCGGCATGTGAGCTTCCCAGAGAGTAAACCTCCTGGGCAGAGTATCCATGGGAAACTGAACAATGCAATGTGAGTAAAGTGCAAGGAGAGGGTGGTAGTGAAAAGGTCTGCAGGGGGACAGGTCACAGAGGGTCCCAAACGCCCACTATGGAATTGGGACTTGCCCCAAAGGGAATGGGAGCCATGGACAGATTTCAAGTAGAGCAACACTGGCTGACCACACACTGGGCAGTTTAGCATGAAGAAAATCAAAATGGGGGACATACAGTGGGAGTGACAAGACTCCCAGCCCATCCTCAGCCCTCTTCTGCTCCCGCCTTTCCACCATCCCCTCCATCTCTCTTGGTTGCTGTCTGTTACCGTGAATGCTCCCTCTGGACCCCTCAGGATGTCTGGCTTCCTGTGGAGCTCCCCAGGAATCTTGAGCAGGCTGAACAGCCCATACCTCCGTCAGGACTCTTAGAGGGACTGCTCCATGCCACTGATATAAAAAGGAGAAATTCTCACAGTGCAAAGGCCCAACTCCTGCATTATAATCAGAAAACTCAGCTGCCCACGGAAGTGACCCTTAGGCTGCTTTGCGGGTCTACACCCGTGCCACTTCTCTGACTCCCCCCACAGGTTGGCTCGTGGGACTTTGTTATCCTATTATGAACCTCTTGGTTGTAGTTAATGAAGGAAGTTTCCTTTGGTCCTTCTGAAAATGTCGGGTAATGTTAGTACACAGTTGCTGCCTTTCTGCCCTGCACTATGGCTCACAGCCTTTTCCCTTCAGAACCACATTCATTGCTGTTCAGAGTTAGCACAATAATTCTAGGTCGTTTCTCCATTTAGTTGTTCTGATTAATTCCAAGTACTATAACATTACATGCTTCTTAAGCTGGAGCACAGCCTCAATTCTGTGCAGGGGAGGGTGCAAAACAGCGCATCTGTGACACATCTTTCTGGAGCATCAAGTTTATTACAAGACTTGGAAAACCAAGGACTTTATAAGACTCATCCTCTTCCCCACAAACATGGAAGAGGATACGGAGAGGACAGAGGAGGGAAAAGGTGCCCCAGGAACAGCAGTCCAGTCACTGAGCTTTCACCCCAGTGGGGGCCAAGGGGCAGACCTGCAGCCATGGGGGGCTCTCCTTGTGTCCCTCAGGTGCCTCAGGCCGTCCTCTTAAGTTCATCAAGTATTTTGGCTACGATGCTTCTGAAGGCCATGGAGCTGCCAGATACCATTCTGATTTGAATCCCTTGCAGAGAACGCCACAGCAGTTTGCACACCTCCATCATCCACTGGATCAAATCCTCTCACCTGGACGTCCGTGCAGATGCGGCATGTACTCCTTGCACGGCTCCCACTCACAGCGGAATGCATCCAGCCTCTGGCTAAACTCCTGTGCCACATTGCCAGGCTCTGGAGCTCAGCATCTTGCTTTCCATTTAAATACAGGTATGTGGCTTGACCTCCCCACCATCTTTGATTTGAACTCTGCCATGAGATTAAATTGGCTTCACTCTATTGTGTTTGCCATGCTGGTTCTTGTTGGGGAGACAACAACAGAAGCCTCTTATAAAGTTTAAGAATCTCCCAGCAGCCCTCCACCAGCCCTGGCTGTGGCCAGAGGGAAAGGCTGGGGTCACCCCATCAGGCTGCCCAGTGTGCAGGGAGTTTCCATCACAGCTTCCCTCTCAGGCTCCACAGCTGTTGTTGGTGCTGTGGGTGGAGGGGATGGCCCCGGGACCACTGAAGGGCTGGGCTGGGGTGGCGGTGCTCAACTCTGAGCAACGTCTGACGCTGGGAGCCTCTTTGGCCTTCAGCCCTGACTCTTGGTTCTCCTCAGGCCACTGATTTTCTGCCTCACGGAGCCAGGTGGGAAAAACAGGTTCGCTGCAACTGCGTCTTCCTGGGAGTGCAGAGGCCTTCAGTTGTACCTTGCATGTTGGCAAAGAACTCCAGCTGTTGGGGCCAATGGAAGGGATGGATCTCAGGGTGTTGGTGTGGCCCTCCACCTCGGGTTTCTTGGGGTACAGGATCAGGAACGTGGCCATGATGTTACCATACCTCCTTCTTCTTAAGGACTGCTGGATCTTGTTCCACTGAAAGCCCATGTTCACCATTACCTCTGTCATCCCGGGATCCCTATTGTCACAAGGCAGCTCCCTGTAAGGCCTGAGTTTCTCCCAGCCCAGATTTACCCACGGGTCACCCATGATATCTTTTAAAGTTTTTCTCTTCCTAAGATCAAGGGTCATCAGGCCTTCCAAGAGTTGTATGTATTCCAACGATAAGAACACAGGAGGCGGGTATCCCGCTCTAACCACCTGCCGCCGCACTGCGCTGAAGTCAGAGCAGGAAATGGACCAGTCATGGCTGGGGATAAACTACAGCGGTTTTCGCACTTTTTGGTCTCAAGAACCCTTTATTCTTAAAAAAAGGGTTTTTATTTATTTATGTGGGATATTTAGAAAAAGGCTTTTATTCTATGTGGGATGTTAGTGATATTTGCTTTATTAGAAATTAAAATCTGTAGACTGCTTCAGTGTCCTTTTCATTTCTAATTTAAAAATCTGTAATAATTTTTGGCTTTTAATGACCTCAAAATATCTACACTTAAAATATTCAATTCCTTTTCCCTAAACTCTGATTAGTCTCAAAATGATTCTATAACTTAACTGATGTTATAATGCTATAGGAAAATGTTCTGTTGCATAAGATATGAGAAGGGATGTCATTAACATTTATAAAGCTGAGAGGAAGAGAGCTTTCATCATATTTTCCCCAGTAAGATCATGAGCAGATTTCTCACCAGTAACCTTGGAGGCCAGATGGCTAGATGGTTGATGTATTCAAAGTGCTGAAGGAAAAAAGAATCCAACCAAGAATCCTACACCTGGCAACACTCTCCTTCAAAAATGAGGGAGAAATTAAGACATTCCCATATAAACCAAAGCTGAGAGAGTCCTTTACACTAGACCTGCCCTCCAATGAAGGGAGTACTTCAAGTTGAAACAAAAGGATACTGGACAGTAACTCGACACATAATGAAGAAATAAAGGTCCCTGGTCAAAGTAAGTATGTGGACGACTATAAAAGCTAGTGCTATTGTAACTTTGTTGTAGCTCTACTTTTTGTTTTCCACATTAAGAGGCTAAAGTATTAAAAAACCTAATTATTAGTACATGTTTTTGGACACACAATGCCTAAGATATACTTTTGTGACATTAGTAACTGAAATGGGGTGGAATCAGAACTGTATAGGAGCTGAGTTTCTGTATGTTACTGAAGTTAAACTGGTATAAATTGACGTTAGAGTGTTATAACTTTATGATATTAAGTGTAATCCCACAGTAACCACAAAGAAAAAAGCTATAACATATACACAAAAGAAAATGAGAAGGTAATTAAAATGTTTTACTACCAAAAATCAACTAAATGTAAAAGAAGACAGTTATGCATGACAGAAAAAGCTATAAGGCATATAGAAAACACACAGAAAAATGACAGAGGTAAGTTCCTCCTTCTCAGTAATTACTTTAATGTAAATGCATTAAACTCTCCAGTCAGAAGACAGATTGGCGGAATGGATAGAAAAAACATTATCCAACTATTTTCTGTCTACAAGAGACTCACTTTAGATCCAGCAACACAAAAAAGTGGAACATGAGAGAGTGGAAAAAGATAGTCCACACAAATAGTAACCAAAAGAGAGCTATACTAATATGAGATGAAAGAGACTTTAAATCAAAAAAGTCTATAAGAGACAAAGAAGGACATTATATATTAATAAGAGGTTCAATACAGCGAGAAAATATGTAACATTTACACACACAATGACAGACCATCAAAATATATGAAGCAAAAATTAACAGAACTGAAGGGAGACATAGATCATTCTACATAATAGTTGGAGCCTTCAATACCCCATTCTCAACAATGGATACAACAACCAGGCAGAATATAAATGAGGAAACAGAGGACTTGAACAACACAATAAACCGACTAGATCTAACAGACATATACAGGACACTGCCCAACAACAGAATACACAGTCTTCTCAAGCAGACATGGGATGTTCTACAGGACAGACCACAGCCTAGGCCAGAATTTAAATCTCAACAGATTTTAAAAGATATCAGACAAAGTATCTTTCACAATCATAATGGGAAGAAGTTAGACAGAAGGAACAGAAGGAAAAGTGGAAAATTCACAAATTTATGGAAATTAAACAATATGCTCTTAAAAAACCAATGTGTCAAAGAAGAAATCACAAGGGAAATTATAAAATACTTTAGAAATGAAGGAAAATGAAACACAACATATCAAAACTTATGGGAAACAACAAAGCAGTGCTAAAGGGGAAATTTATAGGTATAAACACTCACATTAAAAAACAAGAAAGATCATGGGGCCGGCCCAGTGGCACAGCGGTTAAGTTCACACGTTCTACTTCTCAGTGGCCCAGGGTTCGCTGGTTCAAATCCTGGGTGTGGACATGGCACTACTTGGCACACCATGCTGTGGTAGGCATCCCACATATGAAGTAGAGGAGGATGGGCACAGATGTTAGCTCAGGGCCAGGCTTCCTCAGCAAAAAAGAGGAGGACTGGCAGTAGTTAGCTCAGGGCTAATCTTCCTCAAAAACAAAACAAAACAAAACAAAACAAAAACAACGAAGAAAGATATCAAACCAACAACCTAACTTTATGCAACTTAAGGAACTAAAAAAGAACAAACCAACTCCAAAGCTAGCAGAAGGAAACAAATAATAAAGATTAGAGCAGAGACAAATAAAACAGAGAACAGAAAAACAGCAAAGAAAATCAACAACACCAAAAGTTGGTTCTTTGAAAAGATTAAGAAAATTGACAAACCATTAGCTAGATAGTCTAAGAAAAAAAGAGAAGATTCAAATTATTAAAATAAGAAATGAAAGTGAGGACATTATGACTGACTCTACAGAAATAAAAATTAGTAGACAGTACTATGAACAATTGTACTCTAACAAATTGGATGACCTAGATGAAATAGACAAATTTCTAGAAATACAAATCCTACCAAGACTAAATCACAAAGAAACAGAAAATCTGAATAGACATGTAACTAGTAACGAGATTGAATCAGTAATCAAAAACTGCTCAACAAAAAAAAGCTCTGGACCTGATGGCTTCACTGGTGAATTCTACCAAACATTTAAAGAACTAACCTCAATCTTTCTGAGTCTCTTCCAAAAAATTCAGGAAAAAGAACACTCATTAACTCATTCTATGGGGCTGGCATTGCCTTGATACTCCCCAAATATCTCTGGACCATATTCTAGACAGTCAACAGAGGATTTTTCTAAAATATCCAGCCAGATGGATTCTTTGCCCAGTGGCTTGAATCTGGATCCTATAAGATATTTCTGCTTTCTGTGTGAAGAGACAACCAGCAGTACCTCCAGAATCAGGATGAACACATATAGACCCCATCCAAGAGCCTCAGCCCACAGTGGATGTCCACACAGCAGACTGGATGCAGCTAAAGGGAATATTAGTGAACTGAAAGACCATCCAGAGGAAATTGCTCAAGATGCAGCACAGAAAGCCAAGGAGATGGGAATGTAAAACACAGAAAGTGAAAGACAAGAAGTCCCATGAAACTTGAATCAGAATCCCACGGGAGAGAAGGGAGCACAGAAGAGAGTAAAATGGAATATTGCCCATGCTGGGGCTAGCACTTCCTTCTCAAGCAAACATGGGCTTGTCTCCAACCCTCCCTCAGGATTCTGAGGTGAGTCTCCAGAGACTGTGGTGGAGAGAGGAGAAAGGAAAGCAGGAAGTGGATGTTAACTGAATGTTACTACATGTCACACACTGTCTCATCTACAGCTTCATTTAATAGGTCCATTGGCTGTGAGGCTGAGATCTTCACTCCCATTTTGTTGTGGAGCAGATATTCACTGTATCTTATTGGTCTTCATGCCCTTAGTGCTTAGCTCAAAAACGTCCATGTAGTAGGTGCCCAAGACTGTTGACTGAGTGTGAGATCTGAGGCTTGGAGAGTTCAGTGTCTAGTCCTTGGTGACACAGAGGGTAAGATGAGGAGAAAGGATTTGAATTCAGAATTACCTGACCCCAGTGTTTCTACTCCTTCCATTCCATGGTGCTAAGAAATGTTTGCTCTCCTCTGGAGGCCATCTGCTCAGCCCTTAGGCCAGCACCTCTGGACATGGTTGCAGGAGAAGGCCTCCAGGCCATCTCTGACTTGGGATTTGCTCTCATTCTGTCCTGGAGGTTGAGAGTTCAGCTCTGTTTACCCAGCTCAGCAAACATTCCCAGCTTCATCTGCCACCTTCAGCAATTTTCATACCTCTTTGCACACAAACAGCACATTCTCATTTTTGGTTTGGGGAAAAAGGCCTGGTTAATTACAAGGGCTGTCTTGCCTTGGTGCAGAGTGAGGTGGGATGCTCACTGGAAAATGAATTAATTTTGACTAATTGCTTTCACTTACACATCTTGGTTCCAATTAAGACAACATTTGAAACTGAGCCCACCTTCTCCAGAAGCAGTTCCCATGCTCCCCAAACATGCAGTCCTTGGATTTTACCGGCTGCTCCCAGCCCTGGGCCACTTACTGCTGCCTTTGGAAAATGCCAGTCGACATTTCAGAATTCCACACAGGGAAGGCGACCTACAAGGAACTGCTTCATTCAATGTTTTTCTAAGGACTAATCGCTTCACACTTGTGAAGTGGGCATAGCCTAACACTGGACACGGAGAGGCCATATGTTCAGGTTGCTTGTTAGGATTGTTAAAAATTCATATTCTCGGAGAGAGCCAAGATGGCGCCGTGAGTAGTCCTCTTTGTCTCTCGCCCTTCGAGTCTACAATTATTTGGACACTTATCACTTGACAAAGGATATCCAGACAGCATCTCAGGACGTCTGAGACACCCACGCGACTATACATTGGAAGGCGGATGGACTTTCCTCCGGGAGGATGTGGAAATAGGTGAAAACTCTCCGACCCCGACGGGCAGCCTAGTACCCGCAAGCGGCTTTCTTCCAACGGGCGACCCCAGAGGATCCACGCACATCTAGGGCAGGAGCGAGAACACAACAGAGGAGCGACGGTGGAAACAGGTGACCAGAACCCTAC
Source organism: Equus caballus (assembly GCF_041296265.1). Classification (NCBI taxonomy): domain Eukaryota; kingdom Metazoa; phylum Chordata; class Mammalia; order Perissodactyla; family Equidae; genus Equus; species Equus caballus. The sequence goes on along the minus strand of NC_091687.1, from coordinate 56,723,466 downwards.
CTAAACCCCCCGCAATTACTCCTAAACGCAGAGGGAAACTTTGGAGTTGCACACCTGAGCCCGCGGGGAGAGTCTCTCCCCGCCATTGGCGGGGAGACCCAGCCTGGTGCTCGGGGCGCCCGGAGGGTCCCAGAGAGAAACACGGAGGGCACGGAGGTCTCCCAGCTGCCGTTGCCCGCCCCGTGGGACTAGGGATTGCCGGAGATCTCGGAGAGGACCGGGGCTGGGGGAACTTTCAAAGGCCGGTTCGGCGACCCGGAGGGGAAGCGCCAGAGCTCCGCCCGGGCAGCAGACAAAACTCTCTGTGTGCCGTTAGCAGAGGGGCCACGCTGAGCATTCACGGCTCCGGGAGAGGCCCGGAGAGAATCCCAGAGGGCGGGGCGACCCCCAGCTGCCGTTGCCCACCCCGTGGGGCTAGGGATTGTCAGAGATCTCGGAGAGGACCGGGGCAGGGGAACTTTCAAAGGCCGGTTCGGCGACCTGGAGGGGAAGCGCCGGAGCTCCGCCAGGCAGCAGACAAAACTCTCTGTCTGCCATTAGCAGAGGGGCCACGCCCAGCATTCAGGGCTCCCGGCAGAGGCCCGGACAGAAGCCCAGAGGGCGGGGTGACCCCCAGCTGCCATTGCCCGCCCCGTGGGACTAGGGATTGCCGGAGATCTCGGAGAGGACCGGGGCTGGGGGAACTTTCAAAGGCCGGTTTGGCGACCCGGAGGGGAAGCGCTGGAGCTCCGCCCGGGCAGCAGACAAAACTCTCTGTGTGCCATTAGCAGAGGGGCCACGCTGAGCAGTCACGGCTCCGGGAGAGGCCCGGAGAGAATCCCAGAGGGCGGGGCGACCCCCAGCTGCCGTTGCCCACCCCGTGAGGCTAGGGATTGCCGGAGATCTCGGAGAGGGCTGGGGCTGGAGAGAGTTCCAGAGACCCAGCTTAGTAGCCTAGGGGGAAACCCTACAGGCTCACAGCAGCCTTAGAGAAAGCCTCTGCACAGCACCAGTAGAAGGCACCCAGCCGCCAGCCACAAGGCTGGAAGACCCCAGGGCAAAAGCAGCATAGCTAGGTGTACTAACCACAGACTGTAGAAGATGCCAATAGCTCTCCTGCGACCCATAGAGGACAAGTGAGATTTGGTGGGTGCCGACAGCAACGGAGCGACAAATATAAGTGATCCCACCCTTGGCCGCTGGAAAAGCCCATAACACCGTTGCAGACCCCAAGGAGAGAGCGCATCTAGGTGGGCAACAACAGTAGGCACCTGCAGCCTGAAGCCCCCCTGTGACGGCCCCCACGGCAGAGGAGGGAATCCAAAGGGCCACTGTGGCTACGAAGAGGGGCCCAGGCCCAGTTAGCAACTACGGACAGGGTTCCTGGTTGGTGCAGTATAAACAGCTGCTCCCCCCACTGCAGCAGCTGAAACAAGTGAAAGGAGCAACTAAACTCTATCTCCATGTGGAGGCACAAATCAACATCATCAAGCAATATGAAAAAATACATTAAATCTCCAGAACAGAAAGAAAGTAACAAATACACAGAAAACAATCCCAAAGAAAATGAGATATATAACCTAAATGATGATGACTTCAAAACAGCCATCATTAGGATTCTCAATGAGTTAAGAGAGAATTCTGACCGACAACTCAACGAGTTCAGGAGCTATGTCACAAAAGAGTTTGATACGATAAAGAAGAACCAAACAGAAATATTGGAAATGAAGAACACAATAGAGGAGATTAAGAAAAATCTAGATGCTCTGAACAGTAGGGCCGATAATATGGAGGATAGAATTAGCAATTTGGAAGATGGCAATATAGAATTGTTGCAGGCAGAGGAGGAGAGAGAAGCAAGACTTAAAAGAAATGAAGAAACTCTCCGAGAATTATCAGACACAATTAGGAGATGCAACGTAAGGATTATAGGTATACCAGAGGGAGAAGAGAAGGAGAAAGGGGCAGAAAACCTATTCAAAGAAATAATGGCTGAGAACTTCCCAAATCTGGTGAGGGAGATGGATCTTCAGGTGACAGAAGCCAATAGATCTCCAAACTTCATCAATGCAAGAAGACCAACTCCACGGCATATAGTAGTGAAGCTAGCAAAAGTCAACGACAAGGAGAAAATATTAAGGACAGCCAGGCTAAAGAAACTAACCTACAAAGGAACCCCCATCAGGCTATCAGCAGATTTCTCAGCAGAAACTTTACAGGCTAGAAGAGAGTGGAATGATATATTCAAAAATCTGAAGGACAAAAATCTACAGCCGAGAATTCTCTACCCAGCGAAAATATCCTTCAAATACGATGGAGAAATAAAAACTTTCCCAGATAAACAAAAATTAAGGGAGTTCATTGCCACAAAACCTCCTCTTCAGGAAATCCTCAGGAAAACCCTCATTCCTGAAAAATCCAAAAAAGGAAAGGGGCTACAAAACCAAGAGCAGAGGAGATAAGTAGAAGGACAACAACAGAGAGTAGCAGCTCTACATCAGAACAGATTAAACCATGGGACGAGAAACAAAGGAAACTGAAGAAAACCGGAAAACAAGACACAAAATGGTAGTGGTAGGCCCCCACGTCTCAATAATCACTCTAAATGTAAATGGATTGAACTCCCCAATCAAAAGACACAGAGTGGCAGGATGGATCAAAGAACAAGATCCAACAATATGCTGCCTCCAGGAAACACACCTCAGCCCCAAAGACAAACACAGACTCAGAGTGAAGGGATGGAGAACAATACTCCAAGCTAATAATGAACAAAAGAAAGCAGGTGTCGCTATACTAATATCAGACAAGGTAGATTTCAAAACAAAACAGATAAAGAAAGATAAAGAGGGACAGTATATAATGATAAAAGGGACTCTCCACCAAGAAGACATAACAATTATAAATATATACGCACCCAACACAGGAGCACCAAAATTTGTAAAGCAACTCTTAATAGAACTAAAAGAAGACATCAACAACAATACAATAATAGTAGGGGACCTCAACACACCATTAACACCAATGGACAGAACATCCAGACAGAAAATCAACAAGGAAATAATAGAATTAAATGAAAAATTAGACCAGATGGACTTAATAGATATATATAGAACACTTCATCCAAAAACAGCAGGTTACACATTCTTCTCAAGTGCACATGGAACATTCTCAAGGATTGACCATATTTTTGGAACCAAAGCAAACATCAATAAATACAAGAGAGTTGAAATAATATCAAGCATCTTTTCTGATCATAACGCTATTAAACTAGAAATCAACTACAAGAAAAAAGCAGAGAAAGGTGCAAAAATGTGGAGACTAAACAACACGCTTCTCAACAAACAATGGATCATTGAGGAAATTAAAGAAGAAATCAAATATTATGTGGAGACAAATGAAAATGAGAACACGACATACCAAATCATTTGGGATGCAGCAAAAGCAGTCCTAAGAGGGAAATTCATCGCAATACAGGCTCACCTCACTAAACAAGAAAAAGCTCACGTAAGCAACCTCAAACGACACCTAACTGAACTAGAAAAAGAAGAACAAACAAAGTCCAGAGTCAGTAGAAGGAGGGAAATAATAAAAATAAGAGCAGAAATAAACGATATTGAAACAAAAAAGACAATAGAAAGGATCAATGAAACAAAGAGTTGGTTCTTCGAAAGAATTAACAAAATTGACAAACCCCTAGCCAGACTCACCAAGAAAAGAAGAGAGAAATCGCAAATTAATAAAATCAGGAATGACAGAGGAGAAATCACAACAGATACCAATGAAATACAAGAGATCATAAGAGAATACTATGAAAAACTATATGCCAACAAATTGAACAACCTGGAAGAAATGGACAAATTCCTAGACTCCTACAATCTCCCCAAACTGAATCAGGAAGAAATGGAGAATCTGAATAGACCAATCACAAGTAAGGAAATAGAAACGGTAATCAAAAACCTCCCCAAAAACAAGAGTCCAGGACCAGACGGCTTCTCTGGAGAATTCTACCAAGCATTCAAAGAAGACTTAATACCTATTCTCCTCAAACTATTCCAGAAAATTGAGAAAGATGGAGAACTCCCTAACACATTCTATGAAGCCAACATCACTCTGATCCCCAAACCTGACAAGGACAACACAAAGAAGGAGAACTACAGGCCGATATCACTGATGAACATAGATGCAAAAATCCTCAACAAAATTTTGGCAAACCGATTACAGCAATACATCAAAAAGATTATACACCATGATCAAGTGGGATTTATACCAGGGACACAGGGATGGTTCAACATCCGCAAGTCAATCAACGTGATACACTACATCAACAAAATGAAAAACAAAAACCACATGATCATCTCAATAGATGCAGAGAAAGCATTCGACAAGATCCAACACCCATTTATGATAAAAACCCTCAGTAAAATGGGTATAGAAGGAAAGTACCTCAACATAATAAAGGCCATATATGATAGACCCACAGCCAACATCATACTCAATGGACAAAAGCTGAAAGCCATCCCTCTGAGGACAGGAACAAGACAAGGGTGCCCACTTTCACCACTCCTATTCAACATAGTACTGGAGGTGCTGGCCAGAGCAATTCAGCAGGAAAAAGAAATAAAAGGAATCCAAATAGGTAACGAAGAAGTAAAACTCTCGTTGTTTGCAGACGACATGATCTTATACATAGAAAACCCCAAAGAATCCACAGAAAAACTATTAGAAATAATCAACAACTACAGCAAAGTAGCAGGGTATAAAATTAACGTGCATAAATCAGTAGCATTTCTATACACTAACAATAAACTAACAGAAAAAGAACTCAAGAACTCTATCCCATTCACAATCGCAACGAAAAGAATAAAATACCTTGGGATAAACTTAACCAAGGAAGTGAAGGATCTATACAATGAAAACTACAAGACTTTCTTGAAAGAAATAGGCGATGACATAAAGAGATGGAAAAACATTCCTTGTACATGGATTGGAAGAATAAACATAGTTAAAATGTCCATACTACCTAAAGCAATATACAGATTCAATGCTATCCCAATCAGAATCCCAAGAACATTCTTCACAGAAATTGAACAAACAATCCTAAAATTCATATGGGGGAACAAAAGACCATGAATTGCTAAAGCAATCCTGAGCAAGAAAAACAAAGCCGGCGGAATCACAATCCCCGATTTCAAAACATACTACAAAGCTACAGTGATCAAAACAGCATGGTACTGGTACAAAAACAGGTCCACAGATCAATGGAACAGAATTGAAAGCCCAGAGATAAAACCACACATCTATGGACAGCTAATCTTCGACAAAGGAGCAGAGGGCCTACAATGGAGAAAAGAAAGTCTCTTCAACAAATGGTGCTGGGAAAACTGGACAGCCACATGCAAAAGATTGAAAATTGACCATTCTTTTTCACCACACACCAAAATAAACTCAAAATGGATCAAAGACCTAAAGATTAGGCCTGAGACAATAAGTCTTTTGGAAGAGAATATAGGCAGTACACTCTTTGACATCAGTTTCAAAAGAATCTTTTCGGACACTGTAACTCCTTAGTTGAGGGAAACAATAGAAAGAATAAACAAATGGGACTTCATCAGACTAAAGAGCTTCTTCAAGGCAAGGGAAAACAGAATTGAAACAAAAAAACAGCTCACTAATTGGGAAAAAATATTTACAAGCCACTTATCCGACAAAGGGTTAATCTCCATAATATACAAAGAACTCACACTGCTTAACAACAAAAAAACAAACAACCCAATCAAAAAATGGGCAGAGGACATGAACAGACATTTCTCAAAAGAAGATATGAATATGGCCAATAGACACATGAAAAGATCTTCATCATCGCTAATCATCAGGGAAATGCAAATCAAAACTACAATAAGATATCACCTTACCCCCGTTAGATTGGCAAAAACATCCAAAACCAAGAACGACAAATGTTGGAGAGGTTGTGGAGAAAGAGGAACCCTCATACACTGTTGGTGGGAATGCAAACTGGTACAGCCACTATGGAAAACAGTATGGAGATTTCTCAAAAAGTTAAAAATAGAAATACCCTATGACCCAGCCATCCCATTACTGGGTATCTATCCTAAGAACCTGATAACAGATATCTCAAGAATCCGTTGCACCCCTATGTTCATCGCAGCATTATTTACAATAGCCAAGACGTGGAACCAGCCTACATGCCCAGAAACTGATGACTGGATAAAGAAGATGTGGTATATATACACAATGGAATACTACTCAGCCATAAAAAAAGACGAAATTGGCCCATTCACAACAACGTGGATGGACCTTGAGGGCATTATGTTAAGCGAAATAAGTCAGTCAGAGAAAGACGATCTCTATATGACTCCACTCATAGGTGGAAATTAGTATATTGAGAAGGAGATCTGATCGGTGGTTACCAGGGAAAAGGGGGGGTGGGGGGAGGGTACGAAGGGGGAAGTGGTGTACCCACAACATGACTAACAAAAATGTACAACTGAAATCTCACAAGCTTGTAATCTATCATAACATTAATAAAAAAAAAAAAAATTCATATTCTCAGGCCACACTCTGGACCTACCCAGGTCAGACATGATAAGGATGGGGCCAAGAAATCTGTATTTTCAACAAACACCACAGGCGATTCTGACTTGGAAAAGCTTTTTGTGGACATCCTGGCTCTGCCCTTGAAAGCTGCATCATCCTAGGCAAGCTGTTTAGTATTTCTCAGTCTCGATTTCCCAGAGCTGGAAAAATGGGGCTAATACCAGCTCTCTTGAAGAGGTAGGGTTAGTTGTGCAGATGAGGTGAGGCCCCAACCCATAGGCAACACTCATTAAGTAGTACTTATTGATAAATAAATGAAAAACAATAGGATATATAGCAGTATATGAGGAAGCCATTTGGTGTAAAACTAATTAGCCTGATCTTGTTTTTTCAAAAGTGCCTGATGTGGCCTGTTGAGCATGCATTGTACATCTTCTTTAAACATTTACTATGTCCCAAAGACAAGAACAGTGCCTGTAAAGATAGGGATGTAGCTTCCCCCTATATCAGCATTTCTTTAAAGATAAGCATCTTTTCCTGGAAACTAAGGATTAATTGTAGACCTGCTGTGCTCACCTTGTGACCACTGACCTGCTCACCACCAACCCTCTGTGCCAGGTAAAGCATCTTGTGACAGCAGTAAAAGAGATATTACTGTCATATATGCTCTTTGTTTCAAGATAGCATATAACCACTCTGTACACCCCACATTTTGGTGCCCTTCCTTCCTTGGAGAAGGAAGACCCCTGGCTAGTCCTCAGAAGTGGCTCATAATAAACTCATCCCAATTTTGATTTATGGATTGATTATGGATTATTTTCATCAACATTATTTATATTAGTGAACACGGCTGAGTTAATTTCAGGGGGTTGATGAGAGCCAGGAGGAAAAAAAAAAAGATAATGCTTTTACCCTGCAGAAAGTCCTTGCCTCTTAAATACAGTATCAGCACTCTTCCTGGGCCCTCTGTGCAGCTATTCCTTCTTTTCAAACTCCAAACTCCACAAACCTCTTCTCTTCCTATGGCTCCCTGTTAAATAAATCATTAGAAGATTGAAAGTTGGGGGCCTCCAGAGCCTCCCTCAGAATAGAGTGAAAAGCAGACACATGCTCCCTGGGAAAAAGGAGCAAAGTCCTACATTTGCAAAATGGTAAAAAATGAGTCATTTTGAAACCGAGAATGAAAGAGTTAAAATTTCACTGGATTAGGGTGAAACCGTGCCTGTACCCATGAGGTTGAGGTGGGAAGGAAAGTAACCTAGTTTCTGAGCTTGTTTTGCAGAAGAGTAGGAGGATGCTGATAAGAGAGCAGCTTGTTGACAGCCTCCCCGACCCATGCCTGACTAAACATCATGCAGAGGCACTGAGAAGCTGAAATAACTGATTGTAACTTTAGATGTCGCAATGTCACAGACTAAAAATCCACTGCATGCAACACATAGAACCTCCCCGAATTTGCACATGTGACCCATGAAGAAATATGAAACACAGTTGTGCCTGCACAGAGGACTCTCAGAACTTCAGCCCCTAAGGCCACATGAATGCTCCCCCTCCCCTACCTAAAACCCCCAATAAAAACCCTTGCTTGTAGCTTTTTGAGGAGTTTGAGATTACAGCATTAGCTGTCTGTTCTCCTTGCTCAGCACTTTGCAATAAAACTGCTACTTTCTTCCACTAAACCGGGGGTCAGAGATCGGCTTGCTGCATGATGTGTGAGCGAACCCACTTCTGGTTCGGTAACAATTTCATTTGTGGAAAATGAACACATCTGATCTTGCAAATGTTTCACCTGGGGGAAAGTAGTGTACACGAATTCACAAACACGCTTCTCCAGTACAAACAGTTCCCTGCTCCTCTGGGAGGCTGAAACAGTGAACCAGAAAGGTGGCAGCTTGGATCACTCAAGTCTAAAGAAAAGCAACATCACCAAGCAGGGACCCCAGGGGTAGGGGATGGGGTTCAGGAGGAACTCTCAGGGCTCATTTCCTTCATATTTAGCAAAGACCATCAACTCTTGGCACCCATCAATACCTTAGTAAGCCAAGCTAATGGAATCTAGACATCACCTTTCTGAGTCATCAAATGTAGCCCCTTCTGCCCACTATCTTTAGGAGGGTTTGTTGCGGAAGGCGGGACAAGGGAAGCTCTCCATTGAGCAGGGTGAATGGTCTACTTTTCTTTTTTCTTCTAGTTTATGGCTTTAAAATATTTATCAGTCAGGAATCCAATTAAACAAACATTAATTTGTGCTTGTTCTGTTTAAGGCATTGTACCTAGGGTTCCCAGCAATACCAAGTGGAATTTATTCCACTAATGTCACCACAGGACCAGGTAGAGAATTTGCCATGCCAAAATATGCCTCTTTGGCATAAGGGCTATTTGGGGCTGATGATTATTAAAAAAAAAAAACAAAACCCGGGAGACACAGGGAAACTCTAAAAACTTAGTAGAAGTGACCTTTTGTAAGGGAAATTTACATTTATAAGAGAAATCTCCATCTGTAAGGATGCCTCCCTTTCTGTGCCAGGATGGGGAAGATGACTCTAAATCTCTGGAAACTCTTATCAATGGAGAAGGTAATGACTTAAATCTGCATAACAACTTTACACTTGTTTATTATACTTTTCCCAGTAACCTCCCATAAATGACCCCATCTTAAACAATAGGATGTTAAAGCTATTTTTCAAGGGCTGTGAGCCACCCAGAAGCATGCAGAGAAAAGAAAATTTTGATCTACCAATCGAAACTCATCCTGCTACCACTTCCACATACCAGCCAGCCCTCCCTGCTCCCTTAAACCTTCCCCCATACTTTGGACAGGTGAGACAGATTTGAGAGCCTGGCCTCCTGTCTCCTTGTGGACTGATTATGCAGCAAAGCCTTTCCTCCCTCAAACACTGGTCTGCCACAGTGTCAGCTTCTGTGTGCATCGGGTGGTGAGCCCTTGCTCCGTAACACTAAGGCCCATTGGTGCCTGCTCTGTGCCTGATGGGTGTTGGCCCCACCTGGAGACAACCCAGAGGCCTCATCCCAGGTCTCTTACTCTGCCTGGAGGAATAACACAAGTGCTCAAGTCACTGGGACACAAAGCAGACTGAACTTGGATATCAAAAGCAAGCACAGAAAGCCTCAGAGCTCAAGCAGAAGGAACAGCACCTCAGCTATGACTCCCCTCGAAGCGTCAGGGAGGCAGCAGCTTGGGGGATTCTGAGAAAGGTGTGGGGTCTGCCGAATGGAGTTGTCACAGACTAGTTACCCCAAGGAACTCAAGGGTGGGTTGGGATATTTTAATTGTTTTTCCAAATTGTTTTTTTCCTTTTTTATGTTAAGGAGATGCAATCACCAACCTCCCTGAACCAGACCAAGCCTCACCTGGAGAGCTATGCCTATGACCTTTGACTTGTCTTTAACGCTAAGATCTCTCCAGGAGGAGCTTAGGCCTGATTGCCATAACGTGGAGTGCATGTGGAAGCATGTTTTCCTACTGAGCTGCGCAGGCGGGCACCACCTCTCCCTTTTGGAATATTCATTGCCCATCAGAAATAAATGTTCCTGCTTCCCTCTGTTCGGGGATGCCATAACTCTGGAAATGATTCCATGTGGTCTCCTATTTGCTGCAAATACACTTTACCTTGTGAGACAATTTCTTCTGGGGGAGAGTCGGATTTAACTTGCCAGGAGGGAACCTAGTTCAATTTTGGTAACAGATGGGTGCAGGAAACAGGACAAGTCACACAAAGAAGCCAGAAGGTAGGCAGGAAATCACTGGACATGTGTAGAAGAGCAAGTGACACCACTGGTGGGCACAGCCTGGGAACAGGAGTAGTGTGGGGGACTGGAATTGGCCACCCCAAGATCTGTCTCTTTGCCATGAGGATTGTTTGGGGTTGGTTACTTTTAATAAACTGAAGATAGGAAGGCAACTCTGAGGAGTGGAATTTGCTTGCCCTTTGTTAGGAGACATTTACATTGTAAAGGAAATCTCCATCTGTAAAGGTGTCTTCCTCTCTGTACCAGGAAGAAGGGGGGATGACCTTATCTCTAGAAACTCTTATCAATGCCAAAGGCAAGGACTTAAATCTGCATCTTTTTTACTGTACTTGTCTGATAATCTCCTGTAACTGACTCCCCCCACTGCCAACATCCTCCTTTGTCTTTAGCTGAGGATGCTATTTAAGGTGGTGGCTTCAGCCATTTTGGTGAGTTGCTCAGGTTGCCTGAGCCTCTCTCATGTATAGATGTTATAAAGCTTTGTTTAATTTTCTCCTGTTATTCTGTCTGATGTGAATTTAATTCGTTCTCTGGCCAGAAGGACCCAGAGTGGGTAGATGATATGTCTTCCTCCCCTACAGCAGAAATGGGGCTTCACAGGTGGGCAGGGGTGTCTGGCAGAGGGGACCTCCGTGAGAACAACAGCTACAGCATAACAGCACTGAGAGAAGCAGGGAGGGCCACTGTCAGACTCAAGGTTGGGAACACCACTCTGGGGGGCCTGAGAGGGCAGAGGTGCTGTGGGAGACACCGAAGGAGATTGGGTTCACTTAAGGAAAGAGACCTCATGGACACTCTTACCAGGAAAACAGATTCTGCAGTTGTTCAGTACATAGCGACTGGAAGCATGGAGGTGGGAGCGGGCCTACCAGGGGTCAGATCTGAATGGTTTGGGGGCTTCCAGTCTTGAGTAAAGGGAAGGCTTTTATATATGCACCCTATGCTCATGCTTGTGCACAGAGGATGTGATGTGTGACTGAGGCCCGACACCTGTGACCACAGCTCCTTGGAGATGAAACACAGAGCCTAGCATGGGACACAGTCAAAGGCTGACAACAGCATCTGAAAGTCCTAGCAATGTTTTCTACCATGACTCTTAAAGGTCTCTGGACCCATCCCTCCCCAGGAGTCCACATAGCAAGTGGACTAGACATTGTTAGGAGTTCTTCAGACCCAGAAGAACTGAACTACAGCTCTTCTGCTTGAACTTACATCAGTTTTCTTCCTTGCCCAGCTCCTCAACTCCACATGTCCTGCTGAGAACCATTTGGCTCAAGCTGGGAGCACATGTTCAACTTTGCATACCAGTCCCCCTTCTGGTATTGCAAGGCCATTCCTTATTCCCACCATGCAGGTCCTTGCACATGCTGTTCCATCCACTGAAATGTCTTTCCCACTCTTCTCCTGCTCAGAAAATCATTCTCCTCCTGCAGGGCTCGGTTCCAACGTCACCTGCCTTGAAAAACACTTTCCTGACAGTGTACCACATAGAACACTGAGGCAGGGGGTTGTGGGGAATGGCCCTCAAGCTATCTTCAGGGCAGAAATCTTGCCACCACGTGGGTTCATTCATCCTACATACATCTCCCAGCACCCATTCAAGGGAGGAACCTGGCTGGGAGCCAGTGCCTCCATCAAACATCCCAAAGACTTGCCCCATCCCACCCAGCCTGGTCCCAGGGGCTGTCAGAGCTGAGAAGCTTCTGGTCCTAGATGGATCAGAGCCTAGACAAACTGGACACCACCAACAGTCCTTGACGGGAAGGAACAGCCACCAAGGTGGGGTGACCTCCTCAAAGGTCATTCTAGAACCGGGAAAGACTTTGCAGTGAACTGGCATTATCGTTCCAGGACACCGAGCCAGAAGACAGAGCACAACCAAGGTCCCTGGGCACGGGCCAGGGCCAGGAGAGGCAGGGGAGCAGGGCTCTGAGATGGCGAGACCCCATCAGAGAGAAATCAAAGTGCATGGTTTCCTTGAAGCCCCCTGCTCCCAGGATGCAATGCATGGACAGAGTCTGACAACACGCATACCTGACACTCAGGGAGCTGTCTCTTTCAGACCTGCAATGAGAGAGAACATACTTAGAATGCTGGTACCCACCGGGACAGGAGACCCACTTGAGGACACAAGATGTGCAGACCCATGAGGTCCCCAGCTACTCTGGGATCTCTCTCCAGCCTCAGCAGACTGCCCCCAGGGTGGCATTTTGACATTCTTTGGACCTGGAACTCCACCCTGAAAGCCACCTCCTCCTGGAAGCTTTAGGGCTCCTTTCCCAGCCCCTTCCACTGCCCATCACCTTGACTGAAATTGTTTGCTCAAGATCTGAACATCCCAGGAGGTGAGGAGCAATCCAAGAGGGACAGCCTATGGCTCCAGAACACTGTGCCCCGGGCTCCGTGTGGCAGCAGTTGAATGAATGAATGGACGGATGAGTGGGGGTGGTGCGGCTGGCCACACACATCCCCTATTTGGTATTTCCAGCATGTTTCCTCACTACCAGCTCTATTTTCAAGTACCCAGAGATCAATTACACTGCTTTACAAAGCAGACAAGCCTGAATGTCAAGAAACTGGACAATTAGATCGTATCACACACACTTGAACTTTCACGTGGACTGTGAAATACATAGCCTCTATCACCAGTGATGCCTTCCCATTCTGTAAACAGAAGGAAAGGGACTTTGGGGTTAAACTACATGCCACTGACAGCTAAAGCCATGGTTGGGCTTCCTGGGCCTGAAGCAACAAAGGACTTCGAGCAAGCACATTCAGGAGTCTAATCCCTGGACATCCCAAATTGTATTTTATTGCCAGATAAATAAAAACACACTTAACCTAAAGTCAGCCAACTTTTCTTTTGGTAAACCGCCTTTTCAGTAATCGTACAAACTAGCTGCATGGCCCCATCAGCACATAAAGCCCAGGGGATGGCTTCTCCCACTGAACCATCTCTGCTGATCACAGGAGGCCATCCTGTGCCCCTTTGCTATGTCTGCTGTGTCCGTGACAGTGTTATTCAGGTTGTCTTTCAAGCTAATTGACAGTGCGGTGCAGGATAGTCTCCCTAGGATACCATAAAGCAGTTGTCAGCTGTTTTGAAGGCTCTGGCTGTCCACCGCTCTCACCACAGCTACACAACGCCTGCCAGGGCCACAGGCCACCTCTGTCTCACCACAGGTGTGAACTTGGAAATAACATGAGTGACGATAATGATGAGTGCCACTCCTGGACTGGGCCCTGACACATGTTATTAATGATTTTCATGGCAACCTGGCAGGTCCAGCATGGTCCTCACTGCATAAAAGAGGGACTGAGGCTCCTTGAGGCTGTATAACTGCCACAGTCACGTGACCAGCCAGTGCCAAGACACATGTTGAACCCAGATTTGCCAACTCTACCCACTCCACTCACTTCCTGATGGAAGGTGGCCATCGGGGGCTTGCAAGTGCTGATAATATTTGGCTCCTGATCCAAGTACTGGCTACCCACATGCCATATTGTGACTTATGAGAAATAAATTATTTGGTCATTCAGATGACCAAAATATATTTCTTGTATATATTTGGTCTTCATCTATGGTTCCTGGCTTACAGCTCCCAAAGCCCTTTGAATTTCCTGAGAGAGAAGAGCAATGGGAGCATCTTTTGTTATAATATTGGGTCTCTTGTTCTCCATTCCTAAAACTGCTTCAGAGCCATAAAAGTGAAATGGGTGTCTCATTATTGATAACAAGCCTCTTTCTACCACAGCTGGGTTTATGTTAATGACGTGACTTTTGGAAAGCACCTAAGGATGAGGGCTGGTTGCCAGACGAAGCAAGTCTGATTAGAGAGTTGGACTTTTCAGTCCCACCCCCTGATTTCTGGGAGGGGAGGGGGCCGGAGGTTGAATCAATACACCAATGGCCAATGAGTTAATCAATCATGCCTACATAATGAAGCCTCTATAAAAACCCAAAACCCAAAAGAGGTTCAGAGAGTTTCCAGGTTGGTGAACTAGAATGCTTCGATGTGCCACCATGCCGGACCCCAAACTCCACAAGCACAGAAGCTCCTTTGTTAGGAACCTCACGTTATGCATCTCTTCTTCTGGCTGTTGATTTGTATCTTAATATCTAATGCAATAAACCAGTAATCTAGTGAGTAAACTGGTTTCCTGAGTCCTGAGAGCCACTCTAGCAAATTAATCAAATCCAAAGAGGGGGTCATGCCAACCTCTGATTTATATCCCGTTAGTCAGAAGCACAGGTGACAACCTGGGCTTGCAATTGGTATCTGAAGTGGCAGCACTCTTGTGGGACTGAGCCCTCAACCTGTGGAATCTGATTCTGTTTCTAGCAGAGAGTGTCAGAATTGAGTTGAATTGTCAGGTGTCAGAGAATTGCTTAATGGTGTGGGAACACTTGCCCCCTAAACACATGCCAGAATTGCATACCAGAATCTTTACCAGGTGAGCACACAGTGTGAAAACGCACCCTGCCACACACTTAGGACACAAGCATTTTTCAGTGTGTGTGCTATTCTATAAAAAATTTGAAAAAAGATATGAAAGGGGGAAGGATGAAGGGGCATAGATGACATGAGATTAGCTATAAGCTGATAACTGTTGAAGTTGTGCACATGGGGAGGGGGTGGTCATTATACTGTTTTGCCTACTTTTATGAATATCTGAAATTTTCCACAAGAAAAAGCTGAAAAAACAAAGCACAAGATAAGTGAATTTGGATGCATGCACTACTGGACTCTTGCTAAGTGGCAGGTGGTGAGTAGGGCACATGATAAACCACGGCTTCTCTGAGGTAGTCTCAGAGAGGCTGAACAAACCACTCTCCTCTCACAGCCACGCTAAAGAGCTGGAGTCAGATCAGATCCATGGTCATGATCATGGCACCTGATGTCTGGGTAAGAGCCCCATCAGAGAATCTGACCAAAGCTGTGGACCTTGCTCCAGAAAAAAGCACACACTCGATTGCAACTCCAGCCATGGAGAGTCCTATGCACTGGCCACAGAGGAATGAGCCACAGACTCATGAGCATTTGGGACAGCTGGCCTTGATGTTTACAGCTTTGGTGTGCTCCCGCCCTGTGTCTTAAATACTTGGGGTTGTGTTGGCTTGGGGAAAGAGCTGGCCAATATGTGCTTTAAGGACAAGAAGATATATAGCCCAGGAAGTGATGCCCAACATAAAAGGGGGTGCGTTGCCTGCAGCATGTGGCCAAGACAAGGTCTGTGTGGTCAGCAGGGGCCAGGTGGGGGGGAAATGAGGAGAGTGTGGTCAAAGGGCACATAGCTGCAGTTAGGTAGGATAAATAGTCTAGAGATCTAATGTGCAGCACGATGATTATAGTTAACAATGCCATTTCATAAACTGGAAATTTGCCAAGAATAGACTTCAGGTGCTTGCAGCATGAAAAATAGAGACAACAATGTAAGGAGATGGACATGTTAATTAGCTTTATTGCCCGCAACTATTTCACTATGTATGTGTATGCCAACAGATGTTGTACACCTTAAATATATATCATTTTTATTAAAAAAAAAAAAAAAAGATGAAGGGCCAGCCTGCTGGTGCAGCGGTTAAGTTTGCACATTCCGCTTTGGCGGCCCAGGGTTCACGCGGTCAGATCCCAGGTTCGGACATGGCACTGCTTGGCAAGCCATGCTGTGGCAGGCGTCCCACATATATAGTAGAGGAAGAAGGGCCCAGATGTTAGCTCAGGGCCAGTCTTCCTCAGCAAATAGAGGGGGATTGGCAGCAGATGTTAGCTCAGGGCTAATCTTCCCACCAAAAAGTTTTAAATAGTAAAAAAAAAAAAAAAAAGATTAGGTCTGTCAAATGAACAGCCAGTAGCTGTACCTGGACTCTGTGACTTCCATGATGGCAGAAATGACACTCCTGCCAGGTTCAGGCCCAACTTTTAAAAGTACTGGCAACTTTTCCTTTCTCACTCTTGGAAACCAGCCACCACACTGTGAGGAAGCCCACACGGCCAGCCACACGGAAGAGGACTGAGGCCCCTGGCCATCAGCCCTACCCTGAGCTCCCAGCTGTCAGTCAGCATCAACTTGCCAGCCATTGTGAGCAAGACCTCAGCTGATGTCACGTAGGGAAGTGAAGAGTTGTGCCCCTAGGCCCTCCCCAACTGTGAAGTCTTGAGTAAATGATGATTCTCGTTTTAAACCACTAAGTTAGGGGTGTTTTGTTACACAATGATAGATAACCAAAACACTACCTCATCCCTTGCTCCATGCATGCTCCAGTTCTTCAAATTCCCCTCACCCCACTACAGACTGAATGTTTGTGTTCCCCCGAATTCATATGTTGAAGCCCTAAGCTCCCAGTGTGGCCCTATCTGGAGATGGGGCCTGTGAGGAGGTGCTAAAGGCTAAATTAGGCTGTAAGTGTGGGGCCCTAACTCAGTAGGACTAGTGCCTTAAAGAGGAAGAGACACGGGAGCTCTCTCTCCGCCATGTGAGGACTAGGGGAGGTACCAGCTAGGAAGAGGTCCCACCAGCAACGCACCCTGTCAGACATTGATCTGGGACCTGCAGCCTCCATAAGTGGGAAAATGAATTTCTGTTGTTTGTGCAGCCCAGTCTGTGGCACTGTGTTGTGGCAGCTGAGCAGATGGATCACCTCCAGCCTCAAAGGCCCTGCACACTCCTTCTCCTGCCTGGAACACTCCAGGTAGTTAATGCCTGCCATTGGTCACTCTCAGCAACTGTGTTTCTAATGCAGGGGGCATCGCTGACAGCCCTCCACACACTTGGCCAGGCCTCCCTCCCTGTTCATCCCTCTCTGAGCATCCTGACCCTCCCACAGCACAGGCCGGTCTGCAGCTGAGATTTCTGGAAGGCAGCTGCCCCTCCCTGAGCTCAGCACAGGACCTGCACACATAAGTGCTTCATTTTAGAAAAGACAGCGGCACTGCCCAGGAAGGTCAGAAAACCTTTTGACACAGAAGTTCTACTCCTAAGTCTAAATGCCAGTGAAGCGTGGGACACGGCCTGGGGCAGTGTGCTCCTGGAGCCCCGAGCTGGAATGGGCCCAGTGTGTCTCAACAGGAGAATGGATGAATGTGGCCCATCCACACAAGGGACGCTAAACAGCCACGGGAATGCATATGCCCTGGCCACCCCCAGAAGTGGAGTGAGTTGCCCAGGCAGCCAGTCCCCAAAGAGGGCACACACCACAATCCAGGTGAATGAAGAAAAATGGGCAAAATGCAACACCTCAGCTGAGTGGTGCCCAATGGGGAGTGAGACTATGAGGCCAAGACTGTCACAAAAGTCAGGGCACCAGTCACTCCAGGGAGAGGGGTTGGTGTCAGGAGGGACACGAGTGCTTCTGGGCTGCTGGAAATGTCTCATTTACTGACTTGGGTAGTGAATACAGATGTCTACACTACATGAATCTTTAAACTGTATACACACACACACACACACACACACACATCCAAATGAATGCATAAGTATTTTGTGTGCATCTTCTGAGTGTAGAAGTCACAACTTTTAAATGGAAAAATGAGCAATCGTTCACCAAAGCGATGGGTTATTATTTTAAAAAAGGGGAGAGAGCTCACACTTTTCTCCATGAACATTCAGGCCTGTTGTCACAGGTGGACCACCTGGCCTCCCCTGGCAGCGCCCAATCTCCCCTGTGCTCTTGCCAGCAGCAAATAAGACCCAAAGCAAGTAGTTTCCAGCAATGCGTGTTCCAGCTGGCTAAACGTAAACCCTAAATGTTCTAGGACATTGGATTCCCTGTCCAGAAAGTTCAATTGGCCATCAGTGCCTGCCACATTGACCCCTGTACTGGCAGGTGACAGAAGACCAGAATGGCCAGCGGAAACTTGTGCTGTCTTCTTGCCTCAGGGGACAGGGACAAGGTGCAGACAACCCTCTGTCAGCTGGATGACTCTCCAAAGCCATTCTCAGGAAGTCAGAAGGAAAGCAAGCCACAGATGGTGAGGAAGGATGGTCCAGGAGCAGCGGGAGAGGGTGCTTCTTCCTTGTTCTGTTTTCCATTTCATCACAGCTGTGCAGAAGGAAAGCAGGCAGGGGCGGTGCATGCGTGAGTGTGTGTGTGTGTGTACCTCAATCTTAATCTCCATCTCCTTCTTTCCCCCTGGGAAGCCAGTTGCCCCGCCTGTGAGCGGCCCTGTGGAGAGGTCCATGTGGTGAGGCATCAGGTCCTCACCAGTCACCAGCCACACACGTGAGCTTACAGGTGGATTTCCCAGCCCTGGGACAATATGGCCCGAGCCGACATTCTGACTGTGACCTCATGAGAGCCCTGAGTCAGAGCCACCCAGCCTTGCTGCTCCTGGTCTCCTGACCCACAGAGACCAAGACAACAAACATTTGGTGCTGTAGGCTCTAAGCGTTGGTGTCGTTTGTCACACAGCAATAGACAGTCTCCTCCTCAGAGCCTCTCCACCATCCCCTGCGTGGTAGCCTTCACTCTCGGCCCCCTGAAACCGTCTCATGTCTGTTTACTGTCTCTGTCTTCCTTGTTAGGAGGAAACCTCCATAACGACAAGGGATTTGTAGGGTTCCCAGTGCCAAGACAACACAGAGGCCCCTTGATAAATGGCTGAGGTGCAGCAAGGCAGCAAACCAGGAGCCCCATGGTTCTGGGATGTCCTGTGTCTGAGAGGTTGGAACATGCCAGGGAACAAGCAAGACCCTGAGTCAGACCTTCCCAGCCTCAGCCCCAGCCCTAAGCGACCTCAGAAATCACTCAACCTGTAGGAGCCTTGGTTTCCTCATCTGTGGATTGGGAATGATAGTAACAATTAGCCCCCAAGAATGTTGTAAAGAGGCAAGGCACGTGCCTGGCATGGAGTAGTTGATCAATAAAGCTCCTCCTCTCACCACCTGCCTGAAGGTGTAATATGAGGATGTGAGCTCCCTGCTGCTAGGCTGCTGGACGACTGCTCAAGGGCAGACCTACAGTGTGAGGAGGGCAGCTGACATCTGTCACAGATGATGCATCCCCATGTACCAGAGCCAGCATTCTCGTGCAACAAGTAGAGTAGGCTCCAGGAGACTGTTTGTTGTGTGAACCCATGAGAAAGCTGGCTCCAACCTCACATACTAACAGTAACACACAGCAAAGCCCCATTTAAACCAAAGACAGCACATTCAGAGGATGCCCTTGAACCCCATGGAGTATCATCACCAGTTCCAGGGCAGAAGGAGCACTGAATGATGTGGGGAGAAGAGGGAGAGAGGGGCCAGGCAGAACCCATGGGTGGATGACACCTGTGTGTACACGCAGTCCTGGCCTCAGCACGGGTGGGGCATCGGGCAGCTGAGAGTGTCCTGGAGCCCTTTGGTTTTCTGCCCAGGAGGATGAGACCCAGGAACAGGATGACTTTCCAAACTGGAGTAAACAGATGCGAGGTCACAGAAGCAGCTTCACACTTGTTAATTCATGGCGCAGGAGACTGTCCCCAGCAGGTCTTCCAGAGCCAGGACGAGGCTTTACATGTGCACATGCTTAGGCCATGGACGCCTTAGCTTGTGTAGTGCCAGATGCAGAACTGGAGAGAAGGATGCTGGAGCAAGGAGTTTATCTGGAAGGCAAAGGCAGGAGGGTCGGGAAGTGAGAGAAGGAAGAGATGGTGGCTAGTAATAGCTACTATCAAGGGACCCACCACTGTGGGGGCCCCCCAGTCTGGACACCCACTACTTTGGGCAACAGAAGCTGGGTCCACCAGAGAGCCCTGGCAGCCAGTGCAGAGCATGCCACTCAGAGCTCTCCCACCCAAAGGTTGAGCAGCTCCTGGGGACAGCAAGACCCCACACTTCAGCCTGTCACACAGGGGTCCAAGGAATCTCCAGCCGTAAAGAAAGTCCCCAGGCAGAGAAGTGCTGGCAGCTGGAAGTCAGGCCAGCATGTACTGAGGAGGCTAGGGCAAGGGGCTCTGATAGCTAGTGCTCCCGGGACTAAGAGAGCCTCCTGCTGTCCTTATTGTAACACAATGGATAACTGAGCCTGCATGTGGCCTTCGGAAGGTCAAGGGTGCAAGAGATCATTTTTGTCACTCTTATTTCACTTCTCTGGTGAACCCTGCAAGTTGACTCATTCAATATGTGTGTCAATCCCTCCTTCTATGCTTGACTGCATGTGAGTCTCTGGAAAAGCTGAAATCTACATTTCCCTGACTCCTTTGCAGCTAGGGTCCTGCCAGTGGCCTCAGTTCCTCTGGATAGATGCCTGCCCAGATTTAAAAGGTGGAAGTGAGCAACCCAAGGTGGGGGAGGATGGGGCTCCTGGCTGGCAGGGAACAGAGGGGTCTGGTTCTCCCACAGCAGCATGTTCCAGTGTCTGGGCCTGAGCATCACAGGCAGTGGTGTTTCCAGGGCAACAGTCTAGGGAGGGGTTAGTGACTGTCCAGGTGATTGTTAGTGTTGTCTCTGGCCATGGGGCATCCAAGCTTGGTCCCCTGGTAGTCCTGAAATCTCAGTCCTAACACCCATGAATAAATTCCCCTCTGCTCAAACCAGAAAGAGTGGATTCTGTTGTTTGCAACTAATCACTGTGACTGACACAAATTCAGATCCTGAAGTCACCTCTATTTGTCTTGTGTGAAAAAAATACAGGAAAGCTTAAGAAAAACAAGTAGAAGTCATCTGTAAGATTTACCCTCTGAGCGAAGTTTTAGGTACACAATCCAGCACTATTAACCAGAGGTGCTCTGTTATACAATAGATCTCTAGGACTTACTCATCTTGAGTAACAGAGACTGTACCCTTTGACTGATACCTCTCCATTTCCCCTTTCCTCAGGCCCTGGCAACCACAATTCTACTCTCTTCTTCCATGAGTTTGACTAGTTCAGATTCCTCATGTAAGTGGTATTATGTAGTATTTGTCCTTCTATGTCTGGCTTATTTCACTTAAATTAACGTCCTCCAGATTCATCCAAGTTGTTGCAAATGGCAGGACTTCCTTCTTTTTCAAGGCTGAATAATCCACTGTGTGTGTATACCACATTTTCTTTATCCAGTCATCAGTTGATACACATTTAGGTTGCTTCCAAGTCTTGGCTCTTGTGAATAATGCCCAGTGAACATGGGAGTGTAGACATCTCTTTGAGATCTTGATTTCAATTCCATTGGGTATATACCCAGAGTGGGATTGCTGATCATTTGGTAGCTCTATTTTTAATTTTTTGTCTGGCCTTGGTGTCAGGGTAATGCTTGCCTCATAAATGAGTTCAGAAGTGTCCCTTCTTCTATTTCTTTTGAAGAGTTTATCAGGGATGGGTATTAGTTCTTCTTTAATGGTTTGGTAAAATTCACTTGTGAAGACATCTGGTCCTGAGCACACATTTTATGTTATTGATGTCACAATTCACATTTTTTATATTGTGCATCAATTACTAGGGTTTTTTTAGTTATAGTTATTCCTAATACTTTCGTCTTTCAACTTTTATACCAGGGTTAAAAGTGATTTATGCACCACCATTACAGTATTACATTGTTTTATATTTGTCTATGTATTTACCTTTACCAGTAAGATTTATACTTTCATATGCTTTTTTTTTTTTTTAAATTTTTTTTTTAAAGATTTTATTTTTTCCTTTTTCTCCCCAAAGCCCCCCATACATAGTTGTATATTCTTCGCTGTGGGTCCCTCCAGTTGTGGCATGTGGGACGCTGCCTCAGCGTGGTCTGATGAGCAGTGTCATGTCTGCGCCCAGGATACGAACCAACGAAACACTAGGCCGCCTGCAGTGGAGCGCGCGAACCTAACCACTCGGCCATGGGGCCAGCCCCCTACTTTCATATGCTTTTGTGTTGCTATTTAGTATCCTTTCATTTCAACTTGAAGCACTTTTCATAAGACAGGTGTAGTGGTAACAAACCCCTTAATTTTTGTTTCTCTGGGAAAGTCTTTCTCTCTCCTTCTTTTTTTTTTTTTATTATTTTTTTAAATTTTTTTTAATTATTTTTATTTTTTCCTCTTTCTCCCCAAAGCCCCCTGGTACATAGTTGTGTATTCTTCATTGTGGGTTCTTCTAGTTGTGGCATATGGGACGCTGCCTCAGCGTGGTCTGATGAGCAGTGCCATGTCCGCGCCCAGGATTCGAACTAACGAAACACTGGGCCGCCTGCTGCGGAGCGCGTGAACTTAACCACTCGGCCACGGGGCCAGCCCCTCTCTCTCCTTCTTTTTAAAAGTTTTGCCAGGTATACTATTCTTGGTTGGTAGATTTTTTTCTTTCAGCACCTTAAATATATCATCCTACTCTTTCCTGACCTTCAAGGTTTCTCTTGAAAAGTATGCTGATAATCTTATAGGGTTCCCTTGTATGTGATCAGTCATTCTTCTCTTGCTGTTTTCCAAATGCTCTATTTCTCTTTGAATTTTGACAATTTAATTAATGTGTCTTGGTGTGGACCCTTTTTAAGTTCAACTTATTTGGGGTCTTTTGGGCTTCATGAACCCGGATGTCCATTTCTCTCCCAGGTTTTGCAAAGTTTTCAGCTATTATTTCTTTAAGTATACTTTCTGCCCCTTTCTCTTTTTCTTCTCCTCCTGAAACACCCATTATGTTATATTGGTTTTCTTTATGATGTCCCATAAGTCTTATAGTCTTTCTTCATTTTTTTCATTCCTTTTTCTTTTTGCTCCTGACTATATAATTTCAAATAACCTGTCCTTGAGTTTACTGATTCATCCTTCTGTTTGATCAAGTCTGATGCTGAAGCTCTCTACTGAATTTTTCAGTTCAGTCATTGTATTCTTTAGCTCCAGAATGCGTTTGTTTAATTCTCTATCTGCATGCTCTTGTAGCTCACTGAGCTTGTTTAAAATGACTGCTTAGAATTTTTTGTCGGGCAATCTGTAGATCTCTATTTCTTTGGGGTCAGATTCTGGAGCTTTATTTTGTTCCTTTGGTGGTATCATGTTTCCCTGATTCTCTGTGATCCTTGTAGCCTGTGTTGGTGTCTGCACGTTTGAAGAAGTAGTGACCTTGTCTAGACTTTATGGACTGGCTTCAGGAGGGAAAGACCTTCACCAGGCAGCCTGGTTAGAGGTTCTGGGGATCTCTCAAAGCTTTTCTATAGATGTGCCCACTCCACTCTTCTAACTCCCTCTAGGGGGTGAGGGGTAGTCTTAGGACTGTATGCCTGTTCCCTATCCCACAAGAGCCATGTCAAGAGCTGAGAGTCACCCATCCCTTTTCCCTAGGGCAGTGCACTGAGATGCCAGTACAATGGGCACAAGTTCCACTTCTGTCCCTCCCTCCTGAGAGAACAGTCTCAGGGTTGTGGCCTTCTCCAAATCTGCAGAGTCAAGTTGGTTGCTGAGATCCCTGCTGGCTACTGTGATGCATGTGCCATCTGTGGGAGTGTGCGGGGCACCATCTGTGGGGCATTGTGGTTTTGGGGCACAAGCTCTGGTTGCTATGAGTCTCTGTACTTTTCTTTGTTCTTAGCTGCTCCAAGAAGATCTAGCCATGGTGATTCGCTCAGTGTTCTAGGTGCATCAACACAAGCAGGCCTTTTGGACATTGCCCCAAAAGGGTGGGGAGCCAAACCCTCACTTGCTCTTTCTGCTATGAAAGAAGCAGGCTAGAGGATCTCTCTTGGCTCTGACTTTTGTCAGCCTCAGGGAGGGGTGATGTGAGCCAAGTGAAACTGCTCTTGTTACCCTTTTCAATGTGACCAATCTTGGATTCTGTGGTCCACTGGGGTGCTGGAACCTCTCAACTGGACTCTGGAGCTCTCACAAAGGTATTTTTGTCTGTAGATGGTTGTCAGATCAGTGTTTCTGTGGGGAATGAGGGTGGGGACTCCTATTCTGCCATCTTACTGATATCAGAACCCCCCTCCAGCCACTCTAACACTGTGCCCTCAGAACAAAACCCAAAATCCACCCACAGCCTACGGGGCCTGAAGGATCTGGCTCTGCTCACTTCTCCAGCTTCCTCAACTTACAACTTCCCCCTGGCTTATCCTGCTCCAGTCACATATCTTCCATCACATCCGTCACACAGCCAAGCTCCACAACTCTGGCATCTTGTTAATTCTTATTCCCTCTGCCTGGAAGATCTTCTCCTGGCTGTTCATTTTATTGGCTCCCTCTCATCTATCAAATCTCACTTTAAATGTCAACTCCTAGGACAGGCTCTCCTTGTATCCCCCACCTGAACAGCCCTCCCAACCCACCCATGATCTTCTACCACATTATCCCATCTTCCTTCAGCCTACTTGTCACAATCTGAGATAATCTCATTTGTCCACTTGTTTATTGTCTGTCTTCCCCAGAAGAATGTCGGCTCCAAGAGGCAGGCAGTGTGTCTGTCTTGTTTATGACTATATTCCTTGCCCAGTCCCTGCAAAGTTCTTTTAAAATGTTATTTTAAATCATAGCATAACAGTTGATGTATAATGTGCCATACTTGACTTTACACTTTACTATTTATGAATATGTCATAGTTTCTGATTATAAGTAATACTGCAATGAATATCTTTGTGCATAACATTCTTTGTCCCTGCCTCTGATGATCTGGTTAAGTAATAGTCTTGGAAGTGGAAATACTGGATCAAAGAGCACGAATATTTTTAAGGCTCCTTCATACACATTGACTCACTGCATTCCAGAAGGTCTGAACTCAAGACCTAGCATACGTCCTACCATTCCTGAATGTGAGGGCTCAGAGACAAGTCTTTTAGATTGGTGGTGCATGTGAATCATCTGGGGGTCTGATTAAAATTCAGTGTTTTTCTTTTTGAGGAAGAGTAGTCCTCAGCTAACTACTGCCAATCCTCCTCTTTTTGCTGAGGAAGACTGGCCCTGAGCTAACATCTGTGCCCATCTTCCTCTACTTTATATGTGGGATGCCTACCACAGCATGGCTTGCCAAGCAGTGCCATGACTGCACCTGAGATCCAAACTGGTGAACCCTAGGCCGCTGCAGTGGAACATGCTCACTTAACCGCTGAACGACCAGCCGGCCCAAAATTCAGGTTTTGAAGCAAGAGGTCTGGAGAGGAGCTGGAGGCGCTCATTTCTAACTAGCTCCCAGGAGAATTCCTCCAGAGGCCTCCATCCTGATAACATTCTTGCCTGCTCCTTCTTATCTGTGTCTGGGCTCTGTACTCACACAGCCCCTGGGCATCTGTGCCTCTGCCCAACCCTCAGCCTTCCAGGCCAGCAGGAACCCTGTGCTTGTTTCCACTCTGCGTGCCTTGGGCACTGTCTCCAGTTGGCTCTCAGCTGCAGGTTCTGTAACCCCTGATGTTATCATATGTGGCTCTTAGGGGTTTTGAGTTGGGTTTTTCACCAGTTGTAGGGTAAACTTATCCCTTCAGATCCCAGGATGCTCCACTGCCCTGGGTGGGGTAGTGGACATCTGTGCCTATTTTTCCTGCCTGTCCTCTCCCTCTATCTCATCTCATGCCACCAATATCTCTTTTTTCCTTTGAAGATCCCCTCTAGCCTTTCCTAGTCCATGTGGTTTGAGGGAAGATAACCGTCTATATACCAGAATCACAAGGTAAGCATATGACATAGATGACAAAGGCCCCTCTCCTTTGTTTCAGTAACCAGTCTGAGGATGGGCACGTGACCTGGGCCCAGCAAACCCATGCTAGGACTTGCAACAGAAGTCCTATGAATGAGACGCTCTTTCCCCTTTGAGGGGCTGCCAGGGTGACTACGTGCAGCAAACTGACAGAAGAGTGAGGCCAACTTGGAAAGCAGAGCTAAGGTAACTCCTGATGACGTAATTTGAGCCCCCAGGTCAAACCAGATCTGGTGCTGACTTGATTTGGATGGGATAGTGCACAGCGGAGCTAGGACCAAAGCCATCGAAGTTTGCAAAGCACTAGCTTGGGCACTGATGCTCGTGTGTGTCAGTGTGTTCAACACAAACTAAGGAGGGAAGAAGACTCCAGAAAGAGAAACCCCAAGAGTGTGCACACACACGGGCATGTGGACACACAGAGAGGCCAGACCAGTGCAGATGATGGTGGGTGCTTGTTCCCAACAAGGAGGAGTGCTGGTCAAGTCGAATAGGGGGTTATACCATGTTACTGGCATCTTTGCATGATACATAATCAGTTTTCAGACAAGAATAAAAATAAGAGACATGTTAGGCAGCTATTAAGTAGTTTAATGGGTGCCTGAGTCAAAACAGCATTTCAATATGGTACAGTAGCCTATTTGGAGTGTTTAAAAAGCCTCGTACCACTCATCTCACCCGAGGAAGAAATTCTCAGTGTTGTTATTATGATGCATGTACAGGGCCTTCAAAAGCACCATCTCCTGGGATCCATTGGAGGAGAGGTGGCTGGGTCAAGGTCACATAACCTGTCAGTCAAGGGCAGATACATGGATGAAGGTTTTCTTGCTTAAAACTCTGGCATCAGTAGAGGCAGGTTCCTGGGAAGCTGCAGAAGCTGAAACCACAGGGCTCCTCACTTGTGCAGGCCCCTTCTTAGATCCCTAATTCTGGGTTCTTTTTCTCAAAAAGCTCTACCCAAAAACCTATATAAGTTCTAAGCTTTAGGCCCCACAAGGCGTAGATCAACCCCAACCCCCAACTGCACACAAGGCTGGGGCTCTTTCCGACTTCCTTGTCTCTCCCCTTCCAAGAACCCTAAACCCAAGGGTGTTGCCATAAACTGGAAACAGGGGCTCGAAGGCCTCTGCCCACCAGAGGCTCTCTGCTCCTCCTCATTTGCAGTTTCTTCCCTATTACTGATGATTTAGACACTTGTTATGCAAATGACATCCACAGAGACCCATTCTGTGAAATGTTTACATGCCTCTTTTAAGGTCTTCTTCATCTTAAAAATAAAACCAAATCCTTCTGCTTCTCCTTGGGGCAGTGCTTGGGGGCCCCAGCCTGCAGAAAGGGAGCAGCTCCAATAGAACTCCGAGCCAGATCTCGTAGTCCACAAGAGCCACCTTCATCTCTGGGCCTCCCGTGGACCCCTGTCCCTGCCTTCTAACTGGTCAGCACTGAGGAGGGCTGGAAGTCACAGTTGCAGGCTCCGGTGCTTGGCTCTGACTCAGTTTCCACCCAGATCTCCCCCTCCTTACCCCTCGGGCCTTCCCAGACAGTCAAGGACTTCTCAGTCCAGACTAAAGGGATGCATCTGTCCTTCCCACCCCTGGGCAGAGGAGCCCCCAAGCTGGCAGGACCAGATAAGAGCATGGGGGCTGCCCCTGGGGTGTGGGGGTGGGCTGGGAAGCCAGCTCCCTGCCCAGAACCATCTGGGACCTTCTCACCTTCCTCCCTGGAACAGGCAACTCAGCATCCCTGGGCCTCCGGGCACCCCCTACCTCTCTGGATTAGAGGTCCCCTGTTTACCTCAGAGTACATGACAGATGTTAAAGATTTTGCAGAGCTGCTTGAAAACTAATGGTGATAATGATAATAATATACTACTACTAATAGTAATATAATAATAATAATTGGTATATTATTATCACAACTAACATTTACTCGGCACTTACCACAGACCAGGCCCTAATCTAATCACTTTATAAGTATTAACTCATTTAACGCTTACTACATTGTAGGAGGAAGATTTTACCTTTATTTAATTTAACTTTTCCACTTTCTGGGGCTTCTTTGTTTTAACGGCAAAAGAAATAGCTGGAGCAAATCAAACAGTACAGAGATGTGTAAAGAGCAAGTTCACAGTCTCCCTCGCGCCAGCCGCTCTCTCCCTCTCCATCCCTGCTCCATTTCCACTCCCTTGGAGCAACCAAGGTGAGCGGTTTCATATGTACAGTCTGTCCTTATGCCAACACATGCAAGCACATATCAGAAGGATCTCTTAGAATTATCCTCCCCATTCTGTAGCTCAGAGAGGTTAAGTGACTTGCCCAAGGTCACACAACAGGCAAGCGGAGGAACTAGCACTTCCTTGACTAAGTTTAACAGCAAAGCCTGTGACCTTTCCACTAGCCTACACTGCCTCTACAAGTCATTTCAGCTGTAAACAAAAAGAGTAATAATAATGGTAATAGTAGAAAATAGCAGTGCACACTGAGCACTGAGCATGACAGCGTCTCAGGTACATTATTTGTGTTTGTCTAAACTTTTCCAATGCCTTGCGAGTTTGTCCTATTATTTGCACAGCTCCCCCTCATTTCACAGATGAGAGAACTGAGGTTTCGTGAGGGGAAGCCACTGGCCCAGGTCACACAGCTATGAGCAGTGACAGACCCAAATTCAGACTCAAGCCCTCTGACTATAAAGCCAATCCAGGAAGGAGGTTGGGGTGGGAAAGGACAGGGTTTGGTCCTGAGTCAACGGGCAGGATGCCCACTTTCCCCATCTTGAACTCACATGGACATCTCACAGTGCTTCAAAATGGCCACCTCAGAGCCTTTGCCCAGGCAGGTCCTCCTCGAATCTCAACTCCCACTTGGCCTAGATAGTGCGTGCTCCTCCTTCAGTTCTCACCTTATAAGCCCCTGGAACCCCTGAGTGAATTTTAGCCCTTGCTGCTCTATTTCTGAAGCCCAGTGGGGCATCTGGTGGACAGCGGATTTGGCACAAAAATGTTTTCAGTGAATAATGTGTTCCTTCAGTGGGAAGCCTAGGCAGGGATAAGGGGACAGCAAGTGTGAAGGAACAGGGGAAAGGGTGTGCTGGGGGAGGGCACGTGGTCCCACAGGCCTGGACCCTGGAGAGGCAGTGGGGAGGAGTGGGGAGTGTGGCAGGGCAGAGGCAAGGCCCACCTGAATGAACGCCAGTGGAAGGCGGCAGGGAACCAGGAAGGGCTACAGGTGTTTGTTGTCTGAGTTCAGCGCCAGACCTCGCAATTCCAAACAATAGCAGACACCTGAAAAGCAGAGCCCAAGGCCTCTGTAGATGATGCTGTTTTCTGCCACTCAGAGCCTGCTGATTCATGGCTGTACGTCTGCCGGGGCCATTATGGAACCTACCTTCCCCTCCCTGCTCTGTGACATTAGGAAAATCCTACCCACTCTGGGCTTCTAGTTACCTATCTGTAAAATGGGGATATTAAAAACCAGAGAAAGAATGAGGAAAGGTCATTTTGGAATAAGACAGGTATAAGTGAAAAATAAGCAAATCTCCACCTCTGGGCTTGACATAAGACAAGCAGTAATTTTTTTTTCTTTGGCAGGAAAGATTCACCCTGAGCTAACATCTGTTGCCAATCTTCCTCTTTTTTTCCCCTCCCCAAAGCCCCAGTGCATGGTTGTATACTGTAGTTGCAAGTCCTTCTAGTTCTTCTATGGGAGCTGCCGCCATAGCAGGCTACTTACAGACGGGTGGTGTGGTTCCACAACTGGGAAGTGAACCTGGGCCACTGAAGCAGTGAGAGCACCCAACCTAACTACTAGGCCATCAGGCCTGGCTCAAAGTAAATGTTTTTGAATGAAGAAGTAGATAAATGAGTGAATGGCTGCCCTTTTTTCCTCCTTTCACATGGCAACGTAAGACTCAAGTGTAATGAGTCCAAACTGCATCTACTACCTTTGTTAAAAATCTTCTCCAAAGAGCTTCGGTTTCCACAGAGGAGGGGGCACTGTGAGTAGTCTGTGTCAGGGTCCCTCAATGGAGAAGGACATTCTATTTCACACAACCAGGCTGGCCTGAACTACACAGCCAGGGGCCAGTCACCACAGAGGCAGCAGGCACCAGGGGCCAGCGTGCATAATCACACAGTCAGTGCGGCTTCTGGCTCCAGGGGTAAGAAGCCCAAAAGTTGTCCTCCTGTAAATGTTCAATCATAGAAGATATTTGTGGCAAAACAATCAATACGCCCTGGATCTGGCTGAGGGCAGCAAGCTGAAACCTTAGAAACGGTCCAACTGAAGCTGTCTGCCCTCTTTAAATGCTTCTGCTGTCCCCTTAGTGAGAATTATGAACTCTTTTGGACAGATGATTTTCAGAAAGGGAGGAGTGATTTAGAATAAGAATTACGTATCCAAAAGGCTCCATCAAGTCCTGAGTGAGTGTTAGTCTTTGGTGGTACTGCTTAGTTCATCCTCCCACCATCAGGTCAACTCATCCGCTGGAAATTTCCCCAGGCATTCCTCCCGGGAGCACCAGGAATGGTAGTGGGGAGAGTTCCTGTCAATGAGATCCAGGAATTCTGGAGGCTTCATTCCCCTGAGGCATTTTCTCAGCCACCAAAATGAGCCCAGCCCAGAGCTAATTATCTCACCTGCCAGAAAAATGAGACTAGTCAGGTCTCAGGTGCTGGGGGCACTGGGGGTGGGGAGTGGGAAATAGAGTGTGTCTAGCGGAGACATCCAGCTGGTGAGGAGTGACGGGGGTGGGGGAGCAGGTAGAGCCAGGGACCCCAGGGGAAGTGACGGCCCCACCAGGGAAGGCAGAGTGGGGCTCTCCATTGCAAAACTGTTGAATACCTACAGGTTTCTCAAGACGGAATGGTTGCACCCGAATGATAGAGCTCCCTGTCCCTGGAGTTAGGGTTGGTGGAGAAGGCGTGCAGAAGAAATAAGGGACTGCACTATCTCCAAGGGCCCTTCAGCCACCAGAAGACAGCAGGATGCTGAGATCTGACTATTCCTCTTTGTTAAACTAAGTCCATAAAACACCTCCTGGCTGGGCAGTGCGGTCAGTGAAGCGTAGATGGTGTTTCGCAGGTAAAATAGCTCCACAGTACGTGTGATTCCGTTTGTCGGTGCTCATGCTTTCACAGGAAGCCTCTGCAGAACTCAGCTCCGTGCTTGGTTCTGGGATGGATGTCAACCAAGTTTGGGAGAGAGCAACTTGCTCAGGGCTCAGTGTGTGTGAGGCTCAGTATGCAAGGTGGGGTCAAGAGACCCAGGGCGCAGGGTCAGGAGAGGCAATCAGAGATGCTCCTGAGAGGAGACCTGAGGGCAACCGCCACCTGGATGGACAGCACAAAACTTGTCTTCCCTCCTCTAGAACCTGGGGTGGGATACGTAGGCCCCACCCTGGAGGACTGCAGGCATGGAGAACTGCCACCTGTACACACTGGCTTGTGTGCAGGATGCACCATATAGAAGCTGTGTCAAGGGTGGGACACATCTTTCCTGTCCAAATTATTTTTGGAAAATAATTTTTGACACTTTCTTCTTTCCTCCTTTCCCAGCTGAGCCCTTGGAGGACAGCAAGGTCTCAGCCTCCAGCCTGTGAATGTCGATGGGGGATGGTGGGGCCTGGGGAGCAGCTGCAGCCATGGCCAGGAGGTGCACAGGGCCCTGGCACACAGTGGGCCTGTCTTCCATAAATGGTTGCTAAATGAAGGACAGAGGTGGGAATAGTGATGCTGTGTGTCAGACTTAAACAGCGAGTGCTGACAAAGAATGTCCAGGGCACAGGGAGCCACAGCTAGATCTGAAGCAGAGGAATAAAGGATAAAAATGGTACTCTAGCCCTTTAGCCGGGGTGTGCAAAGTAGACTAGTACGAAAAGAAAAAAATCACAAGGACGAGCACTACTGAGAGAGGGTGAGTTGCCAGGCACGTTCTGAACTCTTAGTGTTCTTACTTCATTCTTTCCTTACATGATAATGCTGTGAGGTGGGGACTGACACTGTCCCCTTTGTGCAGACAAGCAAAGTGACCTGCCTGAGGTCATGCTGCTGTTATGCAGTGGCACTGGGCTCCTCCCAGGCAGCCTGCTCTGGGGCCAGTGGGTCAAGCAGTACAGAGTGCTCTGCTGCTTCCTAGCCGTGTGACTCTGGGGAAGTTCCTCAGCATCCTGGGCATCAGCTTTCCCATCTGTGAACCAGGAGTAATAAACACCCATCTCTCAGGGTGGTTCTCTCTAACCCCAAAGACTACATACGACCTTTCCCCTGCACTGTAGGCCAAGACCACCCTTGGGGAAGCCCTCACACACCTAGTTATTTTCAGGAGGAAGGAAAAAAACTCAGATGATTTCCTTGAAAGGCCCCTGTAGGGGAGGAAGACATATCATCTACCCACTCTGGGTCCTTCTGGTTGGAAAATGAATTAAACTCACATGAGACAGAATAACAGGAGAAAATTAAACAAAGCTTTATAATGTGTATACATGGGAGAGGCTCAGGCAAACTGAGAAACTTGCCAAAACGGCCGGAGCCACCACCTTAAATATCATCTTCAGCTAAAGGCAAAGGAGGATGTTGGGTGTGGGGGCAGTCAATCATGGGAGATCACCACACAAGTACAGTAAACAAGAGTCAGGTTATTATGCAGACTTGAGTCCTTGCCTTCTACATTGATAAGGGTTTCTAGAGATAAGGTCATCCCCCCTTCTTTCTGGTACAGAGAGGGAGACACCTTTGCAGGTGGAGATTTCCTTTACAAATGTAAATATCTCTTAACAAAGGGTAAGTAAATTCTACTTTTCAGAGTTTCTTTCCTGTCTGCAGTTTTTAAAAGTAACCAGACCAAAATAATCCTCATGCCAAAGAGACATATCTTGGGGTGGCCTATTCCAGTCCCCCACACCCCTTTTAACCCAACTTGCTGG
Source organism: Equus caballus (assembly GCF_041296265.1). Lineage (NCBI taxonomy): Eukaryota > Metazoa > Chordata > Mammalia > Perissodactyla > Equidae > Equus > Equus caballus. The sequence goes on along the minus strand of NC_091687.1, from coordinate 56,690,690 downwards.
CATTTTGAGGGTTTTTTTTTCTCTTAAGATGAATCTGGAAAGAATTGTTTAGTGTTGACAAAATTTGGGAAACTTCCCAATGACTTTAGGATTCACCTTATGTTTCAGTTCTGGATCAGCCAGTCACCTTGAAACAAAATCCAATACTCTCTTCAGATGGGCACCTTGTTTGGAATTTTTAAGGCACCTCAGCCACACTGTGTGTGAGGAAGAGGGGCCCTTGGCTCTGTGCCCCTCTGTCCCCTCCCACTGGCATGGCTGAACTGCTGACCCTCGCCCGCCTCCAGAGACCTGACAAATAGAAATGGCAAGCAATAGGATATGTTGGAGTATATGAGGAAGCCATTTGCTGTAAACCTAATTCAGCCTGACTTCGTTTTTTTGAGCATGCATTGTATAGCTGCTTTAAACATTTACTATGGCAAGAACAAAGGCCCTTAAGATAAAGGTGCAACTTCCCCCCATACTGGCATTTCCTTAAGGATAAGCATCTTTCGTTAGGCTAGGAACTGATTGCTGCATTCACCTTTGACCACCCAGCTCACCTGTGACCACTCAACTTGAGACAACGGACCTGCCATCCTGCTGTGTCCACTGAGACAGCAGACTTACCTGCTGTGTCCATCAATTGCTGTGCCAACAGAGCAGTCTTGTGACTATTGTAAAAGGGACATTTCAATCATGTGAAACATCCTCTTTGTGGGTATATAACCACTTTGTACACCCCACCTTCTTTGGTACCCTTTCTTCCTTCTGGAAGAAAGGCCCTGGGCCATGGTCCTCACATTTTAGTTCAGAATAAACTCTCTCAAATTTTCATTTATAGATTGGGTATGGATTATTTTCATTGACAGACCCAATCCCAGACAGAGGTAGGCCTCTGGGTGCCTCAGGACCTCCCAACCTCAGAGCACCTGCAGCCTTTCCTCCCCCAGCCCCAGCACTGCAGGAGGCAGGGGCAGTCTCAGCTCCCAGGTCAGCCCTTGGAGACCAGACCCAGAGCAACCTCACCCAGCCGGACGGGAGGGCTCTCCTGCTCCCAGAGGAAGGCAAACTCCTAGAAAGGGTGGGCTTTCAGGCCCTCCTCTGGATTAACGACAGCCCTTGGAGCATTCCTGAGGGCTCTGAAGTTAATCTCAGAAGCCTTGTGCAGGCAGCCCTCACCACCGGCCACCTTGCCTCTGCCCAACTCCAGGAAGGTTCTGTCTCCTGTTTCAACAAGAGGGTTTCAACCTCCAACAAGAATCAACATGGGCTGGAAACCAAGCATACAGAGTCAGCCCCAAGCTCTCTCCCAAACTTGAGACTGGTATATCCACCTGCCTTCTCACATGTTCGCTTGGTCTGGCAGATGTCTCAACCTCACCTGGCCGAAGCTGTCTGTCTGTCTATTCCCCAGTCTCTTGCACCCTCCTCTCATCCATCAACCAGTCCTGGTGGCTCCACCTTCAGAATCACCCAGCATCTGTTCCTTCCCTATCCCCTCATTGCCCCTATCTAGGCCAAACCTCTGCCAGCCCTCCTTCTAATGGTTGTCGTCCCCTGCCAGGCCCTCACTCCCACAGTCTGCTCTCCACACACCACAGACAAACCACATCAGGTTACATCCCTCCACTCCTCAACACCCTCCATGGCCACCTCTGAAGCAAAGCCAGGCCCTACCAGGCCTTGATGACAAATCAACCTCATTTCCTGCCACCACTCTCCCTCTTGCCCACCACACTCCAGCTGACTGGCCTCCACATCTTGTCTCACTCACCAAGACCATTCCTGCCCTTGTTCTTATTGGTCTTTCCTCCTGGAACATTCTTCCTGATGTCCACACAGCTCCCTCACCTCCTTCAGATCTTTGATCAAATGTCACCACCTCAGTGAGGCTTTCCCTGATTTTCCCTTCTCACCACACTGACTCCTTGCTAGTCTTGGTCTGTCTGCATGTGACATGTTCCCCCCAACCACCTGTGAGCCCCCAGGAGCTGGCCAGAATGCCGGTGTTTGAATCCTGGCTCAGGCACTTACCAGCTGTGTGACCTTGGGCAAGGTACTTAACCTCTCTGTGCCTCCATTTCCTCACTTGTAAAATGTACCTTCACTCTAGGTTGTAATGGAAATTAAATGAGTTAATATGTACATACTGTTTGGAATACAGCAGATGTCCAATTAGCTGTTATTAGAATCATTATTATATGCTATGGGCCAAGGGTTCCTGGCCAGTGGTCAGGAGACCTGGGCTGTAATCCACCTCTGCCCCTACTATCCGTGTGACCCTGGACAAGTCCATTTCTCTAAATGTTATTTCCTATAGCTGCAAAATATGAGGATTATCCAAGAAGTGGCCTGAACCCCTGGTGTGGTTTTAAAACATGTCCAGAAAATGTTTGACTCTCCTGTTTTCAAAAAGAGGGACTGAATGCCCCCCTTTATTGCACATAGAGACTTGTTTCTAATGAACAGAAGGTAGCAGAATCATGATGGGTGATTTCTGGTCATGACAGACACTGCTGCCTGCCTTGCCCTCTTGGGAGAGGCCAGCTGCCATGTTGTGAGGACACCCAAGCAGCCTATGGAGAGAAGTGTGGGGAGGACTGAGGCCTCTTGCCAACAACTGCAAGGGTGAGCCAGCTTAGGGGCAGATCCTCCCACCCTAGTCCAGTGTTCAGACAACGTAGCCCCAGTTGGCAACGAGCCTCATGGAGACTCTCAGCCAGGCCACCTCAGAAACCGTAAAGACAGTACATTTTTATTAAGGTTTTAAGCCGCTCAGTTTGGGTAATTTGCAACACAGCAAGAAATTACAATACAACCCCTTCCCCTCTGACACTCCAGACCCCTGTGAGGGCCCCTTCTTCCACCCTGAGCCCCAGCCTGAGCCCTGGGCACATCCACTAAATGCCATTTTGTGACATCAGTTGGGGTAAGTGAAAACCTTTAATTACCTCTCTCTGACCAGCCTATAAAGCAGCAGGAAAAAAATATTCTAAATACAGCTTTTAGGTTCTCCTTCCTGAAGCAAATCCCAAACAAGCACCACGTCCCAGGGCGGGGTTCAGGGAACAGGGAACTCCTCCCAGCAGGGCTGTTCGAGACCCTCTGATGTCCTGAGGTGCCAGGAAGCAAGGAGAGAAGGAAGTCAAAGCAAAGTAGACAAAGAGGCTGGCCTGGGGCAGATGGGAAACCCAGAGGGAACTTCCTGCCTGAAATAGCAATAACATATTCAGGGAGACCTTTTAAATGTATCACTGAGCTATCACAACATTAAGCAAATAGTTGAGACAATAATAAATCAACTGATGAATGGATGAAAAAAAAATGTGGTCTATCCATAAATGGAATACTATTCGCCCATAAAAAGGAATGAAGTGCTGACACATGCTACAGTGTGGATGAGCCTTGAAAACACTGTGCTGAGAGAAAGAAGCCAGACACAATGGACCACATATTATATGATTCCATTTATATGGAATGTTTGGACCAGGCAAATCTGTAGACACCAAAAGCAGATTAGTGATTGCCAGGGGCTGGAGAGAGCGAGGAATGGAGAGCAGCTGCTAATGGATATAGAGTTTCTTTCTGGGGTGATGAAAATGTTCTGGGATTAGATAGTGGTGATGGCTGCACAACTCTGTGAATATAATAAAAACCACTGAATTGTACACTTTAAATGGGTGGATTTTAAAGTTTGTGATTTATATTCCAACAAAACTATTAAAACAACAAAGTGAAGTGTGGTTGCTGCCAGGAAGGGTGCTGTACCAGGAGGCCCTGCTCGGCTGGGATGCCAAACATGGCACCTGAGCAGCACCACGCAGGCCTCGAGGAAACCCGCTTTACCGTCTCTATCCTGGTGCTGATGAGAGAGAAAAACAGAAATCTCCCCTGAGAACTCATAATGGCAGAGAGATGAGACAGGCCAGGAGGGGCACACAGCAGGGCTAAGAAGGACTCCAGAAGTGAGGCCTTCCCTCCCGTGAACCTGAGGCCTCGGAACATAAACAGTTTCATCTCTTTTGAGGGCATTAACCCTGGAACTCTGGCCATCAGCCAGGTGGTCAGCACTGTGGTATACGCTGCATGGGTCCCTCACTCCCACGTACTCCCACTCCTAGTTTGGGAAGGTCTTGGGCCTCTATTCTGAGTCTGTGCTCCACAGGTGAGGTGAGAGAGGTACTCCACTGATGGTCTTTGAGCAGAGAAAGAAGACAAACCATGTGGTGCCTGCCTTGCCTGTGCCATGCAGTCTCCTGCTGGTCCTTCTGCTGGTGGAGCAGCTGTTGGCACACACAGCCAACCACACTGCTGGTCACGCTCTTGGTCACTCCGCAGTCCACACGAACAACCACACAACTGGTCATACTGTTAGCCACAGGGCCTCCCAAGTGAAGGTGGCAGGGGCCTTAACAGATTGCACAGCTGCTTCTAGACAAAACTGGCCAGCTGACACCAGAGGAGACAGACACAGTCTCCACGAGAAAAGAGGAAGCCTGTGTCCTACTAGGGCTGGGGCTAGTGGGGGAAAGCCACCACCACACCCTGATGGCAGGGCACCCCCTGGCTGTACTATGTCTGTCCTCTTGCATTCCTCTTCCATAGGTCATAAGGCCCTGGGGACAGACACTGAATGCCAGAGACCTATGAGATCCCACAGGCTACTGAGTCTTGGCCAATCTCTCTCTCAGACATTCATTCATTTATTCCTATCAACAAATATCTGAGTGACTACTATGTGCCAGGTCCTCTGCCAGGTGCTAGAGCTGGACAGTCACCTGGTCTCTGCTCTTAGGGAACTGGCATCCTAGGCATCAAAGTCCACAAGTGAACAAATACACAAATGGCTCATTTCAGACAGTGGGAAGATCTGTGAAACAAAGCAGGGAGGCGTGGGAGAGAGTGAAGGAGAGGGCTCTTAGCTATGGGTTACCTCTCTGAGGATCTGAGTTGAGCTCTGAAAGACGAGAAGGAGTCTAATGAAGGACCATTCCAGGCAGAAGGTAATAGTTATGAAAAAACCTAAGGGAGTTATGGTGTCAGGGGGCTAGACCCTCAAGGTAGAGGTCTGGGCTTCCTGAAGTGGAGCAGAGAAGATCCGGGAGTCCAGAGGGAGAACAAATGGTTGTTCAACACATGAGGAGTTGTCCTACCTCACCAGCCATCAGGGTTACACACATGAAGACATGACGAGACGCTGTTTGGCATCCACTAGACTGGCAACAATAAGAAGTCTGATCATTCCAAGCGTTGACATGGACATGGAGAGACCAGGACTCTTATCACCACTGGAGGGTGAGTTTAAGTTGTAAAATCATGTAAAGTTGAAAAATAGCCTATCTTATGACTGAGTAACTCTATTCCCAGGAACATGCTCAATGTAAATTATGCTCGAGAGCACCAGGAGGTGTGCACAAGAATGTTCATAGCAGTGTCATTCAAATGGCCTCAAAATGGAAACATCTCAATGCCTGTCATTAGGAGAATGGATAAACAAACCATGGCTGAGCACCCCACAGCAGTTAAAGTAAACTGACTATAACTATTGTGCAATAACATGGATGTAGCTTAATTATTTAATCAGGAACAACAAACGGAAGTTCTAGAATATAACATACAGTAAAATAGCTTTTAAAAAATAAAATAAAACAAAAGACAAACCAGGACTTCTGGCTTCTTCTTATGAAGTAGAGAACTAGAAAGAGAGCTATTCCCATCCTTAAAAGAACAATGATGACAAGCCAGATGATATGTTAATTCACAACTTTTCTTCAGCTCATCAGAGAGCTCAGGTTTTAGGCAATGAATAAACTTAAAATCCAGGAAGAGGCAGGCACTTTCAAAAAGAGAGAGGATGTGAGTCCTGGCTTACCTGAAACATTTGAAAGAGTAATAGCCAAGAATTTTCCAAAATTAATAATCTTCACCAAACCACAGAGCCAAGAAGCTCAGAGAACACCAAGCAGGTTAAATACAAAAGAAAAACAAAACCAAAAAACGCTGGCACATCATACTCAAACTGCTGGAAGATGGAGACAAAGAAAAAATATTGAAGGCAGCCTGACTAAAAAGACAGTACAATAATTATAGAGGACCACAGATAAGAATTACAGCAGATTTCTCACCAAAAGTTATGCAATCCAGAACACATGCTTAGAATGTCAAAAGAAAACTGTCAATCCAGAATTCTATACTCAGTGAAAATATCATTATCCATAGACATTACATAGTGATAAAAGGGGCAATTCTCCAAGAAGACATAACAATCCTAAATGTGTGTTCACATAACAGAGCTTCAAAGCATATGAAGCCAAAACTCACAGGCCTGAAAGGAGAAATAGATAAATCCACAATTATAGTTAGACTTCAATTATCCTTTCTCACCAATTGATAAGAGTAAGCAGAAAGAAAATTAGTAATGATATAGAAAAACCTGAACAACACTATCAACCAACTTGACCTATTGATATTTACAGAACACTCCACCCAAGGACACCAGAATGTATACTTATCCCTCTCTCCATCCATCTATCCCACAAACACATACTGTGCATCTGTTATGGGCCAGGAATTATACTAAATAGAAATGCATCAAGTCCCTCTAGGAGCTTCCAGGGTAGCCAGGTAAACAGAAGTGTAGACAGATCATTTCTCCTGCAGTATGGTTGGTGCCATGAGACAGATAGATGCAGCAGGAACAGTAGGGTCACTGAGGGGGAGAAGCCCATATGCCCAGCACCTAGCACAGCAAAAGCCCTCAGTAAATGTTTGATGAATCACTGTTTTACCTGTTTTGAATGTGTTTTGAATATGTTTTTAATATGGAAAATATTCTGGAGAACAAATTTTTGAATTATGAATATACTTTATTTGCTAACACATTTATTGTCCACCTCTCCCACCAGAATGTGGCTTGCATGAGGGCAGTGACGGCTCCTGTCTTGTTCACTGCTTTACCCAAGAACCTAGAGTGATGGGCAGCACAGAGTAGGTGTTCAATAAACATTTATATGCTAAATAAACTTCTCTTCTGGTTCCTGACCCTGACTTTTGTCTTGTATTTTCAGCCATTCTCTTTGCCTGGGAACACGTCAACCACTCTTGCCCTGCCGATCTGCCTTTCAGAGCTTTTGTAGGTTCTGAAGTGGGAATCACCTCCGGTTCTCCTTCTTTTCATGCCTTGTCATGGGCATCTGTTTGCTTTGTCCTGTCAGCTTCTATTCCCTGCCTTCTTGTAACTGTATCCTGACCTATTTTCCTCCCTTCCACCTGGAGGTGCACGTGGGGGCTGAGCACCCTCTTCCACTTCTAGGGTGAGCATGTGACCCAGGCCCACCCAATCAGAGCCCTGTACTCCTGAGTCACCATCAATGCTTCAGGTATAAGAATAGTAAGAATAGTAGGAAGCATCAATTATATGCTAGGCACTGTTTGAAGAACTTTTCATTTACCACCTCTTTTAATCCTTACAACAACAAAACCTTATAAGGGCATGAGCTATTATTATCCTCATTTCACAAATGAGGAAATTGAGGCCCAGAACAGTTAAGTGACTTGCCCAAGGTCACACAGCTCTTAAGGAGCAAAGCTAAGATTTGGATATTGCTGCCTGGCTCCAAACTACTCTAAACTACCATGTCTTTTGAGAAAAGGCCAAAGACACACAGACAAAAGTCAGTCCACAGACTTGGGCTCAATCTACTGAACAAGAGATGTCTTCATTCCACTGCAACCTTGGAGCTACTTGATAACCACAAAGAAAGAGGCTCCAGAGGAGGAAGCTGACTAGAGGAAAGCAAAACTGAGAGAGGGAAAGAGGTAGGGCCAGTATTTGTGTCCCTGGATCTGTCCACACCTGAAGGCTGGATCCATCCATGCCTGAAGGCTGTTTGGATTTTTAATTTTCATGGGCCCCAAATTCCTTTACTGGAATTTTAGTGGGCCTTTAAAGTCCACTTGAGTTGGGCTTCTGTCCAGACTGATAAACTGGGTTGTTTCCACTTACTCCAAGCCTGGGACCCAAACCTGCCCCCACTCCGTCAGGAATTTAGACTTTGCATGTTGGCTTCTGTCCAGTCTCTCTCACCTGTATCCCCAAATCCTTCCATCTGTTAGCCCAGCCTGCCCAGGCCTAAACCCATGCTGCAGCAGCTCCATTCCATGCCCGGGTAGACTGGGGGGAGCTGTGCTATCTGTCTCTAAACTGCCAAGTGGGGACCCCTGGAGCTCACCAGCTCCCCACACTGTAATCTCCCTGCCTGTGCCCCATGAGATCAGCTCCCTCTGTGCTAATGAGCTTCTGCTTCAGTTTCCCTTGCAGCCCAACAGCATACTCCTGGTTTGGGGACACTTTCTGACACTGCCCTGGGGTGGGCCCCATTCTCCCACTCCCTAGACACTGGCTAGAGTCCTGCTTCAAGCCAATGGGTCCACATCTGCCACCCTCCCCAAATGCCCTGGTACAGACTTCCGAAGGCCTTGTCCCTCTCAGTCCAGTCAGGACCCTCCCTCCCTGCTTCCCGCTCTTTTGCCAGAATAAGTCGTCCAAAGACCTCCCCCAGGGCACACATTGTAAGCTCTCCTCTGTACCCACTAACAGGGACAGCAAAGTATAGGCTGCTCTGAGGACAGGCAGTGCTGTGGCCCGCTCCTCTGTCCCGTGATCACGAGGGCTCCATCAGAGCCCGTGCCTGCTCCCGTGGGCTTGCTCCTCCCTGGGCACCTTTGCCCTGCCGTCCGCTCGGCCTGCAACACTCTTCCCCAGGTCCTCCGCTCAAGGTCTAAGCTCCAAGGCCACCTCCTCAGAGGCCCTGGTGCTTCAGCCATTCCCTGCTGGACCCTGACTGATGGTCCTCATGGCACATCCGCTCTGCTGGAAATATCTTCATTTGTGTGCCGACAGCTACCTCACTCTCCCCCACTGGACTTGAGGACAGGATCCTTATCTGCCTTGTTCACAGCCTTAAACCAACACAGGTAAGGTACACAGTAGGCACTCAATAAGTACTTGCTGAATGAATGAATGAGCTGCTCTGAGCCTGCTGCAGTGGGATAAGGAGGGGTCATCCTGGTTGGTGAGCAAACCTGGCAGACACAGGAAGCCCAGCATCCTAGCTTGCAGATTCTGACCTCATCCTCCTCCTGGGCTGTCTGGGCTCCCTGAGAACTGCACAAACAACCACCACCCAGACAGGCCCACATCCCCCAGTGCAGAGTTCAGAACAGCAACCATCACTTCGGAACAAATCCCTGGCACCACATACTGGAAGTATCCCAGGTGCCCAGTGCTGTGTTGGGCACACTGGGACCTCTCAGCAGCCCTAGCAAAGGGCCCATCATTGTTCACACTTACAGAGATGAGAGGTGGCATGACTTTCCAGGGTCTGGCAGTGGTCACGGCCAGGGAGCCATGCAGCCTGGGGGATGCCCCAGATTGGGAAGGGGTGGCAAAACAGTCCTTGGAGGCAAAATCAAGGCCCTCCTTGAAGGACCCTAAGCTAGACTTCACAGTTCTTCCTGTTAGAAGCATCCAAGTGACCCTGTGTCACCACAGCTGGTGGCGGGAGTGTTAGGGAAGCCGGAGGGGAGCCCAGACAGATGGCCGTTGATCTTGGAAGAGCGCGCTCTCAGGACAGCAACACCACTATCTCAGGGAGAATTGGGACACCAGGCAGCAGTGCTTCAAGCAGAAGGTGACCTTACAGCCCTGCCTGCAGCCCCCACCAAGCCCCCAAATGCTGGAGCCCAGGACATGATGCCAGGTTGTAGCTGTCCTACTCCCATGGCGGGCGACTAGCCTGAGGACCTGATCCCGTTCCTCTTAGTCAATTCATGAGGGCCTCACCCCACTGCTAACACCTGACTCCTTTCATTTCTGTTCACTTCTGCCCTTGAAGTCCTCCAGCAGTCCTGAGAGCCAGTTCTGAAACTGGTGGCACAAAGCCCCATCTGCCCTGACCGCCTGGGCCTGGCACCTGGGATAGGTGCACATCTCCAGTTGAGGTTGCTTCCCAGACTCCCCATCTCAGGACCTCCACTACCCAGGGCTTGCATCTTCTGTCCCTGATGGCCCATCTAGAACCAAGACACCTCCTGGCGCTGGGCTGTGCACCCTGCATGCCCTGCCCTGGCGGCCCATGGATCTACAGTAAATGACTCAAGGTGCTGAGGTGAAAGCTAGGCCCATTTTTGGTTCTTTTTCAGTCCCCCTCCTTCAGGAGGACGTCTTGGTAGGTGAGAGTGTGATCCTGACATCTCTGTAACTCAGGAACCTCCCTTTCTAACAGACCTGAATAGAATCTAGCTAGGACTTAATGACACCGGTTGATAGTTCATGCTGTTTTAACAGCAAGGGAATATAGGTTTTCGTCTGCCTAGAGCAAAATAAAGCTTTCCCTTCTAAATTATTTATATAAATAAAACATGTAAGTTACTTCAAAGTAAACTATAAATTGATAGTACAGGCAAATACACTGAAAAGAGGAAAATTGTTGAGGGGCCCCTAGACGGGAGATACAGATCTGGGCTGTCTCCAAAAACCCTTCTGCCTGGCTGAGTCCCTGGTCCTAGCCCCCTCCATCCTCGCTCTGACAGGGACACTTCTAGGCCCTTCTCCACTGTGCCCCAGAGGCAAGCAGAGCATGTGGTCCAATGGGTGTACTCAGCAAGCTGCTCCACCTTGCCACGCCCTCTGTGACATCCTGTTAGCAGTCCCTGCTCTGACTCAGCCTGTTTCTATCTCCAGGCCAGAGAAAAATGCTAAGTTATCTCCTTTCTTAAGCTAAGAATACAGTTCCCTAATATTGGACCCCAACCTTTCTAGAGCCAGGCACGGCCTGGGAATACCTTCCTCATATTCCCACAACTCTTCTCCTCCTATTTATTTATTTTGCCTTGTGCAAGCACCAGGCACACCTACAGCTGTGTTTCTGGATGCTGTCTCCATCCGGACTTTTGAGCACGTTTATTTACTGTCCTGAAGGTCCTGGTCTCTGGGGCAGGCCGCACACTCGAGAACAGCAGTCCTGGTTGTTAAAATCCGGAAACACTAGCACATCAGTTGATAAAGAGCAGCTTCCTGAGCCCCTTCAGGTGCCCCTCCTGCAGGACCCCAGGATCTCCCCACGATTCAGAATTAACCCCTGGCACAGAAAGCTCCAGCTGGCCCCTTTGTGAATGATTGGTGCTTGGGAAAGAAGTATTAAATATCTCAAACATGCCTCCCCATTCTGGTGTGCTCCCCAAATTGCACTGATCTCGTAAGCATTCTTTGAGCATTTACCGTCTGGCAGGCCTGGGGTGGGAGGACTCTGAGACAGGGGTCTGAGGCCTGATGGGAAGCCGTGTTGTGGAAACAGACATGGGTGAACAGTGTCCTGAGTGCAGATCCAAGGGACTGCCCTCATGGAGGCAGTTGGGGGGCCTCAGAGAAGCCTGGGTGCCAGTCAGAATGCAGCACGCCCCAAGGCACAGCCACCCCAGACATGTGACTCTTGGAAAGGCATCTCTGTGTGGCTATGAGGCTCTAGGTGGGGCTGACTTGGGGACAGTTCATCCAGCCTGGCCTCAGCCACACAGCCCAGGGGCACACAGCCTCCTGAAGCAGCTGCGTCCCAGGGGAAAGAGAGACAGGAGGATCACAGCACTGTCTTTCTTACCTGCTGAGACGGCACAGACAACACTCTTTAGCTCTTTTATTACATTTCTCCTTTTTTTATATTAAATCTCTGAGCATCTTAGACACCAGAGACTGGAAGTTTCCTAAGGTCATTTGGCCCAATCCTCCCCTGGAGGCTTCAACATTCTTTTTGACTCATCAATTTTACAAAATCACTAAGTATTTAAGGAAAAAAACCCTATCAGCATGCTTCTGGGCAATAACCTTTATGCCGCTGGTCACTTTCATAACTCTCCTATGTGAAGGTGGGGACCCCACCAATGGGGCTGTTCACCTGGAAATGCAAGCTCCTTGTGCCAGCCAAGTGACTGCATGTTCGGGGGAACCGCCCCAGCCTACAGGTTCAGGGCGTGGGCTCTGCTCCAGCCTCGCCTCCAACATGGGTCCCATGAGTGGCAGCATGTTAGCCAAGTGCAGACCCCGGCTGGGCAGTGACAAACTCCCCACCCTTCACCCTCAAAATCTCCTTCATAAAGGGTGGAAGCTGCAGAATTTTCCAAGTCTATAAAGGATGCCAGGAATCATTTCATTAGCCTCTCACAACAGCCTGCGTGCATGCAGTTCATTGCTTCGAAACGGGTTGCCAGGTTCCTCTTTCGACTGAAAATGCACACATACATTTCTACCCTTGTCAAAATGCTGTTCTACGCTCACATAGCTCATCCCTATTAAGTCCCTATTAATTGCATTTTCCATAAAGAGAGGAGCAGCATCAAGAAGGAGTGGTGTGTGGTGTCGGCAATGCCCGGGAACAGGTCTGTCTACTTCTTAACAAGCAACTTTGAGGACTGTTGATGGCTTAAGGACATCCCCATAATGGGCTAGACAGGGCCTAACTTCTGTTCCAAGGATTAAAACAAAGCAAAGCGAAACAAAACCGTGCACCGGCAGGAGACCAATTGTCTGTAATAATCATCCATTTCCTTTTTTGTTTTTGAGGAAGATTAGCCCTGAGCTAACATCTGCAGCCAATCTTCCTCTTTTTGCTGAGGAAGACTGGCCCTGAGCTAACATCCATGCCCATCTGCCTCTACTTTATATGTGGGACGTCTGCCACATCATGGCTTGACAAGGGGTGCTAGGTCTGTACCCGAGATCCAAACTGGAGAACCCCATGCTGCCAAAGTGGAATGTGCAAACTTAACTGTTGCGCCACCAGGCTGGCCCCCCAATAACCATCCATTTCTAGCCGGCATGGAAGAGGCCTTCAGGCAAACAAGAGCCCTATAAACAATCCACCAGCCGCCTAAAGCCCAAGACCATGATAATGAAAATTATTATTACCATTCTTATTAAAACAGTAACTTGCTTTTTATTTTTTTGTGAGGAAGATTAGCCCTGAGCTAACATCCCTGCCCATCTTCCTCTACTTTGTATGTGGGACGCCTGCCACAGCATGGCTTCATAAGCGGTATATACGTCTGCACCTAGGATCCAAACCTGAGAACCACAGGCCAGCAAAGCAGAGCGCCGAACTTAACCACTACATCACTGAGCTAGCCCCTAGTAACTTGCATTTTAATAGTACTTTGTACTATAAACAGACACCACCACAGACATTTAGAGAGAGTTTGCTGTGTGCCGGTGGCAGTCAAGACACCTGGAAGAAACTCACTCTTCTTGGGGAGAAGAGTGAACTCACAATTTGAAAACCATGTAATGGACCTAAGTATGGAGCAAAAAAGTTAAAACCTAACTTAACAAGGAGGTTAGAGGGCTGCCTGGAGGAGGCAGCTTCTCCATTGAACATGGACTGGATAAGCAGATATTTTCTAGGAAGAGTGCCCTAGGAGTAGGGAACAGAATGAACAAAGACCTGAAGGTGGGAACAGCGTGTTGCACTGGAGGAACTGCAAGCTATTCAGTGTGGCTGGAACTCAAGAGTTCCAGGACTTCGGCAGGAATACAGCTGCAGGGCAGGCTCAGAGCAGGCACTGAAGGATCTCCCGGGCTGCGAGGAAGAGTTTGGATTTTACCACAAGGCAATGGACATTATAGAAAGATTTTATTTATTGTGCACTTCATGTGTGTTTTTGTTTGTTTGCTTTTTTACCTGAGGAGGACTTGTGCTTTGGTTGAGTCTCAAAAATATTCAGACATTATCCCTTCAATGGCTTCTCAACTACTCCCTCAATCTCAGCTTCTGGAACTCCTGTATCAAGCCACTCGGCTTGGCATCCAAGTCCCTAAACTGGTTTTCCATATAGTTATTCTTTTATTTTTTTCCCCTAATATTTGCCTTGAGGTAACATCTGTTGCCAATCTTCCTCTTTTTGCTGAAGAAGAATCACTGTGAGCTAACATCTATGCCAGTCTTCCCCTATTTTGTATGTGAGCCGCCATCACAGTGTGGCGACTGACGAGTGGTGTAGTTCCATGCCCAGGAACCGAACCTGGGCCACTGAAGCAGAGCAAACTGAACTTAACCCTAGGCCACCAGGGCTGGCCTTCATATATTTATTCTTAATTCTTAGACAAAGAAGAAATTCTTCAATAAAGGAATACACTGGGCTTTGTTTTGGGAAAATTCCTCCGTATTAGTTTCAAAGCTTCTATTTGTCTCTTTGAGGATTTTCTTCATTTGACCTCTATGAGGCGTTACAGTTTTGATTTCCATGATGATGTTTTTAATTTGTAGGATGGCTAATTGGTCCTTTCTTATCTCTCTCTATCCTTGTCTCTTTTGATTTCATAACTGTTTCTTTCCGTGGATGTCATTCCTCTGTTTTCTCTTAAAGTATCCTATTATGGGTTGAATTGTGTTCCTCCAAAAGGACAGGTTGAAGTCCTAGCCCCCAGGACCTCAGAATATGACCTTATTTGGAAATAGGATTGTTGCAGACATAATGGGTTAAGATGAGGTCATCCAGGTGGGCCCCTAATCCCATATGACTGGTGTCCTTATAAAAAGGGGGAAATTTGGAAAGACAGACATGCACAGAGGGAAAATGACGTGAAGATGCAGGAATATGGCCATGTGACGATGGAGGCAGAGACTGGAGTGATGAATCTACAAGCCAAGGAATGCCAAGGACTGCTGGCAACACAGGAATCTAGGCGACAGACAGGGGAAGATTCTCCCTCAGAAAGACCAGCCCTGGTGTGGGGCTTCTGGCCTCCAGAACAGTGAGAGAATAAACTGCTGCTGCTTTAAGCCACCAAGGCTACCGTGCTTTGTTTCAGCCGCTGCAGGAAACTAACGCAAATCCTAAGCACCCCTTACTTCAGTGGACCTTCTCTATGGCTTTGTGGTGGCCTCGCCTCATGTGCGTTTTGGAATTCTGGTTTGCAGACTCATCTTGTGTGGGAGCACTTTCTCTCTCCCCTGCCCATCCTTCTCTGTCCGGCAGTTTGTGCTGTCCCAAACCAGCACCTTCCTCATTCCACCAGGCCTGAGACGGAACTAGAACTAGGTCTCAGGCTGGCACCCAGAACCCCTGCTCCACAGCGATGAAGACAGATTCCACCTCTGGCCAGCAGGAGGCGTGGCCCAGCCCTGGCCATGCAGCTGTACCCACTCCCTTCAGCATCTGGCAGCTCAACAGAAGCCCCCATGCCCAACAGTGGTAAGCAGCATGTCTTTTCAGCTTCCTCTTATGGGGACCCCACCTTGCCCAGGGTCCCAAAGGTGGGCTTGGCTCCTGTCCCCCGCTTGTCATGGGCTACCCTTTGCCCCGTCACGTGCCAGCTCCCTCTGAATCCAGATTTCAGCAGATTCACAGCTTCAGGCCCATGCATGACTTGTGTTTCCAAATCATTTCTGATCCGTGACAATGTCTGTCTTGCTTTGCAGAGCGGCTCTGCCTTTTCCATTTCTGAATATGCATATGGGGGCGGGGGAGGAGGGTGCTGAAATGCACTGGCGAGTTTTAAACAAGGAATAGAAAAATCAGCATTGTGGTTTTTTAAAGATTGCTCTGGCTACAGAGTGGACACAGCAGGGAAGGAGTGTGGGAGTGGAGGCTGCACAACAGCTCACACGGGTGAGGGCTGAGACTTGGAACAGGGTTGTAGAAGCGTTTCAGAGATCTCAAAGAACTGGCAGCTCTTGGTGATTCAGTGAGGAGGGGACAGCAAGGAGTAGGCAGGTCAGGAGTGCTGACCTGGCTGACAGATTTATAGTGAGAGGGAGGAGAAAACAAGGTGTGCAGCTTTGGGCAGGCAGAGGAAAGAAATACGGGAGGATCAGCTGGGGGCATGACAAGCTGAGGTGTCTGGAACATCTGTGATGAGCTAATAGGCAGTTGGAGACGACAATGCTGATGTGTGAGCTTGAACTTCACCACCTCCTCAAGGCTTTCCCTGACTTTCTGTGCTGGACACCATCAGATGACTCCTCCAGTGTCTTCCCTTGTCCACCTGCTCTGTGCTCGGGGCCTGAATGCATGCCTCCACCAATGGACAGCTGGCTTCCATTTTGTATTAGTCAGCTAAGGGGCTGCCAAAACAAGGACCACAGGCTGGTGGGCGTAAACAGCTGACATTTAATTTTCACAGTTCCAGAGGCTGGAAGTCTGAGATTAAGGTGCCTGCAGGGTTGGATCCTTCTGGAGCTTCTCTCCTTGGCTTGCAAATGGCCATCTTCTCCGTGTGTCCTTACACGGTCTTCTCTTTGTGTTGTCAGTGTCCTAATCAATTTTTAGATGGACACTCATTAGATTGGATTAGGAACCACCAACCTATATGACCACATTTTAACTTAATCATCTCTTTGAAGATCCTATCTCCAAGGACAGTCACTTCTGAGGTATTGGGGGTGAAGCCTTCAACATATGAATTTTAGGGGTCAGAGTTCAGCCCATAACACAGTTGGATCAGTCACTGGGAGGCATCAGCAGGAGATGGGCAGGAGGTCAGGCATGTATTCCCAGCTTCCCCCTGCCAGGCTGCAGCTGCTCAATAACCCTGTTTCTTGACCTACAGCGGAAGCTGCGTGAGGCGCCTCTCCGACAGCCTCAGCTCTCCCTGGGCTCTGGCAAGGCGACCCCCTCAGCTGGGTGAAGCAATAGCTCCCACTGTGGCCAGGCCCCAGGTGCTGCACTGCCCTTTGTCCACTCTGCCAACGCTGCCCACACCTCTGTGGTTTATCCCTTCATCAACCTGTATTGTGTTTCCCCTGAAATGTGCCCCGTTTCCTGCTTGAGTGATAACTGCCAACCCACTTTCAAATGTCCTGCTGCTCTAGGCTAATTTCTACACAAACCTTATAACCGGCTAAAATCTGTCACAAATCTGTGATCTCAGAGGAGCAGGCCCTCCTGGAAACCTCAGGGTACATCCCCTGTGGTGGACAGCATTTTCCAGAGACTGAGAGGTGGGTCTATGTGCCCTGCCTGAAATCTGGACCCACCTTCCCAGCAGCCCTGACCAGTGGAAATCGTGAACAGACTGACTTCCAAGTTCAGACATCCATAGGCAATAAAGCAGACCCTGACCTAAACATCACGCCTTATACAAAATGGACACTAAATGGATCATGGGCTTAAATGGAAATGTGAATCTATAAAACTTTTAGGAAAAAAAATCAGAGAAAATCGAGGCAAAGACTGTAACTAGGTAAAGACTTTTTAAAGTTGACACTGAAAGCACCACCCATAAAAGGAAAATCCAGAAGTTGTACCTAATTAAAATGTAAAGCATTTGCTCTGTGAAAGACACTATGAAGAGGATGAAAAGAAAAGCTATTGACTGGGAAGAATACTTGCAAACCACACACCTGACAGAGGAGTGGCATCTAGAATATATAAAGAACATTCACAATTCAACAAGACCAAAAAATTCAACTAGAAGATGCCAGAGACATGAAGGGACACTTCACCTAATGAGATATACAGATGACACATAAGCACATGAAAATGTTCCACATCATTAGCATTAGAGAAATGCAGATTAAGACTATGATGAGATACCACCACACACCTATGGTAAGCAGGAAAATAAAAAACAGTGTAATGCCAAATGCTGGAGAGAAGGCGGCAGGAATGTAAAACGGTGCAGCCACTCTGGAAAAGCGTTTGGCAGTTTCTTATAAAACTAAACATGCAACTACCAGACTAACCAGCAACCAAACTCCTGGGCACACTCCCCCAAGAAATGACAAGCTATGTTTATACAAAAGCCTCTAAACAAATGTTCACAGCAGCTTTATTTGTTTTTAACCTTTTTCTTTTTGAGGAAGAATAGTCCTGAGCTAACACCTGCTGCCAATCCTCCACTTTTTGCTGAGGAAGACTGGCCCTGAGCTAACATTCGTGCCCATCTTCTTCTACTTTATATGTGGGACGCCTGCCACAGCATGGCTTGACAAGCAGGGTGTAGGTCCGCACCTGGGATCTGAACCAGTGAACCCCAGGCCACTGAAGTAGAACATGTGAACTTAACCACTATGCCACCAGGCTGGCCCCCACAGCAGCTTTATTTGTAATACCAAAAACTGGAAACAACTCAGAGGCCCTTCAACAAACTGTGGTCCTTCCACGCCATAGAATGCTACTCAGCAGTAAGAAGGAATGATTTATTGACATACACAACAGCTTGGCTGGATCCCAAGGCCATTATCCAAAGTCAGGAGAGCCAATCCCAAAAGGTTACATACTACATGATTCTGTCTCTCTGCCTCTCTTTTTCTCTCTCTGTCTCCCTTTATCTCTCTGTTTCTCTGTCTCTGTCTCCCTCTGTCTCTGTTTCTCTCTCTTCTCCCCCTCTCTCTGTCTCTCTGTCTCCCTTTGTCTCTTTCTGTCTCTGTCTCTCTGTGTTTCCCTCTGTCTGTCTCTCTGTTTCTCCCTATCTCTCTCCCTTTGTCTCTGTCTCTCTGTCTCCCTCTGTCTGTCTCCCTTTATTTCTCTCTGTTTCTGTCTCTCTCTCTTCTCCCTCTCTCTGTCCATCTACCTCTGTCTCTGTCTTTCTGTCTCTTTCTGTCTCTCTTCTTCCCCTCTCTGTCTCTCTGTCTTTGTCTGTCTGTCTTGGGACCCTCACCCTAGGAATCTAGGCACCATGCTGTGAGGAAGCCCATGCCACATGGGGTGGGTGTTCTAGCCAACAGTCTCAGCTAGATCCCAAGATGACAACAGCATTGTCAGTGAGACACAGGAGTGGCAAAGCCTCCAGATGACCCAGTCCCAGCACTGAGTCACTCCAAGCCTTCGAGTCTTCCAGCTGGTGCCCCAGCTGTTGCAGAGCCATGGCTGTCCCGAGCCACAGAGCTGTGAGAGATAATAGAGGAAAACCACTGTTTTAAGCCACTAAGGTTTGGGAGCTTTGTTCCCCAGGCTGAGTCAGCCCTCCCTGCCCTCCTCTGAATCAGGCCTGCTGTCCCTGAGGCATCTCACATTCTGCTCCCCTGCTCACATCTGGCCTGCCACTCAGCTCCATCTCCTAGTGAACGCAGGTGGGAGGGCCGTGTGAGCAGCTGAACAAGTCTCCTTGCTTCCCTCCCAGCTGGAAGACTGTGCGCTCCCCATCCCCTTACAGACCTCAAGTGAAAAAGGTAAATCTCCATGTGAACATTCCTGTTCTTCGTGTGTGCTGCCGAGACTCCCTCCAGGAGGGAAGCAGCACAAACCATCTTGTCCACGTCCTTTGCCCTCCCCACCCCACCCAAAGTCCCGTGTTGGGCTCTGGGCCCCTCACTGGGAGGGGGGCAGGGGACCGAAGAGACCACCCTGGAAGAGCTGGAAAAGAGCAGCTGTTGGGGGCTTTGCCCATTGTCTCCCAGATGACGCAGGGGAGTCCCAGGCAGGGGAACAAGTGGTCTGGGGGCCCAGGCAGGGGTCTGCGTGGGGGTGACCCAGGGCAGCAGGCCCAGCCCAGAACCAAGATGGCTGTTCTCTCAGGCAGAGACACACAGGGATTGTTGAGGGGCTCCTGAGGGCTGCTGCAGACAGGACTCTGCCCTTGAGGCCTGTGCCGACCTGGGCCTAGAGAGCTTCCCAAGCCTGGAGGTCTGCGGATCACAGGCTGGCGTGTCAAGAACTTCAAAGGCAACCTCCTCTTGGTGCTGTAGAGATCTGTCGGCTTCTTGGGGACCCACAGAAATCTTAAAGGGTTTCATCAGAGAAAGACCCAGGAGATGTAAATAAACCCACCTCTTCCTTCATTAGAAGCGGAACAGCCTGCTATCTGCATACACATGGGATTTTAAAATATCATCTTTGCTGATCCACGAGGAGCGCCCACAGCAGCACAAAGGAGCCCACTCCACGATGGGTGGCCTCCTGTCAAGGCTGGCGGGTGGTAAGGGGCACTTGGCCAGCTGGATTATGCCTGCCTGGCCTGGGGCTTGGAGAAGGTGCTTTCCCTGTGAATCCTCCCTTGACTTCAGTCTGGAAACACTGTGCCTGGCCCTGTTTCCTGCAGACAGGCCCTCCTAGGCCAGCATTTACAGCCTGGCACTCCCCTCACTCATGCCAACTTCAGGGAGAAGCCGCAGAGACGTGACTTAGGAATCCACTTCCAGCAAGGCCACAGTGTCCCTGGGGCTTCAAATGCCACTGGAGAATAACCAGGGCACCCATGATGAAGCCACCCGAGTCAGGGGCACCTTGATAAGTACCCAATCAGGACCCTGAAGTCCTCACGACTGCATGAGGTAGTCACTAGGTGGAGCCCCATTTTATAGGTAAGGAGATGGAGGTTGAAAGAAGTGACCTGCCAGGCATGGGCTGGTGTCTGACACCCTGACCTGGTAGGGATCTGTATGGCCTTTCTACAGGTGGGCTTACTGAGGTCCAGAGAAGGCAGAAAAGAAGGTCAAGGCCACACAGCCTTGTGTGGCAGCAGTAGGAGCTGACAATCTGAGCGGCTGTTTGATGAACACGTTTGTCAATTTGGTGTCATGTCAAGGCCATGAGGGCCCAGCTTCTAAGCTTAGGCAAGCTGCCTAGGGGCTCACCACCCTATCTTCACTTTTACTCCCATTTTTACAAGAAGCAATTGAGGCTTAGAAGAGTTAAATAACACTGTCAAGTTAATACAACTATTAAAGTGGCAGAGACAAATTTGTCTATTCAAAACCTATGCTCTTAACCACTGCGCCATCCTACAAATTTGAAACTTATTATGAGCTCCAAAGTTTACAGAAGCATTCTGGGGCAGACTATTTCCTTGGCTTCAAAAGGCGAAAGAAACTCCTACCCTCTCAGCTTCTTTGACAATCATTTGTTTTCCACTGAGTCTGAGATCAAATGCTCGTGGGGGCAGACTCAGATTGAACCTCATTTGTAAATTGGAACAGTATCTTCTACCCTCTACCTCACATGCACATTGTGAGGATATAAGGAAATGATGTGCATGACAGAGCTCTGGAAACTATATAGCAATTTCTTTACAAATGTAAGGCATCAATGGGTTGTACTGCCTCCACTTATATCCTTACTCTTTGCTAGATACTGGAGTAAATGCATTATATACAATTGTTCCCTTAATCCTCACCATAATTCTGTGAAGCAGCATTGTAATCCCATTTTAAAGATGAGGAGACTGAGACTCAGAGTGTTTAACTTGCCCTGACTTGGGCAGTCAATAAGTGACTGAGCTGGAGTTATTACCTATTTATGCCTGGAACCCTAATGAGGGGATATTAACAATATATCTATATCTAGATCTATATATCTATCTACGAATGTTCACATAATATATACATGAAATTTATAGTATCGGCCCAATGTTTAGAGAGAAGCTGCTATTGGGAGATACTTTAGGACCCAAAAGATGACAGCTGACTGCACACATGGCTCAACAATGAGTCTTGAGAAGCAGGTAAAGTAGGCCAGTGGTTTCTCTGTGTTTATTAAATTGTGATTCTTGGAATCCCGTGTCAGGATAGAGTGCTTGATAAAAATGCAGATTCTTGAGCCTCTTCTCAGAGAACTGAGTGTGGTCCATGAACACACATTTTTAACAAGCTCTACAAGTGATTTTATTCAAATTAGAGTTTGAGATTGCATAAAGTAATGGGCACTCTGGCTCTATCCCTGGTTGTTTTTATTTACAGAATTTTTAAAGTTCCTCTTCTAAATGGAGGAAAAATAACTTCTCTGGAACAATAATGTTTTAATTTCATAATATGAATTATGAAAGAGTACATTAATGTAGCTCTTGTGTGTAAAATCTCCCAGCCAGGCAGCCAGGCATTCATAAATGTATTTTGTCCACCAACAGGCCATCAACTCCATTCTCATTTAAACATCAATTAAAAGAAAAGGTATAATTGGTCACAAGATTAATTTCCTCCAGGTAAGGAAGCACCAGCTAGTCATATGTGGGGGCCACTTGCTTGTTAATAGCTCCTTCTGTAAATAAATTACAAGATTAAACCACTGGATCTAAATGAACCATTACGCAAGTTGTTAGAAGCAAAGACTTTCGCTTTGAGCTGTATAAAGGTTTCTGAAATCATTTCTAATCCACAAGAGGAAAAGTTACTTTTCCTTAGAAGACTCATGGTATTTTATTCATATCAAAAACAGATTATAGAGACTTTTGTAGACTACTCATTCAACGTAATGGACTTTCATCAGTACTAAGTTTTTTCTAAAGAACACGGAAGTGATTCATTGCAAAGTAGCCTCAATGGAGTCTCACTTAAGAAAAATGTATCTCAAGGAAACCTCTGAACAGTGTCAAAAATATTAGATTAATAATATATTTATTAATAGAAGCTATTTTGGTAAATAGTTAGTAGGATTGGGGGGTGTTTTAAAAGGCACCCAGGATTTGTTCAATCAGGTGTGGTAAGACATACAGACATGAAAATGACTGTCATGAAGGAAGAAGTTTATACTCACAGATCCCTGGAAACAGGAGGCATGCCACTCCATGCAGTGCCACTCCATGCAAGGCGACTCCTGGAAGCACCAGGCTTGGCCAGGAGGCAGAGGAAGCAGGGGAAACTATGTGCAAGAGCCTTTTTGGTGGTTTCTGTGGGAAAAGCAAGGCAAAGCAGGATAAGCAGGCTTAAAATTGGTTAGTTTGAATAATTTCAGTGGACTCTGGAGTGTAGGGGCTGTTTCTAGTTGTCTGGTACCTGACCTTGGGGTGATTAAAGGAGGGAGATAGTGGCTTGCTCAGCATGTGATAGCTTAAAAAAGGAGAAGGTTGAGGGTATGGGCTCAGATTTCGCTCTGTTTGCATATGAAAGGAGCACTCTGGATATTTGCCAACTCTAGGAATTAGCTAATCCTAGGAAGGGGAGACCCTCCAGGGTCAGCAAGGCCCTAATATGTCAAGGCAACAGAAAATACAGAAAATAACAAACATGATTAATACAGAGGAAGTTCTTGTGAGGTTGCTATAAAACAGGACAGATTCTTAACTCATACGTTAGATGTACTTGTAGCATGTGTGGGTGGGTGGTTTCCTATATACCAGCACCATTCTGAGGTAATGTGTTAATGTTCTATCACTTCTCAAGGAGTTAAAGGGCACTTTTTAAAACAATAGCTTTACATTCCTAATACAATAAGTATTATAATGCGTTTTTCATTTAAAGCAAGAAAAACATTAAATTCTATAGCAACATTTGGCATCCAGGTTCATCTGTTCTGAAATTCTGTGTGGCCAAACAGAAGTAATAATTAGTTTTTTCCTTGGAACAGCAAAGACTTGAACATCATGAGTTAAGGACAGAGGAGACCTGAGAAAGCTGTAAACCTGAGGAAGTGCGCATCTCAACAGTTGCCACCATGGGCACGGAGGCAAGGGGTGAGCTAAGATTCCATTGGTTTCTGGATGAAAGGAAACCTCTCCCACACAGAGCTAAAGCTGTCCAAAGAACCTCTGAAAAAAGTGGAACTGGGTAAAGGGCCCAGCTGTGGAGTAGAAGGGATCAGAATGTAGACAAAAGGGACAGGAAGGAGGAGTCAGAGAAAGCATAGAAGGAGGCCTTTGAGCACAGCATTCCCCCATTTTCCAAATGTCCCCATCCAGTCAGAAAGGTGGTTTTCCTTTTACCTTCCTGGAACACTTATGATAGATCTTATGTTCCTTGGAAGTCTGGCTTCTAGTACCACAGAAACTTAGGAGGGTGACTGAAAGGCCTCAACATGAAGGGTAGCAGTGGTATAGCATGAGTTGTTTCAGCACTGGTAGTATGAACAAGGTTACCCACTTGGTTTATGTTTCCAATTTTATGCATTAAAAACCAACAACAACACAGTTGAATATCCTTGAGAGGAGTGTATTAGTTAGGACTCTTTAGGTTACAAGTGACAAATCCAATGCCAAATAGCTTAATCAGAAAACAAAGTCTTAGGGGTTTGCTGGCTTCAGGTACAGACAGACTCAAGGATTAGAATTGTCTTTTCCAAGTCTCACCCTACCAGAAGATGTGGAACTCTGGTAGGCCAGAGCACTCGTGCTTGGAAACCCCAAGGTGCTCACCAGATGAGGATGATCACTCCTGTAGGTTCTCCCGGGTAAGGACAAAGAGGCAGAATTTTGAAAGTTGACCAGAGAAACAAATTGCTTGGTGGACACTGGGATCATGAAATCAGGAAGCCCTGATTTTTCTTTTTAAGTTGTCTAATAACTATTTATTGGCCACCTAGTTTGTGTTAGTTACTGAGGACGTAGCAGAGAATAAACCAAGGACAGTCTTTGCCTTCAAGTTGCTCCAACTCTGGTAAAGGCTAATTGGACGTTAAAATGATAAGAACAGATCCTTTTTTTGATCTTAGCAAGGGGCAAAAACGATTATGGGGAAAGGGAGGGACTAGATAAGCTTCAGCCATAGGCATTCTGTGAGCCAGGCAATGACAGTGGGGGACCTGACAACATCTCTTGGACGAGTCTGCTGTTCCAGTGAAATTTTCTCTCTCTGCGAATGAACTTGGCTTCTCCATTGTTATAACACCCTTGTGTCTACAAGCCTTGATTTCAGGAAGATCATCCACAGGAATCAATGCCATTAACTCACTGTTGTAATTTGATAACTCAGTCAGCACTGCTAGACCCTGTGGAGAGCTTGCAGTGGAGGGTGAAGGAGATTCATGATCCAAAGACTGGTATGACAGAAGCACTCTTTTGTGAGAGATACGACGGCTAACAGTTGTGGCTACAGGACAAGAGGTGCCCTCAGCGTATGAGGCATATCAGTAAGGTGACTCTTCACAAGACTCTTAGGAATGCTAAAGATTATTTTTAAATGGTTTTCAGACATAAAATTGTGATAGTCACGTCACTTCTCTGTGCTTTGGCTTGCTCATCAGCAAAATAATTTCCTGGACGTCACTAAAAGCTCTGGGCTCCAAAATTTCATGATTCCAGGGAGGCTTCAGGGATGCAATGGAACTTGCATTCATTTGTAGCCAGAAGCTGTGGGTCAGAGAGTATCTTCTACCTGTTCGCTGCATCACTTCAGGCCAGTGGTTCTGAACTAGGGGTGATTTTGTCCCCCAGAGGACATCTGACAATGTCTGGAGACATGTTTGGTGTTACAGTTGGAAGAGGTGGTGCATCTAATGGGTGTATCCATGAATGTTGCTAAACATCGGGCAACACACAGGACACAGCCCTGCAACAAAAATCATCCAGCCCAATAATACTTAGGTTTGGAAACCCTGCTTTAGACCAGTCACTTTAATCTTGGCTTCTGCCTTTGTTGAATACTGTTTTTTGAGGATAGTAAATGAGATAGCTGTGACTGCACACTGTAAATGATAAAGCGTGGCAACATTTGTGGTCATAAATAAGAGTGTTGCCTTCACAGTGACAGCTTCAGAAAGGGAGGTCTGTAGGTGGGGCAAACAAAGGCAGCTGGGGCACAACAAGGAGGGCAGACCACTGAAATGTTGCCACCTGGGAGGTGTTACAACGTACAAAATACTGCTTCCTTGACCCTCTAGTTACTATCCACTTCCCCTCCTTTATTTGTGGCCTCTGGTGGAATTTCCTGGAAGGCACAGCAGACACTGACATCTCTGAGATCCTGTGCCTTAAAGTTAGAGAGATGAGTGTGAATCTTGCTTTACCATTTCTGTGTGACTTAACTTTTCTGGCACCCAGATTAAGATATGTATAATATTTCCTCCTTCATAAGGCTATCCTGAGGCTTCAAAGAAATATTACATGTTAAGCCAGAGCCTGCGATCACAGAATGAATGGATGCCTTCATCACTGTTATTTTCTGCACTCAGTGCTACATGGTCACTTTAAGCATTTTTCCTTTTTAATTTTCTGTCACTCATCTCTTTCTCCACCTGAGCAAAATTTCATCATGACTTTCTTATGAGCAAATCAGTACCTGTTATTCTTCTCTAGTTAAACCCAGGGAGATTAAGATACAAATAATAAAGTTTCAAACAAAGTTACATAAGCAATACAACAAAAATCCTACCTGCCTGCAAAAAAGGGGAAGTTATTATCTACAGGTTGCAGAATTTTGTCGCTTAAAAGGATCCTATAGCTCAGGGATTCCCTGCCCACTTTTACATCTCCTGAGGAGCTTTTAAAATACAAAATCTAGAACTCTATCTCAGTTCTTTTTTTTTTGAGGAAGATTAGCCCTGAGCTAACTACTGCCAGTACTCCTCTTTTTGCTGAGGAAGCCTGGCCCTGAGCTAACATCCATGCCCATCTTCCTCTACTTTATATGTGAGATGCCTACCACAGCATGGCGTGCCAAGTGGTGCCATGTCAGCACCTGGCATCCACACCGGCGAGTCCTGGGCTGCCAAGAAGCAGAACATGCGAACTTAACTGCTTCGCCACCGGGCCGGCCCCTATCTCAGTTCTTCTGAATCAGAATCTCTGGCATAAGGCCCAGAAGTATGCATTTCCTAAAAGCTCCCTTGGTTCTGAGATGTGTGGCCAGGTTTGGAGACCATTGGTCAGAACTTTACCAGAATGCCATTCAATTTCTTCCAACCCAGAAATTCTATTGTTCTTTGACATTCCCAAAGAAACAACACTGACAATAGTTGCTACTGGGGCTTGTACTATTTGTGGGGTTATATAGTCAAGGCCTAACTGTGACATTAACTTGTGGGATCGACTGGGAAATAAACCACCATATATAACATTCCTTACATGGAAAAAAGTTTGCAAAGTTCCAAATAATAAGCAAAAAATGTAAACTTCTGAAACAAGTTCTTGCTTTATCTTAGGGTTCAGGTAAAACTTAGAAGACTCAGATGATGCTTTCCAAAAAAAGTACAAACATTTTGAAAGGGTGATTGCGATTCATATTTTGCCCACGGGGGGGTCACGCAAATCAGTACTTCACAGTATTTTCTTGCGATAAATTTGTTTATGTATTTATTCCTAGCGCTTTTTTCTCCCTCCACAAATCCAGGTCATCTTCACAATTTATAACTTGAGTTAAAGAGGTCATTTTTCAAGTTGTCTTTATAAAGATAATTTCAGTCTGGTCTTGTTCTTCTAAACCTTTCATTACTATTCAAATTTTGATGTCTGTGGTAGATTAGAGTTCCTATTTTATTTTCAGAGATTTAATATACTTTCCCCAAACTCATTATTTTACAACTTAAGCATCTGAAACCAAGAGAGATGAGGTAATTTTATTCAGAATCAAAGTTAGTTGCTGATATTCCCAAACTTGAAAAACACGATTTTGGTTTCCTAAAATATCATATTGAAAACATGATGACAATTATTTTTAGTAAAATGTAAACAATGATAATAGCTCTCTTTTATTGTCTACCTATTCTGGGCCAAAATGTTATGGTACACGATTCTATTTAATCCCCCCCAAAGCAGCCTGGCAAGGCATATATCATCTTCATTGTCTGGCTGGGATGAGAAAGTTGAGTTCCAGATTTGTTAGTCTGTCACAACTACCACGTGACTTTAGTGAGAAGACCTGGCAGTTGATCCCAAGTCCCTCAGGAGCCAAAGTCCGCAAGCGTTCCTCTGTACCACAATGCTTTCCTCCCATTTGGCTTTGAAATGAGTTTCTACTCTGGGTATCATATTTATCATCTCAAATTTCTTCCTAAATTACATATTTTATTTCCAAAATAAATATTTACGAACATAAAACTCTATCTTAACAGGAAGCAGAGAATTAAAAATCACACAATCACCATGAAAGCTTCTGGTGATCTTCCTAAGGGAAAGAGAAGCTGTGGTTTGCAAGAGCTCATGCAGGGACCCCTTACCAGCAGTTTGCGGGTCTCTGGACCACAGGAGGGTGGGGAAGGCACTGGGATGGCAGAGCACAAAAATAAGCATTTGAAATCCCTTCATGAGCAAGTGTAATTGGAATAATTTGGGTTCATTGAATAATCTATAACATTCCCTTTATAAACGCCTTGTCCAGCCACTAAAAAGTCAGAAGAAGCCATGCAACTTTGCCACCACTAGATGACAGCGTTGGCTATGAAATGGAATTGCCCACTCTCAAGAGAACTCTAATGTTAATCAAGAGATTAAACACATGACTCCTGACAAGGAACTTGTGTTTTCCTTGGAAGAGACAAGACCTTTGTGAATAGCTACAGAATGTCACAAGAGTGTGCATTCATTTGTGACTAGTTGCAAATACGAAGGGTAGAGGTAACAGGGGCTATAAGATCTGAGAGAGAGAAGTAAATGTAAACCGGAGCGCACCGGGAAGCTTCCACAGATGTGGGACCCAGATGTGGGACTTTGCTCACCGTTATTTCTTCTCTCATCACTATGGGAGATTGTAAACGTCATTGCTTCTCTACTCTGTGTTTCTGATGATCCCGTGGGTGGCTGGATGTAGTGGGGTGTTCTAATGGGTGAGTAAGCAACGGCCAGGGTAGGAAGAGAGCAGGATCATTCCAGGGAGGAGGAATGACACGAGCACAAGCATGGAGGTGGAAATAAATACAGAGTTCAGATGAAGTGGAAGATTCATTTGGGGAAGAGTGGGAGCAGGCTGCGTAGGACACACATAGTATAGGAGCAGAAATGACAAAGAGGAGCCTTGGAACTCACCCTCCCTTCTAAATTTGCCTCTAAAAGAATGCCACTGTAGGAAGATGAACTGATTGGGTACTGGGGTCAGGTACTTATCTCGCTCTCTTGTAAACCATCATCTGAGCTTTCTTCCCTGTGTAATTCCTGTATCCTGGTCCTTTCGTCATTTTTCATGTTCCCTCCCCATCAAATCTCGATCTGGAGACCGCAGAGACACCCCCACCCCCACCCCCGCACTCAACAGAGAACTGGCTCCTGTTTGCCTTCAGATAGAGCAGGGGCTTCTGCTTCTGCTCTGATTCTGCCCCAAAGACCTGCTTTCCTCTGGTTGGCCGTTTTTAAAATAACCTGAATTTGTACTCGAGATGTTCAGCCAGTTTGTTTCCCTTAAAAACAAGTCAAAGCTCATGCTTTCACCTCAGTGAGAGAACGTCAGCCAACAAAGGCTGCTTCTCTCTTCCAGTCGTCGGAACAGCTGAGCGGCTGTTTCAGGGGTTTTCTCTTTTGCCCAAACGCCACCTAATAAAGTTCTGAAAGGCTGAAGAAAAAAGACCTTTCAGACTTCTAGGCCTTCAACGAGGTGCCCTGAGGAGAGCGCAGGATGGCGCCCAGGGGTGGCGAAGGGGGCTCCTCCTGGGTCCCACTTGGCACGGGGCAGTCCGCATCCCTGTCCAGCCGCTGATGTCGCCGGGTCGAAGCAGCTGGAGTCCACGGTCGCGAGGCCACCGGCCTCTCGGCGTTTCTCCAGCCTGTCAGCTTCCGGCCAGCCCACGCCAGCATCTGTCGTCAGGCAGAGAAGCCACAAAGGTGCTTGCTGCCAAGGACCAAGATGACGCAGAAACCGAAGAGGAAGACGACCTGCCGGTGGCGGAGGTCCACGGCCGGGGCCTTGTGGTGACCGCGGGAGCCTGGCTCCTCTCAGCCGCGTGGGCGTCAAGATCCGGGTCCTCCTGCCGGCGGCCGCTCGCTTCCGGCGGCCGCTTTCCCGCCAGCGCCGCCGCGGCCCCGGGCCTGGGCGAGGCGGACTCCTCCACCGCGGTGCGGGGGATGGAAGGAGCCGGAGAGGAGGTGCAGGTGAGGGGAACGTGCGTCGCTAACCCCGCTGGTGTCCGACTGCCAGGCTCTGGCAGAAGGCGAGCAGGGTCGACAGGAAAACGACGGCGCGGCTCTCACTCCGTTTCCCTGGGCGGAAATTCTGTGAGCCTGACTGGACTGAACTTCAGGATCTAGAGGCTCCCAGCTGGTTCATGGCTTCTCCTCGTCCTTAGGACAGATGTCCCCCAGTGTCACCCAGTCCCACACTTGCAAACATCTCACTCCTTGAGCTCACCCTGCTCCGTGCTGTGAGGCCCTGCTCATTTTGTTCTCTCTGCCTGGACTCCCTCCGTCCCCTTCCCCTTCTCAGCCCGGACTGCGCCGCGTGTTAGCTGAGACTCGGTCTTCAGCCCCCGCCCCACCGTCAGGGCCTCAGAGAAGCCTTCCCCACGCGTAGTCAGGTTCCTTATAATATGCTCTCCTAGGTGCTTTTCCCTCATAGCATTTTCCCTTCTCAGTTATATCCAATATGTGTGTGACTATTTGATTAATTTCTGTTCCTCCGACTAAAATGTAAATTCCTTGGTAACAGGGCCCATGCCTGCGTTTGCTCACGGTTATTTCTTCTCTCATCACTATGGGAGATTGTAAACGTCATTGCTTCTCTACTCTGTGTTTCTGATGATCCCGTGGGTGGCTGGGTGTGGTGGGGTGAGGTGTTAAGAAGCTGAAAATTCAGAGATAAATTCTTTAAGATAGGAGCGCTCTAATCGTTTTAGCTTCATTCCGAGGTGCCGGAGAACAGGAACTGTACATTTTATTAGCATCACGTGCAGTACTGAGCCACTTGCACTCTGGGCCCTTGTAGGATATGGAAACAACAGGGTCTTCCAGTTGCACTGTTACAAATAAATGGCATGGGGCTATGATTGCTGTACCCAGTTTGTGAGACGAAGCTAAAAGCATTCAAGCCATTCTGAGAACATTTCTACAAACCATAAGACCCTTCCTGAAATCACTCTGCACAGTCATTAGGGCTTCTTGGTCAAGGCATATAGATTATTGCCTAGAGAAATAAAGCCATCATGGCAGTCTGGAACAAATGGCTTGAAATGGTCTTTTAGTTGCAAGAATGAAATTCAAGCCTTTGGACACAATTTTTAGCTCAGTCTTTGTTGCAGACGGTTCGTGAATGTGTTGTTTTCTGTGTGGCCAAGAGAACACAACAAGCATTTTGTGCAGTGATGACCGAATTTCCCTGTGGCCAGCCTACTGTGTGGGTAAGTCGTGTTGATGCCTTGTGAATGATTTCAATTCTTTTCTTGGCTTTGTGCTGGTAACCCCCTCCTAGTAAGCAGTGAGTCAGTTAATGATCTCATGTGGCTAATAGTGTGATTAGATCAGGAAAGACAGCATTGTTATGGGAGGTGGCTATTTGTATTTTATATTGTTCTTTCGGGTTTAGAGTGGTGTCAGATTGTATATTTAGAAAATGATTACACCCATATTTCCAAATCCACATTCTCTTCTAAAACCTTGCCATACACCCCTCAAGGGTTGAGGGCTTTGCTTCTCTTTCTGAAATTGGGTGGCATTTTGTGGCTGTCTTGGCAAAGAGAATGTGGGGAAAGTGACACTGTGATTTACAAGGTTAGATAAAAAATGTGACAAGACTTCCACCTGGTTTACTCTCTCTCTGGATGCTCACCCTTGCAATCAAGCTACCATGTTGTGAGGAAGCTCAAGCCACACCCAGGAGTAGGTTTATGAACCCACAGACCCAGCTAAGGTCTCAGCCTACTGCCATTATCAACTCACATATGAGTGAGCCTTCAGTTGATTCTAGCCCCACCTTTGAGCTCTCCCAGATGATGCCGGGTAGAGCAGAGATGAGGGTTCCCAACAAAGCCCTGTCCAAATTGCAGGTTCATAAGCAAAATAACTGCAAATAACTGTTCCAAGACGCTAAGTTTTCAGGTGGCTTGTTACACAGCGCTAGATAACTGGAGAAATAGTCCTAAACAGGGAGCAAACCATTCTGTTTCAGCTTGCCTCTGTGCTTTTGTTGATGTTCTTTCTTGGGACCTAAATACTGTTTCTTTTCCTCCTTTCCTGTTCCTTTCACTTGTATAACTTTCCTGCTTATCCTTCTTGAATCAACTCAGGTGTTAATCTCTTTAGGAAGTCTTCCGTAATCCTTAGTCAAACGCCTCTGCTTTGTATGTGAATCTCAAGAACAGTCCTAGCGACATGCACTATCAGGATCCATTTGAGTATCTGATGTCTAAACCGGTTGGTGATTCATCTTTGTATTATTCATCTCTGTATGATTAGTCTTTGTACACCCCGGTACTAACATAGTGCCTGGCTCCACCATCTACTACCTGGATGAACTTAGGTAGGTTAATAAATGTATCCAAGATTCCCTTTCCTTATCTGTGAGAGGAGATAAAAGCTTCAACTCAGTGTTTTGTGAGGGTTAGAGGATAAAGTCATCTAAGGTGCTGGCACATAGTAAGTGCTACGTAAATGTAGCTATAACAATTGTTAGAGTAACCTCAAAATAGCAGGAAACTACCAGCATTCCAGAAGGCATATCCAACACACAATATTTTGAGATACATTAGTCAGAGTTCTTGACCCCACTTTCCTGCTCCTCCACTGGGCGGCTTGGATCCCATTTCCCTTCTGCCCAATATAATTTTATTTATCCACTGCCTGCAGAGGGAGGGCAAATATAGATTAGAAAGGGGACGTCAGTTGGATTGATGGATGGATTTTGAAACTCATAGCAGAAACAAAAGTCTTGAAAGCCAAGTGCTTGAGACAGATAAGGTACTTTACAATTCAAAAGCTTGGCTTTGGATATCAGAGTCCAAAGTCCTGAGGATAACAAGGCAGAGAGATTGTGCCAAAATCAACAGAATGTATGATGAGGTAAGAGTTAATGAGAGACCCAAATCCTGCCCTGTGTCTCCTCACTCCCACCTCCCAAACAGAAGGGAATTGGTGCATGATATCCCAGGGTACCGAAGTGTAGCCAGGGGAGACTGGAAGCGTGTCAGAAGCTCCCTGGTTATCGTGGTGCTGGCATAGCAGACCAGCCTGAGCTAATAGCTCTGAGGACCTCCTCACGGAGTCCTGAGTACCCCAGAGGTGAGAGAAAGGATCCAGTAGAGGTGCAGAGTGTTGAAAGAGATCCAGTGGCTTGAAGGAACTTGGGGCCAAACTAGGAAGACATGGAGTGTGTGTTGGTAGGGATGATGGCTAGAGGCCATTATGATCAGTGTCTACCAGCCCATGACAGTAAGCACCTATTGAAGAGATTTACAGCTCAGCTGACACCAGACACTGTAATAGTTCCTTTTTTTCTTTTTTTGGTATGATTAGTGTAAATTCCCAGGTATGGGTAATTTGAATACATCCTATTTAGGCAGAGACTCCTTTTTTCTTCAATTACTCCTGCTTTTAGAACAGAAGGAGTCTTTTAGTCTTCAAGGGAATGGACAGCCTGGCATGTCCAGACTATTGCAGCAGTACCCTTCTGCAAGCTCAGTGGATTTAGGGCCATCTATTGACCATTTCCTGTTGACAGCGCTTCCAACAGCAGGAATCTCTTCAATGTGTTTCCCAGTAGTCTCAGCCAGCTCCTCCCCAAGAAGCCAGTGCACAGGCTTTTGTGGAGGCCAGCGGAAATATCCCTCTCCTGGAGACATGCAGCCCTGTTAGGACTTGCAGCTCTCAGCAACATGGCTCTTCTTATCGCTGTAATCTGGAAAAGCACATGCTGTTCTCAATGATCTTGGCAACAGGCTTTATTAGAGAATTTTGTGGAAATTGTTTTTTCCAGTTATAGCTAAACCATCAGGGTCAAATTCTATTTTGCACTCAAGATCCACTGATGAATACTGTCGTAAAACCTGCAATATCCAGAGATAAAGTGCTCTAAACTCTGAATCGTGTGCAATTCTGGAGCAAAGCACAGTAAGGGCAGCAGACTAGGGGAGCAGTTCTAAGAGGGGTATTTATCAGATTGCCTAGGTTCTTGTCCTAGCTCCAGTAGGTACTAGCTCTTAGGCCCAGAAATGTATTCTACTTCTCTATTCTTCACTTTTCTTTTCTGTAAAATAAAAAATTTAATCTCCTTGTGAGATTAAATGAGAAATGCATACAAAGCACAGAGCCTGGCATTTTGTGAACTCTCAATAAATGCGGGCTGTTATTATCATGTTTATTTTTTTCCCATCATTTGTGGTGGCAGAAAATGTTGGTTGCCTACCCTACGGACATTTCCTGCTGCTCCATCTTCCTTGTAATCTGAGCATTGATTTTGTGTGTTTATCTGGGAGCCACATGCTGATAAACATTGACTGAAAACTTGCTCACTAATAGGTGGCTCCCCTCTATTTCTCAGTGCAAAGGGGATGGCACCGCACCACCTGCTTTAAGGTAGGCATGGCCATGTGACTTGCTGTGGCCTATGAAATATGAGAGATGATGCTGGTCACCTCAACCAGTGACACACTAGATGATGAAAGTCCCAAGAGAGGACAATGGGTGCAGAAACCCCTGCCAAAATATGGTAGAAATGTAGCATGAATGAAAAATAAACTTTCCAGCTTCACGCCATTGAAGTGATTGAAATTGGTTGTCATCTGTTACCATTGCTTTATTTAGCTCATCTCAGTTGGTATAAAAGAGGCAACTCCATAAAACCTATTTCTTTCTTTGATGCTATTTTGTACAGTATCCTTTTGTTATTTAAATTTTTTTCTTTTCATTTTATTTTCAGAAATTATTTTCACTAGGATCAACTGTTTTTTATGCAAATTCCCCAAATTTATTAGTTCATAGTTGTTTTGTTTATATCATATTGCACTGATTTTAACTTTTGCCATTGTGAGTTTTCTTTTGTGGCTGTTCTTTCTAACAAGCTCAATTTGATTGTGTCAAAATTTGTAGCTATAAATTCCAATAGGAAGAATGTGAATCTTCTTTAATTTTCTAATGAATAATAAAGTTTTCTTTGCAAGGGAGCAGTACGTAGAACAAACTCTAGGACTAAATTGACAGGTTCCAGACCTGCCTCTGCCATTGCCTGCTATGTCTCTGGGATGTTACTTAACTTCTTCCTGTTTCTCTGCTCTCAGCTATAAAAAGGGGTAATATTTACATCTAACTCATAGGATATTTTGTAACATTTTATGATAATTCTATGATTAATCCTATGGGAGGATTAATAAATTAATTTTTTTTTAAACACTCTTAGAATAGTGCTAAGCTTATAAACCTATGTAAGTATTTTTAAGTGAATAAGTTGTACAGGCTTAACTGCTATCAATTTACTTTTTATAGTTTATTTGTACAAAGTATAATTCTTGCTGTGTTCTTGTGACTATAAATTCTATCAGCAAGATATAGGTTTTTGTCAGTTTTTAATTTATAAAACATTTTATCATGACTAGAATATGTCGATTATTTTTACTAGTAATATTTATTATAAATTATTTAAAATCTTATATGTAAATTTTAGCTAAGTCATGAGAAAACTATAATAATTCTTTACAAATATTTTAGCACTATTCTGTGTTCAAGATTGGCTTCCTGCATTGCAAGTATAATTTTCTGTATACTTTGAATCACTTTGTACTCTGGGTCTTGTTGAAGCAAAAAGCAAGCAGCAGAGTCAAATGTTAGGTCAAATAGCACTGGGGTCAAAACGGCGGACTAGAAAGAGTAGGATCAAGAATTCCTACTTCTTTTTCTTCACATATGTGAGCATCTTCTACACATTCGTTCTGTCATTGTTTAGTTGTCCAACAGATGGTAAATGAGTGTCTGCTACATGCCAGCCACTGTTCTAGGCACTGGAGATACAGCAGCAAACAAAAGACAGAGCGTTTGCCCCATGGAACTTGCAAGGGCGGGGGTGGATTTAAGTGGGTGGAAATAGACCAAAGCAAATAAATCAATGCATATATAAACAAATAAATATGTAGAGGTAATAAGTGCTCTGGAGAGAAATAAAGCGGAGTGGGGAAGATGAGCAGTGCCTGGGTGGGAAACAGAGCAGGCAAGAGAGCAAGCTGAATGTGTATATGGAAGAAGAGTGCTTCAGATGGAGGGACAGCTCAAAGATCCTGAGATGGGAGATTGCTTGGTTCCTCTAAGATAGACCAGTGATATGTAGGACCTAGTAATTCATTGTTTGACTTTCATTCTGCATGAAATGGGAAGATAATGGATGTTTTCAGGCAGAGGAGTGACAATATCTGAGTGAATGGACTATGGAGCTAGACTGCCTCAATTGAGTCTTGGCTCCTTGACCTGTCATCAACTGGGTGACTTTGGGCAAGTTATTTTTTTCTTTGTGACTCTGTTTTCTTACCTGTAAAATGGGATGATCATGGTACCTGCTACATGAGATTAGAATGAGGATCAAATAATTAATATTTGTAAATTGCTTTGAATGGTTCTTGACACATTTTCAATGCTATAGAAATGTTTGCTACGTAAATAAAGGTATTTTGAAAAATACCACTTTGACTGTGGTATGGATAATTTATCATGTGCATGTCTGTTACATGGAAAATGCTCTGTGACTAACATTCAACTACATTGTTATTTAAATGTGGATTGTGTTCTGATTCATGAGTATCAAAGACAGAATTAAGAGGATATAAAGCACTGTGTGGAAAGAAGGATGAATTTGGAATGAGAAGACCTAAACTTCTGATGTTGCTTTTTCAATGAGGTTCTAACTTATCTAAAGTCATCTAATTGGGCCATGTTTGGGTTCTGTGGTTTTCATATTTAGAATTTAATTTAGATAATATAAGGTCTTCTTTCAATAAATTATTTGAAATTGAGCAGTGTCTTCGCTTTTTCCCTTCTTGGGGAATATTGTGGCAGTGGACCTGGGGAGGTCGGGTGCCATAGTAACATCCAGATGAATATGGGGGCACCTGGGAAGATGTCTAGGTTGGTGGCCTGCTTTCCCAGGGAGCGCACTTAGGACACCCTACACATTTGCCCTGTTACACATCCTGATTCAGAGCCAAAATGCAGCATTAGCAGAGGAAGTTTTCTAGATATATGAACTTGAGGGAGAGGCTCCTAGTTCCTCATAGCCTACACTGGCATGCAAGGGATTCAGAGGGAATGAGGGAGTGAGGGGGTCTTCATGAATCCTATGTATGCATGTATGTGCATGTGAATGTATGTGTATAACTTGTATATTCTTTTAGGCTAGAAGGTATTTAATACTTTTGGTTGGAAAAGTTAATGTTTTTCTCTTGTTATCTAGCAGCATATGGCTTGAGAACAAGATGAAATCAGTTATAGGACAGAATGAATCTACATTTTCTTTGCATATGCTCTTTTAAAAGAAAAGTTTGCTGGACATCTCCATATGTAGCCACTTTAATTTATATTACTTTACTTGTCTTCCTGGTTGAAATAGTGATTACATAAGATAAGTTTTTGTTTGTTTGTTTGTTTTTTGGTTTATTTGTGTGAAAGGGAGCTGGATATTAGTTTACTTGTAAATCTCAAAAAACATTTTCAACCACCTCAGAGAGTGTAGATATGTAACATATTTAAAGAGTCTTATTGTGGTAAGTACTGAAACAGGAATTTGTGGAGCCTGTAAATTAGTGGCAGAAGATGATGTAAATATATATGTATACATATATACACACATACACACATATAATATATGTCTATACTTGAACCTAAACATTTTGCTTACATCTACTCCTCCCGAATGTATCTACCTTAGAAAGCATTGATTCATAAGTTTTTAGGGTCAGTCAACTTTTTGAGAATCTGATAAAAGCTAAGGACGCTAGGGGCCGGCCCGGTGGCGCAGCGGTTAAGTTCGCACGTTCCGCTTCTCGGCGGCCCGGGGTTCGCTGGTTCGGATCCCGGGTGCGGACATGGCACTGCTTGGCAGCCATGCTGTGGTAGGCGTCCCACGTATAAACTAGAGGAAGATGGGCACGGATGTTAGCTCAGAGCCAGGCTTCCTCAGCAAAAAGAGGAGGACTGGCAGTAGTTAGCTGAGGGCTAATCTTCCTCCAAAAAAAAAAAAAAAAAAAAGCTAAGGACTCTATTTGTGAAAAGAAACATACCCACCAAATTATTCATACATTTTTAGTTATACTCTGAAATGCAGCCATATATTCACATGACACCCTTCTAGCCCCTGTAAACAAACTATTGCCAGTTCGCTTCTTAGTCTTGTGTACTTTTTGACACTATGTTCACTGACTCATATTTGTATCTGTTTTGCCACAAGTTTAAGTACCAGAGATGTTTTTTTGTCAGTAATGCTGAGGAATGTTTATTTTTTAGGAAGTTCACTGGAGTCTACCCCTTACTTGATGCTTATCACCCTATATTCTACTTGCTATTCAAATGTCTGTCTCCTCTTCTAAACCATAAACCTCTCAAGGGCAGAGGCAGGGTCTAGTTTCAAGAAGTGTCTCCAACCTCCAAGAGCATTTCCTGCCTCAGTTGACCTCTAATAAATGCTTCTTGAATGAGCAAATGAGCAAAGTATTATTCTCATTAATACTGAAGCTGAAAGCTGAAGTTGTATGAGGTTCAGTGATTTGTCCAAAGTCTGACAGCTAATAAGTGGCATAGTTGATAATGATGCTCAAGGCTGATGACTCCTCATCCAAGAATTTTTCTAAAACATAATTTATCAGGGATAAAAAAGATGAGCTGAAGAATAAGTCACTGCCAGTGCTTGAACCATTGTTGGAGATAAAGTCTCAGCAGCTTGGGACTGACCATGAGGGTGGCGTATAACTGTGCAAAGTCCCATGATATGGGTCCCAAAGGGGAAAGAGAAGGGAATCTTGAGGTCTAGAGAGGCTTCTAGAGAGTGATATAATACATATGTTAGGAAACTCTGTTATAGTCTTAAAAACAGTGGCACTTTTAGGATGTGTAGACTATTGAATCAAAAAGTGGTTTAATCTCCTTAAAAATTAAAGTATTTAAGAACATGAGATCCTTTGGTTCTTAATTGTTTTCTACTTTCATTACTTTAAGAAACATCTCTTGTGACATCAGATTGCATGCCCAATTAACTAGTTAACAGGTTGATCCCAGTTGAATATTCTTATTGCTTGTGCCTTCCATCCATGCACTCACCCAATTTCCACAAAAGAGCTCTCTTTAATGTCTTTTGTTCATGACATGTCTGTGTTGTTTCTATAATTTTCACATAGAGTAATAATCATGTTCCTTCTTGTTTTATAAATGAGAATGTTGCATGTTTGTGAAAACAAAAGATGAAGTTTATGATGCCTTAGTCTTTATCAACTTCTTAATCAACTTGAGTTGATCAAGATGGTTGCCTTATGGTGAGTGGCACAGAAGACCCAAAGTATCTCATTTAATAGCTGAAACAACCCTTTGAGTCACTGATTTGTTTTCTTATTTTATTTGTATTTAAATTTCTGTAAGAAGGCTTCCTGAAATATGACACATCTCTAAAAGTAGAAAAGCCGGTAGAAGGTGTTTCTCAGAAAAACTAGCCACTGATGTGAGCAAAATCAATTTTAACATGTTACTGTAAATTTCTTTTGAAGCACAATCACGTGTTTAGCATGGACAACTCCTAAATGAAGAAGGTTGAGAGGATACTGTTCAGAGAATAGTCTAACGTTTAGAGGAATTTCAGTCATTTCCTGTTTTGGGAATACATGAAATATGCAGGAAAGTTATGCTTGTGTTGACTTTGTCTAAAAATCTATTTGATTATAAGGGTCTTTTCAGTTTCTTAAATGATTCATTTTGAAGTCTGGCATTAAGAAAGCATTAGGAAAATATTGTGTAAAGAGGGGCTTGCTACATCTAGCCCTAGGCCATTTGACCTCCATCTCCATCTCTCTTTTTATATTAATGTCTTAATGTTTAGATAATAATCTGTTGACAGTGAACATTCACTCTCAAAAAGCAGCAGTGCCATTTGTGAAATGTCTATTTATGTAAAATAAAATATGTTCATAGCATGGGATCATGAATAAATTTGTATTTAGGATTGGACTCAGCTGCAGATGGTGTGAGCTTTTGGGGGGAGGTACCTTTATTTAAGATATGTCACAAGATTTCTCATTGAGAAGTCTATCTCATACCAGCATCCTCCAGTGCCTGAGATTGCTATCATTGCCATTATAAGGAAGTTGCCACTTTTTAATGACAGATGTGGAGGTCTGCGATGTCCTGCATACACACACTCTCTTGTACACACACACACAAAGCACTAAATTAAAGGCAAATTTAAATAACGAAGAAAAACTTGTAAACATGGTTGTTAAGATACCTACAGGGAAAAATCAAGTGTTATCAAAGACAAAGTCATTCTAAGCATGTGTCAAGGTTCTAAAGTTGGTCTAAGATTAACATTTTTTGGTCACTTGGGAGGGTAAAAATTACAGCATTAGTTCCCATTAGCTCAACAGCACAATTGCTTTGTCAGATTAGCTGTCCTGATCAGACAAGGGCACTGAAAAAAAGGAACTTGGAGCATGTGAGTTTATTTCTTTTTCTGTTGGGGCTGGAGAAAGAGTGTCTGTGACAGTCTAGGTTTTGCAGTGCTGTGTGGGAAATAAAAGCTGAGATGAAGAGCCTGGAGTATTGATTTCAAGAGGGGAGTGAGCAACGCCGATCAGCATTGTGGCTTTCTTTAACACTGTGTTGAACTCCAGCCGGCAGTGAAGGTAGACCTCAACAAAGGGACAAGAGGGACTTGAGTGTGTTATCAGGGATCAATAGAACCGTGTGGGGCAAGAGCAACATCAGTGCCATTTTCTCTTTGTTTACCAGGCAAGTGGAAAAGGCATCATGAAAGAGCACTTTGAACAAAAATAATAGTGGAGGGATGGTGATAGACTGAGAGAAAGAGGGATTTTTATATAAGATACTCAGAGAGGATACTTGAGAGAAAAGACATCTTTATAATAGTCAGAAGGTGTACTGAGAATGTGCTAAGCACCTCTATGAGTGTTTTTCTCACGAAATCTTTAAGATAACCCTGTGAGATGGATTCCATTATCATCTCCATGTTATAGAGGAAAACATCGAGGCTTAAGGATATTAAGTAAGTTTTTCATGGTCTTTAATATCTTTAAAGACATTTAAAGCTGGCATGACATGCAACGCTGGCAAGTAGCAGAACTATGATTGAAACTAAGAAAGGTCAAGGCAGTTTTAATTAAATGTCCAAAGGGTAACATGATGTGAAAGGGAGATTTCTTTTTTTTTTAAATCATTTTTAGCTCTAGAGGATAGAAGTAGGAATCAATGAGAAGTTAGAGAAAAAGATTTCAGTACATAATAAGGAAAGGTTTTCAGAAGTTTGAATTAATCCTATGGAAAAGGACTTCTTTGTGAAACAATGATCTTCCTAATACTAGACACATTAGAGTGGAGATTAGATGGTCATATGTTAGCGGAGCTGTAGGGGAATTTGAGATCTGAGTGGGAAGGGTAGACTAGGTGACCTTCAAATTCCTGTGACTGAAAATTACTACCCTGTGAGTTCCTTAATGTCAGGGTTCATATTGCATTTTGAGGCCTAGAAAGTAAGAGTTCAATCATGGGTGACTGATCTTCCTGGGAGCCAAAACAAAAAGGGAAAGTGTATTCTCAGTTTGGTAAAAAAGTATAAAATGAGTTTATCAGGGAAAGTAAACCTTTTCTTTGCTCTCATCTCAGAGGGCAATTGAATTTCATTGTTAGGCTCAGTCAGTGGAAGAAGTATGGTATAGCAGGAGCTTTAAAATGATTTTAAAACATAAATATTGTCAATTTCATTTGCATTTGTGTCTTTGTGTTGTTGGTCATCACCATGTTTAATTGACTTCCAGGGCCCAGTTTTTTATCTTGTTTTTTTTTTTTTTTTTGGTGAGGAAGATTGGCCCCGAGATAACATCTGTTGCCAACTTCCTCTTTTTGCTTGAGGAAGATTGTCCCCGAGCTAACAACTGTGCTAATCTTCTTCTATTTTGTATGTGGGACACCACCACAGCATGACTTGATGAGTGGGATGTAGGTCTACACTCGGGACCTGAACCCACGAACCCCAGGCTGCTGAAGTGGAGTGTGTGAACTTAACCACTATGCCACGATAGGGCCCAGTTTTTGGCACATGTCTAGGATTCTATGGGCCTGAGAAACATAGGTGATCTTTAATAGTCATGTATTTACCATGTATTTATAAGTTATCCAAATGGAATCAAATATGGTAATGACTTCTCATGAGCTGTAAGTATAGTTTTAACATCAAAGTGATAACATGAATTAATAGTTCTCAACTCAGCTGAGATCTTGATCTCTTTAGGAAACCCACAGTGGCATAGTAGTCCTTGCAGATGGAAGCCCAAAGATCTTCCTATTCTATTGTTATTTTTGAGCTGGATCTGCTCTTCTTTGATCCCACTCTCTCTGAAAGACTTTTGTTATTGATTTACACTGAAGAGTTTGGGGAATGAAGACCTATACAGTCAGGGATAGACTAACTTTATAAGATATAACAAGGAGGAATTATACTCAAGCCTGCTTGGCTGAGCAAAATGAAATAGTGAATGTGTGGCTTATGTGTTATGTATCTAAAAGCAGTGGACTGTTATCCAGCTATTGGAGAAATAAAGAAAATGGAAAATAATGCAGATATGAAGACCAGAAACATAATTATTAATTCTAATTTTGAGGGCAATTAAATAGAAAATAAAAATAATTTTGTTGATAAGTTTGCTAAGGAATAAGGAAAGCTTTTAACCACAAAAATGTAATACACCTTTATTGGTAGTGAGACCTACTGATTTAGTTTAAATAAGCCAATTTAAATAAAATTGTTCTGCATACAACCTTGGATTTGGCCCTGAGGAAGACATAAAATGAGACACAATCCCTACTGCAATAGTTTACCATCTTGTACAGAATCAGTGCAATGAGCCAATAAGTCTAGTAAAAGGCAGTAGATTACACCTGTCATAACTGGGGTATAAACAAAGTTCAGTGGGGTTCAAAGGAGGGAAGGCTCACTTCCTGTTTGAGGTGGGGAAAAGATATGGCTTCGTGGGAGAAATGACATTTGAAAAATGCATGGCATATTTACAGGCGAACAAAAGGAGAGAGAGCGGACCAGGCAGAGAAATGATTAAAGGCAAGTCGATAGGCAAGTGTGAGTCAGTTCTGAGAAAGTGTGCCAGCTAGAGTGGAGCAAAGGTATGTGAGGAGGTAAGAAACAGGAGATAATTCTGGAGATGCAGGCCGAAGCCACCCATGATGAGTCCTGTATAGGCTGACGCATGTGCATTTATTTTCACAGGTGATGAGGGGTCCTTAATGTGTGGAATTGAGGGATGGCAGGGTCACAGGCTGCCCAGTGTTGTGTGCAGTTTGCACACTGCAAATCTTAGAGGGTGCCATTCTCCTGGTAACTCTGTATATTTCTATATTTATTATGACCATGTTTTAACCATCGTGCATTTATTACATTATGACAATTTTCCTGACAGGTAGGAGTCAAGTGTCCTGAGGATGGGATGATTTTTTGATTTGTACAAAAGCACCATATTGGCTAGTGATAGCCCGTGACAGCTGTGCTGTAGGTAGATGTGTCTTAAAGCAGAAGATAGGACCAATTCCTTCAAGGAGAGACTGGAGCCTTTGACAATAGTAGACATAAAAATAGGAGCTTCATTTGGAAAAGACAGGCTGATGTCGAATCTAGGTGGGAGGCAATGGAAGAAGGACCCACACATGACTTGAAATATGGGTGACAGATAGTGGAGGCAAATAGGAAGTAGAAAAGTGAGAAAGGAGATTTATCGAGGAAGGGGAAAGGGAGGTAGATGGAGGACAGAGATGAAAGGTTCCATTTTGAGCACATTTTGGAGCCAGACATGTTAACTGAACATGCAGGTGGAAGTGTCAGCCGTTAGGCTGAAATATTGGTCTGGAGGTCAGGCCAGGAGTTGGACTAGAGGCATCTACGTAAAAGTGATTGCTGAGGTAACAGGAGAGCCGGGAGAGAGGCCAGCGGGAACAGAACTGGGGTCAGAAGCAGTCCTCCCTGTTATCACATTTTGTTCTCTAACTCCTAAAGAATTAGCAATAAACCATGCAAAAGGAGCCTGCTTTCTTAGTAATGTGGTGGTTGGCTAGAGTGTTTCCTTTCTGATTCCTGCCAACCATCAAATGCAGTCAGATCACCAGCTCTTATACATAAACATATCAGTTTTTCATTATAAGATTAGATAGGAGTGTCAGCAGGAGAGGCTTTCTGACCAAGGCAGAATCATTGATGACTTGGTAATATTTTAATGGGGAAATAGAAGCCCAGAAATCAATTATAAAATAAAATCAACTCCTCACTCAAGAAAGAAAGCAATGGCAAAAACCATCTGAAAGCTTTTTTATTTAACCCTCTTATGCACTATATGTAGCTGTACAGTTTCTTCTCAGTGTTTCTCTTAAACTGATGCTAAAATTAATTTACATCTCATAAGGCCATAAAATTGATGATGAGAAAAGATCGTCATGGGGGCCGGCCCTGTGGCCCAGTGGTTAAGTTTGCGCACTCTGCTTTAGCAGTCTGGGGTTCGCCAGTTTGCACCCTGGCGCAGACCTACACACCACTCATCAAGCCATGCTGTGGTGTCATCCCACATAGAAGAACTAGAATGACTTACAACTAGGATATACAACTATGCACTGGGGCTTTGGGGAGGAAAAAAAAAGAGGAAGATTGGCAACAGATGTTAGCTCAAGGTCAAGCTTCCTCAACAAAAAAAGAAAAAAAACCCTTACTTTCTCTTAAAAAAAAAAAAAGAAAGAAAGAAAAGATAATCAAGAAGTGCATTGGGTGTCAGAGAAGTGATTAGGAGATGAAAATGTTTGCCTATGTAAGCCTTATGTAGAGAATGAGGGCTTATTCTAATGACCTGGGCTTCTCTTCTCATGTTTCTAGATTGTCTGGCAGGAATATTTCCTAGTATTAGTGCTCTCATGCTTGCTAGGAAGACCTCAGCAGTCAAAAAAGCATCCATGTTCTTAATATTTAGTGGAAGTTGACAGTCAAATACAATCTATCTCCAACTCACCTTCCTTCCTATTTTATGCTACTTTACTGGACACAGGGTCCAGTCTAATCTGATAGTCATAAAGTATTTGTTCTTATGTATCTTCAGGAAAGTTAAAAAAAAAAGACCAATGTATGGGTCATCATCAGTATTTCCTTGATATAACATTTTAAATTTCTAAGATGACAATGCTTTATTTGTTTTCCATACCGTTCTGGGAAATAGAAAAGTATTGTGTGCCAGTATCTCCATGT
Source organism: Equus caballus (assembly GCF_041296265.1). Classification (NCBI taxonomy): domain Eukaryota; kingdom Metazoa; phylum Chordata; class Mammalia; order Perissodactyla; family Equidae; genus Equus; species Equus caballus. The sequence continues at coordinate 56,645,733 of NC_091687.1, read as the reverse complement.
TGGTTGAGAAAAATTTGGTATCAATGTATTTGAAATTTAACATTCTGATCATCTTAGCTGAATATTGTATGACTATTACTGATACTCAGTTCTCTAGCTGATATTCCCATTGAACTAGAGTGACTTTTTTCTTTAATGTAGTAAACTATATTTCAGAATGTTATTGGTGTAGTAGGGAGATTAAATGAAATATTTAATGTCAGCACTTTGACCTACAAGAAGACGTGCAAGTTTTTAGAGAACGTTTAATGCAGACCGGTATTTGTAATATAAAGTCAAGGAAGGTAAAACTTGGGCCTTATAAACAGTATTTGGTGTGTAAAGTTCATGAATTTGGTTGTACTTTTGAAAATACAATAGTTGGAAACATTAAATCTATCTAAACAAAGATGTTCTTATTAGTGTGGTGGACTAGTCTCTCAAATATTATTTAAATTTGAACAATCTCATTTTCTCATGTCTTTAGAAACTATTCTAAATTATTATCATAGATTTTTCTATTTAGCAGATTAAAAGATGTACTAGATCTCATATTATTGAAAAGGGAATGTACTTGGTACATAACTCTTCATAAATAATAGGATGCTGTGAAATGGGTTATTTTCCTCAATACTCTGAGTTTCTATTAAGAGAAACTAAACCAACAAATGAATACACACGAATATGCATTTAAACACAGCAATTAGGCCTCTGAATTAAAGATAGCTGTTGAACTGTATTTTGTCAAGAATATAATATGTGTATGTATTTAGTTAATGCAGCTTACCCGGCTGGTCTGTTATATTTACTGATGTCAGTGACAACTGAGAAAATTAATCAGTGTGTGCAAGAATGTAATTTTCTTAAGAATTTAAATCAGGTAAAACTTCAGAAGGGAAAATTAATGCTGTTGACTGTATTACAGAAATGACTGTAAAATGAACCTGGAAAAAAAGAAAACATATCTGGTTCCCAGGGGAAAACATACATCCCATTTTCGTTTAGAATATTAAAAAAAGTTGGAAATATTTGTAGATTTCTTTTTAATTTCTTTGAAAAATACTTAGGGACTTCTCAGACCAGAGTTAAGTCTGGAGGCCAGAATATTACAACTTTTTGAGGAAAGTTTTGCTTTCAGACTTCCTAAAGGATGTTGTGAAATCTCTTGGGAACAAACTTGCGGAATCATAGAGATGTTCTTCCAAACTTCCAGTTGACCCTGACAGCCTGCTTTTTGATGTTTTCTCCTACTACCGAGTAAAATGTAGAACAGTCAACCAATTAACCAACTAAACAAACAGAAAAGGCTTGATCTGTAGAAATGTGTAATTTGTGAAAGTGCCTATAGTGAACACCTCCAAAAATATGGTTTGAAGCATAAGTGGCTGGTGATGCTGAGAACATAAAACAATTATATTCTCTCATTTTCTCTGGTTGATACTATATAACTTGAACTATTTATCCATAGCTCTTCTGTTTTTCTTTAGCAAAAACCGTATGTCCAACTAGGAAATTAAACTCTATATATGAATGTATGGACTGAATTATCTTCCCTACAAATTCATGTGTTGAAGTCCTAACCCTCATTACCTCAGAATATAACTGTATTTGGAGATAAGGCTTTTACAGAGGTAATTATGGTGAAATGAGGCTATTAGTTTGGGTTCTATCCAGTCTGACTGGTGCCCTTATAAGAGGAGGAGATTAGCACATACAGAGATGCATGTGCACAGAGAAAAGGTCATCTACAAGCTCCAGAGAGAGACCTCAGGAGAAACCAAACCTGCTGACATCTTGATCTTGGACTTTCAGCCTCTAGAATACCAGTCTGTGGTATTTTGTTACGGCAGTCTTAGCAAACTAATACAGTGATAACGGAGTAAGTACTAAATCTTTGAAAAAAAGCATTGAGTCATTTAAATCTCTTAAAAGGTACATATCCTTGCATTTGAGCCACAGGTTCCTGTGTATATTTAGCTGTGTAACAATTCTGGTTTCCTCTCATGTTACTCTCATTTAATACGCAACTGTGGACACTTGTTCATCTGATCACTTCTTTCATTCCACCTGGACTGCTTGCTGGTTGTTTCATACACCTCTAAGTGTATGTTGTAGGAAAACATCTGTGAAAAAAATTGGATTTGAATTCTGTCTTCACTTTTTAAAAATTGTGGTAAAAAACACATAGAAATTTTACCATATTTACCAGTTTTAAGTGTACAATTCAGTAGTGCTAAGCATATTCACGTTGTTGTACAATAGATCTGCAGAATTTATCATATATGGCCTTTGTCATCTTGAGTTATTTCCTTCTAGTCCTAGTTTGTTGAGTGTTTTTATCATGATTGTTTGTTGAGTTTTATCAAATGCTTTTTCTTCATCAATTGAGAGCATGTGGTTTTTGTCCTTCATTTCATTAATGTGGTGTATTACATTGATTGATTTTTGCATGTGAAACCATCCTTGCATTGCAGGAATAAATCACACTTGGTTGTGGTGTATAATCCTTTTAATGTGCTCTTGAATTTGGTTTGCTAGTATTTTGTTGAAGATTTTTGCCTCAATATTCATCAGAAATATTAGTTTGCAGTTTTCCTTTCTTATAGTGTGTTTTCTGGCTTTGCTCTCAGCGTGATGCTGACTTTATCAAATGGGGTTGGAAGTGTTCCCTCTCCCATTTTTTGGAAGTTTAAGAAAGATTGGGATAAATTTTCTTTTAAATGTTTGGTAGTAGTCACTTGTGGAAGCCGTAGGGTCCTCAGCTTTTCTTTATTGGGAAGTGTTTGATTACTGATTGCTTCTCTTTACTAGTTGTAAGTCTGTTCATATTTTCTATTTCTTCATGATTCAGTCTTGGTAGCTTGTATGTTCTAGGAATTCATCCACTTTTAGGTTGTCCAGTGTGTATGTGTGTTCATAATAATCCCTTATGATCTTTTTATTTCTGTGGTATTAGTTATAATGTCACCTCTTTCATTTCTGATTTTAGTTGTCTCTTTTTTTCTAAGTTAATCTGGCTGTTTATCAATTTTATTTATCTTTTAAAAAAATCCACTTTTTAATAGTTGTGAGAAAATGTTACTTAAACTTGTTTTCATCTGTTCATCTGTAAGATGGGTATATCATGTACTGTGCCGATTGCTGTACCCTACTTACATTTTTTCATTCAACTCTTTACAGTCACATAGTTAGTGCCTAATAAATAGCAGTTAGTATTATTTTTAATTCTTTAAAAAAGAGAGAAATTCCTCTCCCTCTGTAGATGACAAATCCCATTCTCATTCCTTTTCAAAATAATCATGAACTCTAAGCTTTACACATATTATTAACATTCACTTCTTAGGAATTTTGAATCTTGCTGCTGGTTTGCCTCTTATTGTTCTTATACAATTCTCCTTTTGATTGTATGGCCGTTCTGTGCACATGTTTAGCTTAGTAAGGATAGATTACTTCTAGAAGCCTTTCATTATTCATTTGCTTATACATGACTATGGGTTGATACCTAACTAGTAGAATTTTTCTCGGAGGTGTTTTTCCAACTGTATTCTCTACTGAGTGGGGTAATTCCATAGTCATTCATATTCTATGGGACACTGTTTTCATATAACTGTCCTCTAAATTAAAAGAAGTTGAATAAAATGAAAGCTTAGTTATTCCCTGTGTACTTGTTTTTGGTAGATGTGGTTTCAATATTTAGGATGGAAGTGATTATAGCTTTTTATTTTTTGTGGACTACTTTTCACGTGTCTTGTTTGATTCACAGCTTGATTAAACATAGCTGAGTTTTAATTTTGACTTGAAAAAGGTATCTGAAAATAATTATAAGCATGGATAATGCTTATTAGAATTTTTCGAATTAAAGCCCAACCCCAAAGCAGTATTTGGCTTTATGAGCAATGGGAAAATCCTTTGATTCCCCTGGTGGAAAAGTGTATACAGTGACTTTTATTGTCATTGTTGTTACCCATTGATTATCCTGTAAATCATGGAGGGTAAAGCATTCACCCTTGAAGGGAGGAGAATGGGATTTGGGTGTAGAGAAAGGAAGCATAACATTATCGCACTTTGTTAGAGTTATACAAATTAATTGCCAAACTATTAATGAATTCAGCATTTCCTATTTTAAAGCTTATTATCTAGTTCAGAGCTATTCATGGGTAGTATTACATGTTTGATTTGGAATTGTAACAATCCACTTTTGCTGTGTCAACAAACTATCTTAAAATTTCAGAGGCTTACAACAATGAACATGCCTTTCTTGCTCATGTTACATGAGGGCTGTGAGTTGGCTGTAGCTTTGTTGGTATCAGCTAGGCTTTATCTGTCTTCTAATTCCTGCACCTTGGCTAGTGAGCAACCATTATCTGGGGCATACTCTTCTCACGGTGAGAAGGGGTCAAGGGGAACTTAAATAAACCAGACAAATGTGTTAGACCTTCACATCCTATTGACCAAAGCAGGTCACATGGCCCAAGCCCAATCAATGGGGCAGGGAAGAGAACTCTGCCTTGAGGAAAGCACAGCAAGACTGAGGAGGGAATGACATGAACATGAATTCAATCTATAGCAAGAACCTATCTTGGAAATACTGTAGACTATTCTTGGGCGATTCCATAACAAGCTCAACATGTCAGTTAGACTAGAAATAAATTATTTCTAAGAGAATTTTTAGAAACAAAAGATTTTTTGTAAGTCATGGATTCCTTCATTCAAAGTGATATTGTATTTTGAGGCCGAAAAGTAAAAAGATTGAAGTGGAGCTAGGGGACATAATGTCCTCTGCTGACGGTGTCCTCTTGCCCTCCTTGCTTCCCTCACTACAGTTTCCTGACAAACCCTAAGAGGATTCTGCAGAACATAGCTGGAAAATCACCAGTGCAGCATTTTGCAATGCAGGCTCCAGAGATTTTTAGGGGTGTTAGGTTATAAACACATGTAAAACGTTCTGTGTGGGTTGAACAAAGCTAAGCAGAGCTGCAGGAATTCTCAGAACCTTTACTGTGTTAATGTTCCTCGTGAACCACCAAGAGGGGAATATAGGTCTCAGAATTGTGCAAAGTTTTTGTGAAGCAACTTATGCTTTGGAACACATCTTAGGAATGGCTGCGTTAGACAAGGGCTGTTTTATTTAAAAAAATATCTGTGGCAGAGACTCAAGATGGAACAATTGGTTGAGTTTTTCTTATCTAGTTAGTTGCAGAAATCAGATTAAAATTCAGGTCTCCTCACTCCCTCGCCAGGAGTCTTTGGTCATGTTGTTGAGTTTGTTCCTATGACCAGGACATACTTTTGCAGTGAGGTCATAGTCATGGGGTATTTTAACCTTTGTGAACAATAGGCCTGGTAAGTGCCTCTGTTAGGGTCCAATTAGGAAGAAATTAAGTGACCATGAGTAACTGGTTTCGCAAACAAAGTGAATGAAGGATTGTATGATGTGATCTGAAGCAACTCTTGGGATAAACTGCAACATTAGCAAATGCTCAGGGATTTTTTTTCCTCCAATGAATTTAAGGCTCCATTACTGAAGACAATGATGGATATTGATAACTCTAATTTTCCATAGTACACACACTCTGCTCTTTTCGTTCATCTTTTGTTCACAAGTAAATGACTATTGTGAATCTGTATAATTTATGTCCTAGTTATTGTTTGAAAAGTTCTCTAAAGATGATGATAGATCTCCACTTAGAAGTCACATTTGACCCTGTAGGGGAGGAAGACATTTCCTCTACCCACTCTGGCTGGACAATGAATTAAATTCACTTGAGACAGAATAACAGGAGAAAATTAAAGTTTTATAACATGTATACATGGGAGAGGCTCAGGCAAACTGAGCAACTCACCAAAATGGTGGAAGTTCTCACCTTAAATACCACCCTCAGCTCACCACAAAGGAGGATGTTGGGGGTGGGAGGAGTCAGTTACGGGAGATTACCAAACAAGTACAGTAAACAAGAGTAAGGTTGTTATGCAGATTTAAGTCCTTGTCTTCCACATTAATTAAGCATTTCTAGAGATTAGGTCATCCCTACTTCTTCCTGGTACAGAGAGGGAGACACCTTTACGGATGGAGATTTCCTCTACAAATGTAAATGTCTCTTAACAAAGGGTAAGTATATCCTACTTTTCAGAGTTTCTTTCCTGTCTGCAATTTTTTAAAGTAACCAGCCCAAAATAATCCTCAAGCCAAAGAGGCATATCTTGGGATGGTCAATTCCCATCCCCCCACAACCCTAATTCTTACCAAGAGTTTCATAGCTCTTATACATTCAGAGGGAGTAATCATCATCAGTCTTATGGATCTAAGGAAAATCCATGATATCAGTTGGTGATGGGGAATAAAATGGAGGAGAGCCTTGTTCTTATATAATTACCTGTGATTTCAAAATTCAAAATTTGAAATAGAATAAGATCTCAAAAATGCATTAGTAAATGGGAAATATCCAAAAGAATTAGGATAAACACTTGGTAGAATTTGTTTCATGTCTCAAAATATCTGTGAAACACAAAAAAGTAGAGAAAAGAACAACAAAGTGAGTCACAAGAAAGAGAAATACTTTTTAATTTAACTCAGATTCTTTCATAAATTTTGAGTAAGGGCAACTTACGATTTTCCTCTATTATTCTTATAATCATCCTATTGCTTTTATTTTTAAATTGATATTTGAAGGAGGCAAGCACAGTGTTTATAGTTTTATGAGCATTTGCCTTAGGCATCAATGATTGAAATTGTGAAAGAGCAAATATAAACCTTTCCAGGTGTGTGTAAATGAAAACCATATGTGAAGATAAAGCTGTGATCAGAATACAGATTAAAGGATGACACTGATTTTTAAAATCTATAGTTAAGGTGAAACTTTGTTTTAGGTTAACACAGTGATCTCTGATTTCATTAGCTTTTGTGTACCTCCTGATATTCCATTCTTTAAAATAACTAGCATTCTTAGAGATGTCTTACCAACTAATTTCCAATTTTGTAAAAGCTGTTCTAAGCTTTCTTTTTAAAATTTTGTTCTAGTGTCCCCCATAGAAAGTCTCCATATTTTCCTGGACATGATTTTTTTAACTCTCAAGTTAAAGTAAGCTAAAGAAACCACTTTTAATTGACATATCATATACAAACAGAAAAGGTTGTACAAATCGTAAGTGTACACATGGTGAATTTTCACAAAATTAACATTGCATCTAATCAGCACCACAGAGGACCCCTTTATACTTCCTTCTAGATGCTCATAACTTTTGTACATAAAAGCAAAATTTGTGGGCCCATTAACCTCCAGCTGAGTCATTTCAAAGTTTAGATTTTTCACCCTTCTTTGGGAATTGGCCACATTTTAAATTTGATTGTCATTATATCCCAATGAGTTTGTCTGCTTATTCTATAAATTCTTGAAATTACTTTGATATTTTCCCCAGAGCTAGGTGCATCCACTAGTGCTCAGATTCGACTATCAACTTGGAAACCTCTTTTCTTGAGCATAGGTGGCTATTTGAGTTGTGGCCAGATTTCTGCTGTTATATTCAAATTGTATAAATAGTAACCAAAATTAAATACTGCTTTTTTAGAAGCATATACACCTATATGTAAGTAGTATCTGGAAACTTCTCTTCCTTCTCTATCTTCTGTATCTCTAATATTTTTATGAAAGGTTAAGTTTTCTGTCACCAGAGAAGAAAGTTCATTAAGAATCCAGCAATGGTATGTTACAGTTAAAATTATAGTAAAATTAGTTGAAAAAAAGAGTTGGTTTTAGTTGTTTGTCATTAGTCATTGTACAATAATCCCTCCATAGTAATGTATCTATATATATTATTATATATGATTACATGCATAATATTGTAACCACAGGCTCTCTAGGACCAGTTCAAACTGACCCCATCTTATCAACAGAAGGTTACTTGGGCAAGGCAAAAATTTGCAAGTCACATAGCCAGAGCATGCATAGAGGAGAAAATCTTGACCTGAAATGACCCAGAACCAAAGATTCTGTTGGAACCAATGGACCAGGAAATGACTGGAACTTGAAGGTTGGACTCTTATCAGAAGTGAGGGGTCTATTATCTAGGAAAGTCCAGTGTTAAAACTCCTTCCACGCCTCACCATAAAATTTTAAAACCTTATTATAAATGCTTAAAGCCCTCCAATCAAAACCTGCCCCATCAGCATTTTTCCGTATACCAGCCCATTCTCCCTAACCTCTTAAATTTTTCCCCAAATTGTGAAGACAGATTTGAGAGCTGTTGCCTCCTGTCTCCTTGCAAGTTGACTTTGCAATAAAGCTTATTTCTTTACTCAAAAGCTGATGCTGCAATAATTGGCTTTTTATGCACATCAGGCAAGAGAACCCCAATTTTGTGTAGGTAACAATATGTACAGATATAATATATAACATTAATATTTAAATTGGTATTAAAATATTAAAAAAGAATTACTTATGTATTTCTGTTGCATCTCCTTGAAATACCTTCTTAGAAAGGTCATTTTTGGTCTCCTAATCTAAAGTAGTTGGCCATCTGGTTCTCTCTTTGAGCAAGCCCTCTGTTCTTTTCCCTTATGGTGCTTACTGCAATGTATAAGAAAAGATTTGGATTTCTTAGTTAATGTCAGGCTTCTTCAGTAGACTTAAGCTCATAGTTTAAAGACTGGATCCTACGGTTTTGTTTAAGGGTGTATCTGTAGTGCTGAATATTCTACTAGTCATATGGTACAGGTTCAATAAATACTTGTTGCATGAATGAATCTTTGGACAATATGATTATGTATTTTAAATAAAAGGACACTGCAGCTGCAGGGCCTAGGTGAAATTATTATACACACTTGGTTTTCTGAATACCCAAGCCAGGTTGCTCCCTATCCTTCAACTCCCACTCCTCCCCAGCTAAGTATCCTCTTTAAGGCTTCTGTTTGCATAACAGGAGCCATCTGCCTTGCATTCAGAGCTTAGTCACAACCCTAGGTCCCTCCCTAACCCTTTGAGTCTAAATTTTAGGTTCCGTTTACAATAGTCCCGCTTTATCCACAGTTTTGCTTTCCTCAGTTTTTGTTACCCATGTCGACTTGAATCCAAAATTATTAAATGGAAAATCCCAGAAACAAACAATTCATAAGTTTTAAATTGCAAGCTGTTCTGAGTAGCATGATGAAATCTCGAGTTGTTCTGCTCTGTCCTGCCCGGGACATGAATCTTTCCTTTGTCCAGCATATTCACTCTATGTGCTACCTGCCCATTAGTCTCTTAGAAACTGTCTGGATGATCAGATTGACTGTGATGGTATCCCAGTGCTTGTGTTCAAGTCATCCTTATTTTACTTAATACTGGCCCCAAAGTGTGAGAGTAGTGATGCTGGCAATCCGGATATACGAGAGAAGCTGTAAAGTGCTTCCTTTAAGTGAGAAGGTGAAAGTTCTTGACTTAATAAGGAAAGAAAAAAATCATATGCTGAGGTTGCTATGATCTATAGTAACTTTTATTACAGCATATTGTTATAATGTTCTATTTTATTATTAGTTATTGTTAATCTCTTATTGTACCTAATTTATTTTTTATTTTTATTTTTTGGAGGAAGATTAGCCCTCAGCTAACTACTGCCAGTCCTCCTCTTTTTGCTGAGGAAGCCTGGCTCTGAGCTAACATCCGTGCCCATCTTCCTCTAGTTTATACGTGGGACGCCTACCACAGCATGGCTGCCAAGCAGTGCCATGTCCGCACCTGGGATCCGAACCAGCGAACCCCGGGCCGCCAAGAAGCGGAACGTGCGAACTTAACCGCTGCGCCACCGGGCCGGCCCCTATTGTGCCTAATTTATAAATTAAACTTTTATCATAGGTATGTATGTATAGGAAAAAACATAGTATGTATAGGGTTCAGTACTATCTGTTGTTTCAGTTGTCAACCTACAAAAACGTAAGCCAGTTTAAGAGGCAAAGTGTTTATTTGGGATCAAAGAATTGCAATTCGGGGAGCACAGATTCAAGTAGAAACCCAAATGGCGTCCCACAAGGGAGTAAAGTTCAGGGGCTTTTAAAGGCAAAAAAGGAAGATGATATTACAAAGAAGTTTAATTGGAGTTGGAGGCAGAGAGCTAGTCTTGGCTAAACATTGATTGACTGTTGATCTTCAGAAAGTCTACAATCCTCAGTATTTGTGATCAGGATGTCTGTTCTCCTGCTGACTTCTCAAACAATTGCTTGTAAAACAATTTCTGTTTTGTTTAAAGACAAAGGTTTGTCCCAGTCCAGGGTTCAAGAGAGCAAGGCAGTTTCTCTGGGAAGGCTGCTCAATTCCATTTTTAAATGTCTCCAGTGTTGTTAATTTTGACACAAGCATCCACTAGGGGTTATCTCCCATGCATAAGAGGGACTACTGTACTTTCTTCCTGCTGGTTCTGCCCTTGGGCCCCATTCAGAGAACTAGGGTTTGGTCCCTTCTCTTGGTTGGAGCTTCCCATCTGGTATGTGGAGATGGAGGGTTGTAGAAGTGGCCCAGGGCCAACTCTGTGAGTGGCTGCATCTATTTTCTTTGTTCACTAAGAGGCAAGAAGGTTGAAGTACACTGTCCTGACGTCTGTTTCCTGTCATAATAAACTTTGAAAACCTCAGTAACTCTAGGGGTAAAGATTTGTGCTACTCTTCATGGGCCTGGACCTGGAGACTGGCATCTACTCTGGAACTCGAACTGGGTGCCTGGGATGCCACTCTCTGCTGACAGATTTCTCTAGTGCTAGCTGTCAGCCTCTCTGCCTTCAGTTTGACCACTGCCATCACCAGATGTCCATGACTGCTCAACTTATCTTGTGGGATGGCCAGTGAATTGAGGTCAGATTCCCAGATGTCAGCTGCTTACAGGCTGTGATGGCCATACCCTCTTGGCTGCCAAATTAGTCATTTTCTTTGGATTCACAGTTTGGTTTCTCCCTGCCCTAGGCAGTTCCACCTCCAAATTATGGTCTTCATATGTCTACTTATTGGGCAGCAGGGCTCTGCTGGGCAATATTCAGAGACATGATATTCACATGTCTCATGTACTGTATTCTTCATGACTGCACCCCATTCATGATGTATCATAATAGGACACCACTTCAAACTCATTTACACTGAAGTGGAGTTGATTGATAATCAGTTGAAAAGATCAGTATTTCTAGTGGTACCTGCTTTTTGACATGGTTCAAAGACTTATGCCATCAGAATGGAACGTTAATAATAGGCCTCTGCTTGTAAATGGGAGGTTGTTTTTCTGAGCTAAGGACTGTCTTGTTATTTCTGAAATGCACTCTGAGGTGACTGCCTCCATGGCTGAGGCTGAGGTGCTCAGTGGTTATGACATTTGACCTATTTTTTTCATTTGAGACACTGAAAAGGGCCTGTGGTTCCAGAACCCTTTAAGGGAGGAGCTGTATTGGCCTAGTATTACCTATTTGCATATGAAAGCACATCCTCCAGAAGATGGCAATAAAGATTAAGTAAACCTGTGTGAGCTAGCAGAAGCAACATGCAAGGCACAGAGTCAGGTTTTATAGCCTCAGGCAGGACATCTTGCCACACTCAACTAATTACAGAGTAGTTATTTAAAGGAAACACTGTATGTAAGTTACTCCATTTAATAATTGTTATTACTAAATTAAAATATTAAGACATTGCTTCTAGTAAAACAATTGGATATATTTGGGTGTTTTTCTTCCTTAGGGTGATCCTGGGATGTGCCCCCTCTGTTGTTTTGATGACTGTGCCAGGTTTTAGAGAAGTCAGAATAATCAGCTTTTGTGAAAAAACATATGCTGTTAGTTACTGCTGAGATCAGAGTCAGGGAGGCTTATGGGAGCTGATAAAGTAAGCAACGTCAGGAGAAAAATAAATGTACGCTATACAGAATAAAAAGAAAATATTTGCTATAGGAGAATTAAATAACATTACTAAGGTACTGTTCAAAGTTCTTCAAAGGAAATATGGTAGATACTGTTGGTTGTTTTTCCTAATACCCATTCCCACCCCTTTCTCCCTTGGGCATTTTCACTATAGAAGCTGCAAAAGCTAAATACAAATTTTTCTGACTTCTCTTGAAGCCAAGCATTTCCAGTTAATGAAACCTTGGGGTAGGGAGTGCAGCTGGCTAGAGAACCCTAATGTGATGGTCAGAACTAGGGAAGCTATCTTGTAACCATGAGTTCACAAACATGAGCAAAAGGCCCAGAGACTGACAAAGGAGCGACCCTGAGAGTGTTGAATCACTGAGCCTATGTGTGCAACTGCCCACCTTCAGCTGCTTGGTATATGGGTTCAAGATGCTGTCATTCCAGAATTCTGGTACTTGCAGCTAAAACCATTGTAAAGTACTATTATATGACACAAAAGTTACGCATATTATATTGAATTTCAGCCTTAGAACATTGTGAGTTTAGTATTATGTATGAATGAGGTAAATGATGGGAAGAGGTTAAGTCTCATGCTCTTTGGGGATTTTTCCCATATTAGAGTTTGAATTCAAAGTCAATTCATCAGATTCCAGCACGTAATGCTGATAAATACTCTAATGGAATTCATGCAAACTTCTACCTGTTTTGGAATCTGAATGCAGTAGAACCTCCTTTATTAGGTTTGTCCTTCCTAAATGGCCCCGTGATAAAGTTACCCACACTTATGATATTTGTACCTTTGAATGAATATAAAGATTCTTAGTCTTCAGAAAAATGAACAGCTGAGGAGTGATGATCTAGATTAGGAATTTAATTTATTTTATGAATCAGAAAACAATTGGCATGAGTTTACTCAAAATTGCAGGTACATTTGGAGAAAAGAATTGGTCAGAACTGCTTAGTGGCTTGATACGTAGAGAACTCATCTTGTTTTCTTTAGGTTGTTTTCTTTTAAGCCACTCTAGTTTGTAGTGAAGTCAGCTCTTACCCTGGGTGCCTCTTCTTGATACAGGTTTGAAGAGCAGAAGGAAGAAGTGGGAATTTGCAGTCCGAAGAGATGAAACTCAGAGAATTAGAACTTTTACTTCATTCTGTTTGGTAGATGCCCTCAATTTCTGCTGCAAGTAGATAGTTATTAAATAAATGTTAAAGGCAGCTGCTCCCTTCATGGCAGGTGCAGTAAAGCTTTTAAATAGAACAGAAAATAAAGGGTGTCTCTCACTCTTCTTGGAGTCTTTAATAGTTTTCTACTCTGGATGAAACACAAAAAACCTTCTTCTGTTCCTAGCAGCTGTTACCATGTTTTCACATACCCTAATCCAAAGAGCTTCGAATTTTTTTTTTCCTAGTTGACTGGTTTTTTTTTAAGACTTTGACTTCGGCATTAAGTATTACAATTTAAAGTTATGATTTTTTTTGGATGAGTTAGGCAGGGGGAGTAGGTTGAGCTGTTGGGAGGTGGGATGGCTCCAGGAATATTTTAATCCAGAATTGTTGGTCACAGCATCAGCAGACAATACATTTTAAAAGAAGATTTTATGAGTTAAAGTCTGGCCTAATTATCTTTAAAAGTGAAGCTAAAAATGAACTAAGCATTAAAATTTATATACTGTGTATAAATTTCTTTTCCTTCCCATGTTATTGAGAACATGATGCACAAATGTGGTATCACTATTTGGTTTGCTTTGGACATTTTACTGTCTTGCTTTATTTAAAATTCCTTTTCTACAGGATGAATGTCATAATTGAATTATCTGCCAAGCTTTAAGTTATCTTTGTCTGTAACTTAGCCTGTAAGCTTTGTTAAAAACAAAATATTTTCAATAAAATATCTATAATGTAATATCACAAAATAAATAGACTTCTTTACATATCCACATAAAGGGGATTTAAATGATTCTAAATATTGTTTGCATAATTCCCAACTAGTAGTTTTTAAAAATCGTCTCTGAAAAAAACTAAAACAGAAGTAGTTGCTTAAATTGAGTCAGAAATAGATATGAAAGAGTTGTCTTATTAAATTAAAAAGACTGTCTGAAATACGTAATCTCCTTTTTAGGAGGGGGCGTGATGTATCTCTCTTTAAAAATTAATTTTTTAGATTTTCAATTTGTAGAAAAATTTGAAAATATATACAATTTTAGAGTACAGTAACAATTACTGTGAAAATTTCATGGTCACATGTAAATATTTGCTGGGAGTATATTCTTTAAGTATTTTTTTCTTGTACATATTTGGGAGCTCATTGTACATAGAGCATCATATTAAGCTATACAATGTACATATTGTACAATACAGTTGTGATATAGTCAGCAGTTACAGACTCAATTATTTTTCTTTGTTAACATTTGAGATTCCATTGCAGATATGAGGAAATTTGGTATTTTGGTGGCTGAAATTCTGAAAGTTTAACTAGAAAGGAAAGACTTTGTCCAGGTAAAGTAAGAGGACTGAGATTTCCACTCATATTTGGCCCATAGAGGCCTATGCACCTGTCAGTACTACTGTGTGTTAGGTTAAATTTTATTCCAGTATTATTTTTGTTTGACTCAAATGCTCTCACTTCATTAAGAGCATTTATCAAATGTAGTATTTATGCATTTAAAAAATTAAATATTGATCATGTTTTATTGAAAGCTGTTGGAATTTCCTTCTTCACTAGTCTTTTGTTCAGAGAAGTGACCATGATGTCTGCATTTTGCACTGTTGTCTTGGGATCAGCCTTAACATTACTACTTTCATCTCTTGTGACATCTTCGAAGGTTTCCTGAACAATCTGTACAGCTATGCAAAGAAAATTATGGTTTTTCAAGTAGATTTCTCCCAGCAATTCCCTATTGACTGTAGTTAATCTCATTTCTTGCACATTGGTGATTTCATTGTAAACTGTCATGGTATGAAGGGTAGGTTTTAGGTTAAACCCTAAGAAAGCTTTAGGAGAAAGGTCTTTTCTCCCATGTACTATACTCAAAGTTTGAGAAATCACTTGTTCTTTAGCCTTTGCAATGCTACTGGCAGATCTTCACACTGTTGTACTTTGGGAAATGGCAATAGGTGAAATAACTTTTTGAATCTGTAAGATCAGAATCCTACAGAGTCTCAATACATTTGGATTCATTCAGTGAGGCTCTAAGAGGAAAGAAAAGGACCTTTCCACCTTTATTCCATGATTATCATACAGTAAAAGACTTCATTAAATATTAATTCTATCTGTTATTTGCATATTCTCCTAGTTACTCATTTCTAGTAGGTAGCTAGGCTGTGTTACTATGGTTCAGGAATTTTCTTTTTCCTGTGCACACAGCAGAATGTTACTGAACCAGGTTTGTTTTGCCATCACCCGGAAAGCGAAATACAGAGATGATGAGTCTGCCACAGAGAGAGAGTTTAATCACAAGGCAGTCAAGTGAGGAAACAGGAAAATGAGTCTCAAATGTGCCTCTCTGAAAATGGGGAGTCAGGGATATTTATGGGCTATGGAGGCAAGGTGGTCTGAAATGTGGAGATAGATGATTGGAGGTGAGGAAAGGTGAGGTAATTGATGATCTGTGCAAGTGTAGTCAGACTTCATGCCTCTTCATAGGAGGCATGTTCACAAAATGGTGGCGTTAGCATGATCTGAGGGTGGAGTTTTTAGTCTCCTGACATTAAAAGGTTGCTTATTGGACATCTGTGTGGGCCCACTTGATGGGTTGGTGGTCTCAACCCACCTGAAGTGTACAAGGGGTTCTAATTCCTGAAAAACAGCTCAAACACCCTACTTTTAATAGCAGTGGGGGTCCCATCTTTGGGTTAGTTTTGGTACATCATACATTTTTGAACCACCTTTGAATGGTCCTTTGCGTATTTGGTCTTATAATGAATTTCTGAATCCTTTGGAGGGTGGCGTCCTTCCCATTGTGGGTGCTCTGATGTATTATTACATCTTCCATAAGATGTTCAGGGACAAGGATTATTCCTTGCTTATTGTAAATCCACCCTTCTTTGGTGTATCTGTAATTCCATCTGCCCATATGTCCAGTCTTACCTCTTGTAAGATTTCTTCTGGAATCTCTATTGGAAGCTTCTCAGTTTGTTTAACAGTGCTGCTTGGAAGGCACAAGCCTGTTCAAGTGGTACCTTAATGTCCATTCATCCAGAGGCACAGATCACCCTAGCGTTTAATTTGGTCAGCAAATCTCGTCCCCAAAATGGAACAGGACACTCAGGCCTCTTAAGAAGGTATGTTTTAAGTACATTTTTCCCACTTGGAAGTCTAGAGGTTGGAGAAATGGCTTTCAAGTTTTCTCCTGAGACCCCTGCCACTAGCATTGTTTTGTCAGAGAGTTTAGAAAGCTAAACATTCAAAATTGAGTATGTAGCCCCCATGCCAATCACAAAGTCCCAAAATGTGTTTCTCACTGTTGTAGTCACCCAGGGCTCCGTGTGGGAAATCTTGACAAAGTCAGTGAGGTTGGAGGGGGCTCGTGGGCCCTGTCATTCTTGATCAGTGTCAGTGACCTGAGGCATTTGGTGCACTGCCTTTTGCCTATCCTCTTCATTTAGGCTGGGGCATTCCTTTTTCCAATGGCCTCCTTCTTACAGTAGGCACATTGGTGGTGTCCCACAGTAGAGTGTCCATTGCTAATTGAAGCTAGGGGCCCAGGACCACCTACCTTGGGTTGAGTTCTTCCTTGTGGCAGAGCGTGGGATGGTCCTTGAGTCAGTGCAGCTGCTAAGCAGCAGAATGGCTTGTTTCATCCTCCATTGCTCTTTTCTTTCTTGAACCTGGTCTCTGTTATTGAAAACTTGGAAGGCAATGGCAACTAATTGTGACATCTGCATCCCTAGGGCCCCTTCCAATTTTTGCAGTTTTTTGTGAATATCTAGGGCACTCTCATTAATAAAAGTCATATTCACCATTTTAAAATTCTCAGGTGCCTCTCGATCTATATCTGTATATTGCCAATATCCCTCAAAAATTCTTTCTAAAATTTCTGTAGGGTCTTCATTAGGCTTTTCTTTACCTCCTATACTTTATTTAGACTCCTTTGCTTTGGGACTCCTTTTCAAAGCCCTGCTAAAATACAGTCCCAATAATATTCAACTCTGGTTCTATCCCCTGCATTTACATTCCTATTGGGGTCCGTTGTTGGCACTGCTACACTGCTCAGCCCTCACAGGGTTACCTGGGGTTTCTGTGTGTAGCCAGTGTGCTTGCTCCCTAGCTTTTTCTAAAACCATCTGGTGCGCCTCAGAATTGGAGAGCATGTTCAATAGGTTTGTACATCTACCCAAGTCAGGTTATGCGTAGCAAAAATTGGTGAAAAAAGATTTTCCATTCTTTTCGTGTCATCTGTATAGGTAGGCATGTTATTCTTCCAGTTAAACAAATCTGAAGTTGAAAAGGGAGAATGGACCCAAATTAGTCCCATTGGCTGCCTCGTCGCAGTGTCTATACCTCCAATAGGTACCTGCCTTAATGGATATTTCCCCATCTGGGTTTGGGCAGCTCCCTGGCCAAATTGAGTACCCTGGCAGGTATGACAGGAGGAGACCATTCCTGTATCTTGACCCTCAGAGACTGGGGGAGCCTGAGCCTGGGGTTGTGGCTCAGGTGGTGGCGGCAGAGGAGCAACAGAACCACCATATGGGGGTGGAGGAGGAGACAGCTGGAGTATTTGACTGAATTACCGGTAAATCATCTTCCTTTTCATTAGAATCAATAGAATCAAGCAAAACAGGTTTTTAAAAATCTTTCCCTTCTCTTGAACCAAAATCTTACATCTCCTTTGTATAGGCCTATTCTGGTATAACAACATAAAAGACAAAACACAGTATTTCATCTTATTTCTCTTCCCATGTACAAAACAGGTCTAATTGCAAGATTTTACTGAATTTAAAGATCCACTTTCAGGCCATTTTTCACCAGAGTCTAAAGAATATTGTAGCCACGTGGTGTTACAGAAAAACACCATCGTTTTCTTTTTCATTGACTCATAACTGAAAGTGGCCAGACTTTGAAGAATGTAGCCTAGGGGGCTGCAGATGGGAATCGAATTAGCATTACCCATTGTTTTGTAATTTAGACATGATCTGTCAAAGTATACTTATGCTGCAGCTAGAAGCAGGTCTCAAAACCAAACCAAGGAAAGAGAACTTCTGTGAGCGGATCCCCTGATTCTTCCTCACTATTGGGCATCCCCGAAACCAAGACCCTCACAATGAAGACCAAACTAAAGCTTCCTTTTTTGGAAATCAAGGAGGGCATCCCCTGCCAGACTTCCTTTATGGAAGTCATATCAAAAGGAAGAAGAAATAAGAACCCTGTCACTTATACTGAAGTTTACTCACCAAAAAGATGTCTTCCAGACCCAGAAACCGTCTCTCTACCACAAAGTGAGAATATGTGCCAAGGAATCAGCAGTGCCCAGCCAAGAAAAAAATCCTGGAATGGTCCCAGGAGAAATGGTCCTGGTAGCTGCTGGACTCATCCACAGGTTCTCCACACTGGCAAGGGGCTGACAAATCTCAGGGAAAAAGTTCTGTCTGGACTTACCTCCTGGCTGGCTTGCCAAATTGTTATCCAACCAGGATCCTTTTTGCCCATTGCAGGGAAAGTCAAACACTGAGATGAGATTGGAGCAGAGAGAGGGTATAATCACAGGCAGCCGAGTCAGGAAACGAGAGAATGAGTCTGGAATCCACCTCCCTGAAAATGGGGATTCAGGGGTATTTATGGGTTAGGGAGGCAAGGTGGTCTGAAATATGGAGATAGATGATTCAAGGTGAGGAGAGGTAAGGTCACTGATGATCTGTGCAAGTGTAGTCAGGCTTCATGCCTCTTTGTAGCACACATGTTCACAAAATGGCAGTGTTAGCATAATCTGAGGATGGAGTTTTTAGACTCTTGACATCAAAAGGTCACTTCTCGCAAATCTGCATGGGCCCAGTTGATGGGTTGCTGAAGTGTACAAGAGGTTCTAATTCCTGAAAAACAGCTCAAACACCCATTACCATGGTGACTTAGGCTCTAGGGAGTTGTTATCTGTGGGAACCTAGTGGTAGTCAGATAACATATTGCCTACACAGCACAGTTAACAATGGGGGGGGGGGGAACAACTAAACGCTATAATCAGTAATTGCAAAAGGGAAAAAAAAAAAAACTTTAGTTACTAGCTACTTAATCGTCAATGGCTAACCATTTGCCAGTTTCAGAAGACATTCTATTATGTTTGTTGAATGAATTAGTTACATATTTATGTTGGTACCTAGTGCATTCTGGGAAATAAAGTGGCTTTGTAACTTCTGATTGTCCAGTGTCCCTTAAAGAAGACAGAATGTCTAGTTTATTTGTTAAGATTGTTTGTTAAGAGTTGATATGCCTGAATAATTGGTGAAATTTGAATATGGACTCTGGATTCGGTAAGAGCACCAATGTTCAATTTCCCAAAATTGTTTATTATACTGGAGCTTTGTAAGAGATGTCTTTTTCTCAAGTGATACACACTGAAGTATTAAAGGGGTATTGAAGTATAATGTCTGTGATTTACTCTCAAATGGTTCTGGAAATTTTTTTTATATATTCATACACATACACGTAAATATAAAGTGAGAGGGAGATGACCCAAATGTGGCAAAAAGGTAACAGTTGAATCTAGGTGAAGAATACAAGAGTAATTTGTATAATTCTTGCAACATTTCTGTAAGTTTGAAATTATTTCAGAACAAAAAGATAAAATATGCCTTCAAATTAAGACATAAGCAAAAACAAATATATGTTTCTGGCCATGAAAGAGCCATATTCCCTTCTCTCTAATCTGTGTATTTTATGTTTGTATTTTAAAATAATGAGAAAATGTATCTATGACTCTTTAGGACATCAGAAAGCAAGAAGGGGCAAGAGACTTCCATTATGGCTGTGGAGGCTGCTGACAGTAGCTACAGGAAATGGATTCCCTGAGCCCTGCCTTCCTGTCAGGAGTGAAAGCAAGCGGTCCTGGAGAGCTGCCTCTTCATCTCTGGGCTGGGGAAAAGGAGGGGTTTTATTTAGTACCAGTTTCTTCCTTCTAGTAAGAAATCAGTTGTGTGAATGTGCTAATCAAATTCCTTCATACACAATTATAATTTTAAGGAATAAATAAGTGGAACACCTTAAATATGCCATACTCTCTGAGTACTCAAAAACCTTGATTTTTTTCCTGATATAATATAAAAGCCTTGCATTTAAATTAGAGTCTTTCACCTAATGATGTAAAACACTTTTTGTCAGTTATGCATCAATTATTTGACTTCAAAGATAAGGTTAGATTAATTATCTCATTTTTCCTAGCTTTTATTTCATGGGATTTTATACTTTTCAAGAGAAATTTCTTACATGTATTGATGAATATATTTAATTTTTATGCCTTTGCAAGACTTTCAAAAATTATGAAAAAAAATTCCTTGTCAGACTGTAGTCGGAAATTGGGACCATTGTGTTGTTACTCCTATGAATTAAACCAGGTAAAGTGAAAGTTAGTAATCAGTGGCAGACAAATGGGGAAAAATGAGGCATAGAGGACTGAAATAACTTCTTCAAAGTAAAATAATTTCTACTTGAGTTTACACTGTAATATATGGCCTCAAGCAGTAGAATTCTTTGTAAGGCTTATGAGTTCTCTTAATTATAGTAAGTTTATAATTACGCATTATATACTCATCCTTGGTCATTCCCTCCATCTGTTTATACTAAGCTGCAATTTAAAGGACCCAATATGTTCTGCAATAGAAAGCTCTAGAATCCAAGCTGCTTTGTAATTTCCAATGGCAAAATATTTGGAAGTCCAATTGTGGAGCTTTAATAATATTGTGATATTTTGGTTGTCATGATATCTTAAAGGTTATATTTTTAATAATGTGTTTCTGAGTATTTTCCTACTCAGAATGTTGTAAAAAATCATCACTTTGAATATTGATTTATTTCTAAATCAATAGTATGATACATACCTATTACTGGTACTCTTATCTCATATAGCAAGAAATCTTGAAAGTCCTACTTTGTGTGCTAAGAAAAGAGTTGATTCCTCATATCTCTCTGGAGGCAGGGCTTCAGGGCTCAATCTTGCCCCTTTCTCTGTGACTATTTCCTTACCTTTGGCCACCCCACACCTTCTGAGTGTTGAATCCTCTGGTTCCTATTCTGTGCCCTCCTGTGTCCTCTCAATAACCACTACTCTGTTGTATGGAACCATATTTCTCCTCACTCTCCTTATTTCATCCTTCTTCTTATTGAATGGAGTTTACATCTTTACCTCCATAAGCAAAGCCCCAGCCACTCTGGATATGTTTACTATTATTTCCTCATAATGGCAGGTTACACAGAATTACGAATTTCATAAACAGATTATATAATTAAGAAGATTGAGAAAGAGAAGGTTCCATGTTGCCTTAGGCTAATCTCAGTGAAGCTATGAATATTTTCAGCTTTTATCTGCCTCTTCAACATCTTCCTGGCTAATAATCTTTCTAACATCCTCATATTTAATATTTTGAGGAATGCTGTAGTCAAGTGAATGCCCAACTGGGACTCTACGCAGTGCACATTCAGCCTGTTAATGTCAGCCTCAAGTATTGCAGCACTTCTGAAACATCGCCTGAGAAGGAGGAAACTGAAAATGAGGGAGAGAACAGAAGCTTGATGAGGCAGTGGGAGCTCAAGCACTGATAGCCTCTTATGGTATGTTCCCTGGAGGTTGAAAAAAAAGTATAAATGCTATAAAGAGGACCCTCATAATCTCTAATGGAACTATAGAGAAAGTCAGTATTGTTGGATAAATCAAATGACATAACAATTGATCTAAACTTAACTATTAGATGACCAAGTGTAGTACTTCTCAAAGTTTGAAGTGAACACAGATTACCTGGGAGTGTTATGAAAATGCAGATTCTGATACAGTGGGTAAAGGGCAGAGCCTGAGATTCTGCATTTCTAACAAGCTCCAAATTGATGCTGTTGCTCTTGGACCATGTGCCACACTTTGAGTAGCAAGGTTTTAGAATACTCTAATTTTTTTTAATTGAAAAATGTATGTTTTACATGAAGATCTTACATGAAAGATTTAAAATAAATTTAAATATACTCTGAGTTTAGCTTGTAGGTTTAAAAAAAAAGAAAGATGTGCAATGGAGAATGAACCAATTAAGGGGGTATTTTCTAGGATTTAATTAAGATGCCATGAATTCAAAGCAAAGTAATTAGATCTGAAGTTCTAGAGAACATGTTACTGCATTTGCATCAAGGGAAAAAGTCACAGCACACATTCTATTAATAAATAATTTTCACTTCTGAAGAAGAGGATACGAATCATCTGTTCTCTCATGTTGTCCTGTCATGGTTCATAGAATCTCCTCAGTAGGTGAATCTCTGTACCCTTGTCATGGGCAATCTACTAAACACAGGTTTTTGTCCACTAGAAACTTTAAGGTTAGGCCCTGAAGAACTTGCACTTCTGGTCTTTCTAGGTCCATAATATTGACATCCTTGAGTCCTATGTTTCTTTCAAGTTTGATCTGTTAATACTAAGTGATGATGATACATGTTTACATATGTCCACATATATGTAATCATTTACATTTGTATAGTACTTTAAATGATTTCCACATATTGTCATTTGATCCTCACAATGATCCTGCAAGTTTAGCTATTTTCTCCATTTTACTAACTAGGAAACCGAGGCTTACAGATGTCAGAAAATGTGTCCAGGATCAGGTAGTTAATAAGTGGCAAAATCAGGACTCAGATCTACGTCTTTGGCTTAAAAATCTCAGTTTCTTTCCACCAGGCCTTATTTCTTTTTATCATATAGGACATACATAGAAATAGTGTTATTGTCAAGCCAAGAGGATCATTTCTAAGGTAGCTTAAACAAGTCTGCTGAAAGAGAACAGAGAGATAGCTTCCTGAAAACCGTGACCAAGAGTGAACTCCAGGGTTGAGTTGCATGGCTAAAAGAGATACAGTAGTCCCTCGGTATCCGGGGGGGATTGATTCCAGGACCACCTGCCCCCTCCACACCCCAATCTGTGGATGCTCAAGTCTCTTATATAAAATGGCACAGTATTTGCATATAACCTGTGGATATCCTCCTGTATACTTTAAATCATCTCTAGATTACTCATAATACCTAACGCCATATAAATGTTATGTAAATGGTTGTTATATTGTGTTGTTATGGTATAATGAGAAGAAAAAGAATCTGTACGTGTTTAGTACAGACCCAACCATCGTAGTCCTTTCAATCTGCTGTTGGTTGAATCTGCGGATGTGGAACCATGGATATTGAGGGCCGACTGTATATTAGCTCTGATTAAATAATAGGATTCGACATGCAGCAGACAGCAGATGATAGACAATGGGAAGAGACCCAGAGCTTGTGAGTGTATAGACTGGAAATAATTTACTTGTGTCAATGGAAACCAGTAATCCAGGATTTCCTTTAACATTAACTCTCCCTTAAGAATTTTTTTAAAAAAGGCTAAAAAAGGCAAATTTCATTTAAAAGATTATTTAAAATAAGCATTGCTGGCTGAACCAGGTATCTGTTGCTATTTGTGGTGGACTTTTATATCTTGTTTAAAATTGGAACTTCTGTTTGTCTATGTGTGGTTTCACAGTTTAACACATATGTATTGTGTAACTTATAAATGCCGTGTATTCCTCTAATTAGGTTCTCTTTCATTTTCTGCTTGCTGAACTATTTAAGGAGACTTGGACGTTGTTCACCTTTATTTCCTTGTAAACGCCTCTGCCACCTAGTGGACTCTGAAATCAGTCAGATTGGCTCATTAGGTGTGTGGTTAAGCACCAGGGTATAAAGTGCTCATTGTCACATGGAGTGAACTAGGAAGTAGAATTGGAGATGGCTGTAAATCCGGGATTTACATGTTAACCTGTGCCAAGATAAATTGAGTAGCCAGCACGTACTTGCATAAAATGTATTTTGGACCCTGAGATCTCCACACATGGAGAGAAGTGGCTTCTGCACTCTGAGTAGCTGCTTTGCTTAGCTCTATTCAGACGAGCTGTGAAAGAGATCCCATAAGAAGTACAGGGAAAGAGCCTTAGTTCCAGGAGTAAGATGCTTGAAGAAGCAGCCCTTTCCCATTAGGAGATGATGGGACTCTCTGGAAAGCTGAGAGTATCTGGGAAGCCAGCTGGAATACTTCTGCTTGAAGTGCCAACCCTTGAGTCATATTTTTATCATAGGTGTAATGAAGTAACACTATGTCATTACTATCACAAACTTACTAAATTACAGTTATTATTTTTAGTTGAAATTATCATTTGATTTATATGTTCTATTTTATCTTTGTAACTATAACACAAGTTGTTCTAAAAGTTATTGCTTCTTCATAACCTGAAATTAATTATCATAGAAGTACTTGGAATAGAATCCTTGTGATACTGAATGTATTAATGCTAAAGGTTGATTTTAGGCATCTTATTTTCAGAAACACGGGAGAAATTTAGAGGTGAGTAACAAAAACAAAACCACTTGTCAGCCTATGAGGAAAACTTAATTGAATTGAGATTATCTTAACCTGGAGATAAAGATGTAAAGTGAGTAGTGATATTGGAAGATTCTTTATAGTTTGAGGGGCACGCTGGCAGGGGCATCCCCCAGCAGAGCACAGCCTCGTCTTCTCATCATAATGTGCATACCCAGCCACTCTGGAATCAGAGACTGAAGTTTTACTTTGGAGTTTAGAATTTAGATTTAGGCCATTGATTTCCTCTAGAGTTTAAAGTATTCATTTTAAAGTTGCCTTTCCTAATATAATTTGAAGAAAATTAGGGCCCACCTAGAACTCCTAAAATCTGAGAGAGAGAAAGAGACGTTTAACGTGGAAGGTGGAGTTGGGCAAGAAACAATTGCCTTCTACCTCTTGGGTTTCAGCTTCCAGCCCTTTGATCACTGGGATGACCTGTGTAACCTTCTCTGGGTTCCCTGGATTCTGACTTTGCTCTGGTTCTCTAGTTCTTAACTTACTTTTGGTCTTTGTTCAGGTTTCCTCCTTGATTTCTGACTTGGCTCTTCTGGTGACTTGTCTCAGTTGGACATACCTGAACACTCTGACATGAGTTTGGAAGGAGAATTGTCACTAGAGAAGTAGTATACTTATTTGTAAAAAGATAGTTGTCACTTCTTATATAGTTTTTTTAATTTGTCATTATAATAAATACTTTCCTATACAGAGATAATAAATATATACATTGCCAGAAATTATAAAATACATTTAATTTCAAAGTACATAAACTACTGTAAGTCTGTATCACATGGAGAAAAACAGTAGTGAATAAAACTAAGCCAGTTCTTTGGTGCATAAGCACGATTTTTAAACAAAAATAGGACCACATTATTTATTTTTTTCACTTAAGATCAAATGCCCATTTCCCCTGTGTCATTATATTTTCCTACAGCATTGTTTTTCAATGGCTGCAGAATAATTCACTGTGACAGTATCTCATTAGTGAGTTCCTTACTCTGGACAAATTTAGATATTTAAATATTTTTTCTGTTTTAATAATATTGTATGAACATCTTTTTATATATAGATTTGGTAGACTCGTGATATTTCCAATAGATATATTCCTAAAATGTAATATTTTTGAGGTATGCCTTCAGATGTGGACACATAGCATTAATAATATTTCCAAAATGTAGCTATTTTTGTATTTAAGAGTCAACTTAGGGATTTTGAATCTTTTGTGGGAAAGACCACTCTGTTTTGACAAACTTTGATTAAATCAGAATGAGCAGCCAACTTATTGTATGGTTTCTTTTTCCATTTAACACGCAAGTCATGGTTATGATTTTTATTGCTTAATGCCTTCTTCTGTGCTTTGGTCTTTGTTTACTTTTGGATTTTTGTTTATTTATAGTTCAAAAAATAAATCCTGAGGCAGGATCTTTTCCTTTGCCAAAATCTAGTGCAAAATTGGTCATATATGAAACAGTAAAACGTGAAATATCATGTTGCTCTTAAATGGGAAATGTTTCTAGTTGTTTCATTTTGATCATTTTCACGTAAAAAGTTTATTAAAACTTTCTCAAGCATGTCTGGAATTGAAACTAAACCAGTAACGTAAGCATGTAGAGTGAATGTATAGACTTGTTTAACCCTCCTGTAAACGCACCAGATAAAATCCAGTTTGTAAAACAAGGTAACAGTTAAAATTATTCCATAGCAAATGTACTGTGCCAGCTCTCCATGCCAACTCATAACTATTTCCATTCACATACACTTTCCAAAGGATAGTTTTCCAGTCACAATTAAACTCCAAGCTGTTGCATATTTTGGGGCTTCAGTAATTTTGCCTGTACACAGTTAAAGTGTTGAAGATGGTGTCCTTAAATTTATTATAATTGTAAGAAATTCTTCTTACAGAAATATACTTTCAAATCTTAGGTATCAGTGTTCAGTAGGCTATATTCCAGACAAATCTGAAGACCTCCATGTTAATGAAGTGGTAGGTACTCTGCATTCTTCCATGGATAAACCCATAGGGGAGAGCTTCAGACACAGTGATTGTCGTAAGAAACACTAAGTCAGTCATTAAAACCAAAGAGTAATGTGGTGATCTCACCCTCAAAACAGCAATGTTTGAGCAAGTTCAAACATTTGGTTCTAAAGAAATGCAACATTTTAACTTCGCAAGTTTCCTATGGCAGCTAATTATTCTAGGCTTCCAACAACTAGACATCCATGAAAATGCTCTGCCTGTCTTCCTTTGTCATTCGATTTGATTTTGATTTTGATTTACTTTATTTTTAAATATCTTTATTTGTTAAGTGCTCATATGTTCATAAGTGTTGGTCCCAGATGCTTGCTTAATTTAATCCTCACATTAACTCTGTAAGGGAATTAATGTTATTCATGTATTACTCATAAGAAAATGGAGAGTCAGAGAAGTTGAGTAACATCACCAATGTCACACAGCTTAGAAGCAGTAGAGCCAGGGTTCACACATAGTTCTGGATGAAATAACTACTACAAGTTATATTCCTGAGAGTAGGCAATTTTGTGAAAGAAGTAAACTACAAAATAAAGTACTGGTAAATAGCATTTTGTCCAGTTTTTTTCTGAATATTTATTTTTTTGTCTATAAGAGAACTGTAAATTAAAGATGGCAAAATAAATCCTAAATATATGCCAAACTTGAACTGAGGCTACTGTTCTTATATTTTCTGTTGGTGCTGATGAAATCTAAATTCAGAAACAAGAATCAGGGCTATAAAGTTACTGAAAGGTTAAAGTTCCTTTCTTTCTGGCTTTCTGGCTATGCCAGTAGTCATTTCAAATAAGTATTTCATATTCCTTCAATAATGTTTTAATGGCAATACCATTCTATCCTTTCTTAAAGTTTACTACCATTTGCTTTCTATTAAAACATCATTTTAAATTAAGGGCTGCTTCGGGATGAAAAGTCCATAGACAGTAAGATGTTAATAAATGAGAGAATATTCTTTTCTATTTCACCAACCTGAACGTATATCAAGGGTCTATATGCATGAAAATTAAGGTATAAATTACTCAACTTTTTACGTTTCTTTCCTATCCTCTTCCATAGCACAGCTATTACCCAGTGTAGAGAATGTACTCTTTTAGCCTCTTCCAATGCACTTATGTCTCCTGAAGAGTGTCCAGTAATAGAAGATAATTTACTTCTAGATGGAGCCAGAGTAAAAGCTGATCAGGCCAGGATGACTCAAGGTATTTGCCAGCCACATTCAAAAGGAACCAGAAAATCAATGTCTCCATGACAAAGCTCAGGTGAATTCCTGCTGCCTGGAACACAGTACCTTATAAATTGTTTTGTTAAGTGTTGAATTTCTATCCTCATTCTATTTTCTCCAAACGAATGGCATTATTGCCCAAAGAAGTCTTGAAATGCCAAAACGAACTGATGCCAGTGGAAAATTCAACTAGTGACAAGTAAAAGATTAATCATTGAGGAAATGAGTAGCCTTGGTTTAATGCATTGGAGTTTAAGAAGACAGGCAACATTTTTGTGCTGCAGCATTTCTAGCAGGCAGCATTTTGCTCTTTCTTAGTAGTGCTGTGGAGGGGAAAGAAAACTGGATTTGGAGTACAAAGATCTGAGCTTTAAAAGGGGAAAGTGAAAGGGAGCAAATGTTTTTTGAGGACTTCGGTAAGCAATAGGCACTAGGTTAAGGGCTTTCACATTTTATCGCTTTAAATCCTAACACTGGGGCTCAGAAAAGTTAAGAGATTTGTCCTAGGTCAGAGCTAGAAAGCAGCAGAAGTAGGATGTAACTATATGTTAATCCAAACTTGGAGCTCATCTTCTTGCCACTCTTATTACTTCAACATGTTTATAATCATATTCAGTTTATCATGGAGAGGGATAAAATCCACTTGTTTTTTCAAAGTGTCATCTGAGTGTTACCTGCATCAGAATCATTTGGAAATACCCCGTCCCAATCCAAACCTAAGGAACCAGAATCTTGGGGAAGGGGCTGCAATATGGCAATAATAAGAAGTCCCACAGTGTGGTTTATTATGCACATTAAAATTTGAGAGCTACTGCTCTAGAAGAGGGTGTGGAAACCTGGAAAAACATGCGTTGAAAACGATACTTGCACTGTTTCACCTTTTAAAGTTGTTAAAGACCAAGTGTAACTCACAAGTTCCCGAGAATGGGAACCTATTTGAAAATAAACCGACAGCCCCAACTCCGTAAAGGAAGCCTGAGGAATATGTGGATATTTGTTGGTAGGTACAGCCAGCCAAAACCAGGAGAGGGACTCTCTTGTTCAAGGTCAACACAATTCTTGTGTTTTATTCTGGAGTCTAAAAGACTGTCAGGTGTACATTATATTTTTCACACTGTGGGATATACGCATGCCTGTTTGGATTTTGCCTTATAACTGGCTGATCAACAAGGAGACACAAATTAAATCGTGGAATAGAGGAAAGTTTCTTTTTTATTTTGAGGAAGAGTAGCCTTGAGCAAAGATCCATGCCATCTTCCTCCATTTTATATGTGGGACACCTGCCACAGCATGGCTTGATAAGCGATGTGCAGGTCTGTGCCCAGGATCTGAACTGGCAAACCCGGGGCCACTGAAGCAGAGTGCGCAAACCTAACTGCTATGCCACTGGGCTGGCCCCAGAGGAAAGTTTCTTGACTTCTGAGAACTACAGAGTTGGAATTGAATGTATACTGGGTACATGACCTAATTAAAGCTTTTGTGGTCTCATGTTTGATGTCTTTAAAATGAAATAATAATAATAAAAACTAATACTTTGTTATGTTGCCATGAGCATTAGAGATAAAACATGTAAAGCATGTGATATGGAGCCTGGTACAAAGAAAATAGTTAATGGTAACTTATGTCATCATCATTATTAGTGACATTCATTACAGAAAGTAAATAGAAGTGAAATGTGCTCATTACAAGTATGATATTTAAGAGAATCAGCTCTAGCGTATATGATGGCAAACCATTGAATAGAGAGATATACTTGTCTTTGAGAATTGTCCAGAGGAAGCCACTACATTCTATACATAATTCTATCCTTCATCATATGTCTTGAAACATTACTGAGAATTTTGGGATAGTAACTTAATAGTGTTGAAACTTTTCTTAGATTTTTGTTCCATATAATACTTTACATTTCTGATACATGTATAGAACAAAAATCCTACCATGCTCTGTAGCTACAATTTTAGCATCTAGCTTTTTAAGTTTTGTTCTAAATGTCAAAAGACAATTAAGAGTCCAGGAAGTTTTGTTTGGTAGCTAAAGAAGTTGTATCTATCAGATATATGATTGACATATTTTAGTGAATCACTGTTCTAAAAATAACTTGAAAGTGGTATCTGTGTAACTTCAAAAACAGAGTGTTTTAACTTGGTGGTATTCCTAACTACCTGTAGTTAAAGTATTAGTTCTGTACAACTTTGCATGTATGTCACATACCATTTTTACCAGGGAAAATGTATATTTTAAGTTGGGTCAATAAAATATCTACAGCACTTATGCAATTATTATATCAACCAATGCCCCATGAAATAAAAATATGGGTAGTTTTTGCTTGTCGAAGTTATGATGTTGTTTCTGGGAGGTCTATTAAAATAGGT
The DNA here is from genome assembly GCF_041296265.1 of Equus caballus. Lineage (NCBI taxonomy): Eukaryota > Metazoa > Chordata > Mammalia > Perissodactyla > Equidae > Equus > Equus caballus. The sequence continues at coordinate 56,615,714 of NC_091687.1, read as the reverse complement.
ACACTTAAACTATGACTGATTTGGGAGGGGAAAGGAAAATCTTTGGAAAAATCCTTGTTTATAAAGCCTTGTTTATTCAGGCTCTTCATATCTGAATGTCATTTTGGTTGGAATAATTTTTGCTGGGAGAGTGATTGCAAAAATCAGGAACTCTCTGACACTTCTTCCATGGACGTGGATACTGACAATTATGTATTTACAGGAGAGAAATACAAATTATGTATTTACAAAAAGTCTGGCTTTGTTAGCTTTTCACTTCTAGAGCCATTCATAGCAGTCTTCTAGCAATATCCAAATTGTTGTGTATAGCTGAGTAATCTCTCCTCTATATCAGTTAGAAATTTCTTCTTACTTGGTGCTTTGGTACTGATATTTACAAGCCCAACAGTTCTTGAGAAACTTCAAAGCTGTGCAATACTTATTTGTGTAATTTTTGGTTATGGTATAGGTAGTGTTTGTACCCTTATCACATTTCAGATTTCTTAAAAATATGTGAAGATATTTCTAAAATTTCTATTATAATTTCTTCTTTGACCAATGAGTTAGTTTCTAAATTCATGGGATTAAAAAATTCTTTTTGTTATTAGTTTGTAACAATTGCATTCTAGTCACAGAATGGGGTTTTGTGTGACATTTATTTCTTACAACTTTGGGGAGTTGTTTGATGGCCTTATACAAGACTGAATTTGTAAATTTTCCATGTGTACTTCAGAAAAATGTATACTCTAATATTTGGGTCCATTTGCTCAATGTTATTTAGTCATGTTGAAATTTTCTGTAGTAAGCTATTTCTTTATCTGCTTGATCTATGAATAATTGAAAGAGATGTGTTAAAGTCTGTCATTATGCTGGTGAAATGGTCTAATTCTTCCAATGGTACTAAGTTTTTTTTTGCTATAATATCATTTTTTATCAGTTGGTTGTATTATCAGCTTCTTTGCTGTATTTTCAATGTTTTAAATAGCTTTCTTGAAATATAATTCACATACCATAAAATTCACTCATGGGGGCTGGCCCCGTGGCCGAGTGGTTAAGTTCGCGTGCTCCACTGCAGGCGGCCCAGTGTTTCGTTGGTTCGAATCCTGGGCGCGGACATGGCACTGCTCATCAGGCCACGCTGAGGTGGCATCCCACGTGCCACAACTAGAAGGACCCACAACGGAGAATATACAACTATGTACCGGGGGGGCTTTGGGGAGAAAAAGGAAAAAAATAAAATCTTGAAAAAAAAAATTCACTCATTTAATGGTAAAATTCAATGGTTTTTAGTATATCCATAGATATATGCAATCATCACCACTGTCAATTTTAGAACATTTTCATCATTTCAGGAAGAAACCGCTTGCCCTTTAGCTATCACTTGCCTCTCTCATCCTGTCCTAAGCAGCCACTAATTTACTTTCCATTTCTATGAGATTCCCTATTCTGGACTTTCATATGAACAGAATCATATAATATGTGGACTTTTATGACTGGCTTATTTCATTTAGCATAATGTTTTCAAGGTTTATCCATGATATAGGATGTATCAATATTCATTCCTTTTTATGTATGAATAATAGTCCATTGTATGGATTTACCATTTTTGTTTATCCATTTGTCCACTGATGAACATCTGGGTTGTTTCTACCTTTTAGCTATAATGGATAATGCTGCTATAAACACTCATGTACAATTTTTTTGGTGGATATATGTTTTCATTTCTTGGGTATGTACTTAGGAGTGGAATTCCTGGGTCATATGGTGACTCTATGTTTAATCATTTGAAGAAATGCCAAAGACTGTTTTCCAAAATGGTTGCACCATTGTACATTCCCACCATCAGTGTATGGGGATTCCAATTTCTCCATATTTTCACTAACACTTTTTATTATATAACTTTTTGATTTTAACCATCCTAGTGGGTTTGAAGTGATATCTAATTGTGGTTTTGATTTACGTTTTTCTGATAACTAGTGATGTTGAGCATCTTTTCATGTGTTATTGGTCATTTATATTTCTTTCTTGAAGATATGTCTGTTCAGATCATTTTCCCATTGTGTTAATTGAGTTGTCTTTTTTATTAAGTTGTAAGAGTTTTTTATATATTCCTGATACAAGTTCCTTTATCCGATATATGATTTACCAATATCTGTTTTTATCATTCTTTGGGTTGTATTTTACTTTCTTAATGGCATTCTATGAGGTACAAAAGATTTTACTTTTGATAAAGTCCAATTTATCTATTTTGAAGATCATGGTTTTGATGTCAAATGCAAGAATCCATTGCCAAATCCAAAGTCATGAAATTTTACCCCTATGTTTTCTTCTAAGAGTTTTATAGTGTTAGCTCTTATATTTAGGTTTTGATCCCTTTTAATTTTTACGAATGTGTAAGATAAAGGTCCAACTTCATTCTTTTGCATGTGGCTATCCAGTTTTCCCAGCACAAGCTGATGAAAAGACTATTTTTTCCCCATTCAGTGCTCTTGGAACCCTTGTCTAAAATCAGTCTTCTATAGATGTATAGGTTTGTTTCAGTACTTTCAATTGTATTCCATTGATTTACATGTCTGTCTTTGTGCCAGTACCACATTGTCTTGATAACTGTTGCTTTAAAATTAAATTTTGAAATCAAGAAGTCTGAGTCCTCCTACTTTGTTTTTCTTTTTCAGGTTTGTTTTGGCTATTCTGGGTCCCTTGCAATTTCCTATGAGTATTAGAATTAGTTTGTCAACTTGTACGAAGAAGTCAGCTGGGATTCTGATTGCATTGAATCTACAGATCAGTTTGGGAAATGTCACCATCTTAACAATCTTGTCTTCTGGTCCATGAACATGGGATGCTTTCCCATTTGTTTTTATCCTCTTTAATTTATTTCAACAATGTTTTGCACTTTTCAGAGTATTCTTCTTGAGTCAATTTGCTTAGTTTGTGTCTTTCTAGTAATTTGTACATTTTGTCTAAGTTACTTAATTTGTTGCCATACAATCATTTATGGTATTCCTTTATAATCCTTTTTATTTCTGTAATGTCAACAGTAATGTCCCCTCTTTCATTAATGATTCTAGTATTTGAGTATTCTCTCTTTTATTCTAGGTCTATATAGCTAAAAATTTACCAATTTTGTTAATCTTTTTGAAGAACCAGTTTTTAGTTTCATTGATATTCTCTTTTTTCATTTGTTTCTGCTCTAATCTTTATTATTTCCTTCCTTCTGCTGGCTTTAGGTTTAGTTTGCTCTTCTTTTTCAGTGTCTTAAGGAGGAAGGCTAGGTTATTGATTTACAATGTTTGTTATTTCTTAATAAATATTATGTGTTAATATAGGCATTTACAGTTGTAAATTTCCCCGTAATCACTGCTTTAGCTGCATCCTGTAAGTTTTGGTATGCTGTGTTTTAGTTTTTTTTAGTCTCAATGTATTTTCTGATTTCCATTTTGATTTCTTCTGAGACCTATTGTTATTTAGGAGTATATTGTTTAATTTTCACATATTTCCAATTTTCCCAAATATTTTTCTGCTATTAAATTCTAATTTCATTCCACTGTGGGTCAAAGAACATACTTTGTATTGTTTCTACCTTTTCAAGTTTACTGAGGTTTACTGTATAGCCTAGCATATGGTCTATCCTCAAGAATGTTCCATGTATACTTGAAAAAGTCTATATTCAGTTGTCAATGTGTTGAATGTTCTATAGACGTCTATTAGGTCTAGTCAGCTTATAGTTTTATGTAAGTCTCCTGTTTCTTTGTTGATCTTCTGTCTAGCTGTTCTATTCATTATTGATAGTGGGTATTGAAGTCTCTATTATTGTTGAATCATCATTTTCTTCCTTCCTTGCTATCAATTTTGCTTCATGTATTTTGGTGTTTTGTATTAGGTGCATATATAGAGAGTAATGACTGTGTGTCATGAACCACCATATAACATTAATCCAATTCTGTTCAAAAGTTTTCTAAAGAGAAAAAAATATTAATGGAACTCTATTTCTTTGATTTTAAGATGTCATCAATTATAAAATTTACTGGTGAAAAAAAGAACATATGATATAAATGTTTATGTTGATTTTGTAAGTGGCACAATTTCTAAAACGAGTCAAAATAATAATAATGTTGTATTTAGTAATTAGAATTAATTGGATCTTTAATTAGTCAGAATACTCACTGATGATAGATATTGGAGAATTTCCTTTGATTAAGTTGTATTTGGTGGTTTGAGATTGGGACATATTTATCAAGAAATATGCCAGATTTAGTTTCTTTCTGAACTCTCTTAAAACTTCATGTAAACAATGGTGGCAGGTGGCTCATTTGCTTGTGAATCTTTGGAGTTAATTGAGGTTATTAAGCAATTTGGTCTCTGCCAGTCAGAAACTGTTAGGACTCACCTACTCCATTGTGATGAATCACCCTGAGTTTATTTCCCAGCTTTGACAATACCTATTTTTTCAGACTAGTATCAATAACTCTCTGAAGGTCATGTTATTTTAAAAAAATGCAGGCTAAATATTTCCAAGTTAAACAAAATCAACCCAATATTAATTTCAAATATGTCCTACTTGCTCTTCTACACTTCAGAGTCAAGGCTGATAGGAAAGTATTCCATATAAAACTGTAAAACTATAAATTTATTTGAAAAGATTAACTCTTCACTTGACTTCATACCATTTTGAATAAGTTTTCTTTTTTTCCTGTCTGAAATGTGTACAGTTTGAGTTGATTGTTTTTGGCATAAACAATGAGAAAACTAAAATAGTTGCCAAGCGGTAAGGGCCAAACCTCTCTGAGCCAGTCAACTTTCTGACAGATGTTATTTAGAACTACTCACCTTCCTCAGTTGGGAGTAAATGGAGTCGAGTCATTCTTACAGAAGGTTCCCTTTTTGTTCTTCATGCTGCCTCTTAACCCAGTTCAGAAGGGCCATTACTCCACTATAAATATATGCCAAATATTCTTTGCAAATAAACAATAAGGCTGAATTGTGAGTTTGTGCATGTGCTTTAGTATTTAGTATGGTACATGCAGTTAAAGAAATATGTAGTCAAATAAGTATTTTAAGATGTGGGAACTGATATATTTGAGTGACTGAAATATAATGCTTTGCTCAAAACAACTAATGGTATTGGTATTATTAAGGGAAAGAATTTAAATTCCTACCCATTCTAACTCTAGTGTATACATCTGTTTCACCACTGTCTAGGAGGGTTTCTTCATGACTCTCTGTTCAAAATTATAGTCCCAAACTGTATATCACGGGTGCTTGCTAATGATACTAATAAGAGTTTCACAGTCATATAGCTTTGAGAAATGCTGGATTTTACGGAATTAAACAGTCTTTTAATGAAAGGCCCTGAGAAATCCTGCAGGTGAAAAATAAATACTTAAATAAGTCCATAATACTCAAGTATTGCTCTGGAATCAAGTCCTTCGAAGAGATTATTGCTCCCTTTGTAAGTGGGAACTTTCTAAGTGGGAACTCTGTCTTAGACTTTAGAGCCTGCCCTAGAGGACTGATTCTGCATTGATACCTGGAAGGCTGTCATCTTTTTCTTTTTTTGCTGAGGAATATTCACCTGAGCTAACATCTATTGCCAATCTTCCTCTTTTTATTTGTGAGCCACTGCCACAGCATAGCCACTGACTGACAAATGAGTGGTGTAGGTCCATAGCAGGTAACTGAACCTGGGCTGCCAAAGTGGAGCATGCTGAACTTAACCACTAGGCAACCAGGGCTGGCCCAAGGAAGAGTGTCATCTTAATTGGGAAACTGTGGGCTCCACCTCAAATCATTTATAATCCTAGTGACCTCTGAACCATGAAAAAAAAAATCCCTTGAATAGGATGGCTGTCTTCATTCAAATTACCTTAATCCATTCTAGAGAAAACAAAAGCTATCCCAGGAGTTAGAAAAGCATGTGTTTGAAAACACTGAGGTATAAGATTTTAGTAAACATGGGTGTATTAGTTTGCTAGGGCTGCTATAATGAAGTACCACAGACTGGGTGGCTTAAACAACAGTGGTTTATTTTCTCACAGCTCTGGAGGCTAGAAGTCTGAGATCAATGTGTTGGTGGGGTTAATTTCTTCTGGAGTCTCTCTCCTTAGCTTCTAGATGGCTGTCTTTTCCCTGTGTCTTCACATGGGCTTTCCTCTGTGTGTGTCTGTGTCCTAATCTCCTCTTGTTATAAGGACACCAGTCATATCAGATTAGAGCCTACGCTAAAGACCACATTTAGCCTTAATTAATTAATTAACCTCTTTAAAGACCCTATATCCAAATATAGTCATAGTCAAGGGATTGGGGGTTAAGACTTCAACCTGTGAATTTTGGAGAGGCATAATTCAGCCCATAATTAACCCTAGGGCAGAAATTTTCTGAATATATTCCATTAGGCCAAACATATTAGGAATCTTTCACAGACAAGCAAATATTGCAAAATTTCATGGTCTGTGGATATGTATAATAATATTTATGGCTCACTTTGCTTTTCTATGAATTTCTCTAGATTTTTGCAAACCTGATGATCTGTAAAAAAAGGGAACTCTCAGCTGTGCTGTAAGTTACTTTAAAAAACATCAGATCTGAGTATTGTTTATATACTTATTTTAGCATTTCTCACTATTTCCAATTCAGAGAATGTAAAGAAAATGGTAATATTGGTCCTTTGTGACTATTGAAGCCTAAAGAATTCATTATCTCAATATACCCAAATTGTTTTCCTCATCAAAACCATGGGTCATGGCACAGTGACTTAACTGTAAATGGCTTACCTGAAACTGAGGAATTTGAGGGAAATCAAATTCACATTATAGAGTAATAGGACTTTAACCTCGAAGGGACCTCCATAGGTATCACATTTCAGCTGTTCACAAACTACCTTACAGTTTATTTTTGCCATATCGGTGAAATTCAATACCATTATTGTTAATTATTTAATGGCTCTCTTTATATTGACTTACTATACAAAAACTTTTAAGTTTAGCCAGATCTTAATAAAAAATATATTTTGAATTAGAATTCAAAGTATGTTGAACACATCTCCTGACCCCTAAAATATATATATGTATATATTCTACTCTTGCTCTCCTCCATCATTCAGCAGTAGAAGGCAGTGGATCCAGTGAAGGACTTTGAGACCCTTGGGAATGGTAGAGTCAGTAACTGGAAGAAACCTGGGTCTCTGAGTGACCACAAAAGAATGTGACATGAGCAAGAGATAAATCTCGTGTTAACTCTCAGAGATATTGGTGCTGTTTGTTACAGCAGTTAGTCTCTTCTGACTAATGTAGCCAACTTTGTAAGGCTTTAGATATTTCAACCTGCAGTGATCTTTTCTTCCATTTAAACTGTAGAAACTTCTTTTTATTGTTTATCCCCAAATAGTTTTTCCTTAGGTCAGTACTTTTTATAAAGCCGTTAGAATTATATTTTCATTTGTGAACCCTACATTAAAGGTATTATTGAAGTAAGTGTGTTATTCAATCTTGTCATTCCTTTGCATATTATAGTAAATATCCTGTTTAAACATTTTAATTTATTTTTGCTTTTTCAGAAATTTAACATCTAAATGAGGAAAAGGCAAGCGTAGTTATATGGAGTGTATGAGCTACAACTGCCCTTCCCTATACTCTGGTTAGAAATCCTAGGATTCTACTTTTGGATGAATTCTCACCACCGCTAGGCACTCAGAGTAAATTCTTAGTACATGAAACTTGGGAATAAGTAAAAATTGTTCATCACCAAGGACTTATGCCAATTTGAATCCACTATCACAATCAAAAAGAAAATTTAAATATATATGTACTTATCTATGTAATACAGAGGATTGATTAACTTGAGAAACAAGGTCCCTTCTATTTACCTTTAGCTGTATTTCTAAATGATATTCTATTTGCTTTATTGGGCTGGGAGTTTGACAGGCAACTTTGGGGGTGTGTGTGAAGCCGTGATTGTATTTGTTTCCAGGTGCCACTTGCAGGTGAATGCCAGATATAGCCATTCTAGGGATAGGGATGCAATAATAAATATGAACCGATATAAACAATCTAGATTTTAAAGCAAATACAATGACAGTGGTTAAAGATGAGGTGGAATCACTTTGCTCAATAATATTGTTGAGTGCCAGTAGGGTAGTGGCCACCTCAGTAGGTTACACTGTGACTCAAGAGTATGGACTAAAAAGCACCACAGCCCCTCCTTTCATGGGGCTCATAGACCTTGTGTTGAAGTAAAAACAACATAGAGACAGTGGACCACTCACTTTAATGCATACTTGTGTCAAAACTGCTCCTATGTATCACAGTCTAGCATTCTCCTTCAGCACTGTCACTGAAGGATCTTCTCAAGACCCAGAGAGAAGTTTTTCCCCTGCTACTATTCCTGCCTTTCCTTATCCCTTACCACTTCAAGATGACCTTACCCTGGGGACTTATCCCTGTTCCCAGAGCTGTATTTCACTCTTCCACTGGGCTTCAGGGCCTGAGTGACTTGCTTAAGAGTGGAAAATAATTTTTACTAACCTGATTGACCAATCATGAAAACTATTAGATTTGCATTAAATAAACCCCAAATGTTAGTTATGTATACAAAACATTATTTGTTTTTGCTGAGGAAGATTAGCCCTGAGCTAACATCTGTTGCCAATCTTGCTCTTTTTTTGGTTTGAGGAAGACTAGCCCTAAGATAACATCTGTGCCAGTCTTTCTCCACTTTATATGTGGGTCACTGCCACAGCATGGCTGACAAGCGGTGTAGGTCCATGCCTGGAATCTGAACCCACAAGCCCTGGACCACTGAAGTGGAACACATCAAACTTAGCCACAATGCCACTGGGCTGGCTCCTACAAAATGTTTTAAGATGCCATTTGTGAGAGGAATCTATGTGATACCTTAAGAAATTGTAAAAAATTAATCAAATCACATAACAAAATCATACTTTTTATACAAAGGAAAATTCAACCTTAAAATATTACTAAAATACTCTCATAAAATGAAATAAAATAATGACGAAAAATCCAAACCAAGGTATGAGGGAGTTACAGAGGTAGAGAGAAAGACTATAATAAGGAATTCTTTACATTAGGTTAACTGCTCAATAATGAGCAAGCAAACTGCAGAAAGAGAATCTTAAATCTAGCAAGAATTTCCAATTGATATAACCAGTGGATTATAAGTCACTTTAATTTTATAAACTTCTAGGAAATTTAACTCCATAACTCTCCATTTAGCCAGCCCTGGTGGCCTACTGGTTAAAAGTTGATGCTCTCACTGCCTTGGCATGGGTTCATTTCCTGTTCAGGGAACCATGCCACCGGTCTGTTGGTTGTCATACTGTGGCAGCTGCATGTTGCTGTGATGCTGAAAGCCATCGGTATTTCAAATACCAGCAGGGTCACCCATGGTGAACAGGTTTCAGTGGAGCTTTCCAGACTAAGACAGACTAGGAAGAAGGACCTACCCATCCACTTCTGAAAAAAATTGGCCACAAAAACCCTGTGAACAGCAGTGGAGCATTGTCAGATGTAGCACTGGAAGATGAGAGGAGGGTGCAAAAAGACCGGCCAGGCTTCCCCTCTGCTGTACAGAGACAGGGTGGTTAGGAGTCAGAATCCACTAGACTGCACTAACAACAACAATTCTCTGTTTAATTCAGTTAGAAGTTTTTCATCTTGGCCTGAAATCCTTTATGCCGTAATTACTATTCCAGTGCTTAGAATTTTCAGTCTTCAGTGGAAATAATTATTTATCATATTTTAAAATGTTCTTCATAGATGTCCCTGAAAAAGAACATAATTGTAATATCATCAATTTATTACAAATGGAACGTAAGGAAAGAAAAAGCACAGAATAAAGTCATATATTCATCATTAGATGTCTATATATCTACAGAAATTTGTAGCATATATAAATTGGTAAAAGTAATTTTGGCTCTGAAATGTATCAATTAATTTTATTTTTAATACCATTCACTTTTATAGAAGTATTTAGGCTGTTTATTTAAGGATTGTTAACAAATCTGGAAGTCTAAATGGAACAGAGCTTTGTTGCTACATGAGGGGTAAAAAATAAATATTTTGATTAGAGATATCAATCCTGACTTTCTTTCTTCAGAGTTGGATTTTATCAACTGGTAAAAATTACTGCAGTTGTATCAAATATTCAGTATATTCAATGTATTACAGGAAAAGTAAAAATATTAGTCACTTGTTCTTTCTACTAGCTCATTAGAGCTCATGTAAGTTTTTATCTTATTTTGTCTTTCTTTTTAATTACTGTTCAATGCTATAAAGTGGATCATTTTAAGAGCTTCTAAATGTGATAGATAAGATTTAAGAATCAATAGTGATATCATTCATATAAAGGAAAAAAATTGAATTTATGGCTACATTGAAACTTAGATTGAATGACCCCACTTCCTTTGTTTTATTTATTTTTCTTTCTTATTTTTGTTAACTCAAGATTACATGTTTATTAAACAAAATACAGAAAATATAGACAGTAATAGCAAAATAAAAATTATCCATAGCCTTAGTACCATCCAAACCAAACCAGTAAGATTCTGATATATTCCTTTCTATATTTTTTAAATAAAGCTGTAATTTTATATTTGTGTATGTACATAATTTAGTATCCTGATGTTTAACTTTCTGTTGATAAGCATTTTCTCCCATATTGTTTCATAGGTTTCATACTCATTTTATCTTTAATGAGTATATGCCATCTACTCTTGATAGCTTCTTTCTTTCTTTCTTTCTTTTTTGTGAGGAAGATTGGCTCTGAGCTAACATCTATACCAATCTTCTTCTATTTTTTATGTGGCATGCCTCCACAGCATGGCTTGACAGGCAGTGTTAGGTTCATGGCTGGGATCCAAACCTGCAAACCTCGGGCTGCCGAAGTAGAGTGTGCAAACTTAACCACTATGCCACCAGACTGGCCTCTTTCTTTCTTTTTTTTTCCTGCTGTTAAAATAGTTCTGCAACAATCATCTTCATATGTAAAATATTCCAATTTTCCTATCTTAGTTGGAGAATTCAAGGTCAAAGCACATGAATATTTTCGAGACTCTTGGTAAATATTGTCAATTTTATTTTACAAGAGTATTGGACCAAATTAAATTCCCACCAGAATATATGAGAACAACTGTTTCCTCAGGTTATCATTAATATTGGAAATTACCTGATTTTTGTTGTTGTTGTTGCTAATTTGAGAGGTTAAAAATATCTCACTTTAGTCTGCGTATCTCTGGTAATTGGTGATATTATCTTTGAATGGCTTTAAAAACATTTAGAGTTGGCTGATCTATGTAATGTATTTCTCTTGCTAAAATACAATGAATTCTCAGTCTTTTATTTTTTCTGCTCAAAGTCTAATCTGTGTTGAATTCACCAACTCTCTCCTATCAGAAGGATGAACATAATTACGAAATTGGGGAATGGCTGTTTGGAAACAAAGGAAACAAGAAATTTGTGGCACAAAGAGGGCCCACAATTCCTTTGTAAAAGGAAGATAATAAACAAAGTTTTCTTTGTCCCATAGCACTTTGTATGTCCATTCCGCTAATTATTTTTAATAACTTCTGTCTGTTCTTGTTCATTTTATTAAGAAGATAACTCTTTTCAGAAGCTACACATAGTATATATTATTTAGACTTTTTGATTAATCATAATCCAGAAACACAACAAAATAAAATATGTTGCTTCCTGGAAGAAATGTTTAATTTACCTTTTTGACATAGATGCTGGTTTCTGGCAGTGCTTAACTGTCAATAGAAAATGCATTTTATTTTTATGAAGCCTTTTGGCCATTATAGAAATGGATTTTTCATTTGAAAATTTAACTTAAAGTCAAATTTCTCTTAAGGTTAAAAGCAGGTGTGGCCTAAAAAGAATCCATTTGTAATTTCAGTTGAGCGTAGGATAGTATTATGCAGGACGTGGCACAATTCAGTGAGTTGTTTTGTAAGAGAAAAAGTATTAAAACTTTGCTTTATCTTCAACATGAACACTTAGATGTATATTGTAGTTTCCAATATTACAATACTTCGTCTATTATGTGCTTTTCTTCAACTAATCTCTTTGAGCCAGTTCTAGATTGCACTAGAAAGTGTCCTATAAACTGATGTCTGTTCATTCTGAATATTCAGTGAAGATTTTAGTATTTGGGGTTTTTATCAACCAGGTAAGGTTAAATCAACGTATGATATTGTGATTAGTTGCTCTTCCACATTTGTCAAGGCTGCTTGATGATCTAAGGAGGATTGAAGAGACCAGTCAGCCAAAATGCTACTCCTCTCAGCCAGTCTTCAGATCTTCTCTTAGTTGGCCAGATTTCCTGCATTAGAGTCACTGCTTTGGGCAGATCAAGCAGAGATGATCTGTATCCAACATCCTGGTAAAATAGATTCATTGGTTACCTGGGAGTGGAGGAGAATGTTGAGAAATCTCCCCTCTCCCTCTTATCATTGCCTACATTATCAGATCATCTCTTGGGAGGGCTCACTTTTTAAAACAATTATGGAGTGTTTCAGGTAGTAGATAAAGCATTTTCCATTATACTATGTGATTTCAAAAGAAATTAAAATATTTTTGTAGGTTTTTTGTTTGCTGTGATGTGGGAGAGGGGATTGAGATTGCTTTTTATTTTGCATTGGTTTAGAATAAACATAAATGACATAGAGCAGAGACTTTGGAAATCTGTCTTTGTCATTTACTAGTTGTTCTACCCTTGGACAAAATACTTATTCTCTTGGAGCTTTTATGATCTCCTTTGTAAAATGAAAAAATCTTACTTGACAGGATTTTTGTGATGTTCAAATAAGATACTGTGAGTAAAAGTACTCCATAGATTGTAATATTTTCTTTATAGGGACAATTCTGTTGAATTTATATTGAAATAGTTTTATTACAGTTCAAATTAGGAAGATATTATTTCTTTTTCTTTTTCTTTTTTCTTTTGGTGAGGAAGATTGGCCCTGAGCTAACATCTGTTGCTAATCTCCCTCTTTTTGCTTGAGGAAGATTGTCGCTGAGCTAACATCTGTGGCAATCTTCTAGAAAAATATTATTTCTTAAACATCTTTGTTCCATGATATCACTGATATTTTAAAACTTGCTTTTTGAAGGGGGTTGAAAAATAACTTTTTCCTACTTTATAGATTATTCTATGAAAGAAATATATGTTCATTGTGTAAAAAGGTAAGCAAAAATTGTAATAAAAATTACTTATAGTCTCACTGTTCAGAAAAAACAATAACTCATGATTATATGTAAGGTGGTATTTGGGATTGGGGTTTATGAAACTGATATCTTCCATAGTGCTGGTGTGTAAAAGTGGTGAAAGGCTTTTTGAGGAAGATTAGCCCTCAGCCAACATCTGCTGCCAATCCTCGTCTTTTTTTTTTTACTGATGAAGACTGGCCCTGAGCTAACATCCATGCCCATCTTCCTCTACTTTTTTACGTGTGTGACACTTACCATAGCAAGTCTTGCCAAGCAGTGCCATGTCCGCACCCGGGATCCAAACCCGTGAACCCCCTGGCCACCGAAGTGAAACATACCAACTTAACTGCTGTGCACTGGACCAGCCCCTTGAATTTTTTTAATGTGACTTTGCAGACCTCTTTTTATGAAGACAGTAGAAAATGTCTGCAAAATTTATCTAGACGTTTTCAATCCTATATTTTTGGTCCTTGTATTTCGTATGATTAGTCTGTCCTTGTGGGAATGAGCCTTAGCTGCCTATGTTTTACAAAGGAAAAATTCCATTTATTGCTATAACTACATCCAGCTATCTAGCTGGCTCATTGCCACCTCTTTACCATGTAGCTGAGCCTGAATTGGACTAATAGTTTTATGCACAAAACAGTGAGACTTTCAGCTCCTTATAATGATTCATCTGTTATAACCGCAGTCCACGCTCATTAATAACATTTGACTGTTCATTGAACCACAGAGCTTCCTTTCCTCTCAGCTAATCTTTTGATAAAATTTCAACTTTTCAGTTGTCTGGATGAACATTTGAAACCTAGCAAAATTCATAGACCTGAAGAAATCATTATTCAGAATAGATTAGATTCTGAGAAAATTAACCATTTTTAGTGTTTACTAGGATTCATATTTAGGAAATATTATATATTTTCCCTGGGAAAATACTCTTTTCATATTTTCAGAGAAGTTATTAATGTTTAAAACAATTTTTTTATGCAGAATAAAAACTTCCCCAATATGTTCTGTTCCAGAATTTTTGCTCTAAATAAACTAAAGTTGACTTTTAAGATTTTAGGAGTATTTATGGGTGTTATTTCATCTTGCATTTATCCAATTTGCTCTCTTATGTGAGAAAATTATGAGAAAAATGACAATTGGTTCAAATCAAAAAGTAAGGAGTCTAAAATATATATTCTTATTAAGTCTCTGGAATATTTTATTTTAAAATATTCAAAATTAAAATAAGCTTCTATCATCAAAACCTTACACATTTATTCAAAATTAAAATAAGCTTCTATCATCAAAACACTAGACATTAATTAAAATTATGGACTATAAAATAACATCATCAAACAAGAATTTTAATATTTCTTTGGCAAACACATATTACAATAGACTCAAATTTTCTAATAAAAAGAAATTTGATTAAGCATACATGAAGAAATGATTGAAGCATTGTATTAGCTTTAAAGAAATATAATGTATTTATGTAGATATTTTTAAGAATCATGCTCATAACTTTTTAACAAATGATTTTTATTTAAATTAAAAATATGCTTCCCTTGGTTCTGGTGGTTTTGGATGTGGTTCCTACATATGGTCTTCTCTAACACAGCAGATAAATCAATCTGACCTTTTCCACGTTCGCAGTTGATTAAGGAGAGCATAACTTCTTCAGTCTGCACTTTGACTTCTTTATTCATTTGGTAAAATCACAGTAAGCCTTTGTGGTGGATCCTGTAGAGTGTTTTCTTAAATACACATTCCAGCTTCTTACTTTTGTGCCTTCCAGTACTGCAGTGGCTGGAGGTTAAAAAATAAACAAAACAAACCATTTCCCGTATGCTAAAGTTCACTAAGGTTCTGGGTGTGATTTGGGTTCCTCCAACCTGGTACACGTATAGGAGACTTGAATTTAAATGGGATAGAGACCATAATTCTGCTCTTGAGATGATGGCAGAGGCAGCAGGGTCCAAGTCATCAGCTTCCTGACTCAGCAGCTTTTTTCCAGTGGCAGGTACAACATCCCCAAACCCAAACACAACAGCAGTGAGACAATTCTTGCGGCTTGGAACTTTCTTAGACATTATTCCTAGAGTTTAG
This sequence comes from Equus caballus, assembly GCF_041296265.1. Taxonomy (NCBI): domain Eukaryota; kingdom Metazoa; phylum Chordata; class Mammalia; order Perissodactyla; family Equidae; genus Equus; species Equus caballus. Next base: position 56,600,421 of record NC_091687.1, on the reverse strand, counting down.
TTCTCCAGATCATCCAACAACTTTTAACCCACAGAGTAACTAGTAATATGTCCCTTTTTGTATATCAGGTTTCTGTGATCTGTAATGAGTCCTAAACAGTTAAGAACCTTCCTAGATTTTAAGTTATTTAAGGGAATTTTGATTACCCATTTCTGATGATGAAACGAACATATGTTCCATGTTTTCATTTGTCATTTGACCTATGATTTAGGTGAACATTACTAGCAAATAGAGTTCTGCTTTCTGAATAGGTTTTTGGAGACAGAAATATTGAAGGTATGAGGGAAAATATGTGTCCTTTTCTTCTGATATTCTTTTTATAGAAAATAATAACTTTAGTGATGCAATCAAGGTAAACACACACATATATACATTCATATAATCAGACATTATCTATAATATTGGGGGGAAATAATGCTACAAATAATCCTAAAGTAATGCATTTGAATAAGGCATGATATTTATATCACTTGACCATTGCCTTTATCTATCTGTCTAGTATGTAATTTATGACAATGTTCAGTGCCAGTTCCTTTGTAAAGCCTTCTATGCTCCTCCCACGCTTGCCTCTCTATCCACTACAAACACACACACACACCATGCCTATGTACCATTTCTATACATAATTATATTGGTACTTTTATTAAAATGTGTGACAGTTATTTGTTTGGCCAGTCTTCCATTCTTGGTCATGAGCTCATTGAGGGTAAGAATTGTGTTTTTATGATCATCTTTGAATCCATAGTATCTAGAATACTGTAGATATTTAAAAAATGTATTGGTTGAACTGAGCAGATGAAGGAGTAGGATGAAGCAGAATATAAAGAGCACAGCATAGGGAACCACAGAGACTAATGGATGAGGAGTCTGGAGACCCATTGTTGCAGTTATCTATTCCTCCAAAACAAACTACCTCACAACTCAGTGACTTAAAACAAGACTTGATTATTTCTCATAATTCTGTGGGTTAATGGGTAATTCTTTTGTTTCATTGTTGTTGATTGGGTAAATATAGCTGGAAGATCTAAAATAACTTCACTCACATGGATGGCAGTTGGTGCTGGTTTTCAGCTGGGCAAGAGATAATAGTAGACATTGACAATCTATTGTCTCTACCTTGGAAATTATACAAGTCTCCTGGTCAGCCCAGATTCAAGGGAAGTTAGGTAGATATCACCTCTCGAGAATATAGTAATAAAGTCACATTGAAAAAGAGAGATGGGAAATACAGTTGTGGTCGTCTTTGAAAACACTCTCTACTACCTCTTTATTTTATTTCTGTCTCTCTTTAGATGTGAAACATTTTTCCTGGGTCTCAGTTTTCTTATCTTTGTAATGAGAGTACTAGACTTGATAATCACTAAGCTCTCTTCTAGCTGTAGGATTATATGATGCAAAAATGTTTTTGTTCAAAAGGTTCATATTGAAATAAAACTAGATTTTATCATCTCTTTAATTCAAAAGGAATTTTATCAAACTTTTCTTCGCATCTCCTGTGAACTTCAAATTGCTTTGTAGACTAGTGGTACTAGTCAAAGTGTGGTCTTCGGATCACCGTCATCCATATATTCAGGGACCTTTTTTTAGAAATACATATTAATTGACTTTACCCCAGAACTACTGAATCAGAATCTGTGGGGTTGGTGCCTAGGAATCTGGGTTTCAACAGGCGTTGCAGGAAATTTCAATGCATGCTAAAGATTGAGAAGCACTGGTATAGAATACATTGAAAGAAGTAAAAAGTAGGCAGTGATAGAAAGCAAAGCAATGCTGCCTGCTGGCCATACATTTAGTCAAAAGTAGTGCGTGGTAACATGATTAAATACTCAGAATTTTCATCTCAGCCAAGAACACTGGAATTCTACCATTACAGATTCATTTTTTGAGTTTAAATCTGGGAGTCCAGCCTTAAAGGATAATCCCTCTAAAGAGGATGTCAACGAAAATAATCCATAACCAATCTATAAATGAAAATTTGGGTGAGTTTATTCTGAGCTAAAACATGAGGACCATGGCCTGGAACCTTTCTTCCTGAAGGAAGAAAGGGCACCAAAGAAGTGGGGTGTACAGAGTGGTTATATACCCCCAAAAGGATGTTTCACATACAATTGAAATGTCCTTTTTACAATAGTCGCGAGACTGCTCTGTCCACACAGCGATTAATGGACGCAGCAGGTAGGTCTGCTGTCTTGGTGGACACAGCAGGGTGGCAGGTCTGTTGTCTTGAGCTGGGTGGTCCCAGGTGAGCTGGATGGTCAAAGGTGAGCACAGCAATCAGTTCCTGGCCTAGGGAGAGATGCTTATCCTTAAGGAAATGCCAATGTGGGGGGAAGTTGCACCTTTATCTTAAGAGCATTTGTTCTTGCCATAGTAAATGTTTAAAGCAGATATACAATGCATGCTCAATGGCCATGTCAGGCCCTTTTGGAAAAACAAAGTCAGGCTGAATTAGGTTTATACCAAATGGCTTCCTCCTATACTCCAATATATCCTATTGCTTGCCATTTCTATTTGTCAAGAGGAAAATATAAGCAGCCATTAAAACTACAGCAGAGATGAGTTTACTTCATTGTTTTTCTGAGATTCCTATAGCAAAATCTAAAAAAACTGAACACCAGACAATAAAATCCTGTTTTGAAAAAAAAAATTTTGTTTTGAAGAGAAGATTGGTCCATATGATTTCAAGTCTCCCTGAGAAAGAAGGAAGATCCATAATTGGAACCTCTGGTAGTGAGGAAAATTTGCAGGTGATCTTGATAACCTGAGAGAGGAGGGAAGTGGTAACATAAAATGGATAAAGAGATGAACAAAGGGGAATTGGAGAGTTGCAGAAGATAAAAGCTGACTCTTCCCCATTTGGCTCTGGGCCAGCCCTAATGCCTGATGCCATGGAGATGGATTACAAAGTTGCTCATGAACAATAGAGAAGATGACCAGAGGAAAAGGTGAGAGAGGAGCAGGAAAGGAGTGTGAGAAACAAAATATGAAGAGGAGTGTTTGGAGCTGTTTATGACAGCTAAGAGATAAGAAGACAAAAGCAAATTATCTTTCAAAAAAAATAGGACCTTCTACCTCCAGCACTGTCTATTAATGGCCTAAAAATAATTTGGAGGCAGGAAAATGAGAGATTCAAAACTGAAAATTTCCCACATTCCTTTATTTAGAACTCAGTTACTTGTCCCTTCCCTCTCCTGCTGCAAGGGAGGCTGGGAAATGTTCCTTGGGAGCTGTATGCCTACAAGGAAAAAGAAAAAATGATGTAGTTAATACACAGCTGTCTCTACCACAGAGATACAAATAACACATGGTTAAAAAAGTGATTTATCCCAAGTCTACCCTCTGAGAGGAAAGATGAACACTTTTTAACAAAGTTAAAAGAACAGTTGTAACCAAAGCTTATAAAAGATTATGAATTTATCTGTGGTCATTTTGATATAAAATAACTGCATTGGTTTTCCTAGAGGATTCCTTAGTTTCAGCTTTAGTTACATTTACTTTTCCAAGTGGAATATTATCTGTTGTTGACAGAGCAAATAATGTAGGCCCATGGCTTGTAGTGTGTTATTTTCCTTAGCTGTTTTGCGTTAAATGTTGAAATATCATAGCCAGCTAGGTAATCTCAAAAAAGAATGTTGATAGAAACAAATATCATTTAACAAAATATAATTTGATTTAAATTTGAATATAAAGTTTCAAAATATGATAGTAAAAAATTGGGGAAAGAGTACAGCATGGCTATGCAGATATTATGCCTGTTATTGAATATTTAAGGGAATATTCAATGCAAGTGCCACCTCGGACACTTTCCAGTTGTTTATCCTTGAGTAAGTTACTTAATATTCTGGGACTTGGTTTCTATATCTGTGAAATATGGAGGGGGTTGAGAATTTGGATTAATTAATCTCTAATGCCCTTTCCAACTCTAAAGGTTTAAAAGGCTCATCAGAATAAAAGAAGGCTTTAAGTGTCTTGTGCACCTAAAAGTGTAGCAGAAACTTTCCTTTCGTTAGGTAGGGCTAAACCAAAAACATTTCAGATACATTGGTATCTCTAGAATTTCCAAGGAAATAGAGTTACTGGAAGCATAATGAGATAATTAATATTCATATCTGTAAAGCTCTTGGCATAGTGTCTGATACAAAAAGAGAGCTCAGTACATTAATTTTAGCTATTAGAAAATTATCTCAGAATACTTCACAGGCCTCAAATCCAAAAAGTTGTTTCTTCTTCTTATCCTATCACCTAGAAAATTCCTTCAGATCACTTACTACAACTTTACATATAAATGTATTCCAAGGAGTTAGGTTGCCAGAAAAGGAAGAGGAAAATTTTATGTTTATCTACCTCTCTCTCCTATCACTTACCCTTTTCTCCTTTCCTTCTTTCTCTCCTTCTGTCCTGAAAATCCGTGAAACAAACTTAGGTAGTCTGCTTTCAGAGCCCAAATTCCAAACTGCTCTTCTGTGCTGACTCTTTCTAGTACCTTCCACAGTGCCTTGTACATAGACAGTCTTTAAATGTTGGATAATGCTAAAATGCTGCTTTTGGCTTTTTTTCTTTTGCCTGGTTTTAAAATTTTTTTGTAGGATTCAAGATTTGGAGGGTTTACAGATGTGGACAGGAAGTAAAGCTTCAGGATGTTTCCAGTTATCCTTATCAGCATCATAAGCACTTTTTGCCATGTGTGCTTGCTAATGTAGCATTGCCTGATGTCTTTCAACCAACTTGTTATGTCTTTTGCTTACTGAGCGGAGTTATGATTGAACCCTCCCTCTTTGTTACCCCTAAATCCCATCAATGACCAAATCTTGCTTTTTTCCTCCCCAATACCTCTCAGATCTGTCATATTTCTCCATGTTCATGCCAGTACCCTAGTTAAAGCTGCCAGCATCACATTGTCATACTACTACAGTAGCCTCCTAATAGATCTTCTCACATCACTCTTGCTCATCCCAATACAATCTGTTTTCCTCACAGCAGCTACAATGATCAGTTGAAAAATGCAAGTGGATTTTGGCTGTTCTGTCATGATTCAGGTAGGAAGCAGACTTCAGTTCAAATGTAGACATTGTAATGAAAGACCCACTTTGTAGTATGGTCACAGCTAAGGGGATCAATAAGGGATACTGAGGTATATAAAGACAGACAAAAGTGAAAGTTGTTTACTGTTCCTCAGGTTGAAGGAGCAAGGGGATGGAGTTGTATTACTAGAGCTCACTGAGAGCTAGCCCAAGGAGGGGGGTCCACACTGCAAGGACTGTAATTGTGAAGGGACAAGTCACCACCAGTGATACTGTGTGAAACAGGGAGGAAGTACCGTGATCTTCATTTCTTCTCAGTCTCAGCTCTCCTATCAGTGTCTCCTCTTGGCCAAATCTAACTGGAAACTGGAAAGCAAAGAACCCGGGTAATTTAGTCTGGAGGGGTCAGCCTGAGGAAGAGCAGAGTTCTGCAGATAGTGTGAAGAATAACCAGCGCACCGTAAGACCAAATCCTTAATCTGACCTGCAGGACCCTGCGAGATCTGACACTTTCCTACTTCATCATGCTCATCCTTGGCCTCTTTGCTCCTGATTCACTGAGGTTCAGCCATATTTGGGTCTTTCATTTTCTTGAATATGCTGTGCTTGTTCCCACCTGAGTGCCTTTATACATGCTGTTCCCTGTGTCTGACGAGTTCTTGCCCAACTTTTCACCTCATTAAATCTTAACCATCTTTCAGAGCTCAGCTCAAAGGACACTTCCTCAGGGAAGTCTCACCTGACTCTCTAGACTCTCCAGGTTAGATCCTGGTGAAATATGTCTAACTGCATCCTGCTCTTCTCCTTTGTAGCACCTATCACTGTAACTAGATATCTACTTGTTTACTAATTAAGAGAATGTTTGTGTTACTGGGTATAAATAAAGAGATTTTATCTATCTTGTTTGCCACTGATTTCCCGGTGCCTTGCTCAGTGTTTTGCATATAGTAGGCACTTAATAAACATTGATTGATTGAATGAATGGACAAATGAATGAATATATATTTTTCATGGTTTGTCCAAAAATGCGAAAATTTCATGTATGCCCCTTTAAGTTAACATCAAAACCACATATGAAATAGCATGAGAAAGAGTAATCTTGAACTGGTTTTCTTCTATTGTATCTATTATGTAGTGTTCTATTTATGTAGGAGACTGAAAAAAATAAGAGTTGACTTGTATTTAACATCTTATTTCTTTCCTGCCTGTTAAGATAGACTGAATGATTACTTTTTGTAAAGCCAAAGTGTAGCAGAGTGCTTAGGAGGTTAGTATTTATAAGGGCAGTATTGGGACAGAAGGTACTCTGGACGTCCTTACTGTATCTTTCCCAGTTGCTCATTGTTATGTTATGTGCATCCCTTTCTTAGTATGTGGCAGAGGATCTTTAGGGGGCAAAAGCCATTCTGATTTATCCCTTACCTCCAAATATCCCTGCCCTTCACCTGCCCCAGAAGATTATTTGTACTTACAAATTAGATGAAGAAAGGGAGGACATCATGGGGTAGAGGTACACCGAAAACATGTTGTTTTTCAACACAGTGTATCATGCAAAAATTTAATATCTTATGTGGTATGCAAAACATTAAACATGGCTATTGTTGATTCTCCTGCTAAATCTATTGTAGATAATAATTTTCTTTATTTGATAGCCAATTAAAGTACAGTAGTGAAATAATTCTCTCAACATCACCATGAAGTGAATGCATTAATGTCCCTACATTGCACACAAAATAGCCAAAGGATGAAGTGGATATCTATCATATCCCTTGAGTATTGGAGCTCCTCAGACTTCTTTTTTTGGACCTTTTCTATTCTTGTTTGATATAGTTACTGGGGCTAGCTTCATCTACTCCTCCTAAGGTATATATATGTATACTTATGTGTATGTATGTATGTATATATATATACATGCCACTGACTTCTAAGTCTTTATCCCAGCCTCAAGTCTTTGGCTCCATATCCACTGTACCTGTTAAACATCTTGTATAGTCAGTATCAGTTAGTGGAGCACCACCTATATAGTTTCCCAAATTTTGTTTCTTGGACTTGTCCTTGAATTCTATCTCTCAATATCTAACTAGCCACCAAGGCTTTTCAATTCTAACTCTAATATATTCCATTAAATTAACTTTAACACTTTCACCCCAGTGCTATTTCAGTGGGTGAGTTTGAATTAATAAAATAATTTTCTGTGGTCTTCTTGTCTCTTTTTTCTCTTCATCATGGTCTGTCTTCTGAGTGGAGATAGCCATCTATGAAAACAAAATTTACATCACTTTATGGCTCAAAAAATATTTATTGCACCTTAAGCTTCTCTTTGCTTACTCCTTAGCTTGACATAAAAAGTTTTGCGAAGTTAGAACCACGTGAATCCTCTCTACCATTCTATTTATCCTAACTTATTGCCTGCCATCTCCTATCTCAGGTTTCTATATCAGTATCTTGGTGACATTAGTTACCACGTGCTTTCTGTGACCTTGTTTAGTGATGGAAGAGTTAAGAAGGCCTTTGAAAACTTTCTTTCTGTGCTTATCTGCAAGGCAACTTAATGGCTAATTCTTGGCATATTCCAGACCCCATCTTATCCCCATCCACCATTTGGTTTTTCAAGAAATAGTGTTAATGAAAATTATGCTGAAAATACTCATATTCTGGTCTCCTTCACTTTAAGGCAATTTGCTTAATCATTTATTCAATTTTCCAGTAAACCTTTATTGAGTACATACTATGTGCCAGACACTGAATATAGAGATAAAGGGCTGTCTACCAAGGAACATAATCTAGTAGAAGAGATGAATATGTAAATAACTGTATGGGTTGATGGTACACTACCTCGAGTCTAAGATATAATTATGTTTGTAAATGTTTGGCAAATGAGGAGGGCCAGCTTCTCATAAGGAAAACAATTATGTAAATTGCTGCTAATGTTTTAGCCTTTTAAAAATCATGATTTGAAGGAAAGATTATTTCAAGACTTTCTTCTTCAGTCCCAGCCCTTATGTTTTCAAAATACTTCTTTTAAATTTCAAATGTTCTGTGCATAAATAGTCCCAGAAGTTTTCAAAACAATTCAGAAATCACAAGTGAGATGTAGTGAATGTGAGTTTTACAGCTTTTATTTTTCTCCTGAGTGTTCCCTGGCATACATGCCACTGAACAATTAAAATACTGACTGAAACAAAGGGATAAGAAGTAATAAATTCCTTCACTGAGCCACAAATGGAAGACTCTGTCCTTTAGTACTAAGAGAGACTTATAAATAGTGTAATGTAATTAATTACCTTGCATATTCAAGTGTTTATGTACAAGATGTCCTAGCATTTATAGAAATAACAAATTGAGTTATCTTATTTAAGAACTTAATTATTTCTCTTGGAGATTGTGGCTAAAAATACTGACAAATTCTGTCTACAATCATTTGCTTTTCACACCACAAACTAATGTTTACACTATGATTACAACTTAGACAGGCAGCTTGGGGCTAAATGTGCCCTTATATATTCTTTTCTACTAATCTTTTTACAAATGATTTTTTTTAGATACTTCCATTAACCAGAGCCATGATTTCAATAAAGCCCAATAAAAATCTAAATGTGCTGTCCAGTTTCAAAGTTGCAATAATTTTTTCATGTTTAGTGTGTGGTTTCAAATTTACTCTCCAAGGATAAGTTATAAATCAGAGAGCTGAAAGGGACTTTATGGGGTTATTTGGTTCCAGTATTGCCTTAGAAATGCACAAGCCAAACTTATCTAAATTGACACTCTCATTTGAATCTCCTCTGAGGACAGAGGGGCCACAGCCTTGCCGGGGTGAAGTACTTAGTCACCCTTAGAGTAGATATGACTTTTCTCAAGAGTGTGAGCACTACTTGGCTCCTTTGTTGGAGAGTAAGCCTGATTCTTTTTCAGTTTATGGCAGGTACTTACTGGGCACTATCCTTCATCAACTTGAAAGCATTTATATAACCCTTTGGTCTTCTCTTTGTAAGATTTTAAAAGAAGGAAAAACACAAAACCAAACACTTCTTTACACTTTTCTTAAAGAACCTGTTTTCCCATTTCTTTTCTTGGGTCTCTTTTAGTTTCTTCATAATTTAAATGCCAAAAGAAAACATGAAGATGTTTCTCTTAAACAAAGTCAAGAAGAGCAGGCTTCTTCCTCCAAGTTCATTTGGCAAAAATCGATTGAGGATACATTTCATTCCGAACCAGTATTGTGAATGTTAAAAGGGCAATGCTGAACAAGAGAGAGGCTGTTAGGGTGGCAGAGGAGGAAGCAGGCAATACAGAGGGTCAGGAATGCTAAGTTGGTTAGTGGGAGCATGCAGAAAGGGGTAGCCAATGATGGCCTTAGGCTACTAAAGCAGTGAAACACCTATGGTGTCTTGATGCCATATTTAACATTTTGGGGGCCGGCCTGGTGGCACAGTGGTTAAGTGTGCATGTTCTGCTTCTTGGGGGTCCAGGGTTCGCCAGTTCGGATCCCGGGTGCGAACATGGCACTGCTTGGTGAAAGCCATGCTGTGGTAGGGATCCCACGTATAAAATATAGGAAGATGGGCATGGATGTTAGCTCAGGGCCAGTCTTCCTCAGCAGAAAGAGGAAGATTGGCAGTATTTAGCTCAGGGCTAATCTTCCTCAAAAAAAAATTTGTACATTCTTCATGTAGTATAGAAATGGCTCAAAACAGGTGAAAACTGCAACTTTAGTTCTATGTATACTTAAAACAACAAACAAGTGAAACCTTGATCTGTCCTGTGGCATTCTCCATGAACAGCATTTTGATCTAGAGAAATATTTTTCAGTTTTCTGAGTCCTTGCCCAACCTCTCATAAACCTTTGGGAGCCAAGAAAAATACATCAAGTCTTATTTTAATACAAATGCAAATATAATCCCTAAAACAAATTTTTTAAAGAAGGAAAGTATAATTATAGATTTCAAAACACGTTTTCCCAATATTTACTGTTGACAAAAGAAGATGAATGTGGAGTGATGTCAACATGATGGCAGAGCGAACTTGCCCAGGACTCTCTCCCCTCCAACATACAACAAAAAGGGGCATCCATACTCCAACAGAGGACATCCTAACAACACAAAAACATCGGAGAGACACGCAGCCACGTGAAGGAGGGCGGAGAGGCTGGAGTCCCGTTTGGAGGAGCTGGAACAGGGTAAGAGAGAACTTCACTCCCTCCCCTAAAGACTGTAATTGCAACAGTGGGAAGTTCCATGAGGGAAGGAACAGGGGAGGAGTCATTCATTCACGGGATCCCCAAGGACTCCCTAGGGCCCTTGCAGCCTAGAGGTAAGCCCCCTAATGGGGAGAAAGCTTTCCTGGGGGGGTGACCTTATCAAGCAAACACCCCAGGAGACCAGAGAGTGGAGAGCTGATCAGGAAAGCCTGGAGTGCATGCGGGAGAAAGCTCCCCTTCCCCCAGCCATGCCTGCTCTGCTTCCTGGGATATTGGCTGAAGGTGGAGGACTCAGAGTACGTGGCTATCGACACCCACCCAGTGGCACTAGGCACTAACTGCAACCGAATAGTATCAGAATGTGTAAGACCTGACCTACTTCTAGCAACATCAGACACAACATCAAATCTCCAAACCAAAGAGAAAATGACAAGCACCCAGAATTCAGTCCTGAGGACACAGAAATATGTAATCTAAATGACAATGAATTCAAAATAGCTATCTTCAAAAAACTAAGCGAGGTAAAAGAGAATGTAGAGAAACAATTCAATGAGTTCAGGAGCTACTTCACAAAAGAGATTGAAACTATAAAGAAGAATCAATCAGAAATATTAGAGATGAAAGACATAATGGAAGAGAGAAAACAAAATATGGATTCTCTGAATGCTCGAGAGGACATCGTAGAGGAGCATGTCAGCACAATCGAAGATAAACATGTTGAAATGCTCCAGAAAGAGGAGGAGAGAGAACTAAGACTAAGAAGAAATGAAGAAAGTCTCCAAGAAACATCCAACTCAATGAGGAAATGCAACATAAGAATTATAGGTATTAAGAAGGAGAAGAGAAGGTGAATGGAGCAGAAATCATGTTCAAAGAAATAATAGCAGAGAACTTCCCAAATCTAGGGAAAGAGAGGGAAATCTGTGTGGAAGAGGCTTCCAGATCCCCTAGATTTGTCAATGTAAAAAGACCTACTGCAAGGCATATAGTAGTAAAACTGGCAAAAATGAATGACAAAGAAAAAATATGAAGGGCAGCAAGGCAGAAGAAAATAACCTACAAAGGAACCCCTATCAGGGTTTCAGCAGATGTTTCTGCAGAAATCTTACAAGTTAGGAGAGAATGGAATGACATATTCAAATCTTTAAAGACAAAAATCTTCAGCCAAGAATACTCTATCCAGGAAAAATATCCTTCAGATATGAGGGAGAAATTAAAACTTTGCCAGATAAAGAAAAGCTAAGGGACTTCGTAGCCATGAGACCCTCACTACAAGAAATCTTCAAGAAGGCCCTCACACCTGAAAAAAAAAAGGGAGAAAGGGGTCACAAAACACAGAGTAAGGAGATAAATAGATAGACAGAATCAGAATAAGATAGCAAATATTCAACTATAGCATTAAGCTAGAGGGAAGGAAAACAACAAAAACAAAGATAATCCTGTCATTTTAACCACAAACTCACGACACAAGATGGAATAACATATCAGAAAAACAACTTAGGACTGCCTTATACACGAGATTCTGAATGCAAACCTCAGGGTAACCAGTAAACAAAAAAGCAGAACAGAGACACAACGAATAAAAAGGAGAAAACAAAGAAACACATTGTAAAAAAACTACATAATTCAATGGGTAGACCAAAACACACAGGACAAGAAACAAAGGAAATGCAGGAAAATCGGGAAATGAGTAATAAAATGACAGCATTAAGCCCTTATACATCAATAATCACCCTAAACATAAATGGATTTAATTCTCCATTAAAAAGACACAGAGTGGCAAGATGGATTAAATAACAAGACCCCAAAATATGCTGCCTCCAGCAAACACATCTCAGCTCCAATAACAAACACAGGCTCAGAGTGAAGGGGTGGAAGACGATACTCCAAACTAATGGCAAGCAAAAGAAAGCTGGTGTTGCAATACTTATATAAGATAAAGTGGACTTCAAGAGAAGACAGGTAAAGAGAGACAAAGAGGGGCAGTATATAATGATCAAAGGGACACTCCATCAAGAAGAAATAATGCTTATAAATATCTATGCATCCAACACAGGAGCACCAAAGTTCTTAAAGAAACTATTAATAAACCTAAAAGAAGATATTAATAATAACACAATAACAGTAGGACCTCAATGCTCCATTCACATCAATGGATAGATCATCCAGACAAAAAATCAACAAGGAAACAGTGGAATTAAATGAAAAGCTAAACCAGTTGGACTTAATAGACATATTTAGAACACTCCATCTAAAAACAGCAGAATATACATTCTTCTCAAGTGCACATGGAAGATTCTCAAGGATAGACTGTATGTTGGGAAACATGGCAAGCCTCAATAAATTTAAAAAAATGAAATAATAACAAGCATCTTTTCTGATCATAATGCTGTAAAGCTAGATGTTAATTATAAGAAAAAAGCTAAGAAAGGGACAAAGATTTGGAGACTAAATAACATGCTTTTGAAAAAGTAATGGGTCATTGAAGAAATTGAAGGAGAAATCAAAAAATATCTGGAGACAAATGAACATAACATACCATACCAACTCATATGGGATGCAGCAAAAGCTATATTAAGAGGGAAATTCATCGCAATACAGGCACACGTTAACAAATAAGAAAAATCCCAAATAAGCAATCTCAAATTACACCAGAGTTAAAAAAGAAGAACAAACAAAGCCCAAAGTCAGCAGAAGGAGAGAAATAATAAAAATCAGAGCAGAAATAAATGCTATTGAAAGAAAAAAGGCAGTAGAAATGATCAATGAAATAAAGAGCTGGTTCTTTGAGAAGATAAATAAAATTGACAAACCCCTAGCCAGACTTACAAAGAAAAAAGAGAGAAAGCTCAGATAAACAAAATCAGAAATGAAAGAGGAGAAATAACAACAGACTACGCAGAAATACAACAGATTATAAGAGAATAGTATGAGAAACTGTATGCCAACAAAACGGATAATCTAGAGGAAATGGATAAATTCTTAGACTCGTATAACCTCCCAAAGCTGAATCAAGAAGAAACAATCTGAATAGACCAATCACAAGGAAAGAGATTGAAACAGTAATCAAAAATATCCCAAAGAATAAAACCCCAGGACCAGATGGCTTCCCTGGGGAATTCTACCAAACTTTCAGAGAGGATTTAATACCTATCCATCTCAAGGTATTCCAAAAATTTAGGGAAGATGGAACACTTCCTAACACATTCTACGAGGCCAAGAAGATGAATGCATTTGGTTTTCTTTTTTCCCCATGACTCCTTTACCTGTAGATGATTCTATATGTACATACATACATGTCTATTTTGTTGCTGGTGTTGACAGTTGACTGCCAAATAGTTATTGTATATTCAGCTTTCCACTTTGTGAATACAATTCTTAAATTTATCCTATTCTATTCTTTTACTGGACATAAAACCAAACTTTTAACCCTTGCTTAAGTGATACATAGTTATTATGGCACTATATACCCTTTAGGTATATATAAATGTGACTGTATGTCCTAATTTTCCCAGGATAGATCTAATTTTCACTTGTGGTTCTAGTATAATTGTTAATAGCTAACTTTTTCATGCTCAGAAGTATCCTAGATTGAATGATAGATTACATGGTTGCCCTACATATAATGAACTTTAGTCCAACTGCACTAATGAGAGGATAAGGGAGTAGTTAGCATGAAGGAATAATATGAAAGCATTTAAAGCTACCTTTTGAAATTAGTAAAAATCACACATCTATTCCTTTTTCCTGAGTAGGTCTGATTTTTTTCTTGGTTTGGGACTTATTTCTGATTGTATTTAAGTGATATGGGGGAGGTGAGGGTGGTATTTAGGGTCTTGTTTCCTGTAAATAATCCATATAAAAGATAATATAAAGACAGATCATCTTGATCTGACTCCATTTGAAAAAAATAATTTAGAATGACAAAGATCCAACCAATTGTTTATGAAAATTTATTCTTTCATGCTAATTATTTATTTGTATTTTTATGTGCTCAATATTATGCTTTTTTGAATTTGTCTATAAATATCTTTGTCCTCCATCAAAGTATCAGCACATGGATCTCTAATGTAATAAAATAATTGCACTGTATTAACTTTTTAAATATAAACATTTTGTAGTTACTGTTATGTTTTGCATTCCCAAAGTTGCTATTATATCTGGACAAGGCTTAAAATTACTTTTGTTTTGGATGTATATTGTTTTAATTGATGTATTTGGCTCAGATCTTGTCTACAAGCCAAGGAGAGAGAACTCAGAAGAAATAACCATGCTGATATCTCCTTGGCTTGTAGATGGCTATCTTCTTTCTGTGTCTTTACCTGGTCTTTCCTCTGTGCGTGTGTACCTATGGTGTCTCTTTGTGCGTCCGAATTTCTTCTTATAAGGACACCAGTTAGATTAGATTAGAGTTCACCCTAATGACCCCATTTAACCTTAATTACCCCTTTAAAGACTCTTTCTCCAAATACAGTCACATTCTGAGGTACTGGGGGTTAAGGCTTCAACATATGAACTTTGAGGAAACACAACTCAGCCCATAACACCCTAGAAGGAGGAATTTCATTTACCAGAATAAGTGAAGCCAAATCTTGTAGCACCAAAATTTGAAAGCAGTGATGAGACAAGATCTGAGCTACTCCAGGAAAATTCTGGGAAGTTGTTTTATATTGTAGATGGCATATATTGTTGGAACAAAAATTTCTTTTATTGCTTATGCTCTGAGAAGACCTAATGCTCTTGAAGAATTATGTACCTGAATACAGAAATAACTCTTGTTTCAATGGCTTCTGTTTGGTATATTCTTTACCTTCCCAAGATACCTTGCGTAAATAATAAAATAAAGAGGCTAAGACTCAGAATAAATGAGTTTAATCCCTATAAACAATTAATTAGTTCTATGGCCCTAAGGAAATTGAACTTACATTTTTAGGTGTTAATTTCTTCATTTAAATTTTATTACTATTTTTGAAGATATGTTTCTCCTCCCATACCCCACCACTCATTTCCAATAGGAAAGGTTAGGTTGGTTGGATGTGTAAAATGATTGGGTCCCTTAGAGAAATGTTATGGAGAGAGACCTTGAAATTCATAAATTATTAGAACAAGAACTGATGTTACAGATCATCTCTTTCAAATTCTTCGATTTTTCATGTGAAGAATTTGGAGTCCACGAAAACATAGATTATTTTATTAAGAATTTAAGCTCTGGAGTCAGACCAATCTGGGCTTGAATCAGCCCTGGCCACTTTCTAACAGTGTCACTTTGGGTAAATTACTTAACCTCTCTAAACCTTGGCTCCTTCAATTACAAAGTGAAGAGAATAACAGTATTTCCTTCGTAGGGTTGCTGTGTGTTTAAAATGGAATAATAATTGTAAAGCACTTAGCATGGTGTCTGCCCCTTGTTAAATGTCCAATAAACAGTTAGTTAGTATACTATTGCCCAGGAATATGGAAATATTATTTGAAACCCTAAGACTTCTCAGCTTTAAAGATATGTTTCAAATTTAGCAAGAAAATCATTTCCACTTTTAAAACTTTATAAGTACTATTTACTTCCAGCTGTACCTTCCTTTGATACGTTCCACCAACCATTAAGTGCAGTAACATTCTTTAAAGCAGTTACACACTGCTTTAGCTTTCACTCCTGCTTTGGAGTAAGCGGACAGTTTTGTAGCAGTTAGGATTGCCAGAATTCTAGAAATAAATTCTAATTTCTAATTCTAGAAATACGAACAGATTTACTCTTTGTTAGTTTACTAAATGCAGTTATTTAGACTTGAGCATCTGTTGATTTTTAGAACATTTTTCGGGTTCGGGAGTAAATTCACAACACAACAAGTAGAACCTCCTTTCAACTATTTCATCGAAATCACATTTTGTTTAAAAATTGGTAAGAATTGATGAGAAGCTTATGAAATGATCTGAGAAGTCTTAGAGATACACATTTCTTAAAAATGTTTTTCTATAATAAACTTAAGAATAGGCTAAGAATTATATATGTATGATTATAAACTGACCATACAAAAGCTTAATGAAAAGTACAGTTTAGGGCAGTGTTTCTCAGTGCAGTGAATAGGGTTGGGAGGAACCAGGGCGGGGGTCATGTATCAGAATCTTGGGAGTGTATGGTTGGGTGGCTTAGTAGTGTAAAAAAACCCACAGTGCCTTCCTCATTGCTTTGACTTGCTATCAGCTGTGGTCTTTAACGTGTAATCAAGCAGGGCATGAAATCTTTGTTTATCAAATGAGGGCATTGGTTATAAAAGGGTAAGAAAACCTGGTTACAGTCAGGGGGATAATGGTCATAAGCTGCTGTAGTAAAGTGAAAAAGGCTTTGTTGTCAGTCAAACATGAAATCAAATTCGATCTCTACAGTTACCTGGTGATCTTAATAAAGGTAATTGTCAATGAGTTTTCCCAGTGATAAGATGGGCAAAATATCAGCTGTCCTTAAAATAGGGTTGCTGTAAGAATTAAATGCAATAACTTAATTAAGGGCCTAGCAGATAGTTGGTATTCTCTAAATAACAAAAATTATAAATAAGTATAAATTCTCCTTGTGTTCTATGGCTACTGACTCAGTCAGTTCAGGTTGCTATATCAAAATATCATAGACTGGGTGGCTTAAACTACTAATATTTATTTCTCAAAGTTCTGGAGGCTGGGAAGCCCAAGATAAAGGTGCGACCATCTTCACTGTCTGGTGAGAGCTCTCTGGTTCTGGTTCTGGTTTAAGATGACCACCTTCTTGCTGTATCATCACATGGAAAGGAGCAGGAGCTAGCTTCCGTGTCTCTTATGAAGGCACTAATCCAATTCATGAGGGCTCTACCCTCATGATGTAATTACCTCCCAAAGGCCCTCCTTCCTTATACCATATGTATATTGGGAGTTAGTCTTTCAATGTAGCATTTGGATGGGGGACACAAACATTCAGTACGTAACAACCCAAAACACTTACTTCATTATTCTCTGTAACATTAAGCATCTTAGCTAATGCTACTATGTAATCATTTTTATGGCATTATAACTTGCTTTGGTGAAAAATCTAAAAAGGTAAACTTATAAAGAGATAATATAAAATTTCTTTAAAAGGAAAAGGAATTAATTTTCTACATACAGGAATGAAATCCCTGTGGGGCATGATAGTTAAGCATGATTGTATTAAAGTGAGAAGTCAGTCAACAAAACATAAAAAGTGACAAAACAGAAGAAAAATGTCAGAAGTTTGCACATATGAAAAATTGTGTGTTTAGTGATATATCCGTTTTTCCTTTAAAATTTGTTTTAAATCAAATATATTTTATAACAGTATTAAGTAGTATAATTTTATGAAATATCTACAAATCTATAAAATAAGTTAGACTGATCTGCTTGGGGTATCTTAAGTCAGATAATTCAGAATGAAATAAGAAAATTGCAGCTATTATCCCAATTTTCATAGAGACAAAACAATATATTTGAATTGCTACAATTTAAATCTTTTCACTTATTCATATTAGATTTTATATTAAATAGAGATGAAATATTCTACTAGAAATAAAATGTTATTGTATATTGGTAATAAATGCAATAGAAAATGAAACTGTTGTTGCATATAGAATGCATCCATGCATCTCAACTAATCTAATATAGTGAAGTTCTTAATGATATTAAAATAATTAACAGAATATGAAAATACATTCTCTAGTTTATTTTGAAAGATTCCTGTCTACAGTGATATGTTTGGTGACGCATTATATCAGATCATGCCTATTGTCCTGGCATAGTTATTAAAAGCACCCCCTTCTACTTGTTTAAAATTGTTCTGCTTAGACTAATAAATTAGGTTTTCACCTTAGTGGTATGACTAAGAAATTAAAAAATGCCTCCTAAAATATTTGTGGTAGGAGCCTCGTTCATTCATTTAGCAAAAGTTTATTGAGAGCCTGTGTGGATCATGTGCTAATGCTGATGAAAAATGAAATGAAATGAAATGAAATAATTAAAAATAGAGAGACATGATCCTTATTCTCATAGAGCTTATAGTACACAGAAAGGTGGTTATTAATATTACAAATTACACAAATATATAATTGCAGTGTAATAAGTGTTAAGAAGGGGTGGTTCATGGTACTATGAGGGATATAACAGGAAGAATTGTCTTAGAGATTTAGAAAAGGCCTTCCTAAGGAAGTTATGATTGTAATATAACAGGGTAACTGTTCTTTTAAACAAGTAAGCTTCATGGGGTGTAATCATTAAGCCTCTTCATTGGGCAGCTTACAGTGTGAAAGTTGGCTTCCCTCTGAGTGAGGAAGAGAGAAACCCCAAAAGTGTCCCCAAACCAGAAGCCACAGTGTTTTGGGTTTTTTTTTTGGTAATCTAATATCAAGAGTTATATCACTTTTACTATATTCTATTTGTTAGAAGGGAGTCATTAAGAGCCCACACTCAAGGGGAAGGTATTACATAAAAGCATGAATAGTAGGGAAGGAATCGCTGGGAACCATCTTAGAGGCTGCCTACCAAGTTATCAAATTCTCCCACATTTATCAAGAAGATCTTATGTTTTTCTCTTTTAATCTTTTAAGGTAAAAGTGATAAATCCAACTTGGATATAATATATTAATTTTTCCTATACACTGCTAGATGTGACTTGGGTATAATTTGTTTAGATTATTTACATCTATGGTTATGTTTGAAATTGGCCTGTAAATTTCTTTTCTTGTATTGTCTTTATTTGGTTTTACAGTTAAGGTTGTGTTAGCTTCATAAAACAATCTGAGAACTGGATTTTATTCTAGGATTGTGTAAGCCTGAAGTTACAGCGAAATTCTATTCAACTGTGCCTGTGAGAACTTTAGTTTGCAGTTTGTGATTGGCTTCTCTCTTCTGCCCAACCTATTCTGAACAGGCTATTGTTTTCTTATCTTTTGCAGGAGAGTAGGAGGAGAAGCTATCCTAGGGAGAAACACATTCACTCTTTCATTAAGTATGATGTTAGCTCTAGTTTTTTGGTAGATGTTCTTTATCAAGGTGAGGAAGTTCCCTTCTATTCCTAGCTTTTTGAAAATTTTCATCATGAGTAGATGTTAAATTTTGTCAAATACTTTTTTCTGCATCAATTTATATGATCATGTGATTTTCTTCTTTAGTCTGTTAATATGGTAGATTACATTGATTGATTTTTGAATATTAAACCAGTCTTGCGTCTCTAGAATAATTCTCCATTGGTATGGTGTATAATTCTATTTATTTATTGGTGAATTTTATTTGCTAATATTTTGTTAAGAATTTTCACATTTATATTCATGGGGGATCTTGATCTTTAGTTTTCTTTTTTTGTACTGCTTTATCTGGTTTTGGTGTTAGGGTAATATTGGCTTTCTAGAAGGAGTTGGAAAGTATTCCCTTCTCTTCCATTTTCTGGAAAACATTGTGTTGAATTTGTGTTAATTCTTCTTAAAAATTTGCTATATTCTCCAATGAAACTGAGATTTCTTTTTTTGGGAGATTTTTAATTACAAATTCAATTTTCTTAATAGTTATAGGTCTTTTCAAATTGTCTATTTTTATATTGGGTCGTGAGTTATGGTACTTTATATTTTTTAAGGAATTGGTCTGCTTCATCTAAGTTGTCGAAATTTTGTGTGTAGAGTTGTTCGTCATACTTCCTTTTGATGTCTGCAGGTTCTGTAGTGATATCCTCTGTTTCATTCCTCATGTTAGTAATTTGTATGTTCCCTCTTTTTTTTTCAGTCTTGCTGGAGGCTTATCAATTTTGTTAATCTTCTCAAGAACCACATTTTTGTTTCATTGATTTTCTCTTTTGTTTCTTTATTTTCAATTTTATTGATTTCTGTTCTTATGTGTTATTTTCTTTATTCATTCTATTTGCTTTGGGGTTATTTTACTCTTTTCCTAGATTCTTAAGTTGGGAGCTTAGATTATTAATTTGAGACTTTTCCTCATTCTAATGTAGCATTTAATTCTTTAAACTTCCCTCTCAGCACTGCATTAGCTGTGTCCTACGTATTGTGATGGTTTGTATCTTCATTTTCATTCAGTTCAATGACTCCATGGTAGGGGAGGGTGAACATCCTGGCCATCCACTTAGTCTTCTCTGATACCATCCCAGTATAGGATGGGTGGAAGCAGGAATTTAGGGTGCCTTGTTACAGCTTGGCAAGAGTCTAGGTGCTTCCCTTGGTCTTTGCTGGTGTGAGTGGGGGTAAAGACACTTTTTAATGTGGTATTGGGTGTTTGGCTGGAGTAGAGAAATCTGAAAGTTTTATGACTTTCTAAATGTCTAGGTGTATCCTGTCTTTTTCTTGGTCCTTCAGCTTAAGGAGAAGGCTTTTGTTGGGCATTTTTGTGTCTATGCCTATTAGCATTTCCCAGTTGTCAGTTACCCAGTATCCAGTCTGAGATATATGTGGCAAAATGAAAACCTAGGGAACTCACAGTGTTATTTCTTGTGTCCTGAGGTCCCTAGCCAGACTGCCTTCAGGATCTTATGTTTAGTTCATATATAATATCCTGGGGTTTTAATTGTGCTTATTGGGAGGATTATGGAAAAGTACATCTACTCCGTCTTCTCAGAAGCAGGAGTCTCCTGCATGTCTTACTTTAGGTATGTAGTATTTTTAACATTGTTTAGTTCTAAGTGTATTGTATAATGTTTGTTCTTTGTTCTTTGTTCAATGAATCATTTGGAAGTTCATTTTAAAATGTCGCAACATATAGTGTTTTTCTAGCTATCATTTTGCAGTTGATTTCTTACTCTATTGCATTTTGTTAGAGAATATGGTCTGTATGATGTCAGTCTTTAAAATTTGTTAAGAAGCTTCAGAAACATTTTGTATAAAGTCAATGTGTTTGAAGAAGATATGTATTCTTCACTTGCTGGGTAGAACATTCAATATGAGCTATTCGATCATCTTTGTTAATTTGGTTTTCAAGTCTCTGTATATCTTTCCTATTTTTTTTTGTCTGCTTGAGCTATCATTTACTGACAGAGATATATTAAAATATCACATAGTAATGGATAGTCAATTTCTTCTTATACTTTTGTTGATTTTTTATTTATTTTAAAGTTATGTCACTAGGTGCATATAAATTAAGAATGGTTATACATTTTTTTTTTTCAAATTCACTGTTCCATTTTGTAGTGATCATCTTTATCTTTACTTTTTTTTTGCTTAGTATTTGCCTGGTAAATCTTTTCCAGTCCTTTGGCTTTCAATATTTTGTTTCTTTATGATGTATGGGTCTCAGAAACAAAATTTAACAGAACTTTAAAAAAATTTTTTAGTTTAGTGTGATGAGCTTTGTTTTTAATGAAGAATTAGTTTATGTTTATAATGATCACTGATATCTTTTGATTAGTTGTATCATTTTATTATGCTGTCTATTTGCCTCAGCTTTTTCTGTTTCTCCTTAAGTCCTTTCTTGCTAATTTATCACTTTTTCACTTGGCTTATTTTTTTTTTTGCCCATGCAGAAATTTTTAATTTTTATTGGTTAAATTTAACAAGTTTTGGAATCGCATCTGAATTTTGAATTCATAGTTGCTGTTTCTCATTCTCGTGATTAGTGTGTTTCAACATTTCTGGAAAATTCTTAGCCTTAATCTCTTTTAATATTGTCTCATCTCAATTCCTTCCTTTACATATTTTTTTGAGCTCTTAGATATGTGCCAATTTAGTCTCCTGTTTTTATTTACCATAGTTTAATTTCTCTTGACTGGACAATTTCTTTGAATTTATCCTTCAGTTTGCCAGTTCTCTCCTTAGATCTTCATTTGCTTCTTTCAGTCACCTTGGCATTTCATTAAGTTCTTTAAATTTTATTCTCTACCTAAGATTTTTCAGACAACAGAAGTGTTATAAATTCAACTATAAATCCATGAGGACTACTGTGAATTCTCAGGAGAGGTTCTCCCCTCCCAGACCCCACCCACCCTCATCTATGTCTTGGCTTGAGACGGGCGAGCTTCCTTTCTATCTTATGGGTAGCAAGTTTGGTTTCATCATCACCTTTGTACTACTCATAAGAAATCTTAATAGATTTCCCACTTTGAGCAAATGCTAAGCATTATCACCTGTCCCCTGTATGCTGTGCAGTCTTTAGAGAAAGCTCAGATGTCCAGAGTTGGGCAGAACTCTCAGAGGGAAAAGCTACCTTTGGCATTGGCTTGTGTCCCAAGTTTTCTATACAGCCATGTGGGGACTCCACAGATCCTTTTGTTTGTTTCTTAGTTTTCAATTTAGCAACACATATAAAATTAAAACTGTACATATATATTTGTTCACTACTTTAGTTGATTTTGTCTAGAGAGTAGTTCAGAGTATCTGATGCTGCTAGAAATGAAAGTTTAGACCTAACCTCTTATATCTGTAATTTTACTTCCTCCGCAGTCATTATGCCTTACTAGTTTCTATGTTAGTGGGTGGCTCTGTTGCAAACTGACATCATCATACCCTTCTGTCAATGAGTCAGTTCGTTGGGGGTTAAAAGGAAAATTATACTTTAATCTGCTTGTCGGCTATGTTTTAAAGTAGATAATTTCATCTCCTAACTTAAAAAAAAATATGTTTCTCTATTTTAAAGGAGAGTTTTAGGGATGGTAGCTTTCTATTTCTTTTTTTTTTCTTTTATTTTTTAAGCATTGTCAATATTTTGGCTGGGGAGGTGATCACATCTCCCTTGATATCAGATCTGGCTTGCTGTTTCCCATTGTTGTTCTAACTTGTCACTGTTTGAGTACCAAGATTCTGCTTTGGGGCCCAAAGCAGAAGCAAACAAAAATTTAGCAAATATATGGTTACCCACCTATCTACAATGTTTCACCAAGTTCTGGGTTTTGCATCCAAAAGAAAATTGTCTGTTTCTTTTTTAGGTTAATACCACCCTCCTTGCTGGCGTTGAAGAATGTCAATTTTGGAATTGACTCAACTCCTGTGAGGCAAAAATTAGCAACCCAGTTTTCTGGGAGCTGTTGGTTACACTTAAGAAAGTTAGATTGCACAATAACTAAAATGAAGTCACTGCCTGCTGGTGTTCCCATGACATCACCTGAAGGACAAGAAGAGAGCACTTGAGATTCTCCAGTCCTATGACTCCAGCCGGGGGACCATGCATGCAGCTCCCTGAAAAGCCATATACATTGTGTAAGGGTGAGGAAAGGAGCCCTCTGCTGAGCTAGTACGATGAGGCTTTAGTACCTGTTCCTTCCTGCAAATCTCAGTTTTGCATCAGTTTATTTGCCTAACTGTGTTATGATTTGTGTCTTGATAGCCTATCTACTGAAGGATTTCTTCCAAATTTTGGCGATTGTTTCAGGGGAGATGAGAGAGTGCTAGATATGACTACCATGTAGAAGAGAGTCTATGAGAAAAAATTCCCATCCACGTAGACTCACAGATCAGTTTCTTGGGATCAATCTGAAATTCTACTGCTCTCTAGTCTCAGCTTTTACTTGAGAATCTGTGTTTATGGCCATGGTTACTTTTGTAACTAAAAATGAAAGAAAGGAGGAATGAAGGGGAGGAAGGAAAGAGAAAGGAAAAGGTTTTCTAAATTTTTCAGTTATTCTTGTTTAATCACCAAATACATATTGATTACTTACAAAGAAGCCACATAAAGGCTTCTGTAGAAATAAGTTATCTTTAGCTTGAAAAATTTTCCCATTTGCACCCCCTGTACTAACCTACCCAAATAAAACAGCCGTCCTCTTTATCATTCATGAATATATGGTGAAATCATGAGGACAACAACCATGCTTTTCTCTTCTTTTTTCTCCTCTTTTCACTACTCTTCTCTCCTCTCCTTTTCTTTTCTTGTTTATCTTAAAGCTTAGGACTTACCAATTAGAAGAGCTTCCATTAAGTTTGGATTCAAGTCCCAGCTCCAATAATACCTCCTCTGGTTATACTGTCTGTGGGTTACTTTACCCTAAATACTGTACTACAGGGTAAGTACAAGTTACCTATAGTCAACACCTTAGGCTGGGTTAATTAGTAGCTGAGTTCCTTATTATTAATAAATGCGTTAGGGTTAGTTAATTAATAAAATATTGTTATTGGTGAAATTGAAATGAATGGTCTTTAGGTTATGAGGTTGATTGGAATAGTGATACAGGACCCACCTTGGCCTGAACAAATATTTAGAAGTCACCCACTAGCCCAGCAGTGTGTGTCAAGGGGGAGCAGAACTCCAGGTTTGCACTCTGATGGACCTGCGGAGCCCCTCTCCCTAGAGGATGGGGATCATACCACAGGGTTGGACTTTGAGTCTGTGCTGGAGTGGGCATTCCATGCAAAGGGGCTGCTGGCTATTTTTCAGTTTAGAGAGAGACACTCTGCAGCTTCAGAGAGGTCACACCTGCTTGCTAATAAATGTCTTTGCATTTGGCAGAAGGTGGTCTGAGATTTCTTTTATTGAGAAAGACCCCTTGGAAGCAAGGCACAGGGGTGGGGACTATTTCCTCCCCTTCCATCTCTACATATTAGAGGCTTCCGATATTCACCAAAAAGAACTTGACATTTATTAAAGAGCCAGGCTGACTGGTTTGTAGCACTTTAGTTTTACAATTGCACATATTCTTGTCTGCTTCCCTAGGTTGTAGAAACTCTCTGAGAGCCAGACTCTGGAGTACACTGTGACCAGCCAGGATATTAGGGTCCTGCTTTGACACAGTACATGGTAAACCTTCAAAAAAATACAATAAAGTCTTTTGAACTCTGTAAGTGATGGTGTTTATACTTTTCCAGTAAGAAAGAATTGAAAAACAAAAGAAAAGAAACAGAGTGCATTACTCTTCCTCCTTTTCAAGGTTACTTCCACTTTGGGTTTATCTTCCTGAGTTTTCAATCCTTTCTCTTGACCTACCAACACTATCTTCAGACTAAGGGATAATTATATGTCCATATTCACATTTAAAATGGTGACACATTTGTTTGGTGTTTTATGAAACAAAAAGTCCAGTATTTGTAATTCATTGTTCTTTGGAAATTAGCTAGACATGAATTATATTATAGCCAATGCAGCTAGTGTGTGTGTGTTTCATCCATGAGTCGCCGTATTATTAATTTTTCTGCGTAGGCATCCTCGTCAGCTGTCATATGTTCTTTCTCTGAAATCTTGCTGTGCTTTGTAGCAAATATGCAAAAAAAGCCTTTGTTCTGAAAAAAGCCACCCATTGAGTAGGAGTGTGAATTCAAATGTTAAGGTCACCATGGAATCCCACAGTTATTCAGCTCAATAAGATCTGTGTGACATCACACTTTTGTTAAATATCTTAGGAAAAGAAAAAGAGAGGGAGAGAGAGAGGCCAACACTTGCTGCCTTTAAGTGCTGAATGAACCTTTGTTTCCTTTGTCTAAATTCTCCCTTTCTCCCCACCTCCAACCAACGCGAAGGAACATTTCCCAGAATATTAAACTTATGTTATATAAAATGAGACTGATTAATACATCTCTGGAGTATAAACCACTGACTATTTCACCATGGAGTGGCCTCTTTTGTAGAGATTTTTCTCTCTTTCAATATGCTTTTTCTAGAACACTATTGAGACAGATGTTAACTTTATTCTTAAAAAGGATCTTATGTATTTTTTTATTATTGTGGTAAAAAATGCATAACATAAAATTTACCACCTTCACCATTTCTAAGTGTACAGCTCAGTAATTTTAAGTTAATTCACATTGTTATGCAATCAATCTCCAGAAATTTTTCATCTTGCAAAATTGAAACTCTATACCCATTAAAGGAACAACTCTCCATTTCTCCCCTACCTCCTGGTAACCACCATTCTACTTTCTGTCTCTAGGATTTGACTACTTTACATACCACATTTAAATGGAATCACACGGTATTTGTCTTTTGTGACTGGCTTATTTCACTTAGCATAATGTCCTCAAGGTTCATCTATGTTGTCACGTGTGTCAGAATTTCCTTCCTTTTAAGGCTGAATAATATTCCATTGCATATATATACCACGTTTTATTTATCCATTCATCTGTCAATGGACATTTGGGTTGCTTTCGTCTCGTGGCTATTATCAATAGTGTTGCTATGAACATGGATGTGCAAGTATCTCTTTAAGATTCTGCTTTCAGTTCTTGTGGATATATACCCAGAAGTGGAATTGTTGGATCATATAGTAATTCTATTTTTAACTTTTGAGGAACTGACATACTGTTTTCTGTAGCAGGTGTACCATTTTACATTCCCATCAAGAGTTCACAAGGGTTCCAATTTCTTCACAGCCTTGCCAGCATTTCTTATTTTCTGTTTTTTTTTTTTTTTTCAATAGTAGCCATCCTAATGGGTGTGAGATGATATTGCATTATGGTTTTGATTTGCATTTTCCTAATGTTTAGTGATGTTAAGCATCTTCCATATGTTTCTTGGCCATTTGCGTATCATCTTTGAAGAAGTGTTTAAGTCCTTTGCCCATTTTTTAGCTGGGTTATTTTGTTGTTGTTGTTGTTGTTGAGTTGTAGGAGTTCTTTATATGTTCTGAATATTAACCCCTTATGAGATATATGATATCAAAATATTTCTCTCATTCTGTAGGTTGCTTTCTCACTCTGTTGATTGTATCCTCTCATCAACAGAAGTTTTTAAGTTTGATATAGTACAATTTACCTATTTTTACTTGTGTTGCCTGTGCTTTTGGTGTCATATCTAAGATATCCTTGACAAGTCCAATATCATGAAGCTTTTCCCCTATATTTTTTTCTAAGAGATTTATGTTTAGGTCTTTGATCCATTTTGTATTAATTTTTTTATATAGTGTGATGTAGAGGTGCAACTTCATTCTTCTGCATGTGGATATCCAGTTTTCCGAGCACCATTTCTTGAAGAGAATATATATAATATGTATAGAATATATGTTAGAGAATATATAAATTAATATAGATTTGGTCCCTATATTAATCTGATTTGGCTTCCATAACAGAACACCATAGACTGAGTGGCTTAAACAACAGAAATTTATTTTCTCATCATTCTAGAGGCTGGAAGTCTGTGTTCTCTATTCTATTTCACTGGTCTATATGTCTGCTTTCTTGTATTTTTGTTTTACTATCATTACTATAAAGTTCAGTACCTCTTATTTATATTTGAAAAAGGAACAAAAGTTTACTTGGGAATTTTAAAATATCAGATAGATAGATATTCTGAAAATTTTCAGTAGCTGACAATTTCAAAGTGGATTTTCTTGGTAACATTTCAGTGTATTTTTTGGACTTCTCAGGAGTGCCTGTTACTAGATAACAAGTTCTGCTTTATTTTATCAAAATACATTCTTGGATTAATTTATTCAAGTTTCATAACTATCTAACTGTGTTCTGGTATAATCCCCGCTTTGACCTAGTTATTTTTATGTTAGTCTTTTTTTCTAAATATTATAGAAAGCACCTTACAGGTTTTTAAAACTAGATCTACCTAAGGCTTTAAGACTTTCTTTAGATAGTACTTTTATTTTTCCAATATTTAAATTCTAGTTTACCTATAGCTTGTAAATAATCATTGTTTTCCCCTAACTGTGTAGAACAGAACTGTATGTGCTCAAAGTAGATACAAGCCAACTCACACAGTAGCTGGATGTGAAATGGCACTAGGCCTTTTTTCTTTTAGCACCTGATATGGGATAATGAATAAACACAAAACTATCAAAATAGAAAAGGTGGAAAAAATGTGGGAGTGAAGGAAAGAGGACAAAAGAGACTGCTCTGAAAGAAGCTTCTAAATCTGATTAAGAAATAAGTTATAAATTTATGGAGTACATATCCAAGTTTTATTTGCAATTTATTATAAAGAGAAAATCTTTACATGTCATAAACTGGTATTAGTAAACTATAAAGAAATAGAATATCAGATGGAACAAGTGAAATATTGGTTTCACTATAAAAACAAAATATCTTTTCAAAAATGTATCTTGTAATTATAGCTGTATTTAAAATTATCAAATGTATGCACAACTAAACCTGTGTGCTAAAGCAGACCTCAATCACAACATTGATTTTTCAAACCTCTGTGTCTTTAGTCAAGTTATCTCTTCAGAAATTTGAAGATGAAAGTAGCATTGTCAGTTGAGCACAGCAGAAACAGCACAGGCTTAGGGAGTTGCACAGACCAGGGTTCAAATCCTTGCCCTGCCAGTACTAAATGTGGTGTCTTAGACTAGCTACCTAATCTCTCTGAGCCTCCATTTCCTTACCTGCTTGCAAGCTTGTAACAAAGAGATTATCTTCTTAAAGCATTTATCAAATGATAAAAATTAAAAATGAATAGCTATTATGATTGATGCAAAAATGTGAAACTCTATTATTTAGCATAAATATAGAGATATGTCACTGGACAGGGACTATAGTTAACCTCGTATCTGTAGAGTTTGTACAGTTGTTCAGATCCTTTAAAAAATACTCTTTCTTGGTATTTAAGCTTGTAATAAGTTAGACATCTCTAAAAGTTGCTTTAATAATGTAGAGGCAAATACAATTTTCCTAGAATTCTATTCTCTTGCTAGATGTCCCTCCCTTAATATGAAGTGGGGTATATCTTAATCATTTCCTAATCTTTGATGTACTTGCTCAGCTGGGATAATTTCAGGATCATTTGGGTCTGGATGCATTGCAAAGCTCTGTAAGTTTGGAGCCACCTCTGAGGATTACTGTTCACTATTTGAGTGAGGTCTGGTGATTGTTTATTTGTAGCCTAAATAGATTTTGAGATCAAGAGGTCCTTAGGGCATTTGTCTGGTGCTCCACTTCAGTGATTTTTTTTCTTTTGTGGCTAGAGAAGGATAATCATACCTCAAGAAATTCTGTGTTGTGATCCAAATCATTGGAGATTTCTGTGTTAAATGTAAGACAGAAGCATAAAAATATAAAATAATATTGCCCAATAACACTGTAGCCTGCACAAATTTTCCTCAGGTATTTTCTGCTAGTGGCAGAATGAAGATTGGAACATTTCATTAGAGCATACTTTACAAGCCATATTTTGAGTTAATATGGCTTCATGAAAAAGTGTATGGGGACAGAAGAGATGAACTTAGATATTCACTTTATTTTTGATGGAAAGAAAGGGAATCATTCGTTTTAAGTCTTTTCTTTTTTTATTGAGCTAAAATTGGTTTATAATATTATGTGAGTTTCACATGTACAACATAATTCAACTTCTGTATACACTATGGTGTGCTCACCACCAAAATCTAGTTTCTATCTGTCACTGTACAATTGACCCCCATTACCTGTTTCCCTCACCCACTCCCCTTCACCTCTGGTAACCACTAATCTGTTCTCTGCATCTATGTGTTTGTGTTTGTTTTGTATATTCCAGATATGAGTGAAATCACACAGTATTTGTCTTTCTCTCTGACTTATTTCACTTAGCATAATACCCTCGAGGTCCATCCATGTTGTCACAAATGGCAAGATTTCATTATATGTTTTTCATAGTGGCTGCACCAGTTTGCATTCCCACCAGCAGTGTATGAGGGTTCCCTCTTCTCCTTATCCACTCCAACATTTGTTATTTTTTGTCTTAGTGATTATAGCCATTCTAACTGGTGTAAGATAATATCTTAGTGTAGTTTTTATTTGTATTTCCCTGATGATTAGTGATGTTGAACATCTTTTCCTGTGTCTATTGGCCATCTGTATATCTTTTTCGGAAAAATGTCTGTTCATATCCTCTGCCCATTTTTTTGATGGGGTTGTTTGTTTTCTTGTTGTTCAGTTGTGTGAATTCATTATATATTTTGGAGATTAACCCCTTGTCAGAAATACGATTTGCAAATATTTTATCCCAGTTGGTGGGTGGTCTTTTTGTTTTGTTCCTGGTTTCCTTTGCCTTGCAGAAGCTCTTTAGTCTGATGAAATCCCACTTGTTTATTTTTTCTTTTGTTTCCCTTGTCCAAGTAGACATGGTATTTGAAAATATCCTTCTAAAACCGATGTCAAAGAGTGTACTGTGTGTATTTACTTCTAGGAGTTTTATTGTTTTAGGTCTTACCGTCAAGTCTTTGATGCATTTTAAGTTAATTTTTGTGTATGGCGAAAGATAATGGTCTACTTTCATTCTTTTGCATGTGGCTGTCAAGTTTTCCCAACACCATTTATTGAGGAGATTTTCCTTTCTCCATTATATGTTCTTAGCTCCTTTGTGGAAGGTTAGCTGTCTGAAGATGTGTGGCTTTATTTCTGGGCTTTGAATTCTGTCCCATTGATCTGTGTGTCTTTTTGTACCAATACCATGCTGTTTTGATTACTGTAGCTTTGTAGTGTATCTTGGAATTCAGGGATTGTGATGTCTCCCGCTTTGTTCTTTTTTCTCAGGATTTCTTTAGCTATTTGGATCTCTTGTTGCCCCATATGAATTTTAGGATTCTTTGTTCTATTTCCATGAAGAATGTCATTGGGATTCTGATTAGGATTGTGTTGAATCTATAGATTGCTTTAGGTAATATGGACATTTTAGCTATATTTATTCTTCCAATCCATGTGCGTGGAATATCTTTCCATTTCTTTATGTCATCATCGATTTCTTTCAGTGATGTCTTATAGTTTGCATTATATAGGTCTTTCACCACTTTGGTTAAACTTATCCCTAGATATTTTATTCTTTTTGTTGCAATTGTAAATGGGATTGTATTCTTGAGTTCTCTTTCTGTTACTTGATTATTAGAGTATAGAAATGTAACTGATTCTTGTAGGTTGATTTTGTACCCTGCAACTTTGCTGTATTTGTTGACTATTTCCAATAGTTTTCCGATGGATTCTTTAGGATTTTCTATATATAAAATCATGTCTGCAAACCGCGAGAATTTCACTTCTTCATTGCCTATTTGGACTCATTTTATTTCATTTTCTTGCCTAATTACCCTGGCCAAAACCACCAGTACTATGCTGAGTAAGAGTGGTGAGAGTGGGCACCCTTGTCTTATTCCTGTTCTGAGAGAGATGGCTTTCAGTTTTTCACCATTGAGTATGATGTTGGCTGTGGGTGTGTCATATAGGGCATTTATTATGTTGAGGTACTTTCCTTCTATAAGTATTCAGGTATTTTTTCATTTCTCCTTTGATTTCTTTGTTGATCCAGTAGTAGTTAGTATTCAGTAGCATGTTGTTTAGTTTCCATGTATTTGTGATTTTTCCAGCTTTCTTCTTGTGGTTGATTTCTGGTTTCATACTGTTGTGGCTGGTAAAGGTGCTTGATATGATTTCATTCTTCTTAAATTTATTGAGACTTGTTTTGTTTCCCAATCTATAGTCTATCTTTGAGAATGTTCCAGGTGCATTTGAGCAGAGCGTGTATTCTGCTGCTTTGGATGGAATGTTTGGTATATATCTCTTAATTCCACCTGGTCTAACGTTTCACTTAAGTTTGATGTTTCCTGGTTGATTTTCTGTCTGCATGATCTATCCATTGATGTACATGGGGTGTTAAAATCCCATACTCTTATTGTGTTGCTGTCAATTTCTCCATTTAGGTCTGTTAATAAATGCTTTATATTTGGTGCTCCTAAGTTAGGTGCATGTATATTAATAAATGTTATGGTTTTCTTGATGGATTGTCTCCCTTATCATTATATAATGTCCATCTTTGTCTCTTGTTACCTTTTTTGTCTTGAAGTCTGTTTTGTCTGATATAAGTATGGCTACACCCACTTTCTTTTGGTCACCATTTTCTTGGAGTATCATCTTCCATCCCTTCACTTTGAGCCTATGTTTCTTTGTAGAACTGAAATGAATCTGTTGGAGCCACCATATAGTTGAGTCTTTTCTTTAAATCCATTCAGCCACTCTATGTCTTTTTATTGGTGGATTCAATCCATTTACATTTAGGGTGATTATTGATATATAAGGAGTTAGTACTGCCATTTTATCTTTTGTTTTCTGGTTACTGTGTATCTCCCTTGTTTCCTTTTCCTTGTCTTTCTGTCTGCTATGTTAATTTAATGGTTTTCTATCATGTTTTCCTCATTTTCCTTTTTTTAATACTTCATGGCTCTGCTCTAGCTTTTTGTTTTGTGGTTACCATGAGGTTTTTATAAACTTCTCATAGATAAATAGTCTTTTTTCTGCTGATAGGATCTTATCTTCATTTGCCAATACAGGTTCCATCCTTTTCCTCTTTCCCTTTTCTGTCTTTGTTGTCAGAAATGATCTCTTTTTAGGTTGTGAGTTTGTTACTAAATTGAAGTAGCTATAGTTATTTTTATCCTTTTTTCCCCTTTAATCTTTATGCTATAATTAAGTGTTTAATAACCTATTCTCATATAGAGTTGCATTTTTCTGATTCTCTGTCTTTTTATCATTTTACTCAAAGTTTTATGTACTTTTGCCTTTTTGTTTCAGGTAGGAGAGCTCCTTTCAACATTTCTTGTAAGCAGGTCTAGTGGCAATGAATTCCCTCAACTTTTGTCTAGGAGAGCCTTTAGTTCTCCTTCATATCTGAAAGATAACTTTGCTGGATAGAGTATTCTTCGCAGACAATTTTTATCTTTAGTATTTTGAGTATGTCATTCTACTCTTTCCTGGCCTGTAGAGTTTCTGCTGATAAATCTATTGAGAGTCTAATGGGGATTCTTTTATAGGTTACTGTCTTTTTTCCCCTGGCTGCCTTTAAAATTCTTTCATTATTATTGACCTTTGACAGTTTAATATAATGTGTCTTGGAAAAGGTCTTTTTGAGTTGAGATAACTAAATCTTCTGTTAAATTTATGGACTTGTATATCCAGCTCCTTCCCCAAGTTTGGGAAACTATTATTTCTTTACTCATAGTTTACAATAGTTTTCTCAACTATTATTTATTTAAGTAAACTCTCTGCTTGCTTCCCTCTCTCTTCTCCTTCTGGGATATGCATTATCCTTATGTTGCCTTTTCTAATGGAGTCAGATGGTTCTTGTAAAATGTCTTCATTTTTAAAAGAAAAATTGGTTCTCTCTCTTCTTCTACTTGAATCATTTCTGGATTTCTATCTTTAAGCTCACTAATTCTTTCTTCCATCTGGTGTGTCCTATTTCCAGTGCTTTTTATTGCATTCTTCATTTCATTTATGGAGTTCTTCAGATCCAGAATTTTTGTTTGGTTCTTTTTCAGAGTTTCAGTATCTTTGGTAAGATATTCTGTCTGTTCATTAATTTTATTCCTGAGCTCATTGAACTGCCTTTCTGAATTTTCTTATAGCTCACTGTGTTTCTTCATGACAACGATTTAGAATTCTCTATCAGTTAGACCACAATCTTCCATGACTTTAACTTTGATTTCCGGAAAATTATCATTTTCTTTTTGTGATACCATGTTACCATGGCTTTTCATGGTGCTTACTGTTTTATTCCTCTGCCAGTACGTTTGAAGTAGTGAACACCATTCTTGTAGTTATGCACCATATAACGATGTTTTGGTCTGTGATGGACTGCATATACGATGGTAGTCCCATAAGAGTATAATGGAGATGAAAAATTCCTATTACCAATTGGCATCATAGTCACTGTAATGTCATAGCACAACACATTACTCATGTGTTTGTGGTGGTGTTGTTGTAAACAAACCTACTGCACTGCCAGTTGTATAAAAGTACAGCATATAAAATTAGGTACAGTACATAATGCCAGATAATGATAATAAATGACTGTGTTACTGGTTTATGTATTTTCTATACTATACTTTTGATTGTTTTTTTAGAGTGTACTCTTTATACTTATAAAAAAGGTTTACTGGGTTACACTGGCAGCAGCCTCTTCCATCTCATGTTTACCCTGTCTCTTGGTCGCCTCATTTTCTCTTGTGCTTGATTTAATCTCATGTTATTTTGTTCATCATGACCCCTAAGAATACAAAATCCACTGCTAAGATTGCCAGTAACTGGCCATATTGAGTGATTGACCTGGAAATGAAATTAAAAGTGACTAAGGACAATGAAGGTGGAAAATCAGTGATGGTTATTACTTGCCAATCGAGCATGTCTTATTCTACCATAGCTATGATCTTGAAGAACAAGAACAAAGTGACAGAAGCTGTTAAAGGATCTGCTTCATTGAAGGCAATGAGACTAACATAAATTTGAGAAGGGCCTATATCAGACTTGGAGAAGCTTCTCATGACCTGGGTTGAAGACCAGACACAGAAGTGTGTCCTTCTCAGCACCATGACAATCACAGACAAAGGAAAAATTTTGTTTGGGACATTGGAAGTAAAGGCTGGACCCAACTACAATGTTGAGTTTACTGCTAGCTCTGGGTCATTTAAACAATTCAATAATTGTTATTCTTTACATAATATGAAAGTGAGTGGTGAGTCTGCGAGTGCTCATGTGAAGGCAGCTAAAAAATTTTTAGAATTCTGGATAAGCTTATTGTGGAGGAAAATTACTCGCCAGAGAAAATATTCAATATGGATAGAACCTCCCTATTCTGGAAATGGATACCAGAAAGGACTTTCATCCATCCATAAGGAGGCCAAGTCAATGTCAGGTTTCAAGACTTTTAAAGGATAACAGTCTTGCTTGGGGGCAATGTTGCAGGCTACAAATTGAACCCTTTTGTTTTCTTGTACACTGAGAACCCTAAAGCCTTCAAGCATATCAATAATCACATGCTGCCAGTGTACTTAGGTGCAATAAGAGGTCATGGATGACTCAGCTCCTCTTCCAAGATATACTCGTGATTTGCTATGCCAGCGAAATGGAAAAATACTGTTTGGAGAACAACGTACCTTTCAAGATTTTACTTATTGTTGATAATGCTCACAGACAGCCTCTTTTTGTATTGGTGATCTCCATCCCAATATCAAAGCAGTGTTTCTTTCTCCAAACACCAGCTCTTTGATTCAACCAATAGTTCTGGGGGTTATAGGGCCTATTCCCTGAGGAGGACCTTTGCCCAGGTTTTTGCTACAACCGAGAAGACACTGATGCAGTTCTGGAAGAATTACAACATCTTTGACTACTTCAGGAACTTTTCTCGGGCTTGAGATGATGTCACCAAGGAGGGTATGAATGGCATATGAAAGAAGACAAGAGGTTCTTCCATGACTTCAAAGGATTTGCCAAGGATGAGGAGGTTGCAAAAATTAACAAGGCTGTGGCTGAGGTGGTGAATAACTTTAACCTGGGTGTGGGTGAGGATGACATTGAGGAGCTCCTAGAGGTGGTTCCTGAAGAATTGACTAAAGAGGAGTTGTTGGAACTGGGACAGGAACTCATGGTTGAAGAA
The DNA here is from genome assembly GCF_041296265.1 of Equus caballus. NCBI lineage: Eukaryota > Metazoa > Chordata > Mammalia > Perissodactyla > Equidae > Equus > Equus caballus. Next base: position 56,564,982 of record NC_091687.1, on the reverse strand, counting down.
GAGACAAGAGAAAAAGAACCTGTCGGAGAAGAAAAAGAAGAACCTGAAGAAAATTCACAGTGAAAGGTTTAGCAGAAGCTTTTGCAGCCCTCAAAAAGCTCTATAAAAAGTTTGAAAACATGGACCACAACACTCAAAGGTTTTCATTAATAGAGAGGAATGTTCATGTTGCATTATCTGCTTAAAAGCAAATCTATGATGAAAAAAAAGAAACAAACCAGCAAACCACTCTGGACATATTTCTGAAAAGAGTGATACCACCTCAAGAAGAGCCTCAGGCACATCCTTCAGAAAGTATTCCAGAAGAAGGCGTTGTTATGATAGGAGATGACAGCTTCATGCATGTTATTGCTCCTGAAGACCTTCCAGTCAGACAAGATGTGCAAGTGGAAGACAGTGATATTGATGATCCTGATCCTTTGTAGAACTAGGCTAAGATGTGCGTTGCTGTCTTAGTTTTTAACAAAAAATTTTAGAAAGTAAAAAAAATAAAAAATTTTAAAAATAGAAAAAAGCTTATAGAATAAGAATATAAGGAAAGAAAATATTTTTATACAGCTATACAGTGTGTGTGTGTTTTAAACAGTGGTATTACAAAAAATTCAAAAAGTTAAAAAAATAAATTTGTAAAGTAAAAAGATTACAGTAAACTAAGGTTAATTTATTGTTGAAGCAATAAAAATATTTTTTTATAAATTTAGTGTAGCCTAAATTTATGGTGTTTATAAAATCTATAGTCATGTCCAGTAACGTCCTAGGCCTTCACATTCACTCACCACTTACTCACTGACTCACCCAGAGCAACTTCTAGTCCTGAAAGCTCCATACATGGTAAGTGCCCTATATAGGTGTACTATTTTTTATCGTGTATACTATATTTTTACTGTACTTTTTCTATGTTTAGAAACACAAGTACTTGCCACTGTGTTACAATTGCCTACAGTATTCAGTATAGTAAATATGCTGTACAGGTTTGTAGCCTAGGAACAGCAGGTTATACCATATAGCCTAGGTGTGTAGTAGGCTTTACCATGTAGGTTTGTGTAAGTACATTCTGTGGTGTAAACAGAATTACAAAATCGCCTAAGGATGCATTTCTGAGAAGGTATCCCATGGTTAAGCGATGCATGATTGTATTTAAGTAATGCTTTGTTTATTTTGATTCTAACAATTCAAGGTTGGTAATTAGAGACCTTTCTTTTGTTTTTCAGTAGGTGGTGCTATAGCACAAGTTTTTAGCTTCTCTTAAGCTGTCTCTGGCTATATTTGAGAATGGGCTCTTTCCACCCTCTACTATCTCTGCCAGAGATGTCGCCAGTGCCCTCTTCATCCATGCTTATGCCCCAGGATTGCTGCTGCCTTGCTGCTGCCAGTGTTGCTCAAGTCACTGGCATTGCCACTGAGGGAACCAGGATGGCTGGTGCCTCCACTTAGGGTCACCTGGGTTGCAGACATCACTGCCACAATGGCAGAGAGGGCAAGGTTGAAGGGGAGCTGGGGTTCTGGGGGCTTCCCAGGTGTCTGGGTTGTTAGGTGTGGGTGGGGGTGCAGAGTTGAAGGAGCTGCCAAAGCTGGAGGGATGAGGGTCGTGGGCCCCAGCACAACTGCTGCCTTGTTCCCTATGTCCTCAGATGCCTCTCCAGCTGGGACACCGGAGTCATGTGTACTGTCTCTGCTGCTGCTACTGGGTTCCCTGGGGCTGTAGGCTCAGCTGCTGTGGCAGGCAGCTAGGGGGATCATTGGCACCACCTTTGCTATGTTCTTGGTTCTGCCTCCTCTGTATGTTCCAATCCACCCACCTTCAGATTAACAGATGCGTGGATTTCTCTGGCATCCTGATGTGCTGGGCAGAGGAACCTTTGTTGAGATATGGATGTTTTACTGGTTGTAGATTGAAGGGGAGAGACAAAGGGAGTGTCTCATGCTGCCATGATGTTGATGTTGCTCCTTAATTTTTTCTTTATTATCTAAAGTTCCATGTAAATGTTGGTGATTGCAAATTATAGTAACTTGAGAGTATTGAAAGTAGGCTATTGAATACACTTAAGTCTATCATCTGTATCTGTTATATAGCAAATCATTTTGAAAATGGACCTAGATTCTTGACAATTTTACTGGTAGAAAATAAACTATGTCTCCATATTTGAAAATAAAATGGATCTGGATTCTTGACACTTTTATTGATAGAAAATAAAGTGTGCCTATTTATGTCTGAAAATATGTGAACCTTTCTTCCCCCTTAATTCTCTCTGGACACATTGTTTCAATATCTTCCAAGGAAATTATAAGAGGAATGAGGAGTAAAGTAAGTGCTTGGCTATTAAATGTTTCTATAGATGCCAGTAATTTCATTTTACTAGCTTAAGTGCTTTAAAAAGGGAAAATCAAAGTGAGATCTCATTTTCTACTCATTCCTTTGGGGGACAGTTGTCATTTCTTGGGAATTTTTGCATTTCACTCTAAAAAAAAGATCTGATAAGGAATCATTTATTCATTTAGAGGAAGGGCATGCACCGTGGGTTGTTTTTCTGGTCGTGCCAATCAATTTCTGCTGGTTCTGCACACCCTCTTGCCCTGTTCCTGTTATGAAACAATGACTCTTGTTATGAGACTGACCAGGGTTGGGGTACATTCTGTAACCACAGAACAAATGAAGCCACTGGCTGAAATATGGACAGAATCTTTGACATTGAACCCTATTACTATTTTAACCAATGTGGAAACTACCAGAAGCTTTGACTTAGAATTCTCCTGAACCGCACGATGTGGCAGATAACACTATTTGAACATCATTATGATTAAAATGCCCCTGTTTGTGAAATAAAGTATAAGAAAATAGCCCACTGTTAAACCAGTTTTGGTACCTTACCTGCCTTTTGAGATTAATAAATTATTTAATTAATTATTCTAATAATAGCAGCAGCAGCAGCAACAATGATAGGTAACATTTATTTAGTGTTTCTTATAGGCTAATATTATGGGCTGAATTATGTCTCCTACCCTCATCGCCAATTCAGATGTTGAAATCCTAACTCCTAGTACCTCAGCATGTCACTCTATTTGAGATGGCGTCTTTATATAGGTAATTAATGACGTCCTTGGAGTTAGCCCTAATCCAGTATGATTGGTGTCTTTATAAGAAGAGGAGATTAGGATGCGACACAGAGGGAAAACTACGTGAAGACACAGGGAGAAGACCAGTGTCTACAAGCCAAGGAGAGGGGCCTCAGAAGGAACCAACCCTGCCACACCTTGATTTTGGACTTCCAGGCTCCAGAACTGTGAGAAAATAAATTTCTGTTGTTTAAGCCACCCAGTCTGTGGAATTTTATTATGGCAGCCCTAGCAAACTAACACAAGACATGCACTGTGCTAAACGTTTTACATTCATTTTCTCAGTTACTTTTCATAATAACTTATGGAGTACATGTTATTATTATTCCTACTATGCAAATGAGGGATCTTAGTACAAGATGATTTTTCAAAGGCTTGTGAGTGGGAAAGCCAGGTGAGAACCATTGCAGTTGGATTCTAGCATCCACAGACTTATCCCTGCAGACATATTGCCCCTCTCCTACAGTATCTCAGGTGATACAGTCAATAACACTGCCTTCATCAGGGAGGTACTGTTACTATTATAATTTTGTTGTTCTCATTTTACAGATGAGGAATTTGAGACCCAGGAGTGTCTTGTCTAAAATCACTCTGCCATCAAGTGCCTGAGTCAGAATCCCACGTCGGATGTGTCTGAACCCACTTTCATAAGTTGTTGAAAATCAAACTGTCCCGCCTTTGTTTCCTTTTGTCTGGAGAAAAGGAACCATGTCTTAATTTATTATTAGGTCTTTAGATCATTCTGGCATAGTGCTTGAACAAAATTGAAATTGATGAAAATAACCTACTTCATTCTACTTACTTTAATGCAGCATTTGAAATTTTAATAATTATTTATTATTACTTAGAAGTAAGGGGAAGGAAGAGATCTAAAAGGAAATCACAAACAGCATAGTCACTTCCTTCTGATAAAAGCAATAATTTATGGCATTGACCAGCTATTTTATATTTTGGTAATACTCACAAAAGAAAGGTATTATTACTATGTGGTAGAACATGGTGGGATGACTGTGCTTGAGCCATTTGATTAGTTTGTCTTCTACCCTATTAGGCTTCTATTTTTTACGTCCACAAAAAGCGTAATAACATTTTCTTTTAGCTTACTTAGCAGAGGTTTTATGAAAATTACTGAATAAAATAGGAATTGGGAAGCAATAATAAAACAATTTTAATTTAACTAAAGAAACATGTAATGGGGGGAAAAATTCAAATAACCTAAAAGCACTTCTGTTAGATCATTAGGTGATCCATTTAAACCCAGCACATTTACATGCATATCTTTAAAAGTATCATCTGGTTTTTTTTACAAATTTTTTTTTAAGATTATTTTTCCTTTGTTCTCCAAAGCCCCCTGGTACATAGTTGTGTATTTTTAGTTGTGGGTCCTTCCAGCTGTGGCATGTGGGATGCCACCTCAGCATGGCCTGATGAGCGGTGCCATGTCTCAGCCCAGGATCCAAACCGGCAAAACCCTGGGCCGCCAAAGCAGAGTGCTCGAACTTAACCATTTGGCCATGGGACCAGCCCCTAAAAGTATCATCTTTTTAAACTGTTCTGTCATATTTTTAAGCCCCTTATCATAAACAACAACAAACATTTATGAAAATTCCAGGCAGATGCAGAGAGATATAAATATGGATGGAAAATTTCAGTTATCTGAAATTTGCTCTAGTAAATTCCACTCTTCAGAACCTGTTTGAAAACCATGAAGTTTGGAAAAAATAGGCCTTGTGCTTCAAAAAGACTTCACAGAATCCATGTGTTAAAGTTTCTGTGCTCAGAACGTATTTCCTCCTGATGCATATCAGTATAGAGTGTGGCTTTTGCAGACAAACATTCCTGCCTACAAAATCTCCATTTACCACCTGTTTAGTTCTATGACCCTAGGCAAACTATTTTAAATCTCAGTGTCTGTTTTATCATGTGTGAGATGAAAATAATACACTCTAACTTGTAGAGTGATTGTACGGATTAAATGAAATAACTTGTGCAAAAATGCCTGGTAAATATTTGTTTCATTCTCAGGCCCAAAAACACATCTCTGTGTATACTTCTATAGCTTTCAAAACTCACGGGATCCTAAAGTAGCTCATATTCATAATAATGACTGATACTGGATTGTTTTGAAAATAGTAAAGCTAGATACAATATATTCTACTTAAGAATTTATGCCAATATGTAATTTACGTTAGAAAAATACATCAAAATGATTATTGTTTAAGTCATCCCTGGAATGGGTTACCTAGTCCATTTTTCTCTTTGGCTCTTGACATTACCCTCTGGGAACTTGTACTCTACACTCTCCTCCTTCTAGGACCCAAGAAGATAGGGCAGCTCATGTCTCAAATGTTGCCAAAGCTGCAACACTATGGAAACAAGCGCTCTGGAAAGTCTCACACTGGCAATTAAATGCTCTTGCCCAGAAGTGACACATTGCTTCCATTTACAAATGCATCACTGTCACACGACCTCATACAACCACAAGGGGCCAGGACGTGAAGTCCTGCCCTCTGCCCAAAAAGTGAAGAACTGGAAATATTTGGGGAACAGCCATATGACTGAACTCAAAAGAGACTGATGTATAAACCAAGTCGCCAATATATTTATTTATAAGGATATTTAGCATGGACCAGATTAGCTGCTAACGTTCATCTATGAAAAAATTTGTTCCTTTGCCATTTTATTTGTTTAAAATGGGGAATATCTATGTCTAGTTTTTGGATTGTTGATGTTGGCTTCCCAGGGAACACTCTTCAGGTATCAGAGCTGAGAAGCTGGAATTAGAAAATTCCTTGGTGGGTGCAGAATCAGATCTCAGGGACTGGATAATTTGGGGGAATGATTTGTCTACATTTTGATAAAGCCTAATAAACTATCCTTGCCTCCCAAGACAGAACACTTCTCTAACAGTAGTAATCCTAGATTCATTGTCTCTCCTTGGTAGATTGTGGTGAATAATCATCAGCCAATTTTATATTTCTGACTTTTTTTTTTACCCTCTTCAACCTGCCTCATCTTTTTTGACAGGTTTCCTTCAAGTTTATCAATAATACTTTTTATGAGGCTTAATTCAAGCCCTGCTGTTTCTGCTTTTGTGGGATTTTTTTTCAGCTTATTGAGGTAATTAACAAATAAAATTGTAATATATTTAAAATGTACAGTGTGATAATTTAATATACATGTACGTTGTGAAAGGATTCTCACTATTGAGTTACTTAACACATTCATCATCTCACTTATTTACCTTTTTATTTTTCTTTTTGGTAGGAATACTTAACTTTTACTCTCTTAGCAAATTTCAATTATACAATATTGTGTTATCAACTGTAGTCATTATGTTATACATTAGATCCTCAGACCTTATTCCTCTTATAAGTGGAAATTTATACCCTTTATCAACGTCTCCCTAATTCCCCTACCACCTCCCCACCCCTTAGCCCCTGTCAACCACCATTTTACTCTCTGTTTCTATGAGTTTGACTCTTTTTTTTAGATTCCACATATAAGTGATTCCATGCAGTGTTAGTCTTTCTTTGTCTGGCTTATTTCACTTAGCACAATGCTCTCCAGGTTAATCCATATTGTTGCAAATTATTGGATTCCTTTTTTAGTGTTGAATTATATTCCATTATATGTTTATACCACATTTTCTTTATCTGTTCCTCTGTTGACAGGGACTTAGCTTGTTTTCATTCCTTGGCTATTGTGAATAATGCTGCAATTAATATAGGAGTACAGATATCTCTTTGAGATAGTGTCTCATTTCCTTTGGATATGCAGCCAGAAGTAGGTTGCTGGATCATTTGGTAGTTCTGTTTTTATTTTTTTGAGGAACATCTTTACTCTTTTCCATAGTAGCTACATTGGTTTACATTCTTACCAACAGTGTACAAGGGTTCCCTTTTCTCCACATCCTTGCTAGCATTTGTTATCACTTGTCTTTATGATAATAGACATTCTAAAAGGTGTGAGGTGTATCTCATTGTGGTTTTGATTTGCATTTCCCTGATTATTAGTAATGTTGAGCATCTTTTCATGTACCTATTGGCCATTTGTATGCCTTCTTTGGAAAAATGTCTATTCAGGTCCTTTGCCCATTTTTAAATTGGGTTATTTGTTTTTTTTGCTATTGAGTTGTGTGAGTTCCTTATATATTTTGGGCATTAACTTCTTATCAGGTATGCGGTTTGCAAATAATTTCTCCCCTTCTATAGGTTGCTTTTTCATTGTGTTGATGCCTTCCTTTGATGTAGCCCCATTTGTTTATTCTAGCTTTTGTTGCCTTTGCTTTTGGTGTCAAATCCAAAAAATCATTGCCAAGACCAATGTCAAGGGGATTACCCTGCTCCTGCTTTTATGTTTTAATTGTTGGTTGTTTTGTTGTAAACAAAGTATATTTTTCTTAAAAGTTGTCTCCTGCATGTATCTGATCTCCTTCTTCATATTTGGCTTAACAAGCTTTATTTTAGGGTTGGGATTTGTCTCTGAGAGAAATGGAAATATTAAATAGATTTTTAAAAATCTCACTTGCTGGATCTGTTCACTAGGTTGTAGGTACTGAAAGCATTCGGTTGAAGAGGATTCTTGGGTTTGATCTGGGTTCACTGGGGAAGAATGGTGAGATGGATTAGTGATGGGACCATGAATCAGGAGGAGTGATGACTGCACATGAGCCTCATATTTGTCATGTCAGGGCTAAAGCAATGATGGGGACAGATTAGCACTGTGCCCATATCACATCTCTAGATAATGGTGGTATTATTAGTCACCAGAATTGTCAGCCCAGGAGGAAGAGAGGTAGTATAATTTTAGAGCAGAATGGGCCTTGTTGGCATCACTCAGTATTATTCTGAACATTTTTATGTTCATGACTGTGATCAATAAAGGCTAAAAGACATGCTGATTAAATATATTTTCTTTAGAAAAACAAATTGTATTTAACTTACCACATTTAATCATAAGCTTGTTAAAGAATATGGAAAGAATGTTCCTTATTTTATAACCAGAGATGAAATCAGAGCCAAAAATGAACTCAGTACTTACAAGGTCAATACTAGTTGATATGTTTCCAAAAAGTTCTCAACATTAGTGTACAGAATAAGGTTTCAACATTTCATTGAGCAAAAATATACAAACTGCTTGCTTGGGAGCAGATCGTCCTTGACTAGAAAAAATATTCCAGGGTAGAATAATCTCTGCTCAGTTTTCCTGCTAACACAAAGTCTTGAGATATGGGATATGGCAGAATATTGCCAGTAGGAGTACTTTTCTTGATGCCTAACAGCTGCAGCACCTTATAGAGCAAGCTTCTACCTCTACACTGAAAATGTCATGGAGTAGGTGGCCAGGATATTTGACTCACTCTCTACTAAAAATGTCATGATGGGGGTTATAAGAAAAGTAATTGTGTGGTGAGAACTAAAACAATGTCAGTACTAGTTCTCATGTTTCTAAAAACATTCTCAATATCAATGTACACGAAGAAAAGAATCAAATATTTCACTGAACAAAAATGTATATGCTGTTTCCTCAGGAATTTGATCATTCCTTGACTAGGGGAAAAATTTATGGCGAAGAATTGTTTATTTACTCTAGGAGTCTCTTGTTTCCAACTGTTCTAGAGAAAACTTAATGTGATGCTGAGCAGATGCAGGATCAATTAATCATTGGATGCAGTTCCCATCATCAGACATTTCAAGTTCATTACCCTGCTACATCCCGTGAAGTGAATAGGAACACCAGCCTCTCAGATTTCCCTGCAATTGCTTATGGGTTTATAGCAAATCACATTCTTAGTAGTTAGCATTTGTGAACTGGCCTTCTGATGAGGCTGCCTGAAGAGAAGAAGCCTAAAATTTTAAACCAAATGACAAAAGCTCCAGGGTATGTTCTCTCTCTCCAGCTCTCTTTGTTCATAATGCCTGAGTCCACTGTGGTCTTGGGTTTGGAATTATCCTGGGATGCAGTGAGCTTCACTGAATCATTAATCCTACTCTAAAGCTGATACTTCCCAAACCTGTCTTTAGGAGTTTTCATTCAGCAACATTTATTTAACACTTACTTTGTGCCAACCCCTGCCTTGAATGTAGTATAGACATTTTTTAAAAAGAAAAGAAAAAGATACAAGGAGATAACAGTTTGTTGAGGGGGAGGGACAGACATATAAGGACATAATTATAATTTAAAAATTATAATAAAAATTTATTTAGCTAGGTCCAGAATTCTGAGGAGACCCAGAATAAATGGGATATTGGGCAAGTTTCCACTGGAGAGGTGATGAAATTGCTGGATCTTGAAGATGAGCAGTTTGTCAGTCAGAAAAGGTGAGGTGCAAACTATATCAAAGAGCCTGGAGTACTCAGTGAAGTGAAAATAGGAGACAGGTCAGTGCACACTGGAAGCAAGATCTGTTGGTTGGGAGGGGGAATAGTTGATGAGGAATCGGGGCAGGAAAGGGAGATTCAGATCATGTCATGAAGACTGAATTCCATGATGAGTGTTTAGAACTTTATTCTGTTGACAGCAAGGGGCCCACTGAAGTTCTAAAGCAGAGAATGCCATGATCAGACCTCTTCTTCAGAAACACCCCTCAGATTTACAGGGAGGGTAGACTGGAGGTGGGGAGAAGCCTGAGCAAGGAAGATGGATTAGGAGGCCATTATAGTATCCCTGTGAGAATTGATGGAGATCTCGTAATTGGCTGCTTAGAATACTGAATCAGCAGGATCTGGTGACTAAAGAAGAAGAAGATACATTCTTACATTCATTCAGTAATTGTTTGTAGACCTCCTATTCTGTGCCAGACACTGTTGTAGATGCTGGGGATACTGAAGTGAAACAGACAAAGTTCCTGCTCTCATGAAGTTGCATTCTAAGTGAGAGAGACAGAAATAAATAAGTCCACTAAAGTACATCATCACATCATGTCATGTGATGTTAAGTGCTGTGAAGAAAAATAAAGCACGTGATGGAAATGATGTTATGTGACTTCTGAGCTTGGAGCTTCTGCTTTTGGCCTATAGAACACTGCCTGCGATGGCCACGTAAGGAAGCCAGCCTAGCAGATGGGATGGATGATCAGAGGAAGAGGAGATCCTGGGCATCCCAGCAAGTAGCCAGCGTTATCTGCCAGAATAAGGAACATTCTAGCTCAAATTTCCGCTGAAAGCAGCCTCATGAATGAACTCAGAAGAAATCAGTAGAACTGCCAAACCAACCCACAGAGTCATGAGAAATCATAGATCTTTGTTGCTTTCAGCTATTAAGATTTGGGGAGTTTTATTACTCAGGAATAAATAATAGAAACAACAAAGAATGAGAGAGATTTACCATTCAAGAATGATGTCTGGATCCCTGACATAAGTGACAGGCTAGCCAATGGTACCATTAGCTAAGAGAGGCAGAACTTAAAGAAAAGGAAATTCGTAATTGCCCCAGGATGGAAAGTCTTTGGCCATTCCAGATGGGGGCAAAGTTTAATTGGTATTCTTTGGTATTAGCTTTGAAAGGTCGGATTTAAGAAGAACATTTTTTTTTAACTTGAGAAAGTAAAGTCGTCAATGAGACAGTTCATTAGTTTGCATTTTTAATTAAAGAGTAATCACTAGTCAATATATAGCTATAATTGTTCATCAGATCTTTCCATATTTGAGTTTGTGTTGTTTTGATTATTTAGGTAGAAAAGGGGCAGGGAAAATGAGGAGAACAACAGGGCTCCAGAAATGGGTAGAAATGAGGGGGGAGACTAACAGCAAGAGGAGAAAGGATGGAAACAGAAGGGCTTGGGGAAAGGACAAAGTTTGCCTTTGTTAACTTTTATGCACTTGTATAAAAGGCAGCTGACGGCAGAACAATGTTTTGTCATCTAGTCTACTTTGCATGATTGATGAATTTTTTTAAAAAAGATTGAGTTTTCATAAAGTAGCCATTATTCTTAGGGTCTATATTAATCCTGGAGTTACTATCATGCATTTTTTTAAAGTGAGAAGAACTTATGTGTTTTTTTGGGTTACAATATACCATACTGTGTCATAAATGAGTGAAAAAAGTCTTTGCCAAATATTCTCAATTTCTTTTTCAGAAATTCTAATCTAGTACATTATTATTAGTTGTAACACAGTTGTAGTCATTTGTTTTAGATACCAATAAGGATATTTCATCCTTTAATTGGCAGCAAAAGTCACAGAAATGTCTTATAAGAGATTAGTAAATCATCCTTGTCAGATCCTATTAGTCTAGAAATTGTTGCCCAATGCTTTTGTTATGGGTTTTCCCTCAATCTCAATGAGATTCAGTGCAGAAAGAGAAGATCATTTTATGGATGATACACTTGTATTGTGAATAGAACATTTGAACTTCAACAAAAGAAAAAGTAACCTTGGCTTATCCATCTACCCTGTGCAAAAGGTACCTAATTTGGCTTTGATATTGACCTTAATTCTCCAAGTGTGCACTTTAATTTGACAACATGATCTAAGAATGAAAATTCAAGATGAATCCAAAGCTTTTATGTGTCCCCCTTCTCCAAGCTGAATTTATATGAAAACTCCTCCAAAGAGAGGACAATGATAAAAATAGGAGGAAAATAATGAAATAATTAAGTCTGTTGATTAGTGCTATGGACTAAATGTTTGTATCCCTTAAAATTCGTATGTTGAAATCCTAACCTCCAATGTGATGGTATTAGGAAGTGGGGCCTTGGGTAGTAGTTAGGTCATAAACATGGAGCCCTCATGAATGGGATTAGTGCCCTTATAAGAAGAGAGAAGAGAGAGTTTGCTTCCTCTTTCTCTTCTTCCCCACCATATGAGGATACAATGAGAAGATGGTGATCTGTAAACCAGTAAGAGAGCCTTCTCCAAGAGCTCAGTGAGGCTAACATGCTAGTCTTGGACTTCTAGCCACAAGAACTGTGAGAAATAAGCGTTTCTTGTTTAAGCCACCCAGTCTGTGGTATTTTTGTTATAGCAGCCCAACTAAGACAATAAGATTTTTAAATAGGAGGGAAGCAATGACATAACTTTGGATTTTTAAAAAATTGTGTTTAACATATACTTTTAAACAATGGAATTCTCAGTAGTGAAATTATTAATCTTGTCAGAAGAGTGACCTTGACACCTGTTGAATAAATTCTAAAAGGAATGTGAACTTCTGTTTTCCTTCCAAAGTGCAAATAAAGTACTTTGGTATGAAGAAGCAGCTGCGTTTCTTGCTACAAATGGACGTAAGAGTGTCTGCATTATATAGCTTATCACAATTGGCCTTGTTTTGTAATTATTTATGTCCATGTAAGTCTCTCTCATTAGATCATAAGCCCTTTAAAAGCAAGGAGTACCTTTCCTTCATCTTTATATGCCTGATATTACCTAGTACAGAGCCACACACATAGAATGAGATGGATGAATCAACTGAAGTCATACATTTGTTTCTCAGGTCTTAGCTCATAGCACTTATAACAGTAGTAATTATTGTATTAAATGTGAGCATTGCTGTTTACTGCCTAAGCCCTCAATGGACTGAGAACTTCGTTAGGGCATGAATGGTATATGTCTAGATCATCACTTTATTCCCAGGACAAGCACAGTGGTGGAGTATGGTGGCTGATTGGTAAGTACTTCTGTCATAGTTAAATGTATGAATTAGTAAAGAAACATAGCTTCAGTGTACCATCTGTCTTGGAGAAGGAAGGGCCCAAATAGTGCTTCTCTTTCCATGGATGCTAAAGTTCATCCTACAACCTTTTTTTCACAGTAACAATATCAGCTACCAAATCTTTCTGTTTGTTATCCAACAGCCAAGTTGTGGAAAAGTCTGAGGATTCTGCTCTTCCTGGGCCTCTCAAGGGTGTAAAGTAGGGTTGCCTGATAAAATACAGGATACTAAGTGAAATTTGAATTTCAGAAAAACAATGAATAAGTATGCTAAGAAGTATAATTATATTTCGATTAAATAAAAAAAATTGGTTATCTTAAATTCAAATATCACTGGGAATCCTGTGGTTTTATTTGCTAAAGCTGGCTACCTTAGTGTAAAGCCATTTCCTGTATAGGGCTAGGAAGGGTCTGTCTGTCCTGGAAAATCATCTCTGAATTCAGGGCCATGTTCCTGCTTAGGAGCTCTGCTCCCTCCACACAGAGCTATGTGCAGTGCACAGTTACGGAGCAAGAGAATCTCCAAGACCCTCACCTTCAGAGTCTACAAGTTGCTTTCCTATGTGTCTCCTTTTCTTACAGGAGCCCTGCAGAGATTTTATTTGCCTGGCTTTGGCTTCTTGGAAGTATTTGGTCTCATAAAATATTACCTCATAAAGTCCTTCCTACAGAGACATGAATGACTGATAAGGTTAATGTGTAATTTCTATCAGGCGCATTGATATTGTAAATAAGTGCTATCAAAAAATTAATAATTTCAAATCGTGGAATTTCAGAATTTCTCTGAGTTGTTATTAGAGGTTGTTTCAGAGGTAAAAGTTGTTTTGTTCTCTTGAAATTAAGCATTCAGTGTTTGACTACTATAGCCTCTCAGGTGTGTACATGTAAATTTGAGATTCAGGCTCCAAAATCCTGGGGATTGTTAGAGGGAAGGAGTTACTCTAAACTATTCAAGGCTTTTTATCCAAAGACCAGAGAGGAAAAACAGACTGTTTCTAACTTAAAAATAAACACATTTATGAAGCGCCTTCCATTTGTCAGTGTTCCTTCTGCTAAGGGTTCTCACATGTCATTCTTGGAAAAAGTCCTGTGAGGTGGACGATATTGTATCCACATTTTAGATGGAGCAATTTAGGGTTTTTTGACTTTGAGGCCAGAGATCTTTCCATTACACCACGGTGACCACCCACCCCACAGCCCCCTCTTGGGAAGCCCCAGGATCCCCCTGAAACTGTTCAGGCTGTGGGCCTAGCATGTGGTTGTTGGGTAGTAAATGCCCCGTGGTTAAATGACTTTTGATTGCAAAGTTTTCAGAAAAAGCAATAATACCAGATTACTTCAGTTTCAGAGATGGGAAAATGATTCAGAATCATGTGTTGTTGGGCAACCAAATTTGGTTGCAAGTTTTTCTTTTCAAGAAGTTGGATTGCTCTTTATCCATGAGTAAAGCCACGGTGGAGAGTACATGGATCATGACACCACCGTTGAGATCCATTTCCAAGACTATCGGGCAGTTAAAGGGGAAGTGAAGCAAAACTGTGATGTAAGGGAACTTTGTCTTTGCTGTCCTCTCACTGACCCTTTAAGGCAGCTTCTTTCTTCTTCCTTAGCCCTGCAGAACTTTACTGACAGTTTTGAAAGAATCTGAAGAGTCACTCTACTGTTGTATTAATTTATGAGTGCTCAAAATGGAACCTCACTTCACAATATGAGAACTTTAATAAGGGATATATTAAAAAGTAATAAAGAGTTGAATTTCTAAGTGGTGGCATCCTAGTAGGTCAATGAGGAAGGTCTTTTTGGGTAGGAAACTACCAGAACTACACTTAGGTGGTACCAGAGAAAAGTGACTATGAATTAGAATTAGATAATTTTTATTGTGCTGGTTAGTATTATTCAATTAGTAAATTGAAGGCAGGACCCCATGACTCAAAGGTTGTAGAAATATGGTGAAAATCAACAGCAAATTTTAAAATATGGACTTAAATACCATAAAGAGTTGATAAATATTGAGATAAACATTTGGTCTGTGGGAAATAAAAGCAAGACATAATTTCCCATATCAAGTAGGAATTCAGGGATTTGGCTGAGTATCTTCATCTTTATAAAATAAACAACTAAGAAAAGACAAAAATGAATAGGATTTGGTGCAGAAAGAATTAATGGGACATTTTAATGTTGGATTTCGTGATGGAAAACTGTCTGGAGTTACTGGAATTTGCTACAATACTTAACACTTAGACTAGCAGGTGGTATGATATAGTAGAAACAACCTAGTTTTGGAATCAGATAGAGCTGGCACTTGTTCTGACATTATGTCAATTACTTCATCTCTTTGAACCTCAAATTCCTCCTCAGTAAAATGGAAACACTAATACATAACTGAGTTATTCTAAGAATAGTCTAAGAACTAAATGAGATGCTATTTATAACATACCTAGTAAATGTATGTATAGGACTCAGCTGTATTCTCATACTTCTCTTTCCCTTTATTTTAATGAACAATTTATAAATAATCCTGCCTAAATATAATAAACTAATTAGTTATTGTTCCTAGATGAAAATCCTACCATCTAGCAGTGAAATAACAGTAAAAAGTCTTGGAAATTAAGAACAATGTGCACATAGGGTTAAAAAGACAGAAGAATGGTTTTGATTGGAGGAGGAAGCCATGAGTCCTGTAGGGGGCCGAGCTGGTGTGCAGCTCTTCCCACTGAGAGGAAGGGCAGCCACAGTATCAGATGCTTTGTTGTCTAGAGTGATCTGCAGTCATTTTTGGTCAATCTTGATCTTGGGCTATGAGTTACTTGTAAGTGAATGAATTCTAACTGATTTATAGGCATTCAATAAATATTAACTAAATGGCTAAATGAATAGGAAAACATTACTATGACATAATATGCAGCCATTAATAGTGGTGAATCGGAGCTATAAACATGATGTATTTATTATGATTTCATATGAATATGCGTTTATATATGTATGTGTATGTATGTATGTATACATATATATTTAGTAAATGTCTATAATATATGCTTATGTACATAGAGAAATGTACATATGTCCATATCTTTATCCCTTTTCATGCAGTATAGTAGGTACTGGCAAACCCTTGAATGACTGAGCACTAAAATGCTAGTTCGGAGTCTTAATCTAAGAAGCAAAGTAGGTTCAGGTCCTCATATCAACCACCAGGTTCACTCCAAATTCCAACTTTTCCAGCCTGCTGAAGACACCTTTCTCTTTAAGGTCCCAAACATTTGTTCCAAGGCCTCTTTCCAAATTTCTGCTCAAAGCTCTCATCTTATTTTGCATTCTCTCTACCAGTGTTAAGTACTTCAGGAAGTACTTACTTGTTCCCCAAATCCAGTGAGATTTGTGCTTTCCAGGGCCATTTCTGATGATAGCTCTGGACATTTTTGCTCTCTGCATCCTGCTGCTTCCTAATGGCCTCTCCAAACTGCTGCAGCTCCCCATTCTCAGACCTTAATTCTCAGTGCCCAGTTGGCATTAGACTGTGGTTTTAACATAGCTTTCATTAAGGCTTAAGGACACTTGAGTTTACAATGCAGACAAGAATTTAACACTGCCTCAGTAGTCACTGCTCTAGGTCAGGCTTCTTCAGAGAGCACCCCTACTAGCCATTGCCAGGGGACAGCTTCTCTTCCCGCCACTGGAGAATCTCCTTCAGATTTCCTCTTCTTTCCTTCCTCTCTGGGCCACAGCAGAGCTCCAAACATTTTGGCCTTTAGCCTAATCCAAAGGAAGGAAAATATCAACACAAATAGACAAACAAACAAACTAGCACAAACAACACTGTAATTGTCCTCGGGCCATTGGGCCTCAAATGAAGCCTGCCTTTTATATCGTGGCACAGATGGATTAAGGCTTTAGTCTGAAACATCTGCATTTACATATTTCATCACTACTGGCCCTTCCTGAGAACAAAATCTCCCTCTGCATTCCTTCTTCTCTGTTCATTGAACAAATATTTATTGAGTGTGTACTACATGCCAGACACTCTACCAAGTAGTTGAGATACAGTGGTAAATAACAGATACATCCCTTATACTCATAGAACTTACATTCTTACAGTTAAAAGACTCAACATGGTAATTCCTCCTAGACAAATTAGATAGAGTTGGTCCCAAGAACCAAGACCAGTTTCTACTTTAAAATGCAGAAATTACTTACTATCCTCTTAATAGCAATATCCCAGCTCCCCTGCTCAGGTACAGACACCATCTATAGCAATAGAAAATGATGCCTTGCTACATCGGTAATGAAGAATGCTAGTGGGGTAAATCTCTGAATTGTGTCCATAATAAATAATTTAGTCTAAGTGAAGTATTTTTCCAATCCAAGGTCCAAGGATAGAATGCATCAGAAACACTTGGGAACTTAACACACACATACTCAAAACACACACACCACATACACACATACACCCCCACACACACACGCATACAAACCATCCCTTTCCCACCCACACATACATGATAGAGCCATGTATGACAGAGCCATGAAACTGTTGAAATTTCAAAGGAAAGTATTAGGCTTGGGGTGAGGGGTAGGGGGTGGGGGATTTGGAGGCAGGAAATCTGTTATATTAAAAAAGTGACTGGAAATCCTAATTATATACCAGATTTGGACACTAATCCAGTAGAAAGTTCAGTTGATTGCGAATCTGGAGAACTTGGTTAGAGAGATGGTGACCATGTTCTCTGTGGTAATCTACAGGGCATGGGGAACTAATGCCCCCTTGAGATCCCATCTCTCCATAATTGTACTGCTGTCCCCACCCTGACCCATAATTCAGATATGATTACCATTGCTTTCCCAAGTACAGAACCTTGCTTGTCTTCCTCAGAGCATATGCACATGGACCATGGTGGTGGAGGTAAGTGCCCTTTCGTTGAAAGCCCAGAAAAATCTTACATGTAATGCAGCATAGGAATTCTAGAAGTTGTGATTTTATGTAAGTTGTATATTCTTGCATTTGCTAGAATGTAAGCTCTTATAGACCTCTTCAAATCTCCAGTTGATATTTCTTCTCCATCTTTGGGTAAGGCCAGTTCTGGCCATAGGAAGAGAAGTTTCCAAGCCTTGATACTTTCTTCTTTGTCAAGCAAATTCCAAGGCCTGGGGATTTGTCTGGATTCTAATGAGGCTCCCCACTGCCCAGCCCTAGTCCCAAAATCAGAAGAGAGACTTGGATTCAGACCTGTTCTATTTCCAAAAAGAGCCTAAAAAGCAAGCACACATTGCCAAAACTGGGGCCTTATTTTTTGCCCTGGACACAATATATTAAGAAGGTGCAATCCTGTTGTATACATGTCTTGGATCAAATTCTTGGCCTAAAAATAACGCTGGCATGACTGGATTATGGAGCATCTGAATTCCTTTTTGGGCCTGGGTTGTTTCAGGAATCACCTCATTAGCTGTGCGTGGCTCTGCCTTAGCCATCCTGATGATGGCACCAGCTGCACTTAAGTTACTTTTTATTTTTCTAATTAAAAATATTTTAATTACAAACTACTTCAACATACAGAGGATAATACAACAGATGGTTATATTTCCATCACCCAGATGTAACAATTCTTGGTTTTCCTTCTTTTTTTAATGAAAAAATTATAGATACAGTTAAAGAAACCTCTATCCCCAACACTTTCCACTCCCTCAGTCCCAGCAAGACTCACTATTCCAAATATGATGTGAATACACACTTTATTTATTTTCACGTGTTATGTATTCATAAATATTTGTATTTGTGTTGTCTTAAATTTTAGATGAATAATAATAAACAAGGTTAAATTTAACTAGATCTCCATGAATTATGATTAATACATTTTTAAAACATAATGTTTAATTTAAAAAAATATCTCCTTATTTAAGGAAGCAACAGAAGAATGGTTTTAATTTTTTCCATCACATATATTCAGATAAGTAGCACCAGACTATATTAATGATGCCCATTTTAAAAAAATAAAAGAGATCACACACAATATCATATTTGTATATTTAAAAACAATTAAATGCAAGGGGAAAAACATCTATCCTCAAAAAACAGTAAAGAAAAGAAATACACTTTTCTTTACTACCAAAGAACTGATGACATGGTTAAGACAGGATGACAGCTGTAAACAGTTGGGAAAGTGCTTCATCAGAAAGTGCCTCATAAGTTAGCAAACACAGATTTGAGTTTGGGAAACCCAAAAAGCATATTTGGAAAAACCCATCATCATGAAGCAGTTTACAGTTGCTTCATGATCTTATTAGATTGCAAAACATGAAGAAGAATAGATTAGCACATAAAGTCATCACTTTGGCACTGGGAAAATTTTTGTTACTGTTAGACATATGAGCATTTAGTAATATAAAACGTAGATAAAATAATTTGATAAAAATAATGTCCAAATAAAGTAATTTAGAAATCTCGCATGAGGATTAAGAAAGACTTGAGCAAAAAAAAAAAAAAAAGACTTGACCAATGGTTTGAATTCGTTCTATTTCCTCTTCATTTTTTTTTCTGATTTTAAAAACCTGTGTGTATTTCTCATACAAAGTATAGAAGATATAGAAAATCATGATGGGGAAATAAATTGTTCACTATTCTTTTATCCTGACATAATCACCAGTAACATTTTTTTCAATTGACATATTGTGAACATTCACTTTAGTATTATTCTACAACCTCGTTTTCTTTCATAGTTTTAAAATTATAAATTATATGATTATTATAAAAAATTCAAGCAACACACACACATACACGCATTAAAAAGTCTATTCTTGACTACCACTTTCCATGAAAATTTCACTCCATCATTTCAAACACTGTTTAGTATTTATTCTTCCAGATATATTCTATGCAAGTTTTTTTCAAACAATGGTTATCCTGTTATACTCTTCTGCTTTTTCATTTGTTAACTTAATAATTGTGATAGACTGTTATATTGGAGACCCCCCCAATAAATCACGTTTCCTGGAATTCACACCCTTAAGTAGTCCTCTCCCACATTGTGTCTAGACATTGGCCGTATGTCTTGCTTTGGCCAATGGGACATTAGTAAACTTGATGCAAGCAGAGGCTTGACAAGAACTTGCACAATTGAGTTTGTTCTCTTGAATCACTCTCTTTTGGAACCTACCTACCATGCTGTAAGGAAGCTGGGCTAGACTTCTGGAAGGAGAAAAGCTTCATGGAAGGGAACTGAGGTGTTTCAGGTGACAGCTAGCACCAAATGACAGATGTGTGAATGAAGTCTTCTTGAATGTTCCAGGCTCTGTTCACCTGCCAACTGAATGCAGCATTCTGAGTGGCCACAGACAACAACAGAAGGAGCAGAAGAACACCTCCAGTCAATGCACAGCATCCTGAGAAATAATAAACAATTGCTTTATATTTTAAATGGTTTATTTATATTTGAATGGTTTATTATGTAGCAGTTGATAACTGAAACAATAAATCAGATCATTTTCACCCACCTCATTCTTTTTAATTTCCACTTGGTGTGCAATTATGTGAATATACAACCATTCATTCAGTTCCCACGTGATATTTTGCTTGTTTGCACCAACAGTATTGCCATGGACATCACATTTAACACTAAGACCATATCTCAATATACAAATTTCCATGTGTATATATGAATATGTCCTTAGAGTAAATTTCTAGATACTTCTGTAGCAAAGACTAGTCAGTGTTTAAGGTTGTTGTTAGATTTTGCCAAATTGCTCTCAACAAAAGGTGAGAGATCTTTATTTTTCAGAATGAGCACACCAAAGATTAGAAAGGCCACAACTAATAACTGACAATCAGCTTGGACTCTGGCCTAATTACCTTAACTAATTACTTGGCTTGAGGAGATGGAACATAATTGTGGATAAAGAACAAACTTCTTTTAATGTCTGCTGGAATGAGGATCCACCCAGAATCAAGCATTGTTGGAGTTGAAATTTATGTTTGGTAACATCTGTTTAAAAAATTGAAAGAAGAGACGGGTTGTGAATTTGACCTCTTTCAAAACAATTTTTCAATATCTAGTTTAGTTGAAGTTGCACATACCTTTTGATCAGAAATTTCACTTCTAAGCATAACCTATGGAAACTCTTATGTGTGAACACAGGTTTAAAAACATTTAGAACAGTATTACTTGTAATGGCAAAGCAGTCCTGTTTGTCAATAGGAAAATGGTTATATATTGATATGATGGAATTATGCAGTGGAAATGTTATTACAGATCCTTCTATATCAGCATGGATGAATCTCACAAACGAAATGATCATTCTAAAAAAGAAAAGAAAAAAGCAAGTTGCAGAAGTGTTCATACTGTATGAAACCATTTACATTTAGTTTTGGAAACATGAAAAGACTGTGATATATCTTGTTTAGGAATGCATTCAGATGGAGTAAAAATATAAAAAGTATATGGAAATAAGCATCAAATTCAGAATACTAGTTATGCTGTGAGGGAGTGAGGGGCATGTGATCAGGAATTAGTTATCAGAGGCTTCCAAAGTTTTGGTCATATGCTATTTCTTTTTTTTTCTTGAATATGATAGTAATTAATATTCTGTAATACAGCATGGCAAATCTAGTTTTTGGGTAAATGCAAATCTTTACACATCTCAATATCTTCAATGTGTTTTATGAAAATAGTTAAGAACAAAAATTCTACTTTCAAATGAAGGAAATTCATGACGTGCATCTTGGGTTTCGGTTTAATCACTGTATACCCAGGAAGGTATCGACAGTTGTCCCGTGGAAGCTATTAAAGTTGCTGTCCAAGGTTAAATGAAATTGCAGTTTATCAGAGCAGCATTGAGAAAATAAGGGAGTCTGTTCATGGCTCCTGATTAATGCCAACCGTGATCAACACAAGGGGGTTCATTAAGCTATACATCCTGTGGGTAATTTAACATGTCATTGTGCCTGCTGTCTGCTTTGACGGTAAACAGCCCTGGGTGTCAAGTCATATCTCTGATGCCACTGAGTTCTACACAGAAGCATCCCTCTTACTTATTTTCCTGTACATTTTCTTTCTTTTCTTTTTCTTTTTTTTTTTTTTGAGGAAGATTAGCCCTGAGCTAACATCTGCTACCAATCCTCCTCTTTTTGCTGAGGAAGACTGGCCCTGAGCTAACATCCATGCCAATCTTCCTCTACTTTTATATGTGGGACACCTGCCACAGCATGGCTTGACAAGCAGTGTGTAGGTCCACACCCAGGATCGAAACCAGCAAACCCTGGGCTGCCAAAATGGAACACGCGTACTTAACTGCTGCGCCACCGGCTCGGCCCCATGTACATTTCCTATTATGCCTACTTATTTTTTTAGACATGTTAAGCATTTTATATAAATTATTTAATGCATTTTGGGACAAAAAATATACCTTAGCTTTTTAATGGGTTCCCCTAACACTATGTGTAATAAAACTTATTAGGAAACTGTTCTCCTCTTGAATTTTTCTTTTACCCTAATTGTATTTATGTCTTAAAATCTCACTAATATGCTATTTCTTAAGTTGTATGTCTTAAATATTCTATATATACATTTTTTAAAGACTGTGCTTGGGGGGCTAGGTAATGGGGGAGGTGGCAGGTGTCTCTTCTCTGGTGTACTATTTCTTTGTGCTGAGATGGGGAAAATAAAGGTGACGGCTGGGAAATCCTCTGTCATATGTACAATCAATTCTTTGGTGTCTGGTCCCTGCTGACTGGTAGAGGAATCCCCAGTATTTTGGAAATGTTTAGAATATCAAGAAAGTTTTCCAGTGGATAGGGCCTTTTCTCACTTCCTTTAAAGTACTTCCTAATGTCTCTGTATCATGACAATGTATTTTTGGCTCACTTGGGAAAATAATCTGTAGTTCATGTCTTTACCCATTGAAGGGTCAATCCTTCACCTTCATGTATAAGGAAATTAAAAGATAGTATGGTGTAATAGACAGAACATGAACTATGAAGACAGATCATCTTAAAATCAGATCCTGGCTTCTGCCCCTACAAGCTATATTAACTTGGGCAAGGAGGAAATTACTCAATTTTTCTGATTTGTTGTGAGAACCAAATGAGATACCCTTTGTAAACTGCCTGACATGCAGGGGCTCGGTCATATTCTACTTTTTTCTTAAGCTGTCTACAATTTCTGCGTCATTTTAATGATATCTATAATCACAGAATTGAGTGTTTGTGTTAAAAAACTATATTGAAAGCCATACATTGAAACCAGACCAGTGATCCTCGAGGTACTTGTTTTTGCCTTCTAAGCATTAAAATAGTATGCTGAAAGAGTCAGTTAGGCTACTCTTTCATCTTACTGTTGAGTGAGCTGTTGTTAATCAAAGCTAAGGACTTCCCCCTCATATGCAACTGCACAGTAGAAGGTTCCTTTTTATATTAGAACAGATAAGAGTACATGTCTTGGTACTTGTACTTTCTATTTGCAAATAGGTTTTATGATATTTTCTTTTAACTAAAAAAAATGTAGCATTTAAATCCATCAGAATTTTAGATTTTAAGTGGTCTTCAGAGAATATTCCAAGTCTATCATTGCTACTGTTTCTTGGCCCCTCTCCATGGTTTGTCAGGACCTACGATGGGGAGGGTGATCCCTAGGGCCTGCTCACAAAAAGACTCCATTGATTCATCCTCAACAGCATCTTTTTCCTTCCTTCCCTCTCCTAACTGTGGGGCCCCAGTGACTTCATTCTCTAATTATCACACTCTGTCCTTTTCCTCATTTTGCTATGGTTTTAAGACTTTAGGGAAAAAAAAGTTACTCTTCTTTGGGAGGAATTTAGATTTTCCTTACCTCCTCTAAGCCCCCTCAGCTTCTGCATCACTGGTCACTGAGTCTCACTCTTCATAGCTGCTGTTCTGCTTTGATTCCCATTACAAACTTGTTCCATTTTAATTAATGGCCTTTATAGAGAGAAAAGATAAGTAGAAGTTTAATAGAAGCCAAAGAAGGTTAAGCTTTTTTTGTCTTGACAAATTTGAATGGCAATAAAGTTGAATTAATTGGCTTTTTACATTCACAGGGAACTTATGCCAACAGAACTGGTGCAGCACTAAAGCACTAAAACAAACTGAGATAAGGCAGAAGGGAAAGCACCAAAACACAAGGCACCAATTAGATAAACAAAATTCCATTATTTTGATTTTCTTTCCAAAAATTCTAGAAGGTCAGCTCAATTATATTTGGCTTTTAAACAAAGGAAATATATGTTAATGTCTCATAGCGCACACTTTTTTCTATTTCTGTATTCTCTGGTTGGAATATCGTTTGCGATCTATGTTTTCATTTTTTCTTGTTATTCTTACATTTTGTTTGATTAGCTAATGCTATGTCTTCCATTATGGTAAAAATTCCAGAGAAGGAAACTAATCATCAGATGAATGAAAGCAAAATGGAAAGAAAGTGTGACATAGGTGGCCCATTCAGCAAAGTAATGACTAAAAGTTCCACGTCTGTAACATCAAAAACATTCAGTTTCACATAAATACATCTTTCAGAAAATTGAAGATAACTGTTTTAAGCACATTAATGGAAATATTTGTTAAATATATCTGGAATAAATGCATCTTTTTCATAGTATAAACTTCAGTGAAATTTTTTATTTTTTTTTCCCTTGGTGAGGAAGATTGGCCCTTAGCTAATATCTTTTGCCAATCTTCCTCTATTTTGTATATGGGATGTTGCCACAACATGGCTTGCATAGTAGTGTGTAGGTCTGCAGCTGGAATCCAAAACCTGCAAAGCCCGAGCCACCAAAGCAGAGCACGCAAACCCAACTACACTATGCCACTGGGCCGGCCTTAGTGAAATATTTTCTTGATAGCCTGAAGGAATATTTATGAATCTAACTTTCTCTTTAGATGTTCCTGTAGAGTATCCACTATACTAATGGGCTAAGATGGTTATGGTTTTAGAAGTCAGGTCTACTTTTCATAGATCTTCTCTTTCACCTTAGCTTTCTCTCAAATATTAATAAATGTTCCCCAATTTGCAGAGACTAAAATGAGACATTTAACATGTCTAAAAAATGTGCCTGGTATATTAAAGAATTCAATAAATGTTACTTTCTGAGAAGTTGTTTACAATTAGGTGTAGAGTAAAAGTTTGTAGGTTGATCTGGAGGGCTTTTGTATAGGTAAAATATGTAAGCTTTATTCATGGATTTTTTTTGATATCTGTTTTGCTTCTATTTTTATTGATTACTTTTTCAGTAAGTAAATAAGCAAAAGATAAGGGATATAGTTCCACAGGAAATCATAACAAAATTTTCAGAGTAAGTTTTCCTAAATTTTGTAAGCCTTTATGACAACACTAGTACTCTGCCCTGGCTAAAACTCACTGCTACAGTGACTTCCTATTAATGCAAAAAGTGTGTAGTTTAGATGAGGGACCTTGGGATAAGTTAGTTGTTCATGTGGTTCAAGGAAAAAGGACAAACTCAGTGCCAATTAAGGAAAGACTTAGAGTTGAGATTCCAAGAATTAGATTTATGTAACTTTATGTTTTCAGTTGCTTTTAATTGGAATTCCACTTACTCTATATTTGTGGTAGAAGTTACGCATATCACAGAAAATGAGAGACAACCAGAATGTCCAACAGTAAGGGAATGAGTAAATAATTTATGATACTTTCATATGAAGGAATATTATTAAAATTAATTAGTTTTAGACTAATATTTACTGAATAGAAAATGCTCATGATGAAATAAAAAGTGGAAAAAAGTACGAGAAAAATGGTGTATGCACTTGGATATCAAGAAAATAAAAATATGTGTATGCATAGAAAAAAACCAAAATAGTGGATAATACTTGACAGTAATAATGCTGGAGATTTGAATGGTTTCTTTATTTTCATTTCCCAAGTTTTCTAATATATATTGTGTATCTGTTATATCTATCTATCTATCCTAATATATATACAGTATATTAGGTATATGCATATATTATTGGGAAACTACCTTAAAGAAATAGGCAGCTAACATCCACATACTACTACCACTACTACTAGTAATAACTAACAATTATACCTAGTTATTATTATCCTTAGCACCTTGCATGTGTTAACTCACTCAACTCTTCCAACAACCTGTTGGAGACAGTCTAACATGGGTCTCTTGCACTGCCACCCATCTTGCTGGGAATGCCAAGAATGCAAGGCCTTGACAGCTCTTTACTCGGGTCACTTTTCAGGATTGTGTTTGCAACGACAACCTTGGGAGATGAGGTAATATCTCACTCTGGGACAAAGAATAAGACTGCTTACAGACTGCTATAAAGCAGCAACTTCCCTAGGCCCAGTATTCCTCTTCTGTAACACAATACACTGTGTATACAGGCATCCATCTAGGTAAACCACAGTGCCACTAGGAACTTGGGTTCAGGGAACTGACACAGCAATGCTGACATTCTAGCTACTGCTTTTGTAGTAAAGTCTTTTGTCTTTGATCTAGGAGTCTTGTTTCTTCTGTCAGTATTCATGAAATCGTGGCAAGTTAATTTGTTAGCTTGCAAGTAAGGTAAAATCTAAGACTGCTCGCAATTCTTGACAAAATCCCCCTATTATTCCCGTTATATAGTTGAGGAAAGAGAGACATAGAGAGGTTAAGTAACTGGCTTGAGTTTATATAGCTAGCAAGTGGGGGAGTAATATGTGAACCTGGCAGACAGGGTTCACTGTTCAGGCTCTTAATTACTACTGTATACTGTCACTTTTAAAGCAGCTGAAACTAGGGCGCATGTCTACCAACTGCCCCATGCAGTCCACAATCCTGCAAAAGAGGGCTGAACTGTCACTGTGCACGCCTGGGAAAGCAAGTCATAGGTCCCTCTGTTTCTATAAGATAAATTAAATGTAAAAACAAGGGAGTGGGATAAAAGCGGAAATGTTCTATCATCTTTATATTTGTCATTATTTTATGTTATTTTATGCTTGCTATTTTGTAATATCTCTATTAGTGACTAGAAGAAGCCCTCCTCAAAGAGAAAGGAAAAGTTATATTTGGACATCATCACTGTCAATTATCTTAGTTATCAAAAATGAAGGTGGGTCTCCTTATCACTTCAAAGCAGTCACTAGGTTCAATTTTCAGAGCTTGACTCTGAATGAATCTCTAATTGTACTTGGATCCAGGGCTGCTGCTTTATACAATTCCTGAGAGCACCATTCACACCTACACAACGTAAATGGTCCCGTCTATAATTGTGTGATATAGGGGTATTATTTAACCTTTGATACAGTTCTCAAAGAGGAACATCACTGACACTGGGCTTAAAAAAGACCAAAACAGTGCAGGTAATATCTAATTTTTAGTTAATGTCATCTTGAATTTGAAATAAAAGGATTTTGTTGGAAAGCACTTCTGAGTGAGCTGTCTCTCTTAGATTTCTTTCTCCTTTGCCTTTGTTTTTCAGATGAAACCTTTCCATAGCATACAAACTATTCATATTAAAATATTATAGGCAGATCCTGGTTCCCTGGGTTTGGGGAGTGGGTTGAGATGCTGCCTTTTTAACAAGTTTCCAGGTGATGTCGCTGCCCCTGGTCCATGGAATCCTCAGTGAATAGCAAGATAGCATTTCACAAACTTCTCTGATGATGAGAATTACTGGGCAGCTAATGTTTAAAGGTGCTCTCAGGCTCCACCCTTAGACATTCTAATTAGGTGGCTCTGGGGTATGGCCTAAGCTTTTCTTAACAAGCAACCTAGGGGAGATATCATCAGGCAAGTTTGGATATGCTGTTCTAGATCAATGATTACCAAATCTGGCTGTGCTTTACTATTGCAGTAGGTCTTGTTAAAAAAACAAAGAGATGCCTATAACCAATAATGAGGCCCAGGTATCTGTTAGGGGTCTAAGAAATTGTTACTTCTATCAGGGCATGGACAAAAGTTATTTTGTTCAGGGCCGTATCTAAAGGGCTTACCGCAGTGTCTGACAAAGTGAATGCTCATAAAATATTTTCTAATTGCCTTGTTCTAGGCTCCCCACAATCTAGCTCTGGATTAGTCATCAGTCTTGTGATTTCAAGTGACAAAATCTCATCTTAAACCAGCTTATCCCAAACAAGGGAATTTTTGGGTTAACAAAACAGAACAGTCTAGGGTTGTTCTGATTCCAGGCATAGATGAGTTCACATGTTCAAACAATATGATCAAGTATCAAGTTTTCCTCCTTCCCTCCTTTCTTCCTTTCTTTCTTTCTTTCCCCTGCTCTATTTCTTTCTTTTCCTATTTCAACTCTGATTTCCTCTGTATTTCCAGTGGGAATCTACATGGAAGAAGATGTCCAGGGGTATCTCCATGTCTACATGGTCCTTAACTCTTAAATATCAATGGAAGAGAGAGTCTCTTTCCATGATAGTGCCAACAAAATTCTAGTGAGGAATTTAAATGGTCTTTTCCTATATGTGTATATATGTTTGGGGGAGGGGATACTTTGATTATTGAAACCTGGGGTTAATTCTGACCAAACCATATGGATTGAGAAAGATTAAATGGAAAAGGTGGGCAAGTCATTCAAAGCTGGGAGGTGGTATTATGCAAATAAACATATGCCCACCATAGGCTCACTCAGTCTACATTTCCAGCCTTTTAGCCTATTACTCAATGGCGTATGACTCGCCCTGAACTAGTTGCTGATCTGTGACTATTCTGCATCTTCCCAACTCTATCCCTTCCCCCAAGGTATTCTCTTGTTTTAAGATTCCCTAGAATTGTCCCTCACTCCTGCCAACTTATTGTAGTCATTCATATTATTGTTGAACTCAAATGATCTTTCTCTCTGAAGCCTTCTTTTTTTAAAGTTTTGGTAAAAAACACATGACATGAAACTTATCTTAATCATTTCTAAATGTGCAGTTTAGTAGTGATAAATATATTCACATTGCTGTGAAACATCAATCTCCAGAAATTTTTCATCTTGCAAAACTCTATAGCCATTAGACAATAATTCCCCATTTTCCCCTCCCTCCAGGCCTTGGCAACCACCACATTACTTTCTGTTTCTATGAATTTGGCTACTCTAAATACCTTACATAAGTGGAATCATATACTGTTTATGTTTTTGTGACTGGCTTGTTTTGCTAGGCATAATGTCTTCAAGGTTTACCCATGTTGTAGCATGTAGCAGAACTTCTTTCCTTTTTAAGGCTAAATAATATTCCATTGTATGTATAAACCAAATTTTGTTTCTCCATTCATTTGTCAGTGGACACTTGGGTTGCTTCCACCTCTTGGCTGTTGTGAATAATGCCGCTGCAGCATGGATGTACATGAAGCCTTCTTTAATCCCTCCTTCTTCTTCTCTCTCTTCCAAGGAATGAATTTCTCCCATTCTTATAAAAATGCTCGTTCTTCTCATGCCATGATCTCATCTTACCCATGCCACTCTGCACTACATGTACATTGATAACTTTTAAGGTGAGGCATATATGGGATTTGACCACTATCTGTATTTCTCTTGACATATTTATTGACATCCATTCTTATGGATGGCTAACTAGTTGTAAGATTCCAGAAAAGAACACCATCACAACTATGTAAAAGCCAGTCTCTATTTTTTCCAGCTCATTGTAAATTTAGATACTAATTTTCTTTTGAAAACTAGGAATGAGCAGTTGAAAACTATGAGGTGAATGGTTAAGCCAGATGATCTTATAAGGAAGACAAATGTTTAGGACCATCTGTCACAATTACTTCTCCATTTTGCATGTTAAAGTAGAACATCCAGTGTGTGAGACTGTGTGTGTATGTCTATAAAGCATTTGATTAACAGATTTCATGTTTTTGTTCAGATTAATTGCTATAAATGATTTGCTAAAGAAAACTTGTAGTTTATCCATATTATCTATAGTTAACAAACTAATTCCTGGAAATATATTGCCAGACCCCAAACCCCATGCAGGAAAAGGCATAACCAACTGCATGGGAGTTAATGGTTTTGTATAGTTTTATATAATGGTTTTGTATAATTTTATATAATGGTTTTGTATAATTTTAGTCCTAACAACTCTATTTGGGAGTTTTGGCAGCCATCTGAAACTACACATAGGGGTAAATCCTTAAGTTGTAGCAGTTGTCTCTCCAGTCTTTCTTGCTTTCAGAAGCTAATTTCAATTTTGATATTTTTCCATAAATACGTTTTTTTTTTTTAAAAGAAAGAGGCAAAAATAATACTACTTGAATTAGAGGTTAGATATTTTTAATTTATAAAACTTGAATAAATGCAAGGTTGCAACCTTCTGTTAAGAGCATGTTAAGTATTTCTTTTTCTTTCTTTCTTTCTTTTTTTTTTTGTGAGGAAGATTGGTCCTGAGCTAACATCTGTTGCCAAATCTTCCTCTTTTTGCTTGAGGAAGATTGTCACTGAGCTAGCATCTGTGCCAATTTTCTTCTATTTTATGTGGGGTTCCACGACAGCATGGCTTGACGAGTGGTGCTAGATCCGTGCCTAGGATCCAAACCTGTGAACCCCTGGCTGCCAAAGCAGAGCACACGAACTTAATCACCATGCCACCGGGCTGGCCCTAAGTATTTCTTAATTTGTAGCAGGATTGTTTAGTTAAAAGGAAAAGGATTAGTGATATGTACAAAACTAATCCCGTATCTTCTTCAATGGCTAGGGACTAAATCATGCAACATAAAATACAAGCGTTAAATAACCTAGAAAACATTCAATACTGCAGAAGACCTTCTGTTTAGTGCTATTTCACCTTTTCCAACCAGGTAACTATTTTTAGCCATGGATAATTTTCATTTGCTGTTATACTCAAAATCTATGAGGGGAATTTGTGTATTTCTTATGAAAATCAGACTCTGTATGAAAGTAGATAAGGCCTACAAGATGCAGAATATTTCCTCTAAAATAAAAAGTCTGAGAAGTCTGGTCTAATGTGGAGCCCCTTAGTCTGACTATCAAAAGGTACCTCTTTTCTGCCAAAACCTTCATCTGCCATATGATAATCAGAATTAAGAAGCAAGTTTGTGGCAAATTTCCCTATCTCTCAGAAAGTTGAAGAATTTAACTTGGCAAACTGAGGACAATATTTGCTTACACTGCCTAATTTTCTGTTTTAACATAAAGGTATAAGATCATATCAAAACTGTAATTAAAATTCAGGTAGCCTGTGTCAGCAACCAACAGAGAACACAGGATAAGTCTTTAATCATGTCCTCATCAGAAAGGAGTGTCTATCTAGTGCCCATCAATTGTCTGCCTGAGAAGAAGGATATTTATAGATAATCATTTTTGGCATAAGTGGCTCACTTTGAAGGTAAAGTCCATGAGGGCAGGGGCTTTTATGAATTACTCGGTGCTCTATCCCTGGAAACTAGGACAGGATCTGTTCACAAAGTATGTGAACACAAAGAATATTGAATAAATGCATACATTCAGGTGTGCTATATTGCTCCTTGGATAGATCTCACTCCCAGGACAACCATGATCTAGTCCTTTCAATTTTGTTTCCTAAGTGACTCTCAGATCTTCCCACAGCTCTCCAGATTGACCATACCAACTCCTGTAGCCTTTCTACTTGCTCTGCTTGCCTCCATTGTGGTCTCCGCTGTGGTAGTCAGACTCCAAAGATGACTATGTCCTAATCTCTGGAACCTGTGACTGTGTTAGATTATAAGGCAAAGGGGAATTAAGGCTGCAGATGGGATGAAGGTTGCTGATTAGCTGACCTTGAGATGGGGGAGATTATCTTGGATGATCTGGGTGGGCCCAGTGTAGTCAGAAGGGTCTTTAAATGTGGAAGAGGGATGTACAAGAGTCGGTAGCAGAGGGATGTGATAAGAAAAAGACTTGATTGACCGTTGCTAGCCTAGAAGATGACAGGGGGCCATGAACTAAGGAATGTGGGCAGCCTCTAAAAGCTGGAAAAGGCAAGGAAATAGATTCTATCCTAGAGCCTCCAGAAGGGAATGCACCAGTGTTGGCAACTTGATTTTAGCCCGGGGAGACCCACTATAAACTTCGGGACAATAGAACTTTAAGATAATAAAATGCCTTTGTGTAAACACTTGAATGATTTTCCTATTCCTCTTAAAGTGAAGACCACATTCCTTAATGTAACCCATAAAGCTCTGCCTGGTCTGCCTTTTTCTAACTCTATGGTTTCACCTTCTTCCGAGTTCACCCTCAGCATCTGTCTGAAGTCCAGGCACACCAGCCTTCTTAGCTTCCTTTAGTTCCTTCTAACACTGGGTCTGTTGCCTCTTGCTGCTTCATTTGGCTGGTTGCTACTCTTCATTCAACCCTCAGAAAAATAATCACTTCCTCAAGGAAGCATCTCTGACCTCCATAACCAGGTCCATTTCTACTATTAGAAGCTTCAATAACACTGGAGAGTAAGCGTCTCTTGTGTGCAGTTATCAAAGGTGCGATTTCACGTTTGTTCATGTGATTCTTTGATTAAAGTCTTCAATCTCATTGGGGTCTTTCCCCCCATTTCATAATACTTCTTATGCCTAGCATAATTCCTGGCACACAGTAAGCACTCAATAAATATTTATTGAATAAAGGAATGAATGAATGAATGAAGCTGGACTACCAGAAGACTGGGTCCCAGGGTTGTTTGTGGTTAGCTGTTACAGAATCATTCTCATGGAGAGGTGTGTTAATGTTATCCTCTTATCAAGGATACAGTAAAAAACAGCCCCATGAAATCTGTTAACTGTGTTTCCTGTAGGGCTGTTGGGGAGAATTTTTTCCATCATATTACTCAGTTTTCTATATACCAAATAATAAAAAATAATTTATTTTTCATCCTGTTTTGGAATAACTTTGCTTTCTCAGAGAGAGTAATCTATTTTCTTTCTTTTGTAAGTGAACAGTAGGAGTGCAGCCCCAATCCATGACCTTCCGGATTGAAGCACATATAACAAATCTCCTGGGAGAACTAACAGCTGATAACTTGCAAATAAGACCCTTCCCACCCACCCCAATTGCCCACTGCTGAAAAGAGCCACCTGGCCCAACATTACTCTACTTCTCAGGAGCAGCCTGCATAATGACTGCCCAATCTAGGGGGCGAGGGGTGGAGTGAGAGGTATAAAGCCTTGTGTTATCCAACTGGAACAACTGGCAGAGCCACCCCAGCTTCAGTGCTCTCCTTGGGGAGCTTTTGTTGCTTCACTGCCCAGTTCCTCTCTCTGCCCATTGGACTTTCCTCACTCCTACACAGGTGCTAATCCCAAGAGCCCTCCCCAATAAACTTCCTGAATACAAATCTCTGCTTAGAAGTCTACTTACTAGAGAACCTGACTTGTGACCTTCTCTTTCTCCAGAATGAGAACTGAGTGATTATATGCCCCTTTACTTCACCTGGCAACTCAGAAACCCAACTGAAGAAGCTACAGTGATTTATATGATCTGCATATTAATAAATTTGGGCTAGGTTCTCTATTTATATGCCTGTTCATATTCTCTCTTCTTATTCATATTATATAATTATTTTTATTGGTCATGCTCTGACTTTAAAGTGTTCTAACAACTTTGGTGTACAAGGCAGATTTCAGTGAGCAAACAAACCAAATAAAGTTGGGAGACAAAATGAACACTAAGCACAGAGATTTAGGGTTACCTAAGGCATATTGAGATTTCTTGCACTAAAGGGAGACAGATACCTCCAAATATTGGGCATCTTGATTCTTTTCCCTCCAGGATTCTGCCTTTAGGGTACAGTTATGACTGTTGGAAGTAAAAGTTAGCTGGGCAGAAAAAGGAGGTGTGAGTGCATTTGTCTTTTCCTTAAAATTTACCTCCTGCTTAAGAAGTGACCTGGGAGAAAAGAAAAGCTAGCCATGAAATGGGAAAGTCAGGAGGCAGATGGTTCAGTCAACCTTCCACATCCTCCCCCTCTTAGACAGATGTCCTTAAATAACCTTCATCAGGATGTCTTGATTCTGCACTATTTTGAGCCATTTATCTCCTGAGAAATGAAGCAATGTGCAATGTTAAATTGCTCCTATAAAGTGGGTATGACTCTGCTTCTCAGTTCCTCATTTTTTAAACCCTTGTTGTGACCAAAGTTACTAGACACAAAAATAGCTTGAGAGTTAAATAACAGAAACATTTCCTGATACAGTCATTAAGTTCATTTACAAGAGTCTCATAGGTTCAACATTTTTAGCAAGTAGAAAGCAAATCTTTTGACACTGTATTTTGGCTTGGGTGAGTGAGCTGTGGGCTCACTAACATTCCTGATAGATTGCTTTCGTGCCCACATCAAAGACATTTACATTTTGTTATTCTATTTCCTCATGGGAAGGTTTTCTGATCCTATTTCCTCATCTGAAATTTTGTCTCGAAAAATGAGATCAGAAACACAAACTTCCTCATGTTGGGGGAAATGCCAGGAACTCTTTTTTTCTTGCAATTAAGGTCTTCCTTGAGAACACTACATCTCTTGATAAGGGAACGCTTTACATAACCTAAGGAACATTGAATATAGTGCATTTCCTATCAATGGCAAATTACTTCTTGTGGCCAGGAGTACATATAGGATGTTTAAGGTAGACCTCAGAGACCATTATAACTTGAATACTTACCTTGGTAATATCTGAGTGTCCTAGCAGAGAAAAGGTATGGATTGATTCTAGGGATTCATTAGACTATTTGCTAACTTATTTATTACTCTCTATTATGAATTAATACAAATTAAGATCTGTTTATGGAAATAATAGAAAATATAGTTACCAATTTATTTTAACTGCCAGGCAGTAGAAGGATTTCTCCTTCAAGATAGAATTGATCTAATAATATAAGTTAGCAAAAGAGTGCTAAGTCATAAGAAAAATATGCTTTTTAAATCAGTTTGTTCTGATAGTCATCCTAAGGAATGTTGCTTCTTTTAGAGATAAAGGATTTTTTTTTTTTTAACAAACTTTGGGAGATTAAAATAGTTACTTAGCAAAGTTAAGATGGTGTTCAGAAACATGGCTTGGCGAAAAGAATCCTGATGTAAGAACACTACCCCACCCCCTAGGAAGATAACAGGAAAAAAATGTGACAGTAAAAGTTGTGACATCCTTAACCCAATTACACTTTTAAAAAACACCATCTCAGTCTCACAATTTGGCAATAAAATTACTAAGTGGACTTACTAATAGAGGATGGAAAGGAAAAAAGAAAAGACTTAGAAGAATTTAAAAGAATGTCATTAGAATGTAAGATGATTTCAATTAAAAAAGAACTGCAAGGGATCCTGACACTAACTAGGCCTAACTTCACAGATTAGCAGCACAGTCCTCTATAAGACTGCCTTCATTTTGGGCACCAGCTGCAAGGAGACCCCAGGCTACCCTTACTTCTGACCAGCTAGCTACAAATTTAGGCGTTGCCACTACCCCTTCAGGTGTGATAATTTGCTAGAATGACTCACAGAACTCAGAAAAGTGCTCCACTTATGGTTGTAGTTTTATTATAGTGAAGAATATAAATCACATCCAGCCAAAGGGAGAGATGCATAGGGTGAGATCTGGGAGGGTTTCAAACACAAAACTTTAGTTGTCCTCTCTGTGTGGAGTCAGGACATGTTACTTTTCTAGCACATCTAGTATATGACAGTATATGTATTGCCAACCAGGGAAGCTGACCCCAACTTTGGTGTCCAGAGTTTTGACTGGTGTTTCATTGTATAGGTGTGATTGAACTCCTTCTCCAGTCCCTCTCTCCTCAGAGGTTGAGCTGATATCACCTGGCTCAAAGCCCAAACCTTCTAATCACATGGTTGGTCTTTCTGGCATG
The DNA here is from genome assembly GCF_041296265.1 of Equus caballus. Lineage (NCBI taxonomy): Eukaryota > Metazoa > Chordata > Mammalia > Perissodactyla > Equidae > Equus > Equus caballus. The sequence goes on along the minus strand of NC_091687.1, from coordinate 56,529,447 downwards.
GCTAGCCCCCATTCTGAGTCATCTCATCAGCATAAACTATCCAAGGGCCTACCATGAGTCACCTAATTAAAATAAACACAAGTGTGGTTCCAAAGGTCCACCATGAATAGCAGAGATACTTCTGTAACTCTGGAAAGTCCACGGGTGTAGAGGATACCTCCCAGTAAGCAGGGACAAAGACCAGCTAAATTCATTATTAAATAAAAGGGAACCAAGATATTATAGGAGCGTGACCTTATAAAGAAAAGAAGATAAAAATGTGACATCACGCTTGAATTTTTAGATTATTTGTGTAATTACAATTATATAAGTTACTCTAGGGCACAGATGGTGTTTGTGCTTAATGAGTCCAACTACAAGGTGAAGGTATTGCTAGGCATTTATTGCACTGACTGGTAGTAAAATGCATTTTTAAGGGCTCTTTTATTTTTGAGAGTTTCAAGTAACCAACATCCATTTTCATTGTACAAAGAGTGACTTAAATTACCAGGACAGCACAAAATACTGAAGGTGTTAGATGACTTTCCGTGATAAAGAATATGGCAATTTTTTTGTAAAATATAAAAAAAGCTTTCATTTTGATACAAAGTCTGCCTCATTGTGTAAATTAATCTGATTTTTTAAAACCAAGTCAGTATTAAAATTCTGACCTATTTTGTGTTAATCAACATTTTGCACAGGAACTATGGTTTATTGAAAATTACTCAAAAACTAATATATTCCAACTTATGATTAAAACAATGATGTTTAGCCACTGAGTTTTGTATTTAAATGTTTATAATTAAATGTTTGTGTAATGCTAACTGATTTCATTTTTTCTAATAATCCATTCTATAATATATGAGATTTTAAAGGTTTGACTTTGCTAGATAAGAAAATAACAGATGGTGTTCACTTGGTTCCAATTAAGAAATATGTGCTTCTAGCTTTGCATTTTAGGATTTTTCATTTTCTACCTAATGATTTCCAAAACATTAGACTGTGCTAATCTTATTTTATTTACCAAAAAGATAACAATGAAAGCTATTCCCAATTAATTTTGTAAAACTTAGCTAATTGGGTTTCAAAACAAGTTTTGAACTTCAGTCATTTCACATCCAAAGGCTTTTCTAGTTTTCAGAAAGTTACTTCCATCTGGAGAACCCCCAAAATAATTTTTCCTCAAAGATATTTAGGAAGATGACTTGCAGGAAGGCATATTGATTAAAGAAAAATAAAGCAAAATAGAGAAATGAGAATTAGATCTGATTCTTACATTGGAAAAATCCCTTGAATTACTAGCTGTATGAGTTTCTTCCACTTTTTTTCTTCCCTTCTCCTTCGCTCCATTCCTCCCTGTCTCCCTCCTTCCTTTTCTTCCTTATTTTCAACAACATGGTGCTTGGTGAGAGGGAAGTTTCAAATTTGCAGATATTGACAGCTTTCTTCCTTCTAGTCATTTATAGTTATTTAAAATGCTACTAATATTCTACCTAAAGTTGTCTCCTTGTAATGTTAAATTTCAGCACTTTTTAAAAAATTACTCACTGTCTTAGGATTCTAGAGTAAAAAGTAGTGAAGCTCTTTATTTTTGTGTGTGCTAACATACTTCCAGAAACTAAGCAAAATGCTTCATCATCATAATACAGCTGTATAATAATCAAGTCCAGAATTTTCTACTATTCATATCCCGAGCATGCAGCTCTAGGCAATTCAGAAAATGTGTGTGTATTGAGCCAAGTTCCTTGTGAAAGCATTTCTCACTCTGTTCTTTCTTGTTGTCAAATCAAGTGGAAGCAGTAGCTAGATGGAGAGCTGGAAAAGAGCCAGGTTGATAAGTGGGAAGGCCACTGGAGATCAGAACCTTCCCTAATCAACATTGCAGAAGAGTGGATGGTCTTTGGTATTTCCCCAGCAGAGATTAATAGCTTTGTTCATATCTTACCTCCACAAGCCTAGAAACAACCCCCAGCCTTTTCTCTACCAGTACACTTTGTCCTTTTCCTGTTAATACATTATCTCAATTAATAACCTCCTATAAAGGATCTGATTAGTGAATTCACACTAATAAGTTAATAATGACTGATAAGAACCAAATATGTTCCTTCTCTCCAGAAGGATATTGTACCTTAGACATGATGTTTTGATTCAAAGGAACAAATGTTTAATGATAAAATTTTATGAAAGCAGAAGAAATGATCATTTTTGCAAATAATTTGGTGATAACCTAGCTAGCACAAGAAAATAATAAAAAATGCTAAGAATTAAAAAAACAGATTAAATATAATAAAAGAAACAAAAAAATCAGTAAGTTTCTTGTATGCAATTAATATCTAGCTAAAAAATATAATGAAGAAAGAGAATGGGATATTCCTTATTGAATAGCAAAAAAGAAAGCCTTGTAATATATCCAGGAATAATCCTCCAAAACATTTGTGTGGCCTATGAATAAAGCTACAACGATGTATTGAAAGGTATAAAAGAAGAGTTGAATTTGCAGATTTATACAGAAAGACTGCTTTTGTTTCTAAAGAGGTCAATTCTTAGTAAATTAATTTTTGAAACCTAATAGAATTACTAATAGAATTTCTTTCTTGGATGGATGTGGGACTTGATGCAGAATTCTGAATTTCTTTTGAAAGAATGAGATTAGCTAAAAATAGTCTGGATAAAAATATAAAAAGGAGGTATTTTCCCTAAAATACATGAGTATCATGATTAAAATATTGCAGTAGTGCAAGAGTAGATTGACAGACTAACAGATCAGAGTACATAATTACCCTAAAATAGATAGAATAGTTGGATAGATCATCCTAGTGAGTATTCACACTTTATTCACAGCAATCATAAGGGACTTATTCCTGAAGATTTCCTGTAATTCAGCAACTCATTCAAGATGAATCCTGACTAATGGCATTTCCGTTTACCAACTGAAGCAGAAGCCTTCAGTCCCAAACCCAGACCCCTGGGCCTCACTATTACAGTACTGAAGCCAGGTCTGCCTCCAGAGGTGGCTGGAAGTGCTGGAGAATTAGCACCGTGGCCAGTAGCTTTCAAATATAGACTGATGCGAGTTGCTGCATAACATCTCCAGCTCCTTCATCCCTAGGGTGGACAACTCCGAGCAAGGAGGTCTACACTGACTCTGACTTACAATTCCAGTTGCCCACAGAGGTAAAGAGTCTGATCTATTCTTGAAAGATTTTTTAATTTAGAGTGCAGGTATTAAATTTTCTGCACAAAATGATGCTTTACTAACATTTTCATAGTAGAGTACGTTTTAACATTTTCTTATTTCAAACTTAAAAGCAAGAATACAACTTCAATTTGTGTAGTTACAGTGATTTCACATATTAGTAAAAGAAAGAATTACATGATAAATGGTGCTGGGACAATTAGTTAATTATTTTGGGGGAAAATCAAGTTATCCCTAACCTCATATTTAAAGCAAAAATGAATACCAAGTTGATCAATGAATTAAATGTAAATAGAAGGAAAAATACTTTTAAGTATCTAGAAAATATTGCAGAATATGTTATTTTGGGGTGGGAAATGACTTTGAAAGAAACTACAAGACATTATTAGATATTACTGCATAAAAATGAAACATTTCTGTGTCATAATTAATATAAACAAAGTTAAAAGGCAAATTATAGAGTGGGGAAATATTTTAAGTTTTGACAAAAGGCACTAAAACACAGTATTAACATTATGGACTTTAGAGATAGAAATGGATAAATTTGTTGGTTTAATATTTGACTGTATTTTCTAGCTGTGTGACCTTGGGAAAACTAATTAATCATGATAAGTCTCCATTTTCTTATCTTTAAAGGGAGATAACATATCTATTCATAAGGTTGTTTTGAGTATTAAATGAGATTATCTAGATAAAGTATTTTGCAGAATGACTGGAACATGGCAAGTGTTCCATGAAGTTTAATTCTAAGTATTATTATCTTTACAACTGGTTTACATCTTTTATAAATAGCAAATGCTTACAATCTTATTATTTTTTTTTAATATGAACATGTCATAGAGAAATCAAAAAAGGACATGAACAGTTTATGAAAGAAGAGATTCAAATGATTAAGTGCTAGGCATTTATTCTAAGTACTTTACAGGCATTTGTTATTTAAATACTTAGAACAATCTTATAAGATAGGCACTATTTTTATTCTCATTTTTATGGATGAGGAAACTGAGGCACAGAGGGGTTAAGGATCTTACCTGTGATCATACATCTAGTAGTATTATAGTTATTTCTTAAGAAGTTTCAGTGATTATCAAAAAATATAATTTGAAAATTCCTTTACATAATTCAAAGCACCAAAAGATTTTAACTATTTTATAATCAATTTATTATTAATAATAAAAATGTTAAAAGTATTTTTTGATGGAAATAGGTAAAATTCTTTCCTTGGGAATAGCCTAAAAATTAAATTTGATTGAGTGACTTGAGTCCTTCTACTTTATCCACTTTCTTCTCAAAAAACTGAAAATATTTGGTGTTTGTGGAGAAAGAAGCTGGGTGACTAGGGAGAGGAGGGGGAGGAAGACTCAATAATAATAAAAATTTTTCCAATAATGTCTAAAATAGAAAAAATATTGATGATCAAACTAATAAAATGGACAACTGGAAATCTAAAGGTCAGAAAAAAATAAGAGATTATATAAGGAAAACTAATTTACTCATATAAAAATGTCTCAAGTATAGGGAGGTACTTCATTGTTTAGGTGTAGTGACAGCAAGAGGTTCTAAGTCTGGGGAGCTGAACAGCATAATCTAGAGCCATCTGGAATCCTTAAATACCTGTCATTATTCTATACCAACCAGGACAGCAAGTCTAAGAGTCAACACTGGAGGTAGTGGGGATGGGGAGTATATGGGAATTTACCTTGTTGCAATGGAAGCCTGCAAGCATACAACCAGAGAAGCTTTCCCAGAGGTCACGGAATAGAAAGACTCAGAGATTAAACTAAAATCATCAAAGTTGACGGTTTATTGACTCCATATAAAAAAAAGAGTGAGAAGCAAGAGAAAAGAGATGAATAAATTAACACACTTAGGAAGGGGTAGAGGGATGGAATGACCGTACTATGTGAATTCTATGTTACACAATGTTTCTATGACTTATCTCTCTTTCCACTTATCAGCCATCCCCACTGTCAGTGTGATTACAAGGATCAGAACTGAAAGTGAGCAAGGAACTCAGCCGATGGAAGGTACCTAGAGTCAACAAATGCTTGTGCTATAGGAGGGACACAGGGGCAAGTAAGCCTGGCTGTAGCTTGCCCATTAGCTTGCTGAGCAGTTGTAGATTTTATCTGCATGTCTTAGGCAGAGGACATGTGAGCCAGAATGCGTGTCACCAGTAGGTGGGGGGCAATTTAAAGTCTAATGAGTATTGAGTATCTCATGAATATTTGGTATCTCTTTTGTCTCATAAATATTTGGTAGAACATGAAGCTTTGGTGTCTCATGTGCCATATGAATATTTGGTGCCTTTGGTCTTTCCATCTCCATCTTTGTTTATTATTTTTGTTCTTCTTACTTTATCTATGTCTAATGTATCTCACAGGTTACTAACTTAATGTCTATATTTACATATTATGAGTTTCTTGTGGGTCTCACAAGCTACTTTTATACTTACTCTTTATATTTAAGGTGTCTTATGAGTCTCATTGATTACATTTGCTTTTCTTGTTGGGTGAAGAGGGACAAAGAGGGATCAGGGGTTACACGGAGGGAAGACTTCTGTGTGTTTATGGATTAGTTCCTCAGTGTGGTATGGCTCTGCAGGAGCTGACAAAGGGTGAATGAGGTACTCCTCTTCCCTCTGGGTACTTCCTACATTCCCTCTTGGCTCAAATATCCTTGACTGTCTATACTAGTTTTCATGGATGATTTATAGACAGGCAATGAAGGAGACTTTTCACATAGCTGTAGACTTTAAAAACATTTCTTTTATATACTGTTTTATTCTGTTTATTCTTCTACCATTACATCTTTACTGGAAATAATAAATTATTTACTTTAGGTTGACAAGGCTTAACTAGAAAACATACCAAAAATCAGAGTATCAGAAGCTAGAAGAAAGGGGAAAACAGAGACTTTCTCAGGCAGATAGCTCCCAAATTATTAAGGTAGAATTAAGACTTGCACACAGAATTTGATTGTGGGAAGCACATAAAATTGGGATTTATGAAGTATTGTAGTCTATAATTCCTATGGCAATTGACTTGTATTTGTAATTCAAGTCATACATTTGATGTTGACCATTGAGTGCTGTAAATTCCAGCTGAACTTTAATTAGCTGAGTTCTAATATAAGAGAGAAAAATCCCCACTATCATTTACAGGATAAGACTTTCTTCTTTGTTTTTCATCTTGGATCGTGGAAATCACCAAAGTTTTACTGTTGTGTCTTAAGATTCTGATCTGAGGGGGGGTAGTGCTAATCCAACATTTGGCAATTTCTGTTTTCCCAGGCAGTTACTATGTACTATGTCTGCCACACTAAGACAAATAAATTTGAAAAAGAATATTTACAGTTTTCAGTTCCTTGCCCTGGTAATTTAATAATCATCTGGAGACTGTTATTAAGGCCAAAACCGAAAATATCGAAAAGCATAGGTGGCAAAATACTTCCATGAAAACAGGTGCCAGTTTCATCACAGGAAATTCCAACAGCGCCAAAAGCTGCACTGTTCAGAGCTCCCATACGGTTTTAATTTTAAAAGCTGGCTTTAACCAAGGTGCTTTTCATTTTTAATTTTTAATGAAAACCAGTTTGCTATATTTTAAATGGGTTTTCTATTCAAAGATTATGAGAAAATATTCAAAATAATTTTTACAAATTAAGAATTATATTTCACAATTGTTTGATAATGAAACTGGTTCTGTAAAATTATACAAAATAGTGCTAACTTGATGTTAATAATGTGTTTATATGCCATATATTTTAGTATTTGTATATTGCATAACACTTTTTAATGGGTAGAAGGAAGCTGAGTGTGTGTGTCTGGGGTGAGAAACTACAAAGGAATAAAGATTTCAACACAAGAAAAAATAAGTGTATACAGAACATTATGTGTAATTTTAATTCAGGGATATCAAATACTTTTTATTTTTGTATACCCTACAGAGCTCAACACAGTGTTAATTACAAGGTACTGCTGAGCATTTATTGAATAAATAAATATAACATTGTATCTTATTCTTTTATCCATATTTTTACAAAAGATTTTCAGAGAAACAGGAGGCTTTTTTATCTTTGCAGTTCCATCAAAAAGAATAAGCATAGTCTTCCAGAATTGTTCCAAGAGCAGTCAGGGTGGGAGGAGGATTATCTATGAGCATAACATTACTGGAATCTCCCCAGAACTAGAACAAGAAATTCCCTGTATTATTGTACTAGGAGAAAAACACCAATAGTGATACTCAAATATTATGCTACCCTGCCTCCTCAGTACTATCCTCCACTGATTCTTATCTCAACCCCCTGACCCCAGCAATTCCTCCCTCTTCAGGCCTTGTTATTAAAAAATATATTGAAAGAGTGCTCATGTTCAGATGATTGGCCCATGGAGAGAGAATTTGGATAACTGGAGAAAAGTTAATGGAGGAGTTGGAATTAAACTAGACCTTAAAGGGAAACAGAGATCCAGATGGGTGGAGGGAGAAGAGCGTTGTGGGTCAAAGGATGAGCATCAGTCAAGGAGGATAATGAGGTATCACAGCTTAGAGTTTGTGATTGCACCTTGTGCAAAATATGGCTGAATATGTAGAGCGCTGTTATACTGTGGGAGGTCTTTAAAAACAGCTAGGTTAGTTCAACATTCAAAATAAAATCAATAAATGTAAATCACAATATCAACAAGCTAAAAAATAAAAAAATATAATCATGACAACAGATACAGTAAGACATTAGAAAAAATTCAACATCCATCATGAAAGAACTCTCAGCAAATGAGGAACAGAAGGGAATTTCCTCAGCTTGATAAAGGGTATAAATATAAAAGCCTATAGCTAACAACTTGCTTAATGGTGAAAAACTGAATGCCTTTGCACAAGAGTTGGAAACAGTGTAAATTGTCTGCTCTCTTCATTCCTATTCAACATTGTAGTGGAGATCTTACCCAGTGCAATAGGGTAAGGTAAAGATATAAAAGCCAGAGACTTTATCATCGTGGCAGCATGGAAAAATCCCTTTGTCTCTCTCCTTCAATCTACATCCAGAACCCAACAAAGGCTACATTGCCCAGCAGACCAGGACACTGGAGAGATCTACATACTGGTACATACAAAAGTGGGTGGATTGGAGCACATGGAGGAGATTAAATGGAGGAACAGCAGAGGTAGATCCCAGGACCCTAGATCCTGGGCTGCAACAGCTGAGCCAGCTGCCCTCAGCCCCAAAAAACTTAGTGGGTGGCAGCAAAGGCATGTGTACAACTCTGGCTGGCACCTGTGGCTATGGAAAGCAGAGGCAGCAGTAGAGACAGAGCCTTGTGATCCTGAACCCTCAGCTGTGGCTTGAAGCCTGGTAGCAGTGGAAGTGGTATGCACAGGATTCTGACATCCCAACTATAGTGGTGCCTGTGGCCATAAGGTAACAGGAACAGCTGAGGCAGTACCCTGTGAACCCAGCTCCCTCCTTACCTTCCTCCTCCTCCTCCATGACAGTGGAGCTTCCAAACCAGGTGATCCACTGTGGAAGTTAGCCATACCCGTGCCCCTGGTGGTGAAGTCAGTGACTGCAGTGATACCAGTAACAGCAAGGTGTCAGTGACCTGTAAAGGTGCAGGGGGTGAGGACAAGATACTGGTGACACCCCAAATAGAGGTGGTGGAGCATGGAACATGCAGACCCTCAAATATAATGAGAGGCAGCTCAGGAAAGAGAAATGAAAAACTAGTGTTATAGCACCACATTCTGAAAAACAAAAGAAAGGCTTTGAATCTCCAAGTGGTCAAAAAGTTTGAATCAAACAAACAAATCTGTACCTAAATAAGAAATGTATTTGCTCCAACAAATGTGCCAGCAGAAGAATAACTCAACAAGCTCCCAAAAAAGCCACAGTAACATGGCATTACAAAAATAAAATGACAGTTCTCTGGAAACAAACATAAAATCATGGAATATAGTGATCTAACTGATAAAGAATCCAAAACAGCTATCATGAAGAAACTCAGTGAGCTCTCAGAAAGGCAATTCAATGAGCTTAGGAATAAAATCAATGAACAGACAGAATACATTATCAGAGATTGAAACTCTAAAAAAGAACCAAGCAGAAATTCTGGAATTCTGGAGCTGAAGAAGTTAATAAATAAGATGAAGAATGTATTAGAAGGCACTGGAAATGGAACAGGTCATACAGAAGAGAGAAATAGAGAGCTGAAAGATAGAAACCTAGAAATGACACATGTAGAAGAGAAAGAACTAAGACTTTAAAAAATGTAGAAAATCTGTGGGAATTATTTGACTCCATTAGAAAGGGCAACATAATGATAATTGGTATCCTAGAAGGAGGAGAGAGAGAGTGGAGCAGAGAGCTTTTAAAGAAATAATAGCTAAGAACTTCCCAAACCTAGAGAAGGAACTGGATATACAAATCCAAGAAGCTAGTAGAACACCCAATTACCTCAATGCAAAAAGACCTTCTCCAAGACACATGATAATAAAACTGTTAAAAACCAATGACAAAGAGAGAATATTAAAGGCAGCCAGGGGGAACAAAATCAGTCACCCACAATGGAATCCCTATTAGGCCATTAGCAGATTTCTCAGAAGAACTGTACAGGCCAGGTGAAAATAGAATGACATGTTTAAAATATTAACAGGTAAACCCGTAAGCCAAGAATACTCTATCCAGCAAAGGAAGGAGAAATAAAGGCTTTTTCAGACAAGCAAAAGCTGAGGAAGTTCATTGTCACTAGATCTGTCTTAACAAGAAAAGTTGAAAAGCACTCTCCTAAATGAAATAAAAAGACAAAGGTATACAAAGCTTTGAGCAGGGTGGTAAATGGACAAACAGAATCAGAAAATTGCAACTCTGTATCAGAATAGATTAGTAAACACTTAATTATAACAAAAATGTTAAAGGGGAAGGAAGCATTAAAAATAACTATAACCACTTGAATTTGGTAATTAATTCACAACAGAAAAATGGATAATTTGTGATAACAAAAACAAGCAGAGGAAGTGGAAAAGGACAGAACCTGCATAAGAAAATTAAGATAAGACACCATAGGCAGAAAAAGGACTATCTTATTTATGAGACCTTTTATGCAAACCTCATGGTAACCACAAAATAGAACTTTAGAACGGAGTCACAAAACATAAAAAAAGAAGAAACTGAGAATCACATCACAGATAACCACCCAACTGAAATGGCAGACAGAAACACAAGGAAAAAGAAACAATAGAAATATAGAGCAACCAGAACACAAAAGATAGCATGGTAGAATTAAGTCCTCATATGTTAATAATCACCTTAAATATAAATGGATTGAATTCACCAATCAAAAGACACAGAGTGCCTGGATACATAAAAAAAAAAAAAAGACTCAACAATATGCTGCCTGCAGGAGATTCATCTCAGCTCTGAATACAAACATAGGCTCAAAGTGAAGGAAGGGAAGATGATACTTCAAGAAAATGGTAACCAAAAGAAAGTGGGTGTAGCCATACTCATATAAGACAAAATAGACTTCAAGCCAAAAAAAGTAACAAGAGACAAAGATAGACATTATATAATAAGGGGGATGATCCATCAAGAAGACATAACATTTATTAATAATGTATGCACCTAACATAGGAGCACCAAAATATATAAAACAATTATTAACAGACCTAAAGGGAGAAATTGACAGCAACACAATAATAGTAGGGGACTTTAACACCCCATGTACATCAATGGATAAATCATCCAGGCAGAAAATCAACTAGGAAACTTCAAACTTAAGTGAAACATTAAACCAGATGGACTTAAGAGATATATACAGAATGTTCCATCCAAAGCAGCAGAATACACATTCTTCTCAAGTGCACCTGGAACGTTCTCAAAGAAAGACCATATTTTGGGACACAAAATAAGTCTCAATAAATTTAAGAAGATTTAAATCATATCAAGCATCTTTTCTGACCACAATGCTGTGAAACTGGAAATCAACTACAAGATGAAATCTGGAAAAGTCACAAATACGTGGAAACTACACAATGTGCTACTGAACAACTATTGGATTGGTGAAGAAATCAAAGGAGAAATAAAAAATACCTGGAGACAAATGAAAAGGAAAACACAATATACCAAAATATATGGGATGCAGCAAAAGCAGTAATAAGAAGGAAGTTTATACCAATACTGCCTACCTCAAGAAACAAGAAAAATTTCAAAAAAACAATCTAATATTACACCTAAAATAACGGCAAACAAAAAAGAACAAATGAAGCCCACAGTCAGTACAAGGAAAGAAATAATAAAAATCAGAGTGGAAGTAAATGAAATAGAGATTATAATAACAATAGAAAAGATCAATGAAACTAAGAGCTGGTTCTTTGAAAAGATAATCAGAATTGACAAACCTTTGGCTAGACTCACTGAGAAAAAAAGAGAGAAGGCTCAAATAAATAAAATCAGAAACAAAAGAGGAGAAATTAGAATGGATACCACTGAAATACAAAGGATTATAAGAGAATACTATGAAAAGCTATATGCCAACTAATTGGATAACCTAGAAGAAATGGATACATTATTAGAATCTTGCAACTTTTCAAAATTAAATCAAGAAGGGGCCAGCCTGGTGGCTCAGTGGTTAAGTTTGCACATTCTGCTTTGGTAGCCTGGGGTTTGCCGATTTTGATCCCAGGTGTGGACATATGCACTGCTTATCAAGCCATGCTATGGCAGGCATCCCACATGTAAAACAGAGGAAGACGGGTATGGATGTTAGCTCAGGGCCAATCTTCCTCAGCAGAAAAGAGGAGTATTGGTGGCAGATATTAGCTCAAGGCTAATCTTCTCAAAAAAACCCCACTGAATCAAGAAATTGAGTATCTGAATAGACTGATCACTATTCAATCACAAGGAGATTGAAACAGTAATCAAAAACCTCCCAACAAACAATTCAGGACCAGGTTGGTTCTCTGGTGAATTCTGCCAAATATTCAAAGAAGATTTAATACCTATCCTTCTCAAACTCTTCCAAAATATTGAAGAGGAGTGGATGCTTCCTAATTCATTTTATAAGGCCAGTATTACCCTGTTACCAAAATCAGACAAGCGCAGCACAAAAAGGGAAAATTACAGGCCAATTTGTTGATGAAAATACATGCAAATTCTTCAGCAAATTATTAGCAAATCAAATACAACAATTCATTAAAAAGATCATACATCATGATCTAGTAAGATTTATTCCAGGGATGTAAGGATGTTTCAACATCTGCAAATAGATAATGTGATACACCACATTAACAAAATGAAAACTAAAAATCACATGATCATCTCAATATATGCAGAGAAAACACTCGACAAGATTCAGCATCCCTTTAGGATAAAAACTCTCAAAAATGAGTGTAGAAGGAAAATTTCTTAACATAATATGGCCATATATGACAAACCCACAGCTAATATACGCAGTGGTGAAAAGCTGAAAGCTATCCCTTTAGCAACAAGACAAGGATGTCCACTCTCACCACTCTTATTCAACCTAGTATTGAAAGTCCTAGCCAGAGCAATTAGGCAAGAAAAAGAAATAAAAGGGATCCAAATTGTAAAGGAAGAAGTAAAACTTTCACTATTTGTAGATGACTTGATTTTATATATAGAAAACCCCAAAGAATCTACCAAAATTATTAGAAGTAATAAATGAATATAGTAAAGTTGCAGGGTACAAACTCAACATACAAAAATCAGTTGTGTTTCTACACACTAATAGTGAACTAGCAGAAAAAGAAATCAAGAATACAATCCCATTTACAATCATAACAAATGAATAAAATACCTAGGAATAAACTTAACCAATGAGGTAAAAGACCTATACACTGAAAACTATAAGACATTGTTGAAGGAAACAGAAGATAGAAAAAAATGGAAAGATATTCCATGCTCATAGATTGGAAGAATTAACATAGTTTAAATGTCCATATTACCAAAAGTAATCTATAGATTCAATACAATCTCTACCAAAATCCCAATGATTTCTTTTGTGGAAATAGAACAAAGAATTCTAAAATGTATATGGAACAAGAAAAGACCCCAAATAGCCAAAGCAATTATGAGAAAAAAGAACAAAGCTGGAGGTATTACACTCCCTGATTTCAAAGTATACTACAAAGCTGTAGTAATCAAAACAGCATGGTACTGGCATAAAAACAGACATGAAGATCAATGGAACAGAGCTGAAAGCCCAGAAATAAACCAACACATTTATGGACAGCTAATTTTCTACAAAGCAGCTAAGAAGATACAATGGAGAAAGCAAAGTCTCTTCAATAAATGGTGCTGGGAAAACTGGACAGCCACATGCAAAAGAATGAAAGTAGACCATTGTCTTACACCATACTCAAAATTAACTGAAAATGAATAAAGCACTCGAATGTAAGACTTGAACCCATAAAACTCCTAGAAGAAAATATAGGTAGTAAGCTTTTTGACACTGGTCTTAGCAATATCTTTTTGGATATGTCTCCTCAGGCAAGGGAAACAAAAGCAGAAATAAACAAATGGGACTACATCAAACTAAAAAGCTTCTGCATGGCAAAAGAAACCATCAACAAAACAAAAAGACAACCTACAAATTGGGAAAAGATATTTGCAAATCACATATCTGATAAAGGGTTAATATCTATAATATATGAAGAACTCATACATCTCAACGATAAAAACCTAAACAACCCGATTAAAAAATGGGCAGAGGATATTAACAGACATTTTTCCGAAGAAGATATACAGATGGCCAACAGGCACATGAAAAAGTGTTCAACATCACTAATTATTAGGGAAATGCAAATCAAAACCACAATGAGATATCACCTCATGTCCCTCAGAATGGCTATTTGTAAAAGACAAGAAATAATTGTTGGAGAGGATGTGGAGAAAAGGGGACCTTTGTATACTGCTGATGGGTATGTAAATTGCTGCAGCCACTATGGAAAACAGTATGGAGATTCTTTAATGATTTCATTCATATGTCGACTATAAAAAAACCAATAACAAACAAACACAGAGATACAGTGAACAGATTGGTACTTACCAGAGGGGGAGAGGAGTGAGGAAAGGGCAAAACCTTAAAGGGGGACATTTGTACCATGACAAATGGAAACTAGACTTTTGGTGGTGAACACAAGGTAGGCTATTCAGAAGTTGAAATATAATGATGTATGCCTGAAATTTATATAATGTTATAAACCAATATTACCTCAATTAAAAAAATCAAGGTTAAAAAAAGAAAGAAAACTGTACAGATTGGAAAAGAACGAATATTATCTTTATTTACAGGTGACATGATTATCTAAATCAAAAATCCAAAAAAGTCTACAAAAAATCTACTGAAACTAATAGGTGAGTTTAGCAAGGCCACTGGATAAAAGGTCAATACACAAATTCAATTGTATTTCTCTATGCTGACAATGGAAAATTAAAAATTGAAATTAATAAAACAGTACCATTAAAATTGCGTTAAAATATAAAATACCTAGGGATAAATCAAACAAAATATGTGTAAGATTTGTATGTTGAAAGCTATAAATCATTAATGAGAGAAATCAAAGAACATCTAAATAAGTAGAGAGATATGTCTTCTTCATGGACCAGAGGAATCAAGGTTGTTAAGATACCAATTCTCCCCAAATTGATCTATATATTCAATAGAATCCTAATCAAAACCTCAGCAGGCTTTTTTATAGAAACAGAAAAAACATATTTTAAAATGTATGTAGTAAAGCAAAGTACTTAGATTAGCCAAAACAATTTTGACAAGGAAAAACAAAGTTGGAGAATCCATCTAACCTGATTTCAAGATTTATGTTCTAAAGCTAGACTAATAAAGCCAATGCAATATTGATATGAGGATAGACCAATAGATCAATGAAATAGAATAGAGCCTAGAAATAGAACCATACACATGTAGTCAATTGATTTTTTTTCAAAAGTGCCGAGTTTATTTAATGGAGAAAGAATAGTCTTTCGTAAGATATGATGCTAGAGCAATCAGACTTTCAAAAAATAAACTCACACCATATTTTAAAAAAACTCAAAAATGGGTCATATATCTAAAAGTAAAACCTAAATTTATAAAATTTCTAGAAGAAAACATAGGGAAAAAATCCTTCAACTTTTCATTAAGCCAAGAGTTCTTAGATATGACATTAAAAGCATGAACCACAAAAGAAAAAATAGACAAATTGTACTTCATCAAAAGATAAAATTTCTTCTCTTGAAAGATTCTGTTAAGAAAATGAAAAAGCAAGCCAAAAGCTGGGAGAAAATATTTGAAGAACACCTATTTTATAAAGAACTTATACCCAAAGTTTACAAAGAACTCTTTTAACTTGATAATGAGAAGACAAATAACACATTTTTAAAAACAGACTGAAAGTTTGAACAAACATTTTACCAAAGAAAAGATATGAATGGTGTGTTAGTTATCTATTATTGCGTAACAATTTACTAACTAATTTGATGGCTTAAAATAATGACAAACATTTATTTCATAGTTTTTGTAGGTCAGGTAATCAGGAGCAGCTTAACTGGGATTGTTCTGACTTTCTTTGAAGTTGTAGCCAAGACGTTGGCTGGGTCTGCAGTCATCTGAAGTCTTAACTGGGGCTTGAGTATCTGCCTTCAAAATGGCTCACTCACAAGACTGGTAAGTTGGTGCTAGCTATTGTCAGGAGACCTGAGTTCTTCACCACATGGTTCTCTCTCTAGAGTTTTTCCAATGTCCTCGTTACATGTCAGCTGGCTTACTTCAAAGTGAGTGAGCCAAGAGAGAGCAAGGCGAAACTAGCAATAGCTTTTATGATTTAGCCTAGGAAGTCACATACCATCATTTCCACAATATCCTACTTTTTACAAAGCCCTATTAAATTTAGAAGGGAGCTACATAGAGGTATGAATACCAGTATGTAGGGATCATTCCGGGGACATCTTGGATGCTGGCCACAAATAGCAAAGAAGCACATGAAAAGAAGCTCCACATCTTTAGTCATTAGAGAAGTACAAATTAAAACCACAAAGATAGAGCAATACACACCTACTAAATGGCTTTTAAAAACCTGACACTACAAAGTCTTAACAAGAATGCAGAGCAGCTGAAACACTCATATATTGCAGCTGGGAATATAAAGTGGTACAGCCAACTTTGCAAAGTAGTTTGGTAGTTTCTAATAAAGTTAGCCATACACTTACCTTTTGAACTAAGAATTCTGCTCCTAGTATTTAAATAAGAGAAATAAAAAAAAAATTTCTGCATTAAGGCCTTTATGAGAATGCTGGTATCAATTTTACTCATAACCACAAAAACTAGAAATAGTCCAAATGCCCTTTCAACCAGTGAGTGGATCATCAAATTGTGGTACATCCATACAGTAGAATCTTACAATTCAGCAGTAAAAAGGAATTACTTATGCATGCCCACGTGGTTGAATCTCAAAAGTATTATGCTAAGTGAAAGAAGCCATACACAAAAGGCTATGTACGGTATAATTCCATTTGTATAACACTCTAGAAAAAGCAGACTATAGGGACAGAAATCAGGTTAGTGGTTGCCAGGGGCTGGAGATAGAGAGAATTGACTATAAAGGGGCACTGGAAACTTCTGTGTGTGAAGGAAACATTCTGTATCTTGTTTGTGGTAGTGGTTATACAACGATATGCATGTGTTTATCGAGATCCACCTGAAAAGAGTGAATTTTTCTATGGGGTAAAGTATACTACAATAAACCTGACTTTAAAAAAAGCAAATGTAATTTATTTAAATATTATGCTGGCTTCCATACTTTAGTATTGCTTTGAAAAGATTGGGTTTGGGTAAATGTCAGGTGAGGGGCTACTAATTCTGAGGGGAATTACAAGTAAGAAAGCTGTTTGGCTATGTTAAGAAAAATTGGTGATTGCATGAAAGGGGAGGTATATTGGGTTCTCCAGAGGAACAGAACCAATAGTATATATATATATATTTTTTTCCCTATATATATATATATATATATAGGAAAAGATTTATTTTAAGGAATTGGCTCATGTAATTGTGCAGGCTTGGTAAGTCAAAAATCTGACTGGGGAGACCAGTGTGCTAGAGACTCAGGAAAGAGTTGCAGTTTGAGTCCAAAAGTAATCGGCTGTCTGCTGGAGAACCAGGAAGAGCTGATGTTGCAGATGAAGTCCAAAGAGCCAGCATTGCCCCACAGGCAGTCTGCTGGAGAATTCCCTCTTGCTCAAGGAAGATCAGCCTTTTGTTCTATTAAGTGATAGAATAAACTGGTTTGGCTGTGACTTTAGCTGATTGGATGAGGCCTGCTCACATTATGGAGGGCAATTTGCTATACTCAAAGTCCACCGATTTAAATGTAAATCTCATACCAAAATGCCCTTACTAAATATACAGAATAATGTTTGACCAAATATCTAGGCACTGTGTCCCAGTTAAGTTGACACATAAAATTAACCGTCATAGAAGGGGATAGATTGGAAAGGGGGATAATGAACCTTCTGAAGTGACAGAAATGTTCTATACCTTAAATGGTGTGGTGGTTATGTAGGTGTATACGTTTGTCAAAACTCATCAAATTGTGAACTTAAGATCTGTATATTATATTGTGTATAAATTATACAGGAGGAAAAAAGTCCTAAAGGGGTCCTGGGCAGCTGTGTCATGACTAATGTGATATCTCATACAGAGTATATGTATGGGAGTATGTGGTTGTGTTTGTGTGTGTGTGTGTGTGTGTGTGTGTAAGGGCTGATAGATAAGTGGTGATTTTTCCTGCTGTGACATTTTCTTCCTCATTTGTCTCTCCTTTATTCATGAACCACCCACACACATCATACTCACTGATGCCTTCTTCACTCACCATTATTTTTAAGGATGCATTTATTTTCTCCCCAATTCTTTGGAATTGTGTGGGTTTCTTCTTCTATTCTGCTCTTGTTTTCAAATAATTACTGACTAATTAGGCCATTGTCTACCCATTACCAGAATAGAGTTTAAGAAGTATGCTGATTCTTACTAAAGGACTAAGGAGCTAGGAAGAAACTTAAATTGCATATTTATCTGTTATAATAGAAGAAATTTAAAAGATGACATATATAGTTATTCTAGTCATCAATTTTGACTCAAAGAGTTCTACATATTTTTTTACTCAAATAAACTCAATATCATCAGAGGACAAGCTAATGAAATCTTAAAGCTTAATAATTGATCTTTTCACCATTTATCCAAGGACAAAGGAGAGCACTGTGGTCATTTTAAATGTTGAAAAACATTCTGTATTTCTATTTTAAAAAATAAAAGCTCTTAATCAAAAAAAGGAAGCTAGGAAATTGCCAAGTGAAAAGTAACCAATATTTGCAAAATCAATCTGTAGATTGAGGTAAATATTTTTTATGTAATCTCATAAAGTTTAAATACACTAAAACATAAATTTGAATTAATTTTAATAAACATAATAAACAGTATTATTGGAAATGTTTTAATACATGTCTTTTGTTCTTTTAAGATTCTCTGGTCAGAGGAGAGTTGTAAATTATATCCAAAGGCATTCTTGAGAAGAGTCTGATATTGTTTTGGTATTTGAAAGGAAAGAAAATGACACATTTATTCTGTTTGAAATTATACTCTAACCTGTAGAGTGACAATAGACATTTGAGTTAGGATAGACATACCTAGTACTAGTCATTTATCCCCTTTAGTTTTCCTGAGAGGAGATAGAACCTAGGCCATAGTCATATGTGTTATCAGCACTTATCTATGATGAAGCCTCTTTTTCGGGCATGAGCCAGGCATCAGACTTTTCTGTCTCCCAAATGTAGGGAATACATTTCAGAGCTCCTAGTGGTTCCCTTGAAGCCCCACTAGGCTAGAGGTTAGAGAGTATATCCCTCACCCTATCCTGAAAGAGTGGTGGAGTGGAGACTCAACACAGGGAGCTCTCAAAAAATGTTTTTTAACAATCTCCTTTCCCTTCCATCTCTGCCCTCTCTTTATATCCTCCAGGGCAGGGCCCAAGGGATTCAGAGTCACAGATCAGGTTCTCAGTACCATTTCTTATTCTTTGGGTCTGCCTGACCCTTACATACACGTATGTATATATTTTCTTTCTCTTGCTATTCATTAGCACTGTAGGGGTTATATTCCCTTCTCCAAGCCCACACTAATGCAGACATACTACAAAAATAAGTGCAAAATTTAGTTTTCTAGAGGCAAATTTGGATACGTGCCTGTAGAGCTACTTTTTTTTTTTTTCAAGGTAAGATAAAACTGGATCTGGGGCAAGGGAGAAAGGGATGATTTAGACCTGAGAGAAGAAGAATAGACAAAAGAAGAGTAAACAAATGTGATCCTCAGAGTAGGAGAGAGCAGAAAGATTTTCTACTTTAGTGACCAGGGAGTGGAATGGAAGGGATGATGCATCCAGCTGTCCTTGGCATAGCTGTCCCCCTTGTATTCCCTGAAGACAACCAACAGACCTGGGCACTGTGTCTCTGAACAGAGGAGAGGGAGAGAAGTTGTATACCTTGGTGGATATGAGAATGTGAAGAGAAGATTTTGTCCTCTGACCAAGGTGGAACTCCATGGACGATGTTAGGAATTTTCCTATTAATAAGGGCATTGGTCGAGATCCACCAACTGTTTCATACGTGCACACAAATCTACATGCATTTAGCTTTTGGGAAGGATAGAGAGGGTTTCAGTGATAGGAAAATGAGAACTGGCTGTGGATAATAAAAATATTTATTGTAGGCCTCTACAAACACTGGAGATGATAGGCTTATTATAAAAAGTAATTGAAGTCAACCCTACTTTTTTAAACAACTTACCAATCATTTTATTACTTTGATTTTAACTAAAACAAATGACAAATTTTGAGCACAGTCTTTTCTTAGGGACAGGTCTGAGGGGCTCAGAGAAAACAGAACATTATTGACTCACTCAACACTTATTTATTATGTACACTGAGTATTGTGTCAGGCACTGGCCTAGGTGCACTGGTAAGCATAATCTATAGCTTAGGGTCTCTTGAGGCTAGTTTTCATTCTTCATGGAAATGGTTCTCAAACTTTGGCAATAATTTCAGAATTACTTACAGAGCTTGTTAAAACACAGATTACTGGACTGCATTCCCAGAGATTCTGATTCAGAAGATTTGGACTAGGGACCAAAAATCTGCATTTCTAACAAGTTTTCGTGTGACAGGGACACTGCTGGTCTGGGGATGACTCTTTGAGAACCGTGGACTTATAGATTATCCTGAATTTAATGGAGGAAAATGTGAAAAAAAATTGTTGTTAATGGCAAATTAAGATTTTCTTAAGTGGATAACTCTCTCTCATGACTTTAATGATGGTTAGAATGTATTTTGTAGTCATAACAATGGAAAAATAGCATACAGTATGACAAAGCCCAATAAAGAAAGAGTTTTCATCTTACCACTATAGTCTGAGAATTTTTTTAGACCTTAAACCAATTCACTGGAAGAAGTCTAAACAGCATAGAGCCCTAAGTACTAAATAATGCACTGGTCCAAATCAGTGCTAAAGGATTGCCAAGTTGAAATCCAACATGTCATTGTTTTTCTCATGCAGCCCACCACTGCTTCTAATTATAATCAAAATATTCATATATAAATAACTAGATTAAAAGGAGATGCTGCCTATCTTGCAGTTAGGTTTATTTTGATAATATTGAAAACATGATCATTGACATGGTTTAAAAATTCACAGCTTTAGTTTTGTGTGGCCAAATATTTTGATGAAGTTAGAATTTAGTCTAAAAGTCATGGATTGTCAAGAACAATGTAGTTTGTGAGACCAGATTGGAAATTTTATCCCATTTGGAGAGAAATCTGTAGTGCTTTCAGACTTGGCATTAGAATTCTCTTCAACTAACTTCTTTCCTTATCACCCGGGTCTAGCCAGTCCTAAATTCTCTCAAATCTTCCTTGCAGCAGTAGCTCATATTCCCTTCCCTTGTGCTTTTGTGTAGATCTTTACTTCCTCATGAAAATTCTCTAAGCTCATTTCACTTACTCCTGTTTATCACAGTTTGAAACACCTCCCCTATTATAGCTTAGACCAATCCAAACCTTCCCAACATAAATATTTCTCTCTATTTCCCTCCTTCTCCTCTGCCCTTGTAAATATGCAAATCTCTCCCATTCAGAAACAATGTATTTAACCAATCTCCTCTTGTTGAATACTGAATTTGTTAACCAGTGTTTTTATTTGATAGTATATCCTGCTCATTCTTTTTCTCAATGAATATAAGAGCTATTATTGTGGCACATTCATAGATGGGATAAAATCTACCTATTAAAACAATGTTTAAATCTTGACATGGAAAGATGTTTGAAGTATTTTTGAGGAAAAAAATATCCTCACAACTAGAAGGACCCACAACTAAAATATACAACTATATACTGGGGGAACTTGGGGAGAAAAAGCAGAAAGAAAAAAAAAAGGAAGATTGGCAACAGTTGTTTGCTCAGGTGCCAATCTTTAAAAAGACAAAACAAAAATATCTTTATACTAGACAATTTATAGCATATTTCTTTCTTAGCTACAAATAGGTATATGGCAATGGTCCGCTCTGGGTGGTTGGATTGGAGTAAGATTTAATTTTAATGTCTACTTGTTTTTGGATGTTTTCTAATAAATGTGTATTATCTGCACAATAAAAGTTATTAAGTACCTAGAAAAATAAAATGAAAATATGCCTACGTGTGAAAGTGATAGCAATTAGGAAGTTGAATTTTTTCTGCTTTTGTATATTAAAAATTTACTTGAAATTCAAATTTAGTATTAAATAGCATTTAATAGTATTAAATAGTATTTACATTTAGTATTAGAGGGTATAAAATTAATGTTTAATTAAAAATTATATTTAGTTTATGTAAATATATGCCAAACCATGTATAATTCCAATAATATCACTTTTCTGTGAAGAAACTTCAGGACTTGCTTTTTCCTGGTAACCAAAGTTCAAACAGCTTAGCCTGTAAATCAAGCTCTCCATAACCTGGGACCTGTAGATTATTGCCTTTCATTGTCCAATACTGCATCTCAACAAGATTTCAATGTTTGATGGAACCCCCGCTCTTTTCTGCTTTACCATTTCCCTAACTCTCCCTGACCTCACCTTTCCACATGTGACACTCACCTTTCCTCCAAGGCTTAGGGCCAAATGCTATCCTCCATGGACCTGGTCTAGTCTAACTGCAGTATCTGAGTGCACTTAGTATTTTGTTTTTCATTTTTAAGGTCTGTTCACGTCTTCCTGTGTAGTATGTATGCACATGTATCAGCTCCTCAACTTTATTTGTTATACCTGCTTTTTGGGGTATGGGGATGTAGTTAAACTACTAAAACTAGTTAAACTAGTAAAATCTAACCTCATGAAACATATCACCAGTCAATTATGGAGAGAAAAACAGATTTGGGTATGAATCCTGCCTTGGCCACTTACTAGCTGTATACATTTATACAAGGTTCTTAACCTCTCTGTGCTTTGATTTCCTTATTTGAAAAAAATTGAGGGAAATGGTATTTAGTATTGCTGAGGAGTCAGTGAGACAAATTATATAAAGAATACATCATTAGTTAAAGTACAGATTATCTGCTACAACATCAAATGCTGTGGTTTAGCTAAAAGGATTGTTTCTCTACCAGGGATCAGTCTTGAGGTGAGCAGCCAGTAGCTGAGGGGGAAGCTCTAACCATTTCAGCACAGGGTTTCCTTTTCCAAGACAGATGCTCCAGTTGTCCCAGACAACAAACAGAGGGAAAGAGGAAGTGAGACCTGCGGTTGTACATATCACTTCCTCTCCCATCCCATTGGCTAACATAGTCCTGTAACCACATTTAGCTACAAAGGAGTCTGAGTAGTCTCAGGTGTGTGCTCTGCTGAAACTCAGGGGGTAGGTCCTATTACTAAAGGGGGAAGGGAAGAATGGGGCCAAATGACACTCATAACAAAATCAGGGTTCTGAGCCTGAAAGATATAGCCCAAACCCAACTGGGATGAATTTTCAAAAGTAAAAGCCTTGTGGGCCGGCCTGGTGGTGTAGTGGTTAAATTTTCATGTTCACCTTCGGCAGCCCAGGGTTCTCTGATTTGGATGCTGTGGTGCTGTGGCAGCATCCCACATAGAAAATAGAGGAAAATTGGCACAGATGTCAGCTGAGCGACAATCTTCCTCAAGCAAAAAGAGAAAGATTGGCAAAGATGTTAGCCAAGGGCCAATCTTCCTCACCAAAAAAACCACAACAGTGCAACCCTTCTATCTATAGTTGTGCTACACATAACTTTTCCTTCAAACTATTAAAACTCCTTAAAGACAGGGAATCTTTCTACATGTCTTAAACTTTTAATGTGTCCCCTCACCTACTTTACTTTCTCCCTCAGTTAAATAAAGAAAAACTGCAACACAAGAGTATTTCATAAATTTCGGTTGTTTAAATATGACTCTCAACATGATATATTTGTATCAAGGTGATGGTAGAAGTCTCTGGCTGGTAGAAAAAGCCTGATTTATCTTTTAGCTAAGTTTTCAGTTCTTTGTAATTAAGATATTCCTTCTGCTTCCACCATTGGGCAGCTGTTGAAAGGGAAATACAGCAATTAGGATAGCCCCACGTCTTTACCATTGGCCCTACAATTTTCTAGAAGTAGTAGCTTTTTGGAATTATGTAATGTCCTTTACCAGTGACAAAATATGGATGTTATTACAGTTCCTTGTGTGACGTGTGCTGTTGTCTTACAGCTCTGAGGGTCATGCAGCACACAATGGTAAATAAAGAAGCATTCTGTTCATTCTTAGATCTTTACATTTTTATTTTAAAACATAAAATTTCATATCGGTTAACACCTACTTTTAAACACAATGATGCATTAATTAAATGCCTTGTCATAACTGTTATAAGCTCTGTTAGAAAAATAAACATCTCACAACAAACTACAGTGTCAGCTCTTTAATAAATACATAAAACAGAAGTTAGTAGTCAATCAGAATTATATGAACAGGTTCATAGTATATTATGTAAAGTTATCATATTCCCCAATTTTCTGTGTCATTTAAGGCGACTTAACTTTATGTATAATTCAAAGCCAGAAATAATAAGAAACTTGTTTAATGAGAATTTGTTTCCTTTTTAGAGCTACTTTGTATTCAAATATTTTAATTTAAAAATATTCTATATTAATTCTTTTTACAAAAACAAGACTTGTTAAATGAAACAAATAAGGTTATATTATTGATAATTTAAAAACATTTCTAAAATTTTTTTATAGAGGTTTAAAAAATTTAAATGAAGTAGCTAGTAAATGCAAAATAGTTTTAAAGTTACGTTAAATATACACAAAATGAATTACTATATTAATATGTGCAAATTTATATTTTCTTATAATTTAGAATTAAAATATTTTATATTCAATATTCTTAATAAAATCTATGTACCATACTTGTCATTGTGTAAAATACTTATCAAAATCACATTTATCCATGGTACAGTGTAAAGTTAGCAAAAGTTCTTTACACGACACACACATTTTCCATCCTTGATGACTGCAGTGTTTTTTTTTTAAACTATTGTTGGATAAGATAATTTTAACTGAAGTAGGTTGTAGAGATTAGAAACCTGATTAATAGAGTTAGTTTACAAAGATAAATTTTATATGGGAAAGTATTCCAGGTAGATAAAGGAGTAGTGTTATTACTCTCAGGTATTTCGTTAACAGCTGCCAAGATAGCTAAACAATTGTTTCATATAATTCAAATAACTTAAATATGCAGTTTTATGACAGTCATTACATGGGCTTGAAGGTAAATTTATCAGAGCCAAGGAAAAAATCAAACAAAAGAACAGAAATGGTAAAGAAGAATTAAAAAAATAGGAGGACTAGAAAGGCAAGTATTTTTCCCACAGCACTGATTGGTTGTATCATATTTTTCTCCTGTCATTGACAGAAGACATACAAGATGCTGCAAAATCTAATTATGATGGTTTCATGTAATATTTTTCCAGTTCATTCTGTGTGAAAATGAGATGATCATATGAAAGTATTCCTTAGAAAGGAATAGAAAGAATAAAAATTTGTTAATGAAACTGGGAGAAACCTAGCATGAAGTATAAACGAGAGGTTGAAAGAGCTTTTACAACCTAAAGGTCTGCAGGATCTGAGCTGAAGTCAGACGGTGAGTCTCCACGTTGAGTTGCATGTGATTCAGTTATACTGAAAATTGGCTTCCTATGTTATCACATATGGGTTCTCAAATATTTATAAGAAAAGGAATGTCCCTATACCCTTGAACATTTAGTTAAAGATGAATTAGTGTAATATTTACTCAAGCACAACCTTAAACACTGCATCTAAGATGCCAACGATTGCAAGATACATCACAATTTCAGAGATATTAAATTGAAAAAGTGGATGTCTTAGAATCAATGATATATAAATATGTATAATCAATTACCCATAATAAATTTGCCATAGAGGAATTATAAAAGAAAAGGGAAGTGATCTGAAAGAACGCTAGTTTCTTTGAAAATATATATCAGTTTAAATTGCATGAAATGGAGTTCTTAAGTTCACTATAGATAAGGATAGTTCTAACTTAAATGTTAAGAGTAAATAGAACAATACAATATGCACATGATTGAACTCTCAAGTAGCTATATTTCACTTGATACTTTTATTAAAATATATAGATCTCAAATCCTTTAAAAGTGAAAAGCTCAAACAGTTGTAAAAATTTAAAATTCTTAGTTTTTAATGAGTCTGTCTTTCTTCAGGTGCATAGAATCAAATGAGTTTTAAAATCATTGAGATGTTTGAAAATGAAGAACTTCATTATATCATTACATTTATTTTTCACAATTAGGATTTTTGAGCTTGAAGTTTTAGGGCAATCTCTTAGGAGAAGTGAGTGGAAAAAAGAGTAAAGAAAGGAAGGAAAAGCCACTGAGTCTCATTTACTATGCCAGGTACCAGGAGGAATATAATTCTATGGAGAAAAATTTTCAGAGTCTATCATAATCATATTTCAGTGTCTCATGGATGCCTGTTGTCATTACATATGAATATCTTCAATGAAGATTAAGTATATATTTTAAAAATACTTGGAATTTATTCTTTAGTGAAGTCTTACATCTGATGTATCCACTAATTTTGAGTTTTAAAAAATTTGTCTCCAGAGAAATCTATTCTGTTTAACTTTAGACTTTTTTAATCTTTATAAACCAAAGCTAAATTGAACATTTAGAACATAGTAAGATTTTTAGTGAATTTTTGAGTCTTGCAGAGAATACCTATGACTTCATAAATATTAATAAATTTCCAAAAAAGATATCAAAATGCTTGTAAATCCATGTACACTGCAGTGTAAAGATGTCCCCAGAGAAATAAAATGCATGGAGTTATATTGTAGTGTATATATGGCACATTTCTAAATCATTACAATACTTTAGGGCACAGAAATACTGTCGTACCAAAAAGTGTTCAAGTTCTTAACTTTGTTAACTATTTAAAATTTCTTTACTTGTGTTTAATATCAGTGAATCTCAAAAGGCTCCTGTGGTCATATTAGTTGAAAATAGGTTCTATTTACATAAATTATTTAATCTAAGAATACCCTGTTCTCCCTTACCTTTTAATTAATTCTAGCTAGTCAAACATTAATTCTCTTCTCACAAGCCATTATACAGGAAAATATCAATTATTCAAGTAAAATATAAGCTCTAAAATGTTTAAGAATTAGACCTTTAAGTAAAAAAAGAAAGAACAAGACATCACAAACATAACTGCAATCATCATCTAGCATTGAACTGCCTATCAGGAAGTTTGTCCCTTGCTAAGATAACAGCCTTGGTCTGTTATCAATTAGTGCAAACTAGTCAGAGTGTAAAAATATAAATCCTTGATTTTTAAGGGTTTCGTTTTATTATGCTCTTTTGGATAATTCATACCACATGGAAATTAGTTTATGAACATTGTAATGTTCACTTTTTAAAATGTCAACATTTTAATGAATGGATATTTTTTACTTTTCCCTTTTGAGGGGCTGTCTACCATTTATTTTCCTTTAAAAAAGGATGCTGTATGTGACAGGCAAGCCAAAAAATATGATTTTTAAATTATCCTTGGTGATTAAAAGTATTTTACACAAGTGAGTCACCATACTGAATTATATTAATGTCCCCAATCTCTCATTTGGGGAAGGAAATACAGTTCAACTTAGCGTCATAATTGCTTCTCTGTAGGGGACGGCTAATGGAGCTGCTGTGTTTGTTGGCTCCAGAACAACTTATTATATGTTTTTAAATCCTCTTTATGGTAGAATATGGAGTGGGGGTTAGTTTTCATTGAAATGCAAATATCTAGTAATTTGATCAACTCAAGTGCTGGAAGACAACAAATCTGAGAAGATAATTATAAAAAGATGTTTTAAATAAATTCCTTTTTTTATCATAGGCAAAGCTCTGTACTGCACACAGGACTGTTGGGCTTCTAGTCAATAAAATCAGACTGAGTATGTCTATAGGGATATGGTAATTGTGAAGAAGTTTCCATTGGGGAAGTTAAATGTTCATGGCCTCTGTAGTATCAAGCTCTTGGGCTGAACACCACACAACTCCAGGGGGCACTGTTCACACAGGCTATGGTATGACTGGGTTTCCCTGAAGTTAGGCCATGCTGAAGTCTCTCGGAAGCTAATTAGCAGGAAAGACTGGAAGCCAATCATGGACATTTCAGTTTGAATTACTCTTTTCTGCTTTGCTTTGTAATTTTCTCATGCCCATATACTTAAGACTTGAGTAAAACACATTTAAAAATACTTGCCAATTGAACATTTTAAAGATTTAAGAGGTAGCATGATATTGTGCAATGAACACTGACCTGGTAAGAAGATAGAAGTTCTCTTCAAATGCTGCCGCTTAATCACTTGGGTGGTTTTTGAGAAATCATTTAAACTTTCTGAGCCTCGGTTTCCTGACTGACTAAAAGGGTGAATTAGCTTATTTCTAAGATATTGTCTATCTTCCTCCAATTGTATACTTTTAGAATTCTGGTGAGTGGAGTTGAGGTGATTCAGGGAAAGAACGTCCTTAGGCTTTATTGAAGGGCAAAAATAATATAGCTTTTAATGTAAGAAATGCTAATATCAGCTTGGAGTAAATATCTAAGAAAAATCATTAAAAACTGTGGCACTTTGTTTGAGGCAGAGTTTCTAAATATCTTGTGAATTTCAACCTGATGATTAGATAAATGAAGTGGTGAAGAATCTATCCAGTTTACCAGATAAGAAGATATAAAACTCTACATCTGCAAACAACGAAGCTGTTCAGATTTTGATGTTACTTTACAGTGTCCCTTATTAAATATTCAGCTTTTAAAGCCAGTATTCTAATAAAGTGACATTGTATTATCAGGTTTTTATGGCAGTAGTAACTTAGCACTTATTTAATCCAGTCATCTATGACATATATAAACTTATCCTGTAAGAAAGAAAACCAAAATATAAAGGCAAAGAGGAGAGAATGTTGGAATTAGTATCCATCTTGTAAAAAGAAGAAAACATAAACACACATGCATCAAACTACACAGTTTCAAAAGCAATATCCCTCAAGATTAACATTTTATCTGTTCACCTCTTGAATGAGTGAAACACTAGCCATTATTCGTTTAGCTGTTCTTGTCTGTTCACTGCCAATTGTTTAAGTGTTTGGCAACATTAGTATAACTGCATTATTATTTTTTTCATCCAAATGTTCAGTGCAGGGTTTATTATACCCTTGTAGTGACACAATGCCGAAACTATCTCACAGCCTTGTCTCTCTCTGGGAAGCATAGGAATAGTAGGTACCTGTAAAGTGTAATCAGTGCTCTTCAGATGATCTACATTCTATGCTGATCTAAATAAGTTATATATTACAGTAAAGTGCTACAATGACACTAGTCTCAAACAGTAGTAAGACACATTTTTCTCTGAAAAATTCAGCAGCGATATGAGTCACATGGTGATGAGGATGCTTGTCAGTCTTCATTTGAGTGGACAACCAGCAATCAGCATGATCTGGAACAATTTGTCTCCTCCTGTGACTTCTAAAATTATAATTTTTAGGAGCAATACTAAAAGTTCAGTTTCCTATAAAGTACTTTTTATCTTTTAAAAGTTGCACCTGAACGTTTCATGAGCATTTAATTTGCTGATATCCATTTTTATTTCTTCAGGTTTCTCACGTCGGTAAGTTACTGCTCTTGTGCAAACACTTTGCAGAATCAACTTGTCCTTGATGGAGAAGAAATATTACCATCAATAAGGGCCTACATATTGGAAGTAGACAATGACATATTGATAGTAATTCTTTTTTAGAATTCACTGACCTTTTTTGAGGCTGACACTCTGTAATCTGCTGAGGACTTAATTTTATTACTATTCCATTGTAGTATCACCTGTCTAATGATAAGGACTTTAAGCAACCCAATCAAGAATGTAACTATGAAGATGATGAAAAATATTCTCAAGTAGCTTGGGCTAGAGAAACATTCTGCAATGAAGCAAACAAATAAATGGATTTAAAAACTGAAATGAGTAAATCAAAGAATTCTAACAAGTAAACAACGTTCACTATCTCATTGAATAGGACCAGAGATATCTGCAAATCTACGTTTTCAAAACAGAGGACTGCCATTACTGTTGACTCTAAAAATAAACTCTCTAATTTTTATTACACGTTTATTACTAAAATATTTTCAACAGAAAACTCTCCTTTGGAGAATAGCCACAATTAAGGTATTCAATAAAATGATTTCTTTGCAGCTCAATTCTTTAATTGTATTAACTGGAATGTGTCCAAATCCCTTAGCCAAGTATAATTTTATCAATGACAGAGAGAGGGACTGTTTGTGATGCATGCTGTTGATCTCTAAGTGGAAGATAGGATTTAAAAAATTATTTAACAGCTCTGCATATTAGCATATGTTTCTCTTATTATGCTTGCTCTTCGTTTGTTGCACATCAGTAATGGAAAATAAAGTAAACATCTGCAGAAGCTAAAATCACTACTACTTTAATAGACAAATAAATATTTCCTTTGAAATGGCAGTACAAGTTTTCGTTATTGTTACACATAGCTTCTCCAGGGAACAAGAGTGTCCAATTCGGGACAGTATGCAAATCTCTTTCCTCAATTTTTATTAATTTATTTTTCACTTGTCTGTTAACCAAATCTATCCTATTTTGCTTTAAAAAATTCCACTGTGTATTTTTTCAAGAACAAATAATTACTAGCTAGAAAAGGAAATACTGTGTTAAGAGAGGAGGCATTCTAGATCTCTGTTTTAGCTCCAGACCTTTGGCAAATTCTAGCTGGAAAGTCTACAGGCTCTGTGGCTGCCAGAGGTATTACCCTAATCCAAGAGGAACATGGTTGCACAATATGTAAATATTCCACAGAACCCACCAGCTTCCCCAGACTCACAAAATTACCTTCTGGCCTAAAGGTGCATGTTTTCTGCCCATTCTCCAGACTTTGGGGGCTTCACCTAAATGTCTGAAGGTCTCCCTGAGAGGGCCTTTCAGGAGGAGATCTGCCAAGGCTTAGAAGAGCGATCACATAATCATGGGTGATTTATGTCTGAATTCCCAGGGATGACCAAGCATGCTCTTGAATAAGCCAAGAACTCAGTAACAAGGGCAAGGGCTCCTCTCCAAATGGGAAGACTTAGAGCCCAGTTTTCTTTTGGTCAGTCATAAGGTTCCTTGAAAGAAAGACTAAAGGGAGGCTGGAATACTGCTAATTGGAATAGAAGCACCAAACGCTAGTGCAGGTCTCCCTTTGTTACAGGTCTCACACACAGAGAGAATCCAAGATGCTCTAGTCAAAGGTGGCGCCCTTGGGGTCTTCCATGGCAACCTTCAAGTTCATCACATGCACGCCTTTCCTTCTGACAGACTGTCATTTCCCTTGGCTGACTTAGAACTACTCAATCAGCTAAGGCAGATCCTCAAGGGGAGCATGGCTTGGTCCCACTTACTGGCTTCTTGCCCAGTAGGAGCTTAGCCAGGAAGACCAAAAGAACACCCTTTAAGTGTGATTGAGTGGATAGATAATAGAGGTGGCTAACAAATGCCCTTTCCCTCTCCTTGCACAATAGTTGGGAAGGGCAGGGGAGCCCCCTAGCTACTGATACATTTTAGAAATATTTCTAATGGGTTAGGGTAGAGGACATTTTCAGGGCTCAAATCTGTGTGCATTACTTTTAAATGTCATTTTGGATAGCCAAACATTTAGCCCTGGCCATGAATCTTTTCTGAGTTTAGGTCAAGCAAGCTGCGAGCTTTAAGGGGAATACTTTTTGTAACCATGCTTAGGTCAGAGTAGGTTTGTTTACTTAACATAATAAATGACATGCTGACAGTAAGGGCTCTATTTATTAGAAAAGGCACTTGGCTTTCTGGAGTGATTTCTGCAGCCCCAGCTGGCAGCACATGGGCTCTTTTCAGAGCCAAATTCATTATGGGCTAAGAACAGTGTGGATGAGAGGGAAGAAGGAAACAAAACTCTGGAGAAAGTTATTCTGTGCGATCTCTCTAAGAGCTAGAATTATTCTTACAAGTTGGAGGAGAGACTGAAAATAATAGCAGCAGTAGGCATGTCTTCAGTGAAGACATAATTTCAAGCTTCACTTCTAATTCACGTGTCGTTTAACAGCTTTATCTGAGCAAAGAGGGGTGCTGGCTTTTGGGTTCTAACGAACTTTTGTGTAAAAATGATCTTTGGGTACAGCTCTCACATGTTTCTCTCATGTTTATGTCATATTTTAATTTACATGCTTCTTTCATGTTCACTGGCTCATTTAATTTCACACAATTCTTTGAGGTTGGTATTACCTCCATTTTACAGATGAGGAAACAGGCTTAGAGAAATTTTGTAAGAGAGCTGATATTTCTTAGCTACTGGTGTGAAAGGGCATGCCTTAAGCCAAGGTCTTCAGACTAAAAGTGCCATACCTTTATTACAATTCACCCCTAAATTATGTTTATATCAGAATGAAAAGTACCAGGAAAGAATGGCCCTTTTGAAGTTATGTATTTTGCAAAAGCAGATCATTGCTACTCAGAATTTTTTGTCTTTACCTGAAGCTTGAAAGTCAACAATGGTTTGACATGAGGACGGTTATAACTGGAAGAAAGTTTGGGTTATAAAGGATAATTATGGCTCCTCAGATCTTGTCTCTAAGGGTGAAAGGGACTCTAAACAGGAAATTCTTACTCTTGGCTCACTGAGGCCTCTCTAGAAAATCTGTGGTGTGCTTCTACAGAGGTACACAGCATGGAAATTTAGCTGTGTAGTTAAGATGGGAGATCTAAAAAGTCAGCCAAAGCATGGCGAATATACTCAGCTGGTTTTATAGAGTACCATCTCTGGGAGATTGAAAACACTGAAGCAGTTAGTCCTTTCTTTAGGATGGTTGATTCTGGGCGCTTTGGGGGAACAAGAGTCTCCACAGATACTCTTCAGTGCTTTGATTATTAAGCTTTGGTTTACCTGATGTTTGGTCTACATAATGCTGTTCCATGAGAGCACATGAGGTTTTACACCGATCAAGTATAGCTTGAGACAGATTGTGAGGGTGAAGGCATTGCACACAATTCCTGTAAGGGGAAACAAAAGTGAAGACATTGAATCTTTAAAAAGGCTGGAGACAGGCCTGGTGGCACAGCGGTTAAGTGTGCACGTTCCACTTCAGCGGCCAGGGGTTCACTGGTTCCGATCCTGGGTGCGGACATGGCATCTCTTGGCAAAGCCGTGGTAGGTGTCCCACATAAAAAGTAGAGGAAGATGGGCACGGATGTTAGCTCAGGGCCAGTCTTCCTCAGAAAAAAAAGGAGGATTGGCAGCAGTTAGCTCAGGGCTAATCTTCCTCAAAAATAAATAAATAAATAAATAAATAAATAGGCTGTAGCCTGCAGTATTTTCTGCAAGAAATAAAATACCGAAATAGAGTACTACTTTAAGACAGCAGCTTTGTAAAACTGGGAAAGAAAGCTATGACATTTATTTGTAATCTTGGCTCAATTTAGTGCCATGACAAAGTTACATTCGAACCATTTAAAATATTTTAATAATGTATAAAATCAAAATAATGATTTTTCTGTATTGAGAAGAAAATGCCTAGAAAATGAATAAAATACTCTCACTACAAAAAAAAATATGCATAGATGGTTTAAAAGATGAATATTATGATACTACCAGAAAACTTTGGCAATGACTACACAGTTCAAATTTAGTTGGGTTCATTAGAAGTAACTCCATCGTTATGTTTAACTGCTGTGTTTCCAAGTGAGTTACATAAATTACTATGCATAATTTAAACAATTTTACTTGAGCTACCAATCTGAGAAAATGATGTCTTAAAAAATTTGAATAAAACAAATTGGAAGGCACAGTGATGTTTAGAGTAGTGGTCTTTGAGCAGGACTCAAATTGTTATTAGAAAATTAATTATTGGCACAAAACAATAATGCCACCTTCATTTAACTCATCACTTTTCATTTAGCTATCATTTATTTCTAGAGTGCTTTATAGCCACTATAATTCTTTATCTTTAAAATAATAAAAATAAAACAATAATAACAATTAATGTTTATTCTATGATGACTGTGCCCCAAGAACAAAAGTTTAGGTTTTTTTTTTTATATGAATCATCTAATTTGATTCTTTCACAGAACTATAGCAAGGTATTATTATTATTATCCTCGCTTTCGATATTAGGAAACTGAGGCACAGAGAACTTCAACCACTTGCCCTAAACTAAACAGCTAATTAACAGTAAGCTGGGAAGCAGGCAGCCCCTAAATCATCACGTCATACACCTTAAACTTACACAAGGTTATATGTCAATTATATCTCAATAAAGCTGGGGAAAAAACCCCACAATGAACCCTTATGCACACTGAATATTATTCTTTAAAAAAACTCAAATCCTATTTCAAAAAAGCTAAGGCTTTAGCTTTTTATCTAGTGAAAGCCTAGACAAATTCTGATGCTTCCACAGCTTTCTAGTGGCCAAAGATTAGAATCTAAGTCTTCTAATTCCCACATTCCCCATTCAGTTCTTTTTTAGTGTGATGATAGCAATTTATCTGGCGGAGAAGATCCAACAACTTCTAAGAATAAGGAAGGCAGAATAAAAAAGGAAGGACATAGCTATAACAAAGGACCGCTTTATGTATTTTTGGAGTCAGAGAACACATACCAGTTTTCATTGCAGGCTGTGTGACATGTGGGGCAGTGTTCACAGAAGCGGCCGATGCTCTTGGGATCGGTGCACTCACACTTGCCACATACACATGTGCCTCTTCCACTACATACTTGGCCCTTTGGGTTGACACAGTGCTGGGCTGATGCTGATGGGCACTGGCACCGATCCCCTTCCCAGCCACTGAAGCACTGGCATCTGCCCGCTTCACACTCTCCGTGCCCTGCAACAAAGACACTCCAGGACCTAAATTATTGGGGCCACCAACTTTGTGAAGTGTTCCCAAACATGAATTCCCCTCCTATCTCCATGGAAACACACTGACAGTCAAAGTGAGTAGAAACAGCATCATTTTCTACTTGTCTGACATACACAATTCCAGGCCTTAGGAGCATCTCCTATCAAAGTTGTTCTATTATAGATCATCTCCCAATGCTAATCTATTGTGCTGACAGTTGGGAAGTCTGCCCTGCTGCAGTTGCCGCCCTACTACTTGAAGGTCACTGTACATTCAGTTTTAAATTAAAAGTACACAATTATAAAGAAGCTATAAGGCTGAAGTAATGTTAATTGTCTGACTTGAAATCTGAAAAGCAGGGGTCTTTGATTAACAGCTTCCATAATTTATTCTTAGTCTCTTGTTACTGCTAAGGGCCTGGCATAACTTTGAAGGTCTGTGAGGCAGACCCTTCTAGTGCTTCAGTTCTGTTAGTTCCATGTTTAAAGATAAGATCCCCGGGAAAGTTGAACTAGTCCTTTCACGTCTTCAGCACATTATTTAACAGTAGTGGGGCATGTCCTAAATTATGGTGTGAGCTGTGTGTTGGGATTGGGGGCATTTATGCAGACAAATAAGTTGAGGAAAAACACTGTTTATGTGTAATTAAATGGATTTTAGATTGCAGGAAGTCTCCAAAATTTAATATGCTTATGAGGGGGTACATTTTACAGGGTTATATAGTGTTTCTCAAGCTCATTTGGACACAGACCTCCCCTTCCCTCCCCACCCCACCCTTCCTTCCTTTCCTCAATTCCTGACTTCTTCCCTCCCTCCCTTTATTGTGGAGTACCTTACAGGGTAACTGTTCCATAGAGTCTACTGTTGGATTAGCTTAGTTTGCTAAGTGAAAAACTAATGAGGTCCAGGCCAAACAAATGCCGGCCAGACGTCATTCCCGGTATGTAGGCTGCACGCCTAATCCTAGCCGGCTGATCTGTGAACATGTGTTTTTATTCTCAAAGGAGACTAGTGAAGAAAATGCTTGTCAGCCTACAGTTTGCACTTATAACTTACACATAAATAATTCAAAGCAGATTCTTAACTGCCTGTGGGTCAGTAGTACCACAGTGACATAGAAGGGTCAGTACATTGATTTTTGATTTTTTACTATAAGCAAAGACTGGGATTCTTAATGTATTTCAGACTTCTTTGAGAGGTTGACAGCTGTGGGAAATGATCTCAGAATTATTTTTCTTCCCTATCCCAAACAGGATTAGGTCTAAAAAATTAGCAGATAATTGCTGGTTTGTTCTAAAGTCATCTATAATTTGTTCTATCCATGATACCTGGTACACCTGAATAAATGTTTAGAATATAAAATATTCTGTATATATAATAAAATAAAAAAGGCAATTTTCCATCACATATTTATATGATATAGGGCAAATTTTTAGTTTATACAAGAATAGAAAATTTATTTTGTATAGGTTTGTTACTTTCTATATGCTTATGACAATGAGATATTTCAGTTCATCAGTAATTTAATATTTGCTTACCAAAGTGTAAACACTAAAAAAGTGTTTTAACAATAAGTGGATTTAGCACACTGTCATATAAAAGATAATTCATTTAAAAACAATTATTTTGTGTTTTCAAATGTTGCATAGATTTTCTGGAATCTAACCTCTAGGTGGCAATAAACTAAATTAGCTAAAAAATACTTTTGATATTTTATTTTAAATTATTTCATTTTTAAGTTTGGTCTGCATGTAGCTTCTGGAATTAATCTTTTCAATTACTTATGAAACCAGTATTTTCTTGAAGAATGCTGTCTTTGACAATTCCGTTGCTGGCATTGTTCTAAAAATAAACTGGAGATGTTTAAATTGCTACAGATTTACAATACCCTCTATAATAATGCATTAAGAATTTTCCAAAGAATGAAAAGTATATTTTTATAGCTCACTATCTGAGCAAACTGGAGGGAGTGACCACTGATGAGAATGGATCAGATCATTCTAGAAGAACACCCCGATTATAGAAAACTTGTCAGACATCATCAGTAATTTCCTTTTCTGGTATATATCTTTACAAGGTCAAGGCATACTAGAGAATAACAATTAACTTTTGGTTTTTATTTTTAAGTATTTCCTGTACAAAATAATTTAAAATATAAATATCAGAATCATGTGTTATAAGTCTGTTGCCATGCTCTAATTTCACAGACTTTGAAATTTTAAATATTAAATCTAGATTCAGGGTTGGTAATTATAAAGATGTGATTTAAAGATACTTTAACATATATGGTAGTTTAATAATGACTAGTAAAAACTTCATGTATATATTTATACTCACCCGCACACAGATTTCCCTGGTGGTATGGACAAGAAAAGTCATCCTTTTCACAGTATTTTCCATACACTTTTCCAAGCTTAATTTTGTGACATAAACATTTCCCACAAATACAGACTCCTCGACCGCTGCAAACAGGTTGATCCTTGTGTGACTTGCAACTCTCAGAAGGAAATTGATCTTCATCAAAGTGACATTTATTCTCATCACACTGGAAACACTTGGCATCTAGAAAAGTTTCATCTACACACTTCCTTTTAGATCCTCTGCTGTCATCACACTGACAGCTGCAGTTTCTGTGTATATGAATTTTAGTGGTTTCATTGAAACCAATAGGTTTGATTATTGCATAGCTTTTTCCTTCTGTGACATCACATTTTTTCATTGTAACTGTTACATTGAAAAGAACCTTAATTTGAGAGAGAAAGAAAATATATTCATATGTCTTGATTATTTTTATTACCAGTATTATATCTGTTAATTATATTTTGAATCAATAATATACTCTTATAGAAATTAATATTTATAAATTACATATGCACTCTCTTTCATACATAGACATAACATCCTTTTAAAGTTTCATTTGTTTCCTAATTAATGAGCTAGAGAGTTAAAAGGATGCAATGACTGCTGCTTGCCTACATTGTACCATTAAGTGGACATGGGTTTAAGCCTATTTGAAATGTCTACTCCAATTCTGATGATTAATTTATGTCTTCAATTGATTTCTTCACAAACTTAAGAGAGAATAGACCATTTTTTGGACTCAGCCCTTAAAATATGGGGTTACTGAATATTTTGCATTAGTGATAGACCAAATAAACTAAAGGTTTAAAACCCTGAGATGAGATGTTCAAATGAGCAATTTTTATTTTGTTCTTATTTTCTAGGGGCCCAAGTAAAATTTCAGAATTAAATTTTAGTTTATACATGGTGTTGGAAGAAAACATGAGGCTTTCTCTCATGTTACTCAATGGAAAAAGATTTAGGACTCTGACTCTTGGATCTCAAGATCTCAATACAAGGTCACATGTTTGTCTCCGTGAAGATGTTAGCCCAGAGCTAAGGATCTGGGCTGGCAGGAATTGGTTTCCCTCATGAAACAACAGAATTCCTTTCTCCTGCCAAATTTTTCCTTTTTCTCTATTTTTTTCTTTTTGCACAACACAATTGGTTTGTGTCTTTATATTTGTTAACACACCTTACGATCTTCAGGTACTTTGGAAATAAAAAGGTTAATGCTTTTTCCATGTTAGACTGAGATCCATTACAATTTGAAAATAATTTGTGCCAGGGTTTTTGGTTGGAATGGGGATATCTAAATCTCTATCGATCTATAGAGAGATTCATATAGATATATAGAGAGAGAGATGGAGATATATATATATGGAATATATATATTCTATTCTATTCATGTATTCCATTCATAAACTATTAATAGACATATTCTTAGAATGTGTCTATTCATAACATATCTATCCATATATATCTGTTCATATATATATATATATGAATCTCTGTCTATATAGATATATATCTCCATCCCAACCAAAAAGCTTTGCACAAATACATATACATACACACACATACACAAACACACATACACACAATGATATGAAAGATCTAAATTCAGGCTTATATATTATATATATGCATTAGGAATTAAAATCAGTGTCATAATGTTAAAATCAATACAGCTGGTGGTGTACTTGAAATGTTTTTTGTCTTTAAGAATGTTAAGGATTAACAGATGTACAGAATAATGTGGTCACTACCAATATTAATAGTAGAGCAACACTTTGGATTTATGTAATTCAGAGGTCATATGACTCTTCCTGAGAGTCAAACTATTTATACTACTTGGTTGAAAGTGAGGGGAAAGAAGAGATGTGGATAAAGAGAAAGAAAAAAAATGTAAGAAGTAAGAAAAGCGATTCTGCCAAGACCAATTTTGATAGGAAAAACTTCCAAGAGGGTAAGCCTTTCTCTGAAAGTAACTTAGTGCTATCTTTTGCTAGCACCAAGTTTTCTCTATATTTAATGGAAATCAAATAGGTATTTTGTTAACTGCTATATTATGTCTTTTGAACAAAATCTAAGGAGTGATTATGGAGGAGCCTACAGAATTAGAAACTAGCAATAATTAATTTCAAATAAAAGCTTGTTGGAGCAACTATACTACCTGCAGAAATTCTAAACTTCCCAAGAAGGAAAAACTATTCTAACTAAACAGAAAGAAAGAGTCTCTTTTATTCAGTCTTAGAATCTTAGGACCTTTTATCGCTTTCAATAGCTCTTCTTCTTCTTCCTCCCTATAGCATGACATTGAAATAATAATTACATCATAGAACCTTAGAGATAGAAGGAAGAGGGATTAGAAATATTCGAGTCCAAGTTATTCATTTAAAAATGAGGCAACTGATGCATCAAGAGGTAAGTGACTCACTGAAAATCACTTCATCCAACAAGAATTCCCTTTCAAAGCATATTTCTGTGTGTTTACTTTCTATTGTGCCGATCCTGGGAGAATCCCTATCTTCTCTGGTCCTATTTCCTGACACTGCTATAATCTGGGCCTCTCTTTTCCATATTTCATCCTTTTTAGTTAAATGTTGACCCTTCTTTTTTATTGTTCTTAACACATTTCCTTACCTCCTCCTAGATCATTGTGAGTGTATTGGGACGATCACAAAGTGAAAGATTTTGGAATTGTTAGTTTTATCAACTGCTCCATCACTTCCATTCTATTCTGTGGCTTATTACCTTCAATTTCACATTTACTTTGAGAATTTTCAGATTTGAAACCAAAAAGAAAGTATCATCATCATAAGTATAGACACTACTTGTTTGATGAGATGCGATTTCCTAATATATATTCTGTGACGCCTAAGTTTAAAGTTATTATTAAGTATTTAATGTAATATATATCTATTTATTTTAACTTGAGAGTTTGAGAGAACAGTCAATGGAGATAAAAACAAGTAGGGACTTTGCAAAGAGACAATAAAAATTACATCGAAGTGTAAACAAGATCATTGGAGTCAGTAGCAAGTAAAGTTTTTCAGAATGGTTTAATTTTCTGTGGGAAAGCATGCTGAAGAACTTAGTTTATGTTAAATGGGAAAAACGCACACCCACATACCTCGTCATTGCTTGTCACATTTCCACATCCGTCTGTGCCTGGCTTTCTGGTCCCATCTGGGCAGATGGCAGTAATGTTAAAATAGATGCCTTTTGCCTGGTTTTCCACCTGAACTTTCACTTCTGAAATGAGTTTCTACAGAGACATCATTTTTTAATTGTATACGATAGCAGTTTCAAATGTAAGCAACTAAACAGAGTCAGGCTTATTAAACCATTCTAGATTTAATTTTTAACTAAATCAAAGGGTCTGTTTATAAAAAGTATCAATAAGAACGGTGTTTCCACATAATGACCCAATTATATTTGAAATACATAAGAAATACTGAAGGACTGGACTACCTGCATTTAAATTGCTCTATTTTTTCGCATATTTCTATGACTATGGTTTTGATCACTTCAAAGCTATTTCTCACTTAGCCTGTGTTACAAAAATAATCATTTTTAATCCAATAATATTTATATTTTGTGATGAAATTTAAATAAAACATTGAGAACACATATATCATCACAGAAGGTAAATCTTAGCTAAAAATCTGAAACATCCTTCTGACATTTACAGCTGTTAAAGAAATGTTTCAGTTTCAAACACTTTAGACTATCACAAAAGCTAAAATGCCTTATTGATACAGAATTGAAACGTAAATTTTTGGGAGGCCATGTCTATATTGTAGGCATAAGAATTACTTGCCAGATATGGATCTGTCAATTCTCAAAGAATGGCCTAGGATTTTTGCCAAGTCCCTGGGGTTCACTTGTATCAATCAAATTTGTTCCAATGCTTAATGCTAAAATGGGGCCCTTTGCTAAGCAGAAAACGATGCACTCATTTATTCACTCATTTATACAATCATTCAAAAAGCATCTATGTAATGTCTATCATGTATCATGCATGGACTAATCTTTTCCATCACAATCTCTGAGTTCCAAAAGTTTTGGCTACATTAAAGATATACTGTAGATCTGTCTGTATTTTATCTCATAAAACTAAGAGTCTACCACAGACAAAACTCCTTAATTTATACTTGTAAACAAAAGGAAAGGGAAAAGATGAAGTATGTACCTAAGGAAAGAGAGTGAATAGCAGGGTATAGAGAAAAAAAATAATTTCTAATGGCTTATAATTCTTTAAGTGAGTAATTTCTCTTCTTCAACTGTATTATTGATAAAGAGAGTTGTGCTTACTGATTAATAACTGATCATGGTATTATGGTAGTAAATCTTTAGAACAAGATACTTCCTCAAATTAGTAAATTTTATTTGGATTAGGTAAGACTATGTCAGCCACATGTTTTATCTCCCAGAGAGCTCCTTCCTTATTTTCATTATTCTTGGGAACAAACTACAGATGGGAATGAATTGTACCCGCATTTGATTTTTATTGATAAGAAGTCCCTCCAGTCATAATATTCTTTTTTAACAGTGAGAAAGAAATATAATTAAAGATGCTCTTCCTAACATTCATCCAACATAGTTTTCAGACAGAACAATTCCTTGGCAAAAAAAAAAAAAAACTCACAAGATTTATTTTCCTTTTAAAAGAAGAAAGTTTAAACAAATCCTTCATTTTCTAGCCCATGTCCTGACTTTCCCTTTTGTACCTGAGTTGAAGTCAAATGCTACATGGAGAAAATAAGAGAAGCTTGAGGTTTACAATGCTTGGGCTACTATTTCTGCTATTCAACTCTACTGTGTCAGGAAGGGTATCAGAGAATTTTGGGAAGTGAGACTTGATCAATGGTCGATAAACTCAAGGTAGAATAAAGCATATCTTTGGACACTATGTTAAAAAAAAAAAGACAAACAGGTGATATCATATAGGAGGAAGACCCTGGAGTTAAGGAATTCCCAGGTTCTGATCCTGCTTCTGCTTGTAAGCTATTTGACATTTGGGTAACTTGCTCAAGTTCTTTAAAGTTCTACAAATACACAATGGGAATACTAACACCTGCCTTATTGGTTAGTTGTGAAGATTAAATGAGCTCATGGATAAAAAGTAACTGGCTCTTAGGGTATTAAAATAAAAGTCATTATTATTACAATATCTTAACAGAGACTATTCCATCCAGGAATGAAAGAGCAGATGTTTCTTTAAATCTTCGCATTTGGCACCCACTCTTCATAGACAGGACGGCATACAACTGCCAACTCAATAAAACAGTCTATCTCTTCAGGTGATTCTTTTAATCAAATTAGTTTGATAAAACTGCTAAAATAACTGATTGAACAATGATGTGATTGATCTAGGAGACCTCGACAGAGTCCTCTTGGTAATCTCTATATCCCAAATAGTTCATTTTCCCTGACATGTTGCTGCTTTAAATAACAGTGTGGATTTCTTACTTTATCTTTACGACATAGGAAATTGTGAAATTTCTTGGTAATAAAGTGTATTCTATAACTATGATTTGGTGACTCACTGAACATTTGATTTGGAAGGAAATTTAGATAGCCTCTAGCCCAACTTGAGTTTACTTACTACCAGTGAAACACAGTGAGGCACAGAGAGCTGAACTGACTTTCACAAGGTTCCATGGCTAGTTAGTGGTAGAGCTAGAGCTAAACTCAGCTTCTGAATTTCTAATCTAATGTTCTTTCCACCACTCTTCTCAAGATGATAGGGCACTACTTTGTACCTTGCCACAGAAATTGGGGTTAAAAGTTTATTTGAAAAAATTGTGTATAATATATACATACCTGATAGGCTTCTACTACCAAATTATTGAGGTTTGCAGCCTTTGATTCTATTTCACCAGCAATTGTGCCAGGCAAGAGGGGTAGAAGGTCCTAGAAAATATACCAGTACATTTACTTAATGACGATAGTATACAATGGTTTAGCAATCACCAAATATTAAAAATTCTTGTAGTTATCAGTGGAAGGTGAGCCATTTCATTACTCAAAACCTGTAAGACAAAAGAAAAATGTAAGCAACCAAGTAGGCCAGCCAAAACATAGACATGTGATATGGTAGTGTGTGAATGTGTATGTGCATGAGAGTGTGTTCGTGCACCAATTAACATGCTGACCTAAAAACCTAATCAAAGTACAGACCAGTATTTCCCAAAGTATCTTCCATGGAACATAGTCCTAAGAGATTTTAAACTTGAAAAGGATTGTGAGGGTGAATAAGTTTGGGAAGTTCTGCATATGATTTCTTCCACTTAGAGACTCAAAATGCTCACTTGAAAATGAAAGATTCAGAGAAGTCCTGCAATTCAGAAATAATTTAGCATTATTTAATGCAGTATTTCTCAACATTTCTTTAGTTACAAAACTCTTTTTTCTGTAACATATATAAATATTTTACAGAACTACTGTTCCATGGCACAACCTTTAGGACATGTTGACCCAAACCAGAGCAAAAAATCATAGTTACAAGTGGACGCTTCAGGGAGCAGGTGTTCTTGATGGATGGTACTTAATAATTATGGAGAAGATTCTAGGTATTCCTATTGAGAAAATGAGAATTAGCAAAGGCTTAAAGGTTTACCTGACTTGTAGATGAAGTAAGAAGAGAGAGGAAACCAGTCTGACTGGCGTGAAAGGTGCATATTTAT
The DNA here is from genome assembly GCF_041296265.1 of Equus caballus. NCBI lineage: Eukaryota > Metazoa > Chordata > Mammalia > Perissodactyla > Equidae > Equus > Equus caballus. The sequence continues at coordinate 56,485,715 of NC_091687.1, read as the reverse complement.
AGGAATTAGATTATGAGAAGTCTTGAAATCCATTTATACGCTCATTTTCCCATTCACAAGTATCATTAAGTTTCTCTGTATGCCAGCCACTACCTAGACACTAACAATTTGGTATCTTAGATAACAGTGAAAATATATCACTTGTAGATTTTTAAAATCCATTCATCTAAACCATTATTGAGCACCTACTGTGTATCACTTTGGAGATGCTAAATTGCTAGGCCATACAGTTGCCATCTTAAGGATCTCACAGGTATATAAATGAAAATTTCAAAAAACAATGTACACATGAAGCAATAGAGGTATAATAACTTAATGAGAGGGATACTCAGCAAGCATTTGAGGGCTGGGGAAGGTTGTCAGAGACTATTTCCTGGAGGAGGTGACTCATGAGCTGTGTCTTAAAGGATGAGTAAGAGTTAGCCAAGTAAGGAGGGAGAAGGGCTTCCAGGCATGGGGGATAGGTAGCAAGAGCAAAGGCACAAGGAAGAACAGAGGAAAGAAAGAATCCGGTGAGTGCGTGCACAGGAGAATTAGAAGAATGGCTGGAGGGACAAGTGTAAGGCAGAGAATAGTGAGGGATGAGGCCAGAGAGGCAAGTGGGGACCAGATGGTCTCTTAGGCCACGCTAAAGACTTGATCCCCTAAATTAGAGGGAACCACTGGAATATTTTACTCTAGGGAGTGCTGTGGTCACACTTGTGATTTAAATAGATCCTGCAGCCAGGTGGATGATGGATTCGGGAGATGGGCTAGGAATTTGTTACAACCCTGACAGAGGTTATTGATAAAACTATCTCTGGGCAGCCAAAGTAGGTGACTGTAAGGGCAAACACAGGACTTACAGCAGAGCTTCTCAAGCTTTCAGAGCCTGTTGATTCTTACTCTGCACACAATTCAATTAATAATAAACCTGGTTTTATGGTTTATCAGTCATTGGACATTTTTTTAAAGGAGTAGGGAGAAACTACTAGAACCAATAAGACTGTCAAGAAATAATAAATAGCAGAGATAGACGAGGCAAAAGCAGTAAAAAGCTGAACAATAATTTGAAATTCAACTATTAAGATTAGAGGTTAAGAACACAGGATTTAGGCTATTAGGGAAGTTTGGGCAAGTATATAACCTCCCTAAATGTATTTCCTCATCTTTACAAATGGGCATATTAGTAATACTGCCCACATTGTTATGAGTTGTTCAGAGTATTAAATGAGTCAATATTAATAAATTCAGTGCCTGACAATAGTAAGTACTCAATAAGTGGAAACTGTTACTGTTGTTAATAAAGTGGTTTGGGGATTTAATTGGGGCCAGAGCCCTACTTCTGTGGATATTAACAGCTGTTACATTAAAAAGGGGTTCCATGGTATAAAATTTGGGAAAACAGGGAATTAAATAAAGTTTCACTAAAGATTTCTAAGGGAAGAAGTAGGATGATTAAAGTAGTGCTTTTGGATGATAAATATGGCAGTTGGGTATTAGAGAAACTGGTAGAGGGAACACCAGCTTTGTAGCAAATGCAAATGGGTTCAAGTATTTGTTGAAGCTGAAAGAAAACGTAGTCTCTTTGAAGCATTAAAAAATAAGTAAAAGACATTAGGAGTGGAAGGAAGAAGCAAATACAATGAAGAGATGAAGAAGACAACCTGATCAGACATGTGCAGTGAAAATTAGGGTATCAGAGCATCATCTTTTCTTTATAGAAAAGAGAGTTTCCTGGAAGAAAGAATCTAAAAGACTGAAATAAAGCTATAGCAGGGGCCGGCCTCGTGGTGCAACAGTTAAGTTTGCACGTTCCGCTTTGGCGGCCCAGGGTTCGCCGGTTCCGATCCTGGGTGCGGACATGGCACTGCTTGGCAAGCCATGCTGTGGTAGGCATCCCACATATAAAGTAGAGGAAGATGGGCACAGATGTTAGCTCAGTGCCAGTCTTCCTCAGAAAAAAAGAGGAGGATTGGCAGCACATGTTAGCTCAGGGCTAATCTTCCTCAAAAAAAAAGCTATAACAGCATCACAGAAGAACAGTTCAATGTGGAGTTGGGGGGAGTGGGTTCCATGACACTGCCAGAGTAACAGAGATGCCAAATATCCATTCTGCTTGTGGATCTCACCTGGCCAGAAGGATTCTGGACAAAACTAAGATGTATTCTTATGGAGGAAGACTTTGACTGGGTCAACTGCTTCCTTGGCTCTTCTGTTCCTTTATTAGATGACCTACACCAAATCTAGCTATGTGCTATTGAAAATTAAGCTGATATTCCTCAACGTAATCTATTACAAGGATGTGCCCATGGACCAGAATATATGTAGGTCTCTGAATATGAAAGGCGTAGTTGGAGTGTGAACAACTTTTCACCTGACTAAAGTCTTCTCCATATTGTTGCAGTCAGTATCACTCTAAGTATCAGTGCTCACCCTTGGTTTTAAGTGTTCCAAACATAGATAGAATTTATACTTAAATGCTAACTTAAGACAACACGTAGTATATATTAGTTAATACAGTATTAAATTTAGATTGTAAAAAGTACAATAACTCAAGAATCTTTACCTGGGGTTCAAAGAAGTATTCTAATTTCAACTACCAATGCAAACATTTTAATTTTTATATTTTGGGAATTAACATACCTTATACCAATGAAACTGTTTTCCTTGAACTGCAAATATGACGTTAATGTTGTTGTCTATTAACTTTTCTGAAAGTTGGCCTAGTGAGGGATGTTCCTGGAATGGATAATGACATAAAGAAGGGAGTGAAATTTAGTGGCTCAATTCCACACATATCCAAACATCTATTATGAAGAAAACCATATGACTGACAAAAATGTACTGTTGGGAAGGATTATGGTTTTAACTAGAGGCATTTAAATTCTTTTAAAAAATAAGATCAAGAACAATGTATTAAGGATATTTGTAGACAAAATCTCCATTAAAAACCTACAACAGATGAAGCGGGCTGAATTAAACATAGTACAAAGAATGTTCAGCACCTTTTTGGATTAATATTGGACTCAAAGTGATATAATTGAAAGACAATTTAATATTCTGAAACAGACACATTAGTGACAATCACATTCTGAAGTGGAGTTCAGCACAAGTGTTGAAATGCAATATATGCATGTGTATATACACATGTATACATACATATATATTTGATATAGAACATGATATAGTATAAACTCTGTTTAAAAGCAGAAAACCCTGTACTCAAAAATCCCAGGTTATCACTTTATGATAAAAATTCTCTTAGGTCCATCCTCTGTATCATGTGAATGACATCTGCCTTATATGATTGTTGGCAAGATTAAAAAGATAACAATAGTACATGAATTATTTAGTGCAGTTTCTTGCATATATTAAGCACTCAAAACTAATGGCAATTATCATGATTTTTACTTTCAACAGCTCATATAAAGTATAGGTTACAGATCTCTCAACTTATTATCATTATACTTTATATATATTATAAATCTGTTTTACTTTGATAAATAAAACTTATGTAGAGCCAACTGTGACATTCTTTCTGGTAGTTAGAAAACTGGGGATGAGTAAGACAGGGAGAATAAAATTTAGTTCAGTAAACATGAGAAATCTGACAACTATAGAAATTGCTATCTACAGTTATATAGTTAGACGTAGTACTTGATACTTTTCTTTCTATAAATGCTTTTCCATATATTCAAGTGATGATCTCAAATAACAACTTCATACCTAGACACCTCTAAGAGAAATAATGTCAAACTTCACCTGCAGTGGTCCCACCTGTTTATTGGTGCCTAGTTGCATCAGCCAACAATCGTGTGACTGAGCCTAATTAGTATCATGGGATTCAAGTTCAAATTACTCTGTAGTTTTCACTTGCCCTTTCAGCCTCCAATGCTAACTGTGTTTTCTTCAAGGTAAAATTTTGCTAAACCGTCTTGCTTAATATTTCTGTCTTTTGGCAACTATGTGAACTTAGTAAAAGAGTTAATTTTACTAGTTTCACTTATAGCCCAAGTTCTGTAACCCACATATTAAACTTATATACACAGACATAAGAGATAGCCTTATGCTTAAAGATACTATCACTAACATGAGTAACTGCGATGATCTGAATATTCATGTCTCCCTCCTTAAATTCACATGTTGAAATCCTAATCCACAAGGTGATGGTATTAGGAGGTGGGCCTTTGGGAGATGATTAAGTCATGAAGGTGGAGCCCTCATGAATGGGATTAGTGCCCTTCTAAAAGAGGGCCAGTTGAGAAAGCTCCCTCACCCCTTTCTCCATGTGAGGTTACAGCTAGAAGATGTTGTCTATGAATCAGAAAGTAGGTTCTCATCACACCCTGAATCTGCCAGCGCCTTTGATCCTGAACTTCCCAACCGTCAGAACAGTGAGGAATAAATTTCTGTTTTAAGCTACCCACTTTATAGGGTTTCGTTATAGTATCCCGAATGGACTAAGATAATAACCATAACAAATATCCTTTTGCCTTTATATAATCTATAATTGCTTTGGTAGAAACAAATCAGGTTTTCATGAACTGCATTTAAATGTGATATGAAACCAATTTATGAAGAGGTTTAAAAAGTATTAGCACATGGATTTTCAGAAGAAAAATTCTGCTCAGAGCAATTCTTGAGAATATAATTTTAAAGTAATAGAAAAAGAATCCTCAAAATATAAATTCTGACATATAAATTCTTATTCCTTATTCCTAATATGTATACTCTTAAAATAGATTTATGACAGTTTGCACAATGCTAGTAAATTAAAGAGGACAAGTAAAGGAAGGGTAAATCTAGCTGTATTTGGAAATTTTTTTTAATGGCAACAACTACTTTTCAAATATTTTTGCTTTGACAAAAAATAATCACAGTTTGCCAAGAATTCCCCCTTCTTAATTTTTAAAACCATTCATATTTTAAGGAAAATTTAATCCATATGTTTTTAATCAGCTTACACTTAACTCACATAAAATCAATATTTAAAGAATAGTCCAAAATGTAAGCAGCTTTTGGAGCCTTCTTAATCTCTTTCCTCTTTTCAAAAACAGGAAGTCACATTGACCAAAAGTACACAAAATTTAAATCTAGAAAGTTCTAGTTTGGTCAGAAGCTCATTAAGAAGGTCAGTTGGATTTTTAAGCTTAAAAGAACACATTATTTTGAATGCTAGAAGGAATCTGTTTTAAAAGAAAATTCCAAGTACCTCGAGGCAAATTTGTTAAAATTACAAATGTTTAGCAGATGTTTAAATAAACCACTGTTGACAGGAGAGCTGTGGATTAATGACCATTCTTGAAGCCCCTTCCCCTTTCCTCCAGGAAGCGTATTATCATTTAAGTATTTTATCTTTTATGTCTTGTATTTCACTAGCAGGAACACTCCATCTTAGCCAGCTGTTCTGGTGACATCACTCCTCCTCATCTCTAACTCCCCCTCTGTCTAAGCCATTACATATTGTTTCTCTAAGCTCTGAAAAGAATTAGTGGAGATAATAGGCATTTCAAGAGGCAAAAGGGAGAAGGGAAAGCAATGTGCCAAGACAGCTGCTAAGTAATTAAGGGGAAAAGGATTCCTTTCATAGTTTTCTTCTTCACCAACACCTTCGCTGTGACTTGTGGGAAATGACTTATAAATGTCAGAAGGGAAAAGAAGATAAGAAAGATTCATTGGGAGCAATTTTGGTTAAAGAGATAACTGTGTAGAAATATATGGGAGAATTTTAATAATGTGCCTATGAACTGCCGAAAAAAGAAGTGTCTAAGATTCTTTTCATAAAAGTAGAATTCATAATAAAAATTTTCATAAGATAATGTAGAATTTATAGTATTGACCATCATAATGAGATACAAAAACACCCCCAATGTCTTGATTAAATAAAGTACTCAATTATCTGGATTTTTTTTTGCAGTTTACTTTTTAGGGGAAAGAGACAACATGAAAGCAGTCTGATAGCAGAGATTTATTTAGAGATGAAGACTTTGAATTATGTGATCTCAGTCCCCATCTATCGCAACAGCCTGTTTTCTATCTACATGGCTGCACAATAATAATTGCATAGACCAGGGTTTCTCATCAGTGACACTGTTGACATTTTGGGCCAGGTATTCTGTGTTGCAGGTGGGGAGCTGTCCTGTGCATTGTAGGATATTTAGCAACATCCCTGGTCTCTTCCTACTAGATGCTGGTATCTCCCTCCTCCCGACTTTGGAACAACCAAAATGTCTCTGTAGGGTGAAATGTCCTCTGGGGGGCAGAATCACTCCAGTTGAGAACCATACCAAGAGCAGGGGCTCTCGAAACCGACCACATGGGGCTTCAGCTCCTGGCTCTGCAGTTACTAGTTATGTAATACTGCGCAGCTGTCTTAACCTCTCTGCCATCTAGTTTCCATACATTTAAAACAGGTATAAATACTAATGTCTACCTCTCAGAGTTATGGTGGGGATTATTGGTTAATATATGTAATAATTACAGTGTGTTCACTTACCATTGTGTAATTATTAAGCTCAGACTAATGGTGAGTAGGGGCTCATGTCCTGATGTCACACTGCTTGGCATTTACTATAGGCACTACTACCTAGGGCTGTGTGACCACAGACAAGATCCTGATCCTTTTAGTACTTCCATTTTCTCGTTTATAAAGTGGACGTAGTAGCAATATCTACACCTCAATGCGATGGTGGGTGGTATTAGGTAAATGTAAAGGGGCAAACACCATAGGACTGCTTAATAAAAGTCAGCTTTCAATGAAAGACTGCTTAATAAAAGACATTTGGAGACAATTACTGAAGTCTAGATGTTGGGCTCCTGCATGTGCTTTGTTTGACTTGCCTAATTTATTTACCCTTTGTACCTGGCCCCTAAAGTGTTTGAGTTTGCGACTCCTGCCAAACACAGTATCAATTATAATCATGATATCCTAGTTACTGAAGGAGGGGCACGGACTTATAATTTTTGTAAGCTTTTCAATGAGAGTGGTAATAAAAATTTTCTGCTTAAATATAATTTAACCAAAACATAATTTAATTGGAACATTCCATTTCATAAATATTTTCATCAAATTTTGTTTTTATTGTGCCACTTTTGTAAACCATTATTTTTTTCTCATTTTTAGAGCCATTATAAAAACAGTGCCAGGCTACTTTGAGCCTGGCCAAGGTGATTCTGTGTGCAAGTTTTGCTTTCAATTTAAAAAAACAAAATAAACTAAATATTGTTTGCGGAGATCATTTCCTGGCTATTTTTCTGCAAGCATGAGAAGCATTCAAATTAGGTCTATTCTAAAGTTGTTATTGAAGTCATTATTGTTCTCATAGCATTTACAATTTAAAACAGATAGTTCAGAGAGCAGTAAGCTGATATCAGGCATTTTGTTAGTTTTAAAAGTTGTGACAATATTTTAAGAAAACCACATGCACGTAAACTTAAAATTTTCTAGGTGCATTCTGCCTGGGTGGCATTTCCTTTACTTTCCTGATTGTGCATGTTCATAAAACTCAAAGGTGCTAACACTCTAAACTAATCTTATCTCTTTAATTAATTTAAAAAGTTGCATTTTTAATGTAACATTAAGCAGAGAAAAACAAAATAAGAATCAGGAAAGAAGATAAAAAGTTTTACTATATGCTTTAGTTTAGCCATATTAGAATTACTGTTATTGTTCTCATAATTACAAATCAGTAATTTCCATGAGGCTAAATCAATAGTAATTTGGTTTTCGATGGCCTCTCCTTTTGACCTTAAATCGCTGCGGTGCTGTTAAGCCTCAGTCTATAACGAAAGGTAGCAGATTTGGGGTTATTCTAGGCCTTTTTTTTTCCATTAGATATAAGATTCAGTACTGTGCAAAATTAGGAATATTGTATAAACTTAGGCTTAGGAAGTACATCTTTTTCAACTATTTAAAATAGTAAGAAGAATAATTACTTTGAGAAGACTCTTCAGAGTTGAATATGCTTAAAAATACTTATTAAAATGACTCCTAATATAGCTGCCTTCCAGTGTCATCAAAATCACTAGCATACACTGGTTTCTCAAAGGCAGTCAGTACTGAGTCAGTATGAAGATTGTGGCTTAGGAGGCAAGCTTGAGATCTGAGAATCAACATGTTTACCCTCCCTCTCCACTTCATCCATTACAGATGGGTATGATGATGCTTACCTTGCCAAGTTAACATGCAGATTTAATTAGCTAAGATATAGAAGGGTCTGGCAGATCACCTAGCTCAGTGTCAGTGGTAATAAATGGAGGGAGCCAGCACAGCATCAGGTTGAAGCACATCAATGGATTCTGGCATTAGATAGCTTAGGTGTGGAGCTTGACTCGGATATTTGTAGTAGCTCTGTGACATCACATAAATTAATCTGATGTCTCTAAGTTTCGGCTTCCTCATCTATAACATGGGTTGTCATTAAAGATTGAATGAGATAACATAAACAATATGCTCAGCATGGTGCCCTGCACAGAATAAGTGCTCAATGAATTAGCATGTGTCTGGGACAAAGAAGCAGAGAAGAAGAAAAAGAGAGACATTTAACACTTTCTGAAGTTGAAGAGACTATTTCTTAGTCACAGAGCAGCAAAAATAATTAACAGATCTCTTTACTAAAAGGTTAAAATTGTCTCCTTACATAGAATACTGTCTGATGTCAGCATTAATTAAAATGAGTCTCCCAGACTTTAAAAATTTCAGAAATAGCCCTTTCAGAAAAAAAGGAACACAAATAAATATAATAACTTTTTGAAAGTTTGTTAACTCAGGTAGCAAAATTATGGATTAAACTAGTAAAGCATCTTCTTGAGCTCCCTTTCTTCGTCTGCAGTTCTGGAAAAATTGAATATAATTCCAAATAGTTGAAATACATGATAAAAAGAAAGCTTCTTAAATGGCTTATTATAAATCAAGAACATGTTAAACAAAATTGCATGAGAAGTCAGAAGCAGAATAATGACTGTTTTTACCTAAAAAGAAGCAAAACTCTTTAGTAATACCTAATGTGCTTTCTGCAATTCAGCTTCAGTCCTCTAAGATGGTGATCAATTCAGCATCTAGTCTATCCAAATGAGGCTGCAGGAGAGGGGATGAACCATGAAGCCAGCAGAAAGGGAATTCTGAGGAATTGTATAATAGGATGAGTGAAGAATCACTGACCATAATATGATGAGGCACAAAAAAAGGCTGAATAGGGGCCGGCCTGGTGGCACAGCAGTTAAGTGAGCACGTTCCGCTTCTCGGCGGCCCGGGGTTCGCCGGTTTGGATCCCAGGTGCAGACATGGCACTGCTTGGCACGCCATGCTGTAGTAGGCATCCACATATAATGTGGAGGAAGGTGGGTATGGATGTTAGCTCAGGGTCAGGCTTCCTCAGCAAAAAAAAAGAGGAGGACTGGCAGTAGTTAGCTCAGGGCTAATCTTCCTCAAAAAAAAAAAAAAAAATTTAAAAAAAAAGGCTGAGTAGAGAAAGAAACACCAAAGTTAAGGTACTGAATACAATTAGGAGTATGCTAAGATCTTGCCTGTTTGCATCTCTTCATCCAGGACTGAGTCAGCGACATTTGAAAATCCCATTAATAAAGGTTCATTGCATGACCTGTGTGCCTCTTCTAAAAACTTGCTCCTTCTCCACGTTTTATTGTTACTGCAGACCTTGGTGTTGTTCTTGGCCTCCACCAAGGGTGGGGTGAATGGTTGTGAGGAGGGCTCTGAGTAATATTGGGAATCACCCTGGAGGAGCTGGGTGGGAAGACAAGGTGAAATTCCAGACCCTCTGTATTAATAACTTATCTTCTATACCATTAACAAGTTTTACAGTAACATCTACCATTTTGGAAAGACTGCCATAATTTAAACTGCCATTATTACTGGATAAATGATAAAACTGCATTACTACTCAAGTTTTTCATTCCAACACTTGGAGAAAAAGCAGTGGAAAATGTAATTTATTCAATAGTTTAACATCATTTGCCAACAGCCACATAGAACTATGTAACAATGTGTAAATATAAATTATTTTAAATTATATCTTAAATATATATTAAATTATATATTGTTTTATAATTTATGTAAGCCAAATTATCTGCTTTATTTCTTCCGTAAGTAAGACTGCAGCCAGAAAGTTAGAGCAGAAATGACACCAAGAACTTCATTGCTCTAGTTCTTCTACTTTTCTCAAGACACTATGGCAAAGGGGTTAAGAATACAGATTTTAATGTAAGATTGGACTGGATTGAGCCCCAGCTCTGCTACTTATTAACTTTTTAGCTGTCTGTCCTCAATCAACTTTCTACCCTGAGTTTTTCTGTTGGTAAAATAAGGATAATGATGACTACTGTACAGAGTTGTTGTAGAGATAAATTTGATACTGTGTGCAGTGTTTGCTACAATGGTTTCAGTTAATAAGTACTCAAAACATGTACTTATTATTCTGGAGTTCACCTTGACCCTCCTGAAAAAGTTATGTGTACAAGCTGTAGAACTCTAGTCCCTGTCATTTAGACCATATAGAAGGTCTTTTATCAGTTATTTCCTTTTATAAATAAAAGAACCAGAGTCTTGGAGGAAGAAGTTCCAATACCATTCAACCTTACTGGTATTGGCTGCTGGAGATAAAGCCAGGAAGCGAAGTGTTTGATTGCTTGTCTAACTTATACCTTTTTAAATTCTTCTATAATGGCCAAATAGGAGGTGATGAAGGTCATTTTAGAATGAACAGGTACATATGCTTAGAAGCAGCTTCAGAGTAGCTTTGGATATAAGAGGTTTTGGAGCAGTAGCACATCTTGTATATATAAGTGCATAGTCAAGGGATCAATCAAAATCTTCAACTTCTTTTGTTTTAAGGCAGTGTCCCTGGCAATGAAGGGAATGAGAATTCTTAGGAGTAGGATCCCTTAAAATACACACCTGGGATAAATGAGATAAAAGTGTTCTTCTAAGGTATTAATAAACATACTGCTCCATTGGTGACATGTGGAAGGTTCATTCTTTTAAGTAGATAGAACAATGTTCAAGAAGGCAAATGAAGTTCATGAAAGACTGTCTAAATTCCTGATGTCATAAGAGCCCAAACACTGTGTAAAATTCCACCAGAATTATAATTTATTTCTGTAAGGTTATATGGCATGGCCTGTATCTCAAATTAGGAGAGCATTTCTTTGCCTTAAGGAATCCTTCCTAGATGAACAATAGCACCCTCTAAAATACAATTATGGAGAGATGACTTCAGTGACTTGGCAAAACTTCAAAAGAATAATACAAGGCAATTTGAAAATAATGTGATTATTATTTTTCCTTAAAAAATATCTTCTCCTTGTCTCACAATAAACTAGTTCCTCTTGTCTCCTCCCCCACTCCTCAGTAAATAAGTTAGAACTCCATCTCAGATTAAAAGAAGTTAAATAGAAGGAAAGAAAGATAAGAAATGACTAAATGGAAGTGAGTGGGTCTACCAAAGTGAAATGTGGCTGAGTAGAAGAGAACTAGCAAAGGGAAAGACACTATTGGAATAACCTCAAATCGCAAATTTTTAAATTCAAACTCTAGTTACCTTTTTTTTCTTCTTCTTCTTCTCCCCAAAGCCCCCCGGTGCATAGTTATATATTCTAGTTGTGAGTGCCTCTGGTTGTGCTATGTGGGAGGCCGCCTCACCATGTTCGTGCCCAGGATCCAAACCGACAAAACCCTGGGCCGCCCAAGTGGAGTGTGGGAACTTAACCACTTGGCCATGGGGCCAGCCCCTACTTAACTTTTAAAATCTTTAAATTTTGAGGCTGCTGTCAAGAGACTAAACCAACCAAGGGTTGAACTTGTTTTATGTGGTAATACAATTGCTGCTCTAGACTTTCAATAAGTCTGGTAGGGCATTCCAGATTAACTAAATTTAAACTATTTAAATTTTGCTCACAGGAAGCACAAATATTTCAGCATAATTTATACATTTCTAATATTGTAGTTCACAAATTGTGTGTGAGGTTCCTTGGAGCACCACAGTACACTCACCAGGGTGCTTTGAAATATCTTAAATTTCAAGGGAAACAGTGATACCTGGCATCTGTCAGGTACCACTGAACTACTAGCTGGAGGTAGTTCACAGTTTTAAGATTACACTTGACTCTGTTCCTTTAGATGACATCATATCTTTACAAAGCTGGGCAGCACGAAAATCAGTGTGGAACAGGAAATGAGGGTGGTGTTGTGCCATCTGATTCCAAGGCTTGGGAAGTTCCCATTAGTAAGTTATTTACTAAGAATGACACACATACACACACACACACACACACATATTTTGTGTATATATAAATATGTGTGTATATATATACACAGATATAATACATACTGTATGTATTTTTTATGATTCATATGTATTATTTTTTTAACTGGCTTCTAAGTTTTTAGGACATAAGTAGTTAAGATATTTGGAACTAACGACTTTATAAACAGAACTGTCAGGTTTTGTGTTTGTTTTTTTTTGTCCTGGGGCACCAGGAAAAGAATTACTGAGACACTAGGGTACCAAGATCTGAAAAAGTTTGGAAGTTTCTGTTCTAACATTTGTATGAATGTATAAATAGATGTCAATATCAGAAATAAATGATGCTTTGTGCAGTTGATTTTCCACATGTAGAATAGGTAATGCTGGGAAAGATATGGTTCTAGGAGATTGTATTTACATATGTGATTCAGAGCTGAAGCTAACCCTCAGGAAGCAATCCAGATATCCACTGATTTAAAAAAAGAGTCCCTAAATATAGATAAGCTTCAGAGGAAAGGAGCTAGGTACAGAATATTTTTTTTTCCTAGTCTCTATTTAGATTCTACCTGTTATACTATGAGGACTCCTCAGGCCGAATATACTTTTCTTACCAATCCTTAATACATTTTTAGATACCAACTCTGTAGAACTAGTCTATTTATATAAAGCAAAGGTATGTATTTTTTATTTTTAAGATCCTTCAGTTGCATAAAAATTAAGCTCTTGTATCACTTTCATTTTCGTAAGTAATATAGTGCTTTGTAGCACATCAGAGAGTCAGCTACTAGATATTGTCAAAGTATTTTAGCCTTATATTTTATTGATCAGCATTTATAGATTGCATTGTTCCATACTTCTCTTTCATGGCTTATCCTGACTCTGAACCATGCTCCTTTAGGTAATTTCTTGGTACAAGAGCAGCTGAATTGCCCATTTAAACTTAAACTTTAATCAGAAGATCCATAACTACTAAGAGGCTATTGCTGCATTACCATGCTTGTTGATCTGACATAGACGTTGTTTTTCAGATGGCAGTTTCCGTCATTTGGCACCACGATGCCTGCCAATTTGCTATCAAGAGCAAGATGAGATGTCTGATCTGTCATCACCAGCAGCAATCTTTTAGCTTCTTTTCGCCATCCAATATGACTCTTAAAATAAAGATGTAATTAGCCCTTGTACAATAACATAGATCTGTACTGTGGTCTTTATCTCAAGTAAACATTAAGTTCGAGTTAACAAGCATTGTTAGGCTAGAATGATGTGCCCAAACACAATGCTGTCTCATAAATAGCGTTAACTTTTATTTGTATATCCTCTATTTTAACAAAGTCATTTGACCACACTAGCTCCTGGCTAGAGACTTCTAATGTTCCCCTAGAAGAAGAACAAGCCAGGTTTGTGAAGTTCGTGATGGGAGTAGGTTAACAGGCTATTTCTGGTTCTTCCTTAGAAAGTAGTGAGGAAAACAGCGGCCCTTTTGGAAAGGGTTTTCCAAGTGAATAAGTTATTTTTTCCCTTTTATCTTTTCCTATTTATAATCCTCTCCCAATTTAGTCCCCCTGTCTTGAACACATACCAAAATGAATAACTTTGGTGACGAATAAGAGATAGGAGAAGAGTGTATCCTTCTATGCTATGTTTTCACTCCATAAATCAAAGAGAAAATAAAAATCCTAAATTCTTGGAGGATTTTGCATCTGAACAAACACTCAATAATGTGAAACTTCTTACCTCACAGACAGCTGCCTGAAGCATGGCATCAAAACCTCCTTCAGGCGTATCTATATTTCCAGAGATCTTCTGTCTGTGTACTGCTTTTTCAAACTCAGTGATGTTCTCCGTCAAAGACAGCACATGGATGTATCCATGGGGAGGCATACAGTCTAAATTGTAGTCACTATATGAGAAAAGAAGAAATGTAAATTCTATTTTGCTGTCCTTCCTTCAAAGATCCAAAATACTATTCACAGTAAAATTGTCTGGTTGGTGTGAGAAGGGAATACTTTTTTTTTTTTTGCCAAGGAAATTTTGTTAGAGAGAATCTGTACTTTATAAAATCAGAGAAAAGTTCAATATTGGCAACTATTTCTTTGCAAGTAGGAAATAGGAATATAATGGTTTGGTGTTCAAAAAATAAAGAAGATTAAACATATTTCTTTAATATAGAACACCTAAGGGCTTTTATTATGTTAATATGCACTGTTAAATTTTAAGGGGAGATAAGAACTTGCAGTGATTTCCAATCACATTTGACCACAGGACAGCTGAAAAACACTTTTTGGGAAATGGTTTTAGGAATTTAGTTAAAATACTATACTATTGTTATATATTTTAAAATGTGCTGATTTTTTAAGAGATGTTTGGTGTGGAATTATTGATGAACAATCAAAATTCATTAAAATTGTTTTGAGAATTCCATGATGTCCCAAAAAATCGTACTCATTCCTCAGGTCCATCCACATTCAGGGAGAAAGCACATGAAGCTCCATGAGGAGATGTGTCACTCCTGTTCCTCTACAACAGATAGCAGAGTTATCTTGCTAAATGAGAGTGTGTACTGTAAAATGATCTGAGCAATTTATGGAATTGGGAATGAAGATGTTAAAATGAAATGTTTTATTAAGGAAGAACTGAACATCTATTTCTCTCTGAAAATTCAACAGCCCAATTAGAATATTGTACGAGAAACTTGTATCTTTAAGGTCAGTTCTCATTTTATAGTGGGGCATATGCTATTTAGAATCAGACTTCCAAAATGATGAGAAAAAGGGCTCTTTCTAGCAGGCAAATTCTCATCTTCTGACCTACCCTCCATGTGCTAGCTGAGCTTTCTTTGAAGTCACATCATAAGCAACATGATTACAAACATAGTCACAATAGATTAATGGAAGGATAGATGCAGTACTGGCAACATAAGTACTTTAAACTTGATAAACTTGATTCAGTAAATTTGGAAAGATCAAAAGGAGAAATACAGAATTTTCAAAGAGATATTTATATACATGGTAGCCTGGTTATTGAAGGTTCATTCAAAATTATTAATATTGTTTGTGGGTTTTTTGTGATAAAAACTAATTGAATGCTATTTGAAAAAATAAAAAGTCCAAGCTACAGATAATCTCAGAAGTTTTCAGACAGGAATATACCTCCTCTCCCAGCATTTTCATTTCTCATTTAATAAAACAAAAATGTAAAATTTAGTGAGTCCTTTATATAAAAACAAAATGAGATTTTATAAGGAAAAAATTTATTTAGCATTCTGAAATCCACATTGAACACTAGATACCTGCATTGATTATGAATCCTTTCTGGGTGGATGCTAATGTATGGTGAAACTGTTTTATCAACATATGAGCCAAATCCAAGGCGGAAGTCACGGGAGAAAAATGCCATTTTTCTAGATAAATCATTTCCAACGGAATTTAATTTTTCAATATTATTGTGCATTGATGCTGAGACGTCAACTAGATAATAAAGATCCACAGGATATTGCTTCAGAGGATGAATTTTCAGCATAAAATTAGCTTTAGCTCCTAGTTCAAAGAAAGACAAATATATGTAGTATTCATTTTAAACATCTCAGGATAAGCTGTCAAGAAAAATCAGTCACATTTTAGATATAGAACAATTATAAAAAATTTGTGCATAATAAATGCAGTTATGGATATTCTGAAATAATTTTAAGGCAATTTGAAAACCATACCAATTTATTAGTCTGCAACTTCTACAATGCAGTTCTCACAATTCTATAGGGCAGACAGAGATAATAACAAATGGGCCAGCACAATGTAAATGTAATAGGGAATATATTGTCACCATATGAAACTTTATTTCTAGTATCTAGAAAAACACAGCGCAAAATAGCAAGCAGCATTCTATCTCAAGACAGAGTAGGTGGCTGTGTTTATTTGTAGGTGGCTTTCAGGTTTGAAGAAAACCAGAAAAGCATCTTAAGAAAAATTACCCCTTACTGGATGCCAATATAAATTCACTCTTTTGGGTTAAGGCATATTTGCATATGAGATGTGAAAACTCTGGTACTGAGAAGTACATTAAGCTACTCAAAATATTTAGTACTTCATCATGAATTATTTGGTAAGATTCTTCCCAAGAGTTAGTTGTAAGAAGGAATGAGACAGTGGTCTAAAGAATGGTACCTAGCAGTGCCACATTGTGGACCTGGGCAATGTGGGAGACAGCATTTGTCCAATGCATAGTGGGTGCCTGATACACATATGTTGAAGAGGGATCACGGAGGCAAAGGAACTGGATGAGAAGAGAGGGTCATCACAAGGAGAACTGTGGGAGCCTCCCAAGGACAATGGTCTGCAATACAGTTCTATTTAGTTCTCTGTCCATTATCATTTGATACAAGGATCTGTATCCCTGCATACAAAAATATGGCACCCTACAGAGTTGGTAGCTCCCTAGTTAATTTTTTAAAGTATATGGTGAAAAGAAAGCCAACAATTTAAATACAGGCAATTTGTGAATTTTACTTTTTTAAACAATTTTAAAATTTTACTTTTGTAAGCATTAACTGTTTGTCCACAGAGAATATTTTGAGTGGAAAAATTTTTTTAATAAACACCAATTTGTAAACATAATTGGTAGTCTGATCTACTTATTTAAGGAATCCTCTAATTTATTCATCTCTGCTTTTTGAGTATCTGGTGAAAAACCTTGCACACATAGAAGTGTCCTGTAAATTGGGGTAGAGAAGTGCAATTCAAGAGAATGATATAATCAGATAGATAAGGCTGGGTTGATGAGAAATAGAAATGGAGCACAACTAGCGAGGATGGTTCATGTGGACGAGCTTGAACTTTAATGTGTGGGTCAGCATTTAAAAATTTTTTTACAAATTGTGTAATTGTCTTTTAACTGTCGACTTGGGCATATGGCTAAAGGCCTTAGGTACTGGCCACATGGTATTTTCATCTTGGTGGATCGTTGTAGTTTATGGTGGTTCTGTCTAAAGATGAATGGCTATCTGCTTTTATAGAGACATTGCAAAATGCACCAGATATTCAGCATATTGTTCAGGTTGTTATATTGTTGGTTGGTTATTTCAGTCAACAAGCAGAGTTTGTGTTGCATCAACAAAAACACAGTCCTTGGAGGCCTGAGCTATTCAGGGAGGTCCAACCAAATGATAGCCACACAGGAGCTTTCAGCATGCACCTGCTGCTCATGACTTAGCAAGCAAATCCTGGTCTCACTGGCCTCAGCAGAGAAAGATGTGTAAGGAAACTTTGCCAAATGGTCATAGTTGGAGGGTATAGGCTGCTGTAACTTGATTTTGGATTATGTAGATGCTGGCATTAGCACATGTATCTGGGTCAGTTGAAGACAGTATGGGCTGACACTTCAGTAAGACAAGTTTTCAATAGAGGAGAAAAGAGAATCTTTCCATACACAGGCCTTTTAGTCATTGCTGGAGAGAATGATAATTGCTACTTTTAAACTGCAAGGCAATTATGTTTCCTGCAAGGTTCTAGCTTTAAGTAGTTAGCTCAAAGTAAGCAGCCCTAAATAGGCTCACCCAAACCCCACTCTGCTTGTTAAGGAGGAAAATGAATGGGCCAAGCTTAGATTACCATGTTTTGCCCATGAGCTTGAGACAATCCCCACAATATGCTCTCAAATTGGCTTTGAATTGGATAATTATATGTGAGGGAGAGACCTTCTCTTGGAGGCAGTAGAAATACCTTTTCATGGAACATGGATACTCTATCCCTAGATAAAATCCCCATTCAGTTCATATTGGGGTGCTACCAACACAGGGCTCAAAGGGCAGATGACATTAAAGGCTTTGAACATATTGAATGAAAAAGAAATATCTAAAAATAAGACAATATCTGTGGCTGTCACCATTGTAAGGTTATCAATGCATGCAGCAGCATCTTAAATGCTACTCAGAGGGGGGCTATGCAGAGATAGATTCTTTTAGTGGCTAAGAACTACTAAGTCAGGTAATCTATGTAAAATATTTACCATGGTGTTTGGTACACAGTAAATATGCAGATGTTAGTAATTATTACCATTACTATTACTAGATTCTAAGTAACATTAGGGTAAGAACTGTTTGTTCATCTCTGAAGCCTCTGGGTTTGGTACATGCATAGCCACTCATAAATGTTCTTTAACTAAATCATATTTGAAGCATTTTTTGATACAGCATTTCAAAATGCTCACATATTTATCACAATAAGAAGCTAATATCTATGCGTTCTTTCCCACAGTTTAGGGAGAGCTTAAATAGTTTCTCTCTTTAAGAGGAAAAGAGTATCATCTGGCCCCAAAATATTTATGCCACCACTTATGTTATCTCCAGGAAAGCTTCATCCTCATACCTTTTGAGATTCTGAAGGCTGAGATCCTTATTCCTGTCAAGTAACTTTGAAGGGAAGAAGTGAGTCTGTGACATAGAATAAGAAAGAAGACTTGGAGGAAAGTTGAGACCTACTTAGAGCTATTGCCAGTATTGGTTTGAATAGCTCAAAGAATAAAAGTTGTTAGAATGAGTTTTAAATCACTCAAATAATGGTGTGAGTATCTCTGAAGAACTGGCTGCAGCAAACATGACTAGACATTAAGAAAAGATAGCTAAAAGTTCTGAATAAGATGAGGCTGAAAAACCATAAGAAAATATGGAAAACTGTGGCAGGAAGAAAGAGCAGCCAATTTCTATTCATTAGATTTGGGCAAGGGGAGGAGAAGGCCGAAGAATGAGACTGGTTTGAAACAGCAAGGTACAGACTCCAGCACATTTCCGAATTTCTGCGGGGGCTAAAAAGGGGAATATTTACCAGGGGGTGAAGGGAAAATATGCATGATTTCTATATTTTTATGTTTTTTGAAAAAAAGTTTTAATTTAGGAAGAATACCTGAAAAATCTTACATTTTAAATTAAGCTACACTAAATTAAAGGCTTTTTTTCTTTACAATATTAAAATGAATCAAGTTTGAAACATTTTCTTGAATTAGTGAAGTATAGATTATACTAAGAAATTATCATATGTATTGTATTACTTCTGAAGCAGAATTAAAGAGTTCCTTTCTGTCTCCTACCTTCCTGAAGATTTCACTTCAATGTTCTTAAGGAACACAAACTAGGATCAGTAGCCTATTTCTGTTATTACTTTCCCATAAAATTGATAGGCAAAAATAATAAAAAAAAGTATAGCTTAAGAAGTGAAAAGTAAAAGAAAATATCATTTTTAAATCTCATTTTAAAGATCCAGTTATATATACTTTACATAGTCCTACTATTATTCTTTTAAAAATTTAGTTGGCTCACAACTAGAAGGACCTGCAACTAAGATATACAACTATGTACAGGGAGGGTTTGGGGAGATAAAGCAGAAAAAAAAAAAAAAAAAGATTGGCAACAGTTGTTAGCCCAGGTGCCAATCTTTAAAAAAAAATAAAAATAAAAATAAAAATTTAGTTGGTATATGATATAATAGAAATATCCATGAAAAATTTAAAAAACTTGATAGATGCTACATTGAAGTTCATGAATTTTTATCAGATAAGAATAAAGTGATTATCTCTAAATAAATCAAATAAATAAAATTCAATATTAGGGGATAAATGCATTTTACACTTAGGTATGCATTATATTAAACCCTTGACTCTTATGTGTGTCATGATGGAAAGGACTTTTCCATCATGAGGAGTGATGTTTCTAAATACCTGGTGTTGGTAAAATTATAGCTTTATATACTATGATTCAAAGCTGGCATAGGAAAGCTTAGGAAACATGTTCCAGCTTGCTAGTACTAGGAAAGAGGCAAAAGAAAACAGCTAATGGACTGGTTACACTTAAACTGAAGAGATTAAAAAGAATGAGAACAGGCAAGGTTGATTCATGAAAGCCTTAACTGGACATCATTTTTTCTTGTGAATAATCTGATAATATACATTAAAAACTGAAATAAATTTACATATATTTGACCTAGTAAATCTATTTCTAGGAATGTATCCCAAATAAATATGCTATTATATACAAAGATACATGCATAATGAGTATCACTGAAGATTTGTTTTAAAAAACTGTATTCAGATTTGATTGGGATTGTCTTACATTTATTGATTCATTTGGATTTTGTTTCATTTATAAAATATGTTTATAGAAAACTCTCATTGTTATAATATTGTCTTCCTATTCAGGAACATAAAATCCTTCTGCATTTATTCATATCTTCTTTTAGGTAGCACAATGGCTTCTACACATTTTTTAAACAGTTTATCCCTAAACAGTTTACTTTTTAGGTCGCTGCTGTAAATTGATCCCCATTTTTCATTATACTTAATGCTACATGGGAAATTCATTGATTTTTGAATATTTTTAAAAAACAACCTGCCACATTTTTTATTTTTAATTTTAATAGTTTTAGTTGATTTGCTTGGATTTTCAAGGTAGACATATAATGATAATTTTGCTTTATCTCTTCAAAATGTTTATAATTGTATTCCGTTTTCTTGTCTAATTGCCTTTATGTAAAACTTCCAGAAGGATTTTAACATCTATTAAGGAAATACTCTTCAATTTTGATTTTGGCAGGAATGAACACTAAATTTTATTGTATGATTTTTCAGCTTCTATTGAGATAACAGTACATTTTTTCTCCTTTTGGCAAACTGAGATAATAAAAATATATTTATTTCAAAATAATCAACTACCCTGGGTTTTCTAGGTTAAATCTACTTGTATGGTGCTATTGTTCTTATTATCACATACAGTTTAATTTGATTTCCTAAAATGCTATTAAGGGTTTGATACTAGGGTTATGCTAAAAAATTGAATAGCTTCTAGGCCTTCTCTAAAACTATGGAAGAGTTTACTTAGCACTGGGATAATGTGTTCCTTGAATGTTTGGGTGAACATGAAATCATTTCTCATGAAAACATTTAGACCTAATGTCTTTAGGGAGCGTTTCTTTTACAATTTTCTTAACTTATATCTTTATTAGATTCCTTAGGGTTCTACCTCTTCTTGAGTCAATTTGTCATAAGTAGTTTCCTAGAAAATCATCTACATTATCAAGATTTATACATTTACTATAGATTTTTGTGCTTACTATTTTCTTAGTCTTTTTTTCCAGTATATGTTTCTCTGAGTATAGTCTACATAATTAGGTTATTTGCTTTTGTCCTCTTTGCTTAATTAGCTTTGCCAACAATTTATCTGATTTTTTGGGCTTTGCAAAGAACCAGCTCTTGGCTTTATACATTCATTTTACTTTTTTATTTCTCTTTCGCATTTCATTAATTCTGTTTGTTTCTTAACTTATAAATTCCTTCCTCTTGTTTTTCTTATGGTTATTTTGTTTTTGTTGTTTCTATATCGTTATTTGTATTCTTAGGTAATTTTTGTTCATTCTTCTTTAATAATAAAAGTATTTAAAGTTTTTAATTTTTCTAAGAGCAACTTCAGTCATATATCCCATATACTTTGATGTGAGTTGTTATTGTTGTTATTAAATACTCTATGACTAGAGTTTTGATTTATTCTTGAAGATAAAGTTTATTTAAGAGAAGCTTCTCTGAGTTTCTCTGTTATTTAATATTTGTTTATCCTCTTGTACTGACTTCAAATTTTATTGCACAGTGCTCAGAGTTGGCCTATAAAAATAGTTTCACTTTTTGGAAGTCAGTTTTCTTGAGTAAAATATGATTAATTTGTAAAAATATTCCATGGCCTTTAAAAATATTATTTTATATATCAAGTGCTATGAACTGAATTGTGTCCCCCCCAAATTTATATGTTGAAGCTGTAACCTACAAAGTAATGGTGTTTGGAGATGGGGGTCTTTGGGAGATTATTAGGTTTTTAGATGAGGTCATGAGGGTGGGACCCTCACGATGGGATTAGTGCCCTTCTAAGAAGAAACACCAGAGAGCTCTTTCTCTCTCTCGCTCTCTTTCTCTGTCACTCTCTCTCCCTCTCTAGTAACTGAATCCAAATCAGCCAGGACCTTGATCTTAGATTTCACAGCATTAATTTCTGTTGTTTAAGCCACCTAGTGTATGGTATTTTGTTACGGCAGTAATAGAAGGAAGAAAGCACCATAATCTTACCAACCTAATTACTTTCATTTTTATGTATCTCTTTCCAGCTGTTGCTAATACATGTCCATTCTGGGATGTATATTTATTTAAATGGTGAAGAGCACAGTTTTAATTGGAAGGTGGGAGTATGCCTAAGGCCAAGAAAGAAACAGACTTTGTTTTTCTGGTAACCCAAGAGTCTGGAAGAAAGAGCTCAGCTTTGGAATAGGGAGGTCATGTGTCAATAATGGTTATTAAAAAACTTAATGACAGGACAAGACCACCCAGAATGAAATAATGAAGGCTTGAAGGCAATTGCATACTACTTAAAACGAAATGCTTCTAATTGAGTGATGCATACCTGTGTGCCTGAACTTATCTGGCCATATGTAGTTTGTACACTGGGATTCTCTAGCACTGGAAGAAAATGAATTATTTCCAGTGGCCTACTACATATAGCATATAGTGCCAAACTGTGGAATACAATGTGATGGAAAGGCAAGTACAAGAGAAGCATAGGAGGAAAAGTGTGTATTGATCTCAGGGGCCATCACAAAGCAGCTCAAGTTAATTATGACAATTATGAATTGTAGTTTTCTGTTTAAAAGTTTGTCACAAAGGCTCTGAGGACTTAGCTTAAGCTAATTCACATCTCTTACTAATTAGTTAATCAACCAATAAATTCAGCGAATACTTATGAAGTGTTTACTACATGCCAGGACTCTGCTAGGCATTGGAGAAACAGAGTGGAATAAAACATATTCTCTTTCTTCCAGAGCTGGCAGTGGAGTGGGAACACAATTGCACTACAATGTGATCAAGTCTGAAAACACATAATTATAATATACTGTGGTCAGATTTGCAAAGAGTGCCTGAGGCCACTGTTAGCTGTAGGCACAATAAAGACTAGAATTCTGATTTCTTGATTCTGAGCCCACTGTTATTTCCACTACACCAATACTGCCCGCCACAAAATATTAAGCAAATAAAACTAAATGTAATTTCAAATTAAGAATCATCATAGATTTATTTGAAAATAACCAAACCTGGACGCAGCTGGATCGACACTTCTCCTGGTGTTACCTGGGTATTAATTTCATTTTCACTTGGCATTACATGTACAGATGGGTATTCTATCGAATCAATCAAGCAGCCTTTGCTTATTAAATTGGAAACAATATCACAACGTACACTCCTTGATCCACCTGAAATGAAATCCTGTTTAAAAGAAGGAAAATCACTCATGTTTTTAGTGCATATCATCTCAATTATAACCAAAGAAAACCACATAACAAATATTGCAAAGAAGCCATCTTCCAATATTGCACAAATTATGCAACTATTCAGAATAGCTGCATGTTTCCAGAAAGAGTACTGGCAAATTTGTCTTAAATAAAGCTTTAACTTCTAAATCTATTTAAAAAGATTTAAAAAGTACTTTAATTTAAAAAGTACTTTAAATACTGTTAACTGATCACTGTAAAATTATGCCACCTTAATTCTTTCTAAACATTTTACTTTGGAAAGATTGCTCCAAAAGAAAATTAGCCAAAATAGACCCTTCAGTGGTTCCAAATGTAAGCCTCAGTTCTCAAAGAACCCAACTGGTATGTTTATTATGTACTATTATGTTTGGAATATGAGAGCAAGTCCTCAGAAATCACATGCCTAATTAGGTACTGAAACTTCATAAAAGAATGAATTGGAAATCTGCATTTCGTAGACTATGAAATCCTCCAACTTCTTATACACACAAACAGCCTTTAAGTAATTCAGTAAACCAAAGAAGTTGCTCATATGAGGCTGGGCGATGTAAGATTGCAGCTCAAATTCTCCTGATTTTGCAACTGAATCTAGAACTTTCATAACTATTCAGCATTGGGTAGTTGATGGTTATCCAATAGTCATCCAATAAACTTGGAATTAATGGAGCAAGCTTAAAATTTAATTTATCTTGACTGAGAAAAAACTGATATTTTTATTTTTCATGTAACCATTCAGGTTTTTTCCTAAGAACAGGAAATATATTGAAAAGTATAGAAATATATTTTATTATATATAATGTTGGCCTGAAGTATTTGGGATATTTGCTTACACATTTGCTGGATATTTGCTCAGTGATCTTCCTGGCAGTGGCTATTTTGATCTGGTATTCAGTCATTCCTCTAGTTCAGCTGGTTCTAAGAATTGGGTTTCCAATCAATTAATGATTCAGTCAAAGAATGTTGATTGAATACTTACTCAGGGACAGTTATTTGTTAGGTGCTGAGGATACAGAATGGAACAAGACAGATGGAGTCCTGGTCATCAAAGAGTCAACAGACCATCAGAGAATTCAGCCATTAAGCAAGTAAATGTAATTATCATGGGCCTTAAATTTAGGGGAAGCACAGAATGTCATAGGGTTATGGAAGAAAGGAGATTATCAAGTTTAATATTAGTTGGAAAAGAGACCACTAATTATGAACAGGGACACCCCTGGCGCTGGTGAGTGAGTAATTAGATGGGATGATGGTGGTAGGCAATATAAAAATATTCATACAGGATTTTAATTTAATTCCTCTCTCTATTTAGAACAAGGGTTGGAAAACTAGGGACAGTGGGACAGATACAACCCATGGCCTGTTTATGTATGGCTTGAATGCTAAAAATTGCTTTTTACATTTTTAAAATGCTATAAAACAACAAAAAAGAAGAATGTGCAACAGACAGTATATGGCCCACAAAACCTAAAAAATTTTACTGTGTGACCCATTACAGTATATGATCCAGAATTACAAGTGCGGAGTACATTTGTAACATAAATATAATTAAAAGACAAAAGAGAATATGTCCTTCTCAATCAAGATTTCAAGGAATCATTTGTAAATGACTTCATGGGAATAGAAAAATTCAATTTGCTTTGCTGTTGCCCATACACATAGATTTTAGCCTGAAGGTTAAAATGTTCAAAGCTTTAATTTCTTATATCCAAATTTGTCCTATCTATTGACAAAACTTAGAGGTACTGAATGTGAGATTTAGTTTATAAACAACTTGGAGTTCCTCAGAGAAAGGTGGTATATACTGCTATTGTACGTGTCACTTTCCTTCAGCAAGCCTCAGGCTAGAGGCGGGGAATCCCACCTATCCTGGAGGAGCCTGGGGAATATGAGGATGCATGAGGCTTGGTATGTGTCTGCTCATTTATGTCTCACGTGACAGACCACAGACCAAGAGCCACAGGTGTTTTACAGATGTAAAAACCCCAAGCCTTCAAATCAGGAAAGGAAATAAAGTACACGTAACTTTGATTTTTCTTTTCAGCCAGGGATTTTGGGATTTTGTTATTTTTGTATACAGAATGGAAAAGAAGGGAGTGTGGTTAATCCACTGCAACTATACATTAAGCAATGCCACTTGACCTTTAAATGTCAGATCATTTTGCTGAAATAGACAAAATAGCCTCAATTATTTTGCAATGTCTGAATCAGCATGGCTGTTTTTACTCCACTATGAAAACTAAGTTAGGAAAACATTGCCAATTTGACAATTAGGTTTGAAAAGGGAAGAAAAGACCATGGCATCAAAATAAAGAATGGAATGCTGCCCCTACCCACTGTGGCCTACTTTACACTTTGTATAAAAGAAAATAATTTGAAACCACACCCTTTTCATTCTTAGTGTTTTGTGTCATTTAAATTTCTTCTAATTCTTATGTTTTACTTTTTCTTCAAGAAATACTCAAGCAAACTCATACTCCAACTGTCTGCATCTAAAACCTATTTGAGACTGAAAAGCCCAAGTTGAAATTACTCTGGTTGGCTTTTCATAAGTTGTTACTTTCACCCATTTAATGAAAAATCTGGGTATATAAATAAGAAAAGTTTTTTTTCCTACTCATTTCTGAGTCCTTCTGACTTCCAGACATCGCAATCTTCACAGAAATGAAAGAATCCTATCATCTTCCTTTTGACAGTAAGTGCTCTTCATATCATACTTTAGTATAATTATACTCCGAGGCTGCCCTCTAAACTTCTGGCTATGTAGTCACAACCTGTATCTGACACATCAGGCAGGAGAGGAAGAGAAGTCTTCAAAACTTGTCAAGTCTTTCGCATATGTTAAAAAGGAATATGAGACATTAAACTAGGTAATATTGATAAGATTCTGACTATTCTAAATATTTTCCAATTACTTTTATGTAGCACAGACAGAAAGAGAAGGCAAAATATATAGAATGGCAGATTAACGTGCTACACAAGAATGTAGGTAAACTGAGTATACCCTGTGTAAATTTTTCAGTGATCCTTTACTGTTGACCAGCTTTAAAAATTATACAAACCAGGCTTAATTTGTTACTGTTTATCTCTTCTAGTCATGAACAGAGAAAAACCGCATCTTTCTTCCTTGTCCCTCCACCCTTACTGGTTGAGAAATAAAAGACATCAGTTGCATGTGCCAAAATGGTGGGCGATCTTTCAAAATTAATCTACATTCTTCCTGTCAATGAAGTCAGGTCAGCCTGTTGGGAGTGGACAGCTCCTTCTGTTAATGATATGACTAGTGGCTGAGTCCTAACACTGGTGGTTCCCCGAAGTTGTGTTTGTAACACAGGCAATACTCTGTTTCCTAAGCCTGGGTGAATTGCTCTAGAGTCTTACTGAATTTCTTGTAGTAATGACTCTCATTTCTTAAGCAATGCCTGTGTGCCACATGCTTCCCAAAGCCTGTTTCATTTAATCTTCACAACAGTGTGTCATGGGTACAGTTATTGTTTCCATTTTAAAGCCCGGGAAAACTGAGGTTCAGACTGGGTTGGTTAACATGTCCAAGTTTATACAGTTAGAAACTGATGGGACTAAAATCTGAATCCAAGTTTATCTCATTTCAGAGCCTGCTTTTTCAACACATAAATTAGACCAGCCAGCACTACATAGAATATTTTTGGGACATGAACAACTGAGTCATTTCTGAGTGTTTTCTGAGATCCCCTTTTGAGGATCTGACTAACAGCAGACATAGGTTTGCCTTCTCTGCTCTGGCAGCCACCCCACCTTTCCCGCTTGGTTTACCTCCCTCCATTTAACCACCCATTCCTCTGAATACTCAAAATCCCTCCTTCCTCCAGGAGGACTGACATTGCAACACCCATAACTGTGACTCTCCAGATTTTTCATGCCAGGAGAGTGTGAGATGGAGAAGGGGTCCCTCTGGAACCTAAAATTCTATATGGCCGGCATGTTGCATTTAGCTGACAACTGGTTTTCTGAACCACCTTTTGAAAGTTCCTCCTGACTACACTCACTAACATTCTCAGGCAGCTGATGTTAAGTTGGCACAAACTTTACCACTCTAAGGATATTTCTTAGTGATGCAGGAAAAAAGTAAAGGAAGTATTGAGTTAGGATCAGGAAATATCAAGCCATGAAGCCTTCTTGACAGAGAAAAACCTGGAAGTAAATTCCAAACTCAGTTTATAGAGATGAAGAAAGGGACACTCAGAGAATAGAGTGAATTCTGTCTAGTCACTTGGCTCATAGGAAGTGATGAAATTGGTCCTAGAAACTATGGAATTGTCCTTTCTGGCTCCGTGGGTTCTGGTGAAGCACTGCTTAATTTTGAGTGACATCTGATTTTCTCACTGGTAAAGCCCAGAGCATATCCAGGAAGCCTTCAGGCTGTCAGTAGGAGGGATGCTTACTTCCAGGCACAGCTACTGTTTCATGAACCCCTCCCCTGCTGCTTTTCTGACTTGCTTCATAGAAGAAAGTAATGTCCACCATCCTTTACTACTTTTCAGCTTTCTTTTTCCTCCTGAGGGATGCATAAGGGCAAGCAGTAACAGGAGAGGTTCGAAAGATGATGGTAAGTGCAGTTTTTGAGCTAAATCAGAGGAAGCAAAAGCTAGAGATTTCTCTTCATGTCAAGCAAAAGACTGTTAAAGATCTATTTATTCCAATTCCCAAGAGCTACATAAATAAATGTAAAATTACCTAGACAATTTCATAAAAGAACTTCCAAATTAGCAGATGGCTTCTTCACTGCAACTTATTATATAAAGTAGTTCTGATTGAAGATTACGAACAAAAGAAAAAACTCACAAAACAACTTTAGAGACAAGAAGGAAGGAATGCATTATACTTGCTTTACTAAAAATTTGTTATTGGGATATGTTTCTCTTAGAATATAAAAACAAGAAACATTTCTGAACTATTCTCCATCCCACGCAATTTAAATGTACACAGTATTGCATGAAGAGAGTCACATGTCAAAAGAAAACCATCCCATTTTCCTTAAGTAACTAACAAATTGATGTACAATGTTATGAAATGGAGTAAATCACTTATCTGCAAGTATTTCAAATAAAAACAGATGAAATGGACCAGTAAATTAGCTTGCTTTTCATTAATAAGCAAGTATAAGACAATGATCCAACTTGGATATAACCTAATGCCCCAAGCTGCAGCAAGAATTTCACGCGAAGCCTACTGACCTATCAAAAATTACTATCTGTGTTTGCCAATTCTCTCTATAGAACAGATGGAAAACATAAAATGGTTTGCACTTCATTGCAAAATTACCATAATTTTCCTAATAAAAAGGTTATATTTTATTTTATATTCAGCCACATATGCTGTTTCCAAGCATAAAACCAAATAAAATTTTCCTGATGCTCAGCAATATCTTTCTTTTTCCTGATGTACCTTCAAGGCATAGAATATTAGGGCAATGAAATCATTCTAGAGAGAAGGTCAACTGTTAGGAAACGAGAAAAGAGCAAAAAAAGAAAGAAAAAAAGACACACCTCTTGTGCACACCATCCACATTCCGGACCCAGCGCAAGGCACTTGGTGCAGGACGCTGCATTTGAAGATGCACATCTATTGTCTTCTGTAATGGAAGATAAAATGAGGTGTTATGGTTCACCCTCATATTGGGAAATACATACAATTATAGGTGAAAATGTATCTTTAAAACTGAAATAAGCTGGCAATAGTTTTAGTACATGACATCAAAATATATATATATTTCTTTGGGAAATTAAGTCCACTCACTGCAATTAATAGATACTGCACTTCCTGGATAGTTATTATTTGGTTTTATAAGGTTGGGGAAAAGGAGAGTGATAAAAATGTGATTTTAGTTAGGTTTTGGGGTTTGGCTTGAATTCTGCTGCAATAGTAGAGGATCCTCCAAATTTTTTAGTTTGCTACAGTTTCACTGTATTTCATATTATCTGAATCAATGAGACATTTTTGGATCTAGAATTTTTCCTGTAAAAATAATCATATGCAGACCTCAATCTCAACATGTAAATCCATGTTGAATCATAGTGAATGAACTTTCTGAGAAATAATCTGGATGGACAGAGTAATTAGCTTTGGAATTTGGATTGTGTTAATATTGATTATTTTTGGCTTGAAGGATATCAAAACCAGATATAATGGCATGATTTAGTATTTTAGAAATAAAGTTGTTAAAATGAATGAGTTGTTTTAGTTAACCCAATTTAATTCCTCTGACTGGATCACTTTAAGATCATGACCAATCTACTCTTCCATAGATACCCCCACTTGGCTGTGATACTTTAATAACATAGTTGTGCCAGGAAACTATTTACCTTTATCCCTCCAGCCATTAACTACTTATATCATTAAAAGGAAGCTTGTCATTATAGACCTAAATGCATAAAATATAATAAAGAATGAGTCAGAAATAATTTCATCATGAGTTTTTAGTGGAACAATTACATGCTTCCTACATTCCATCCTTTACTATGAAATGTCCCAGGAACGCTGGAAATCACAGCATTCTAACCAGCTTACTCACAGGCGCACAGTAAATAACATCCTGGCTGTAAGTAGCTCACAGTCCAGGTAAGGAGAGAACTATATAAGCAAATAACAAAATACAGTGTGATAAGCTGAACAAGACAGAGATCACCAAGGCACCATGGGAACATAGTGAGGGGCTTCTCACTCGGCTTTAGAGGGAAGGGCAGAGGTGAGGGAAGAGAGCATATTTAAGGATGGCTCCCCAGAGGCAGTGATATCTAGTATGTCTCTTTGCCATCTCGTTTTGTTTCTTCTAATCTATGTTTTATCTCCTTAAAAAAATGTCATAGGCATGAAAGAAGACTGTGTGTACACAGTAACACGTGGACATGGTCGTTTGAAAGGGGATGGAGACCACAAAACCTCTAGCTGTCCCCATCCAATTGGTTCCTTTTTTTCTTCTCTGTCAACTTCCTCCAACATTCTAGAATACATGGTAAGCAGTTCTGACCCGGAGGTGGCACACACAGACATTGCCAGTGGGAACAGAGAGAAGGGAACTACAGGGGCATAAACATAGAAGAGAGGTGCTGACTGGGTGGTAGTGAGCACTCTTCCTTGTATTTCCCCAGACACCCATGAATTAAGCTGAAAGCATCCTTCCCTAACACCTCTGCTGTTCTGTTTTCTTTTCTCCATGTCCCCTTGCACCCTTTGTCCTTGGCTTTATATCAGCTTTTCAAATACATTATTCAAGACTTCTCCATTGATCTAGATGCACTGGGATAGAATTTTCTTCACTGGCCTAGAATTCCAAGGACTAAAAATAACAATATTTTGGGCTCCTTTAACTACCAGTGTAGCCACCTAACTATGAAGACTCCATAGCCTAAAATCCTTTCATTTGGCTTAGCCTGAAAAACTGTAAAATCTGCTTATTCCTAAAGTATTCAGAAGAGGGAGTAACCTTTTTAGTTTTGTTCCAGAAAGAAAAGCAATTTAGGTCAAGAAATCAAGCACATTGGCAGACCTAACTTGACCTTTACCAACTCTTAAACCTGACCCAACTGGAACATGGAATTAAGTCTATTTCAGATCAGACTTGACCAAGCCTTTCACTGAATAGGTAAGAGTTTTGCTCTGGCAGTTAAGACTGTAGTTTCCTGGAAGGGGAGCTGCAGATTCTATGACTCTGGTCTTTGTTTCTAATGGTTGTCTGACTCTGTCCTAAGTTAACCCAGATTCAAGTTCAAATCAGGCTCCTACTTCCATAGTACATGTGGTAAATAGTGAATTTACAAGCAAAAAATCCATTTTCTTTATATTCTGCTTTTTGATTGTTTTCTTTAAAATGTTATCGTGCCAACCTCTATTCTCAAACTTCAGATATCTAAGGATGATGACCGAGAGGGATAGAGACTTTGGTTCTGTCAATACTTCCCCGGTTCCAGGACTGACATTTCCCAGAGTCTAAAACTACAGGAAAAACGATCCCATAAATGGATATGGAGGAGGTGGGTCTTGTGGTTCTGCAGAACTGGAGGAAGGCCATAAATTGAACTCCATGGGAATGGTGTCAAACACTGCTGGAGAGTGTCAAGGTTAGACTTTAGAGGAGACAAGCCACATATACTTGGTAAGCAGAATTTTGAGGATTTTCTTTTAAATTTTAAAATATGCAACCAAGTAAATACCTAACATAAAAATATTACACCAGTAATATTATAGCAGTTCTTTACACTGAAGGGACATGCTACCGTGGGGGCTATTAGTCACTACACGTTAGGAATCTGTGTGTGTGTCTCTCTCTCTCTTACACACACACACATACCCACACACATAGCCTTCTGTGCGAACAGAAATATTCTTTACACTGTGCACACATCAATGTGTGACTGTTGTTTACAGACACTGGTAGTTTGTCATCAGCCTCCAGGTCTACTCAGTTCATTCCCATCCCTGACACAACATCGCAGGAAGGCTGCTTTCCAGCAGTGGTTCCCTAGCAGCCCTCAGTGCTGACACGTCATTGGAGGGTGTGTCTGAGTGGTTCTTGTTCCCACTCTAGGGCAGTGGTAGCTCTTGTCCAGCTCTTTGTCCAGTGATGTGCATGAAGCACCTTGTCTTTATGTTCTAGCACTGCGTTTTTATTAAGGATAATTTTTCATGGATCCTAATGGAAATTCTTAGGCCAATGGAAGCAGGATGATAATGAGTCTTACTTTTTCTCATCATGTTATAACTGGAGGTAACAGGTGAGATGAGGTAGCATTGCTAAGTTGTTACTGGGAACAAAGTTAAAAATTTCCATAGTGCTGCTACTTAGCAGCTATGTACCCTTAGGCTAGTTACCTAAGTTCTCTGAAGC
Organism: Equus caballus; assembly: GCF_041296265.1. Lineage (NCBI taxonomy): Eukaryota > Metazoa > Chordata > Mammalia > Perissodactyla > Equidae > Equus > Equus caballus. Next base: position 56,453,286 of record NC_091687.1, on the reverse strand, counting down.
TCCATTTCCTCTGCTGTAACACAGGGCTAACTATACCTGTATCAAAATATTGATACGGGATGAAATGAGCAAGTATAAGCATGCCAAGCATAGTGCTTAGGTTATAGTAGGCACTCAGTAAAGGGACTATTGTAATCTTATTATAATTAACATTATAATGTTATATGTGTATATATACATAGATGTATATATGTATACATACATATGTGTGTATATTTAGTTCTAGCTTCCAAAAAAGGGGAAAGCATTATGTGTCTTTTAATTTATTGTAAATGTAATTGGTTGTCTTTAAAATGAAAGTCCCTGGGTCATAAAGACAAAGTTTAAAAAATATAGCTAATATATAGAAGTAATTATTAAGTTAAAAGTTACTGCACTTATTTTAATTATTTAAAAATGATTCTTAAAAGCCAATTATATACACTTCAGTCCAATCTATTACAAATGCAATTTTGGCATGACTATATTGGATTTCTGAAAATCTCTTAGAACCCCTTCATTTTGTTTGCATTTTGCATAGTGAACATTGACTTAATCTGAATAATTTTTCAATTATTTCCCAGAATTAAATGTTTATGACGCATGTGAAATGACCTCTATAATTCTGTCATTAAGTATAATAAATATCCATCGTCAACAGGATAGGGAACACAAAAATCAGGAAACTACATATTTGTGACACTCACTTAGGTATTTCTTTGTTGTAGATGATGCATTTATTCATATTATTTTGAGAATGTTTAATCTATAGAGGTGAAAGGAGGAAGAAAATGGACAAAAGAAAAAAAACAACAACAGCTAGAGAAGACAATAGAAGGTTCAATGTTTAGATTGGGATCTTTCTTCATATCAAGTGAGAGTTTTAGGAAACATTTCTAATCTTTTTCTGCCCTAAAGTCTAAACCACAAAATTTGAACCAAATTTAAAGGATGTCCATGGTTATCTGAAGAAGGAACAACTAAAACTGATAAAAATTTTAGTCCTTGATATTCAGGATCAATCATTCTAGATTCTCCTGTTACTCCTAGACAGAATGATTTGTGAAAAATGCAGAAATGCACTTTTTTTCCAGGCAGTATCCTTTTCCTAATTGCATTTACTATACAAATTAAATTAAACTTAGATAATCACATAAAGCTACTTCCTTTTTAAAAAAAACAAAGTAAACACTTATAATGAGTGCATATTCTCCTTTGATAACAGTCAAAACCAGGCAAATTGAGCACATAGAATAAAGTTTGGAGTATAACTTTGTATATCATGGTCATGTAAAATATTATAGATATCTTCAAATATATTACCTGATTATTGAAAGCTCTCTTTTAAACATTAATTTAATATATGCTGTCATTTGATAGAAAAATCAAATCAAAGAAATAGATTAGCATTCTAATCACTTGCCATTACCCAGTTATTCCAAGTTCTGATTGAGAAACTGCTTCCTTAAGGTCCCTACAAAAATATAGGGAGGGAAGAGGTGATTAGGGCTATTTCTTTGAAAATCAGGCACAGGAAACAAAACCAAAGTCAGTTAAATTTTAATAGGGATTAAATAAAGGGGCATGGGAGAAAAGGTGGAAGCTTGGGAAGCTCTTTTGAAAAGGTAGAGCTGAATAGGGACGCTCTGAAGAGCTAGAGATGTATCATAAGAAAGTTAATGCTTGAGGCAGTATCTCAAAATTGGAGGGAGCAAGGAAATAGTACAACTACTTGTATTTCTATTTTTTTCCTAGTTTTTTCCTTGGAATTCATATGAACATAATATAAAACTGCATTTTTTATTATCATTTTTCATTTGCTCTTTTACTTAGTATTCAGAATATATGAAACATAACTTTATTGTTGTAATAGACAAAGAAGTAGATATAATTAAAAGAATTAATACATCTATGGCAGAACTTGAGCTTACTAAAACATTTTTTATGCAACAAGTGCAGGTTTCAACTGTGCTCATATAGAATTAGTTGAAAAATTCACTTTAATATTTGTAGTTTGCTACTAAATTATACATTCAGAAAATACCGCTTTCTAGCAGCAACCCCAGTCTAGAGTATTCCTCTCCTCTGCCTTTACCATATTGTTTGTTTCAACCATGTAGCAAATAAGCATTCAGCCCATAAAAATGAAAATTAATATCTTTATGGGGAAAACCATTTTGTATAAATAATTTTGCCTCTACTTGCTCTTGAAAAAACATAGACCCATATTTATTTTTAGTGAAAAGCAGCTTGGATTCCTTTCTTTCTTGTCTTCTCTGTTAGCTGTTCCAGTGGTCAGGTTTGATAGTCTAAAGGTATATTTGGAGGAAAAGGTATGATCACGTTCAAGTCTTATATAGTGGCTCAGGAGACAGGGTGAGGGAATGAGGACATCATAAGAAGAGATAATTGTCTTAGCTCCCCAGAGGAAGAATCTGAGGTAGAGATTCTTGGCAAGTGATTTATTAAGAAAGGAAGTGAAGTAAGAAGGTCAGGACAGGGCAAGGCACTAAGCAAAGATGTGGATGCAGTAGAAGTCTGGTCTCAGCCTGATCTCACCCAGAACTCGGGGCACAAATGATACAAAGTTGTCACACCTTGAGGCAAGGGAGGTCTGGCTTTTATATCCTCCCATTAGTAGGTCATTGGCTGAGGGCAGCCTGGAGGGGTTTTGGGGGTTAGGGTGGGTTAACCTCCAGATGCCTCAGAGCCACGTGGCTCACTTTGGTGGAGGCCAATTCTTCTAAGGTGACAGCTGTAAGCCACTAACAGCCAGAGTTCAGAGTGGTTGGGGATGGTGCACCAGCCCTATGAAGGGAAGTCTAGACCAGCAGTAGCCATCTTCAGACCTGAGGGAACCTTTCCCATGGAAGAACAGCAAAGGTAAAGGGAGCCCAGGCCACTCACAGAACCATGGAGTTGTGGCCTCCATTCTGGGTTGTCTCTCAGAACTGTTTCCGATGTAAAAGAAAAATTCACCTGAGTTTTGAAAGATAAATTAATAAGAGAAAGACTTGAGCAGGATTAATATAAATGCCTTTTTAGAAATGTTAAGCATGACATTATGGTAGACCATCTACTCTGAAGAGATGTTTTTTTTTTTCGTGTTTTGTTTTTCCTTGGAAAAGTAAGACTACTAGTCTGTCAGTTTGTGGAGGCCAAGTGCTTACACATATTTTCTTTCTATCCCCAGTATTTGAGCCTAGCACCTGGTACACTCTCAATAAATGTGGGGTGAATAAATGATATTCTAAGTTGCAGTTGATTTATCAGTTTAATTTCTTAGGTTTTTATAGCTCTTGATTATTTAAATTTTAAAATACTATTCATAGTATACCTGAAATTTATATAATGTTATAAACCAATGTCATGTCAATAAAAAAATACTTCATTTCCAAAACCTATTTTTGCAAAAAGCAATATAATTATGTTTACTTAATGATACACATCTGGATGAACTCATCTTGATGTTTCCAAATGTGAAAAAAGCATACCTATAGTGACAAATTTATTTGCTTTACATTTGGTCTTCTGATATTGTATAGTTACCGGAAAGAACTAAAAACTCAAGACTGTTTTCTTTCTGAAGAACTCTGAATATATGATGGAAGGATGCTGAATTGAAATTGCACTTTTTAAGGCTACCATTTTCACATGCAAAATCACCAAATTCATTTATTTTTTTCTTATAGCTCAGATCTAAAGCAAATTTCAATTCAGCAAATGTTCTTTGCCCCTATAAGGTTGCGTAATTTCTTACTGAGCAGAACTTCCTTATAATGCCAATGTTAGGAAATAGCACTAATATATCTTCTTCTCATTAGCCAGGTTTATTAGGCTTTTATTACACATAATCTTCATGTTTCAGGACAAGTTTCAAAGACCCTTGTTATATAGCAAAAACTCCATGTGAGTTCAAAGGGTTTTATGCTAGCATAAAGATTTTTGGAGAACAAAATGCGGGGAAGAGGCACTTTCAACACTGGGCAGGTTAAGAAATGTTAAGGCAATGCTACATATTCCATTAGTCTGCCCTGCCCTGTTCAGGGCAATCTCGACATGAGTCAGAACTTAAAGTGTGCTGTGATGGCATTAATCAAAACTCTAGTTCATGAAGGAATTTACAGGAAGAACCATTGCGAAGTCACTGATGACACTTGTTTGTGTTGAAACGGGCCATCACAAGAAGGCAGGTCTGGTGGGGTCACATCACAACCTTTCATTGTGATTCGTTTACACACATTTTAATCAACTTTACTTTGAAAAATTCTGATTGCAGCATACATTGAAATATCATATAATTTATGCTGTACATCAGAAAACTTTTTAACTTGAAAGGGGGCACTGTTAATTACACTCATGTTACAGGTGTAAACTAGAAGGCCTCAGGTAAGCTGAGGTCTAAGATCACCCTAAATGTGCAGTAGTTTGGTGGTGTAAAACAAGAAATAAAAAAAATAAATGGCACTCCATGCTGAAGTGACAGGAAATATGAAAGGAGAAAGAATGCCGTAAGTAGGTGATGAAGGAATCTCTTTACATTAAGGAGGGCCTGACAGGTTTTGAAGGATGGGTACAACACAGAAATCTGGTTGAAATTTGTTTGATTGTTTTTAGATTATAAGCTACCTACATTTTGAGATATATTCTTGGATGTGGCAAGGAGATGAAAGAGTATTTGTCATTTGCATTTAAAAATGACTGAGGTTCATATTATGTCCTAGACAATAAAGTTTCTCTTGGTGGGCCAAGCAGGTATTCAACATACCAGCAGAGTTTCTGAGGACGATCAAATTCAGTTCTGCAGTTGTTCCTTTACCTAAGTACATCAGTTTGTCTTCTGACACTCAATTACCTGGTAGGAATTGGTGAGAAAGTGAGAGAAACTCAGGAAGAAAAATGGGGGTCAAATCACAACAGCTCTCAGTATAGCTTTCCTACTTCAGACTCGGAACTTCAAAAAGGATCAAAATCTCAAGATTCAGAGAGGGCTCCAGAGGCCCCTCTGAGGCAAATTTTGGTTAAAGCTGCATTTGTCTGACTTGGAAAAGCAATATTAGTCATGTGCTTTGTATCTTGTTTTAACTGGAACTTTTCCATACATTCCAACTGTCCTGTTTATGAGGCACACTCCCTTTTTATAAAAGCCAAAATATTCACCGGTTTCCCACTCCATTCCTCTAAATAATGTTTTTAATCGAACACATTAGAGGTTCCAGGGGCTCTTCCTATTTTCCTCTCCAACTCTTGGCAGGTATGAATTTCCTTTCTCCCACTTAAAAAAAAATCACACTGCTATTCATGTCAAAACCTCAAATGGCATAGTTAAGAAGGTAAAAGAAATGCCCCAGGATAGTAGGAACATGTTTTCTACATTATATTTTTTAAGCCCAAAATGACATTGCAGGTGTGCACTTGATTAGAGCAGCAAAGAAACACCCTATATTGTAAAGAATTTTGTTCTAAGTAAAAAAATGAATTAAAATCCAAAGTGAATTTTAGTTTATTTAGCATTTGGTTTTCCTGTAATTACATTTCAAAGACCAAAAAAGTATTTATATTTGACTCTGCCACTTGAAAAATCAAATCTATATATACAATAGGATAAAATTAGGGAAAATAAATAGCAAATATTTATTAAGTGGTTACTCTATTTTATGTCCTTTACCAAGCACTTCATATGTATTATCATTGAAACTTTAGAAAACTCCAATGAGGAAAGCATTACTATGCCCATTTACAGATGGGGAACTAAAGCTTAAGCAAAGTCTCATCCCAAAGTCACACAGCTAGTGAGTACAGAGATCAAGTCTGAACCCACTTCTGACTATAGAGCCTTTCCTCTTAAACACTGTCTATATGGAATAGAGAATAACATAAAGAAAGACAATTATCCCAAAGTTTGGATTTAAGACCCTTGCTAATTGTGGTATTATTAGTCCTTAAGTGATGACTCAATAATAATTCCCATTATTAGCTCAAGATAATTCTTTCATACAAGTAGTACGTCATACTTTTCCTATCATCAATCCCACTAGAGAGATGAGGGTGTTAGATTCTCCCCAGTAGGATTATTTTCTATCCTCAGTGCCAAAGATCTCCCTAAACACTTCAGTGCCCTTTTCAAAATTCATTTTATTTCCATGCACAAGGAAACTTTGAGTTTTAACACCAAAGGCCAAGCCTGAACATCTCACCCAGTGCCTGAATCAGATTGGTTGGCACTTTTTCAGCATGGGGGAAAGCTTCTCCTTTTACGACTGTGTTTCCCCAACCTCTTGCCAGGGGACAGCTCTGGGCTGCATGCTAATGAGGCAGAAGCACTTGAAATGATGTTTGCAGTTGCTGTTTCCATTTGTGAATTTCCAGTTCTGCCCTGGAAGCCAAATCTGGAACAGGGAAGCAGGCAACTTGTTCTTGTCCTAACTCTGCCTATTCTCTGACTTTGGCTTCATAAATTAACTTTGCTGAGGTTTTGCTTCCTTGATGATGAGGTAGGGAAAATGCTCCTCTTTATGTGCTATATGTATCCACTGAGCTGTAAAAACACTTTAAAAAGTAGAGTATGAGTTAAAATGACAGGATTGGTAGAGAACATTTGCTTTATAGCATGTACAATTCTGTTAAATTATGGGAATATTTTAAGATACAATTTATAATATGAAAGATTTATTTTAAATGGCCACTCAAAACCCTGTCTGTTAGGTATATTTGTTAGTTGCCCAACAGCTGCCCAGTAATGCAGAATCATTCACCATTTTATATTTTAACATTGTCAGCAAAGAGGCACAAGGAAACTTTTTTGGGGATGGAAGTGTTCTGTATGTTGATTGTAGAGGTAGTTTCACAGGTCTACACATCTGTCAAAATCGATTGTCACTTTAAATAGATGTAGTTTATTGATGTAAATTATATCAATAAATTTAAAACTAGCGTTGTACATTAACTTAGAGTAGTATTTGTTAGCTAAAGGACAATTAGTGTACAGTGAGGAAATATATACCTTTCCTGATAGTATATACAAAAATATTAAAGTACTTTATATGGTTTTTAAAAAGTAAGCCAATGACACATTATATAAATCTTTTGACTTACAGATCATTTTGTGGTTAACTAAAGTCATTTATCCCTACACTGTATTTACCTGATTTACATAATTTCTATTCAGATCAAAAGGTAAATTATTTTAATGCTCCTTCGGATTGACTCAGTTATGGGATGGTAAAACTTTCTTCAAATTTAAAAATTATTATTTATATTCTACTTGGAATTTCTTGAAAGCCCTCAGCAGTAAGAAAAATTGAAAAAAGTAGGTAGTAATACCAAATGTAAGATTAAAAATCTTAGTAATTAGTGCTATTATTGTCACTAATAATACTAACATAGTTTGAAGTACACATTAATAATATTTTATTAATATATTAATTTATTAATTTTATTAATATATTTTATATTCTATTCTCTCCAGTAAAACCTCTTCTATCTTCAATGTCAAAGATGATCCTAAATACTTTAGTGTCTTATAAAATTAATTTTACTTTTGGGCTCAGGCAAAGGAAATTCTGATTATAATCAAGATTTTCACTTATCTTATGGGAAATGAATTTAATACTCTATAATACTTCAATTGCCTTAAACTATTACAATTAATAATTGCCCAGTTTAATTTCATTGGCTGTAATTTGACAAGGTACTTCTTTAGATATATATCTCAATTATCAATACTTTACCTCATAGTCTTCAGTGTGTACCTCCTAAGAACAAGGATATTCTCTTACAAAACCACCATGGAGTTGATGAATTCAGGACATTTAATATTGATACTATATCATGAGTTAATCTATAGTCCATATTGTCCTATGAAATTCTTGCTCCATGTTCTCCATATTTCCCGAAGTCATCCAACTATTACTTCTCCTTCAAAACTCAGCTTTATCAGAGTTCATCATTGTTTGGGTAAATATTCAACCAATGCTATAATCTTCTCCTCACTCTCATTGGCTACTTATAGGGTTATCCCTCATTCCCCATTTCCAATAGTATCAACCTCTATTCTTTCAAAATTTACAGCTCCTCATCTTTGTTACTATCAGCAGATGCTTTTCTAAATTATACAATGTATTCATCACCTTGCTCATGGTATTCAGCCTCACCTGATTCCATATAATCACCTCCACATCTCACTACATCCACATTAGGAAGAGTTGTTTGGAATCCTTGGGGCCAGGGACTGTGGCAGGGAATTCTCATGAGCTGCAGGAGCCACTGGATCATGGAACCATGAAAGAGTTCTTTGACCCAAAGACCAAACAGAAGCAGGATGAGTGACAAATTCAGGAGCCAGAGGATGGGACAGAGGGCAGGCTCCTGAGCCAAGAATTCTAAACATGAAGTTGAAAATAAACAGAAGTAGGTCAGACACAAATAGAGTGATGCATCTGAAGCAACACTTTAAATCTTAGCATCTGAAGCTCCTTTTATGGGGCACTGTCACCAGCCTACTAAGGATTGGGTCTCTTCCAAATTCCTATCTCACCTCACCTAGCCCCTAGGCCTTGCTTTTATTCACCTCTTGTTGACTTTCCATCATCATTTCTCACATACGCTATTCTGATTCTCTCTCCTCAAATCCCCAAACACTTCTCCTAAGTAGTCATATTTAAGATATGACCCTAACTTACCTTTATATTGCCTAAAATATCTAAATTACTGTCTTTGTTCTCTTTTTGGAGGAAGGAGAATTTTCCTCCTTGCTAAGATCATTTCCTCTATCTGTCTAGTGAATTGCTCACTCCAAGTCAAACAATAATTTCCTAATTATATTTAGTAACTAGCATTTAGCAATGTTTAAATATCCTCTGTCTTTTAACAGTGAGTATGCTTTCTATCACTTCTTCCATTCTCACAATTAATTAATTTTTTATATCTTTGGATACTTTGACACCTCTCTAAACTCTATACCTTGATAGCTTCATGAACTAACACGACTGTAAGTCTCACCTCCTTGCACAAGACCACCAAATTAGTATCTGCAGTTTCAAACTCTCACCCAAGTTTCTCTCTTGAATTGTCAACAATCTGCTAGATATCCTAGTTAGATTCCTGCTGGAACTTCAAAATCTGCAAGTCTCAAATAAAAATCATCTTCCCATCCACCAGTAGCTCTTCCTGACTTAACTGACCTATTTTCTGTTAGTTACTTTATTCTCCTAGTTATTCTGCTTTAAATCTTTGTGGTCAATCTTGACTCCTTCCTCGACCATAACAACCTGTAAGTCACTAAGACTTCTTGCTTTTACCTCAGTCTCTTTAGCATTCATCTCTCTGTTAGTGGACTTCACCCTAGTTTAGACCCTCACTATTTATCATTTGCTTTACTGTAACAACTTTCTCACAGTCTTTTAACTCTGGCATCTACCACTAAAATTCATTGTATAAATTATTGCCAGATTTGCTTCCTGATACAGCATCCTTAATGTATCACATTACTACCCTACTAAAGAATCAAATTAAAAGCCTTCAATGACTTCCTGCCAGCTGAGTAGTAAAGTTCTAACAAATCTGCCTAGATCTAACTCTACTGCTCCCTCTTTCACCTCTCCTCTGATGCCCTGTGTTATGGACAATATGTATGCCTCCTCTCTCTGCCTGCAGAGTCATCCTGGGCATTTCCCTCCATTACAATCCTTCTAGTCCTTCAGCATCCAGTTTAGACACTTATCTCACACATCTCTGCCGTCAATTCCTTCCTGTTCCCTTCAGGTATAGCTGATCTCTCCACTTTCTAATCCTTATAAGAATTTGCATTGTGATCCTTACATTCTGATTGAATAATAGTTATTTGTATGTATGATATTTAGTTATTTGTGTTTTGTTTATTTAGTTATGTGGTATGCAAGTGTGTGTATAATTTACATATTTCACATATGTAAATATAATTAACAAGAAGCAAATCATCTCCTCCCTTGTAATTACCAGGGAGGAGATGATGTTAGACAGTTTGAAAGTCTTTGCTAAACCTTTTCACTTCCAAAGCATTGTTGGTTTGTACCACCTTCAGGTATAATCCTCAGGTATTGTACACTTCCTTAGGCAATGAGCTTCATCATCTGGGGTCAAGGGTAGCTCAAGGCATCCAGAAAAATCCATCTCCCACTCGACAGGAAATAGGATAGACTGAGCCCCTCACAGAAGAACAAAGTCAGGCTTCCTCAGACCTCTTCCCATCCTTCCATAGGTATCAAGAGCAAGCCCCAGAACCTCCCCTCCCTGTCACCACTCAATCTCATCATTGCTGTCTACCTTGAGTTCACAAAGACTAATCTCACTTCTCCCTGTTTACATCAGTCCCTTTAAGGAGTCTAAGATTTGCAGATGTCCCTCATTTCCCCCACATGCTCTAATCCCTATAAGGCTCTACACAATCTCTCCTCTCCCCATCTGCACTCCTTTAGAACTCCAGAAACCCTCTTCTTGTGCTCTCCAAAATTCATAGTCCATTTCCGGAAGAATTCCCTGTATCTCAGTCTCTTCTCTGAATGTTCCCATCCCTTCTTGCTCTAACATAACCTGGCTCTCCCCTGAGGACACGGCTTCCCTTACTGACCTCATGAGTGATGACTGATATTTCTCCCAAAACCTTCATGGCACTGAGCCTGGAAGCAGATAAGTGTCCTCCTTAGTTCTCATTGCCATTTCCAGGGCATTCTCCTTCCCTCATCCCTAACCCTCACCCAGCTTTGACACTCTTAACTCAGATTACATCACCCACTACTCGGAATTGCTGCAAGCATTTACTGACCATGAGAAAGGTGATGCCGTCTCATTTCTAGAGAATTTTGACTCCTTGATCATTATCATGCTCTTCAACACTACTATTTCAGTTCTTGGCAATTTCAGTATATATGCAGATCATCTTTGCAATACCCAGATGCCTCAGTTCTTGTTCTCTTTTCCTCCAATTATTTTGTCCTCCACTCTGATTTAGCTACTTTCTTCCATGGTCATAGCTTTAGACCTTGTAATTACCAGTAACTGCAACACATCTACAATCTCAATTTAACATATCACCCTCTCTGACCACCACCTCCTGTCTTTCAATCTAACCCACTCCTTCTAGGATCCAGACACCAACAATCTGCCACCCCCAGTCCTTCTATCCTCCTACCTATTTTACATCTCTTGCTATCTAATCTCTTCTTGACCCCTCCTCCAATTATTCACAAGGCTAACTCTCTCACTGCCTTCAAGACTTCAAGGAATGCTCACACCAGTACTCCTTACTCCCAATCTAAGTTTGTTTGATTCTACAGAAGGTGCTAGACTTATAGCACATTCCAGCATGGTACACATTCTATTTATTTTGTCTATGGTCTGCCTTCTACCATTAGAATGTAAACTCCATGAGGGCAGATATTTCTGTCTGTTTTGCTCATTGCTCTATACCCAGGGCTTGGAGCAATATCTGGCACATGGTAGAGACTCAGTACATAATTGTTGAATGAGAAGATGAATGCATGTCTCTTCTATCAACCAAAATGTCCTGTTTGCTCTTGCTCTTTCTTTAACTTGATATGTTTACTTCTGTGTCACTCAGATAACTTTCTCTTAATTGTGTCCCTTCTCTCAGTCAACTGTGGCACTCTCCTTTTGGGGAAGCTTTGTCCTGTTTCTGCACTTACTCTCTTTGGCCATCTGCACTGCTCCCCAACACTCATACATAATACTTTTTTTTTTTTGACAAGTTGGCCCTGAATTTTACCACTTTGATATCCCTACTCTACTCATTTTATAAATTAATCCTTGTACTTTTGTTCTTCCCATCTTTACACACTGATTTAACAGTTTCTGCCAATAGCTAAAAACAATGTAAGTAATCATGTATACTATTAGGGTACAGGATGCACAACCTGGATTTTGCTTCATGCTGATGCATTTTATGACAGTCCCTAGGAATACACTGTGCCTAAAAAGGTGAACCATATGTATAGAAAGTCTAAGTAGTTGAAAATTTCAGTTAATCAAGGCTCTATAATTTAATTCTCTGCTAAAGTATAGGAAAAATGAAAACTAAGTTTTAATATTTAGAAGAGACTTTGAGGTTTTGTCTTGGCATCAGGACACATTTGACCTATATCCTGTCTGGTTCAGAAGTCTAAAGTGCTACAGCACTAATGACCCAGACTGCCCACCTCAGCCCCACATCACCACCTTGCTTTGTGTGCTCACACAGTGCCCCAGGCGCAGCTATCCCATCTGCATGGTATTTTCCTTCTCCTCTGTCCCCATAGCAACTAGTACAATGGCAAATGCACTGAGTAGGTGCTCAAGCAATACTTTTTGATTTATTGGTTGAATAACTGTGAGGCTTTCCTCAAATCTCAAAGAAAGTTCGAATAATGTACTTATCAAGGCAGGAAATTTTATAAACACGTCTTGAAAAGATTTTCAAAAGAAAGAGTCAAAATATGAATGATCATGGATTGAATTAATTAATTCTGCTGGATCAGTAAAAGCTGGTGAAACAGCAGCAACCCACTCAGAAATTAAATCGTCACCCAATGTCCAACACTCCAGGTCTAATCTTTCATATCTGAACCCACTTGTTTTCTACTCAGCTTCCCCTTGGACCTCAGGTCTCTTGTTTCCCAACGCTTAACTACCCCATTCAGGTTCAACCCCTACACTTCTGCTAAAGGCCCCCAAGCTGCCTTTTTTAATATACAACCAAGTATGATTATGTTTGCGTGGATAAATGGGAGGTACTCCCTCACCTTGACTGAGGCTATAGAGTGTATCTATACCCTATCAGACTCATGTTGCAGATCCATTGAGTATGCAGAGATAACTCAGTTTACCTACCCCTTCTGGCCTGGAAGGCTCTGCTCTATTCTGAAACAAATGACAACCAGACTCTGTTCCTCAGCTTCTGTGCTCTCACATGCAGCATGCATACCTGTGGTCATTGATTCCTTGCCTCCTAGTCAACCCTGAAACACCCAGATTTCCACTGCACTTCACTTTTGCATGCTAACAATTTAGAAAGGAGATGAATGAAAGACCCTTTTCCAAATATGCCATAGGTATGAACATTACTGGTAATACCCTCTTAGATTCTGGAATTCCCTGCCAGTCTCCCAGTGTTCATGTGCTATCTTCTGTGAACTTTTGGATGGAGGGAGTCACTGTATATCTGGGCAACATTCAACAGCCTGCCTTGTATAACCAACTCATTTGGACCATCCTGAGCCACTCACTGTGCAACATCCTCAAAGCCCTAGAAAAGTGAGTTTGTGCTATTAGGGGTAATGTTCTTAGGAACTCAAGTTCCTTGTAGGAAATCGTATCTAAGAATGCTGCTTTACCGGAGAGTGAGCTTCCAAAGTTTAGATAATTCTACATTTCTTGGGATTTCCTGTGTGTTCGGTTCCCTGCCTGCCAATAAGGAACTGTAACAAATATCCTAAAGTGGACTGATCAGTTAGTAGGTCCTCTGCCACAAGGCAGCTCTGTAGAACTTGAAGACCCAATTCTGCTGTTCTCTGGAGCTTGAAGTTTTAACACAGGGTTAGAAACATCTAATTTGGCGAAAGGGCCAAGAAAATCGTGATTCCATACATGGGCTTTTTTGTTTAGAGAAATTATACCCAAAGGAATTGATAAGTACCCCATCTAGGAGGAAAAAAACCCAAGTCATCTGGGTAGTGTTTGAGAAGTCTATCCTGTCGGGAAGAGGGATGTAACATCCAGTGACAGTTATAACCAACCAAACATTTCTGCACTGCCAAATAATTCAGTCAGAAGGAGCACTTGTCTTTTGTTAACTTCAAAATCAAACACGTCTCTGAGAGGCAGAAATTGTTAAAAAGGCCCTGATATCTGACTCTTCATAATGCCTGTAAGTCAATTTCTGGCCCAGTAAGTCTATCACCAGATAATCTAGCCTGCAACCCTGTTCTCAGAGAGCAGTGACCTCTGGCATCAATGCTATGCTGAGCTCCAAATAGCCAAGGGTCAGTCCTGGACATGTGTATCAACACCATGTGCACCCTAACAGGAGCACTGGGCTTTATTCTACAGCTGTGTTATATTGCCTTCAGCAGGGCACAGGTACATGCTCAGGAAACCCCCTCCCCTTCTTCTACCCCATCATAGTTCCATCATATGTCACTGAGTATCATGTGACCTTGGTTTCTTCAAGAGGCATCAAACATGCTACCTCCTCTGAAGTAGGGACTGGTACTAATAACTGGTTCTCACATTTCCATTACCAACCTCAGAGGGCAGGTACTGTGATTACATACATTGGCCCTCACCTTAGGGCTCTGGTTCTACACAGCTGTGGTTGAATCACTCATGAAAAGGGACCTTTTAAACCAAAATTTAGAATGTCTGAAACTGACTCCTTTCTTGAGTGCCTCTTTCAGTGTTACTATCTTCCAGATGAATTTTCTTGAAACTTAAGCCCTATGTATCATTTCAAGAAGGTTTTCTTTTCAAATTATGATCTATTTGTCTTCAATTCACCATAAAAATCCAAACCAAATGTACAAAAAGACAATACAGTGATATCTTGGAAGGTATGCCTTGTACTAAGAAAAAGACTAGCTAGGTCATTTTTCTGCCAATAATACAGTTCTGTTACAATGAGTTCCTTTGTTTCCAACTAGAACAGCCAGTTCTACAGCAATTCCTGCACACTCCAAAACTTTCTTGTGTTCTTAGTTCTACCACAATCAATGAATACATCACTAGGCATAGCCAGCCTGGCCTCCTAGCCCAACTTGAGCTGGCAATTAGGAAAGATATTCCCTAGTTTGGCACTCCTTAAGATACCTCCTGTCAATCTAATCTTGTAGAATTTTGAATTTTTCTTTTAATTGTTTTCTTTGGTCAACTTTATTATATTCTAAAGCTTCTTTGGAGCCTTGCGGTAATCCCTCATTCCTTAAGGATAAAGCTTTCCACCCAGCTCCTTTCTCTACACAGTATCTGTAACAGACTAGGGAATTATACTAAATATGGTCCCCACTGAAATCAGGAAAAATGCTTGTACCTGGGAAAATGTTTGCAGTTCAATTCTAAGGATAGGATCTTGGCACCATATGTATATGTGGAACAAACTGTACCTTAACTGTGGGTGCATTTTACCACTGGCATATGTTGCAATATCAACTTTCTATTCCAAAAGGAAGTTGCCTCCAAAACCATGGAAAACATTAAAACATCTCTGGCCTACAGCCACTGCACACCTCACATACCTAATAAGACACAGTTGGCACGTTTCTTCAGACCTGACATATTTCTTGTCTTCTATCCTCCTGTCTTCATTGCCAGCCTTTCCCTCCACTTCCAAACTTGATCTATCCCATGGACTTTGGCTTGAATTAGCCCTTGGAAGCTATTCTGGTTCCTTACTTTATACTACCTGGGGAAACTCTCTAGAATATTCAAACTGCACCAGTACTGATCTGGAGTGGCAACAGACTCTGTCTTTGACAAATGTGACAGTATTTGTTGATTAAAACAACAAAAACACCTGGGAAAGAGAGATAAGATGTCTCTAAAACCAGTATAGTAATGATGGTTGGCTCATTGATAAGGTTACTGTGAAAGGCCACTTTTTAAGGCCTTATGTGCTGTTTTAAAATATGAACTTTTAGTACTTTGAATAACAGCACTCAAAAGCATCTTTTAAAGTCGTCTTAGGAGTATATATTCAATAAGACCACTATAATTTAACACTGCCATTTCGATTTAATGATCCTATTCTTATTAATTAAACTAATTTTAGTTGGGAACTGATTTAAATAACTCATGGAGGATAACTTTAATATACCTGTTTAATATTAGTAATTTCCTAGCAAGAATCGATTCTGGTACTTTTGTTGAAAGGTTGGACTGTTTTAATTAAATTATAAAATCCTAATGGAAAGGATTTTGACTTCCATCATATTTTTCTTTGATCTGTAAATTATACTAATTTACTTACTGTGAAAACAGAAAGTCACATTAAGAGTGATTTTTAAGTTGAAAAATAATCCTTTTAGTCCATGAAGGCAGTATGAAAATGTTTTTTCTACATATTCATTCACTTGTACATATTAAATATATGCTAGTTGAATAATTCAATCAAAGTTGGCTTATTCATATAAGTAAAATGTTTTCTGTGACATGTTTTAAATTAATGGGGGAAATAAAAAGTAAAACTAAATTAAAAATATGCATTCACTAGACTCTCACTACAACACTATTTGCAAGAATAGAAGTCAGTGTAATCTGTACACATCTTAGAGTTTACCAAAGGCATTCAGTTCCCTACATATAAAAGCACCTTGACATGAGGTGGTTCTCCTTATGCAGTCATCTCTGGTGCTTCCATTGTTTGCCACCCTTCCCCCTAATAATATGTAAAATACTAGACAAGTCTGCCCCTAAATTTCTTAGGGCCACAAGCAAGGATACAAATGGTGGCGGGCATAACAAGACTAAATATTTAACAGTTACAACCTAAGATAAGAAACCATTAAGTAAAATGATTTCTATATTCCCATCTTGAAAAATATGCATTGGTAATGCGCTAGAAGGCTAGGTCTGAATTTAGAATTTCAGACTCTTTAAATTTCTGGTTGGGAACTTGGCACTGTGTGAAGTGTTGCCCCTGTAGCCCTTGATCTGCCCCTCTTCTCTCTCAAATCTAGCTTTATTCTGCATTGAAAGTAGCCTATCATTTACTGCATGGACACTCCTGCCCTGCATGTCCAACCTCTGTGTACTTCTCTTTCTCCTAGGTTTTGGCATACGAGTGGCACAGTCTACCCACAGGATGGCCCTGAATGTATTTTGGGGATGTTTGGGCAGAGAATTCTGGAGATTTAAGACTATGGATAGGCTTGCCCTATGGATCCCCTGGCTGTGGGGAGGGCCAGAGCAGGGTAGGAACTCTTCTCACCCCTGGAAGATAGTCTTTAATGGTGATTGAGAGAGTGCAGAGTCAAACTCACACAGGCCTGAATTCTGGTTCCATTACTTATTAGTGAAGAGATCTTGAAATAGTTATTCAATGTTGTTTAATTAGTTGGCTTACCTATAAAATGGAAATTATCAGAGTACATACTTCAGAGGGTTGTGGGCATTAACTGATATATTTTCATACCACATGTACAGAAGGACATACAGAAAAATACTTCACAAATGTTTACCATTGTTATTCTTTTAACTCCAGAAGCCAAAACAGTGCCTGACACAAAGCTGTAGGTGCTCTAAGAAAATATGAATGAATAATGATTAAATGGATTAGAATAGTTTCTCTTTTCATTGCTTTTCTTAGTATTTTGTTAAAATGACTACAAATTTCAGTTTGTATAATCTAAATATAAATCCATTTTAAAATACACAGTGGTAAAGGATCATGATTACTTTTTATACTTAATTATCAACGATGAAAATAATAATTATCAGAGAAATCTGAAGGCAAAACAAATTTGTAAAAAGTAGACTAAAAAACACTAAGCCTCCATTTTGATCTTCACTAAAGATTTGCCTATAAGGTCAAGAGACTGCTTTTTGGAGTGGACTGGAAAGCAGAGACAAGTGTCTTTTATGGTGTTAAACTTTGTATGGTAGAACACACTTTTTAAAGAAAACTGCATTTCTTAAAGTTCAAATTCTAGTGAGGGTTAGAGCTGAATAGGGCTTATTTGCTTAGCTTCCCAGTTTTAAACTGATGTCCTCACCTCATTTATTGAGTCATTTACTTCAAATAATTTATTAGGACCTATTGTGTTCTAGGCATTGGAGACACAGAACCAACAGGCAGTTTCTCCTCTCAAGGAGGTCACGGGTGGGTATGGAGACAGGACATGAACAAGGAGTCAGAGTGTTAGGCATGGGATGCTCTCGAAGGGATTTGTATACCGTGTAGAGGAGCCTGCAGACAATGGGAGCCATGGAAGATACTGAGTAGGGAGGTAAAATGTGGACAAAGGTTAGACATGATGGAAACTGGTTAGGAAGCTCATAGAATGAAAGATATTTGAAGTTTTCTCTGTCCTAATGGCATTGTATTAAAAGGAGGGGACAGATTTGAGAAACCATTATAGACAAAGAGTTGATGTTAAGAAACAAAAATCTCCATTTTCGTTTAATCTTCTTACCTAGTATCACCCACTTATTTATCATCTTGTCATCCTCCCTTCACTACCTTACAGCTCTTTTCTTCCTAGCCATAAGTGAGAATTTGATCACCTTTAATAGCAAAGAAGAAAAATATTCCTATTACTGTTATCAGCTTGGAAATCCTAACATATCTTTCCCCCTTGTTTTTCTAGGAAAACGTAAACTATAAGAAAGATTGTGAAATGCCTTAAGTGGACCACAGAAATAAAAAACTTAAGAAGTTTAATGTCATATTATTAGAATGGCCTGCTCTGACTATCTTATATATATAATAGCAGCCTGTCCCAGTCCCTCTCAGGTCAGTTCTCTCACTCTGCTTTATTTCTTCTTCTTTTCATCATATATATAGATACATATATACATATATATTTGATGTATATCATATATGTTATAAAATATACATGATGTTATATATCATATTTTATCATATATATAATATACACCATACATATATATATACATATATACACATGCATACATACATATATTTGTCCTCTTTAATTAGATTGTAAGTGTCATGTGAGTGGGGACTTTGATTTGCTCTCTGCCATATGACCAGTGCTTAGACAGAGCATCAAACTTCTGCCTGAAGTGACACAATCCCTTGTGCTCTCTGGATAGATCCCACAAATAAAAGTGGCAAGAAGAAGGGCCATTTTGCCAACAATGAGGTGGTGACCAGAGAATACACCATTGGCATTCATAAGTGCATCCATAGAGTGGGCTTTAGAAATGTGCTCCTCAGGCACTCAAAAAATTTGCCATGAAGGAGAAGGGAACTCCAGATGTGCACATTGACACCAGACTCAACTGATCTGTCTGGGCCAAAGGAATAAGCAATGTCCTATACTGTACCCATGTGTAGTTGTTCAGAAAACATGAGGGTGGACATTCACTAAACATGTTCTATACGTTGGTTACCTACATAATTGTCACACTTTCAAAAATCTACAGACAGTCAGTATGGATGAGAACTAACTACTGATTGTCAAATAAAGTTATAAAACTGCAAAACACACACACACACAAACAGCAAAAAGTTCTGCCTGAAGGAAGCATAGCAGTATACACCTTTAGCCTAGCATATACTGGAAATGCCATGCTCTAAATGACCAATATTGCTAGACATGGCTATTCACTGCAAATATTTAACAGCCAGGGCAACACTTACTTTATTAAAAATGTATGGAGAAGAAATACTCTGAATATATTAAACAATATAGAATATCAAGCTATAATAGAGTGGCTCCAAGCAGCTAGGAATGCGGTGAGCCCTATGTTGATCAGTAGTCTGACTTGTGTACTATAACTTTGTCCCTTTGAACACTTTTGACTGAACTGGTTACCAGCTACTTAGCAGGTCAGTTGCTTTCTTTTTCTTTCTTGCTCATAACCACAAGTCATACACATTTATATAACACACTGGAAATCCTGTGGGAGGCAGAGTTACATTCCGGGTTATTTCCATAAAGCCACGTGTGTTCTCTCTCTTTCTCATTCCCATATGAAAACAACCATCGTGAGGTATAATTAAGATGAGTTAAGAGTATGTGGGGGCTTCAACAGGAGGTATGCTTTGACCATGCCTTCAACTCACAAATCTTTATCCTGCCCTCTGCAGTTACTCTGTGAGGGCAACAATGTTACAGGGCAGGGCCCGGGAATCTCCAGGGAAGGACTGCGTGAAGGTCGTCTTCTCTCTCACAGTCACACTGAATGTTTGTTAGAACAACTTCCAGAAAATTTTTGAAGAAAATATGAGGCAACATAATAGTGTTCAAATCCCATCTTTCCTCCTTACTAGCTAGGTGACTTTGAGCAAGTTACTAATCTCTTCTGTGCTTCAGTTTCCTCATTTCTAAAACAGGGATAATAATTCTACCTATCTCCTAGTGTTAGTATGAAGATGAAATCGCTATGGTAAAGCATTCAGATCAGTGCATGGCACAGAGTGACAGCTACCCAACTGTTTGTTAAAATACATGAGCATTACACTTTCTTTCCACTACATATAGAAGCCATGCTTATATGACATCTTTAGGATATAATTAGAATAGTTACATTTTTAGAGATTAATAATTAGGCCATCTACTTAAAAAGCTCAGTATTTAATTGTTCAACTTAATAAAATGCAATATGAATCAACATAAAATGTTATTTTTTCTATGGCTTATTTTATTTTATAATCAATATATAGCTTACAAAATATATTTCATATATAATTGGAGAAGATACATAAGGCCTCACAGTCCTCATGCTGGCAAAACTCCTCTAAATGTGTAGACGTGGGCTGCAACGGGGACTAGAGTTTTGAGGACCAAGAAGGGCTGAGCACCTACAATACAGGATTGGTTATGAACATTGCTAGGTTATTCAATAAACATATTAAAAAACTATTTCCTGATGTCAATTTGGTTAAATAATATTACAAGTAATACAATTTTTATATCAGTTACTCACTGAGACTTATCAAACCAGCAAAAAGACATCATTTAAATAACTGAGAATGCTATACAACAGGCTCTTTCGAGGAGGATGATTTGAGCATCTTTGCTTATAATGTCCAAACAAGAGAAAGACTGTATCACAAGGTAAATAGTTTATTACTTTTAAAGAAAACTGAATGGTCTCTGCATAGGATCAGAATTTGTTAAAGTTTGAAGAACCTTAGATCAAAACACTACCCTCTGACAACCCATCTAGTGATCAATAAAATGGCACTGGCAGGGTGAACAAAGTGAGGAATTTATTACCAAACTATTTATACCTGGGTAAATCAAATTTAACAGGTGAGGCAGAAAACGCTCTAAACTATTAAACAAAGACCAGATTATCTCAAATATTTTATTTGCTTTGAGGAAGGTTCATTCAAAATGGAGTACGGGAAAATTGCAAAGGTAATATAGTGTTTCTATATCATGATATTACTCATGTCTGATAAAAAATAAAATTGGAATGCTAACTGATTATTATATTTATCTTATTAATTGTCTGTATTCAATCCTATTAAAAATGTCCCTTTCTCTTCTAAACTGTATCCCTTGACTTCCTCTGGTTTATTAAAATTATTAACTAATTTTGTTTTCAGTCTAATCAAGGCTTAATTAGCTTAGCAGGTGTATATATTCATGAATAAATAATATATCCTTAAAACTTATACATTTAAAAAATTATCAGCTGGTAAAATTATTCTGAGAACCTTTCTATCTGGTCAGTCCTCATATTTTTTATAGTCCTATATATGGTTCTACCACATGAGGATATACTATACTTTTCCAAAAAAAGAGGTTACAGGATTAAGTCAATTTTTATCAAATATGAATGGACAAAAAAAAGAGGAAAATTGGCTTATTAGGCAAACCTTTTTTTTTTTTTTTTTTGCATGCTTATATACTACATGTAGGAATACCTTTATTATTTTTTCTTCTGGAAGAAGATTCTGTTATTTTCTAATAAATATAATAGAACTTAATTCTTCAGTTCATCCATTTGTTGCAAAGAGAAGAGAGACTGATAGAAAATAAATGAAGCCCTGTCTTGGAATGAACTGGGAATCAATCTGATGACAAAATCAACAAGAAATTTACTTATTCTTTCTTTCGTTCATTCAACAAATGTGTACTGAGCACCTTTTACAGAGCTGGCATTCGATAGTTAGAAAGAGAACAAAGTACCTTCTGTCATGAGCTGTCATCTAGTTGCTAGGTTGGGAGAAGAGAGAAGAGCAGTAAACAAACAAATACATAATAGATCAGGGATGCTAAGGTACATAAGAGAAAAAGGTAACTGGGGTAAGTAGGCTACACAGTGTTGATAAGGAGGACAGAAACAACCTCTCTGATAAGATGATATTTGAATAGACATCTGGAAGAAGTGAAGGAGAGGGAATCAACAAAATATCTCAGGGAAGCACATTCCAGGCAGAGAAACAGTGAGTTTAAGATTGGAGGTAGGATCATGCTTGGTGCATCCAAGGTATAGCAAGGACCAGTGTTGCTGGAGCAAAGTGAGAGAGGGAAAGAGGGTAAGGAGATAAGGTCAGGAAGTCAGCTGGATCTTGGAAGCCATGTAAAGACTTGACCTTTGATCTCAGACAGATGAAAAGCCATGTAGAGTTCTGAGTGGAGGGGTGACAGAACCTGAGGAACATAGTCTGGCTGCACCATGGAGCAGAGAAGCCAGTTCAGTAGGCATTCAAGAGTTCAAGCAAAAATGGCATAGACCAGAGTGGTGGCAGTGGAGGTGGTAAACTGATTGTGGAATGTGAGATAACAGAGAAATCAAGGATGCTGCCAAAATGTTACTCTGAACTACTAAAAGACTGAGTTATCACTTACTGAGATGAGGATGAGTGTGAAAGGAACAAGCTTAAGGGAGAAAATTTGAAGTTTGGTTTTGAATATGTTAGGGTTGATTTTGCCTTTAGTCATACAATGGAGATGTTGAAGAGGCAGTTTGCTATACATTATAGAGATTAGATAAGAGGTCAGGACTGGGGTTGTCAGCATAGAATGGTATTTAAGACCTAAGACTGGATCAGTCCACCTGATGACTCAGTATATATCCAGAAGAGAAAGTCTGAGGACTGAGCCACTCCTACATTTGAAGGTTGGGACATGAGGAAGAACCAACATCACAGATGCAAAAGGGGCTTAAACCAGAGAATGTGGGTCCAGGAAGCCAAGGAAAAAAGTGTTTCGAACAGTGTTAACTCACTGACAGATGATACGTCAAGCAGGATGAAGACTATGAACTATAGGCTATTGGATTTGGCAATAGGGAGGTCACTGTGATCTTAACAGAGTGGTACAAGTGCAGAGGTGGTAAAGAAAGCCTGACTTCAGTGAAATCAAAGAGAAGGTGAGGAAGGTTGGAGACAGCACAGATGGACAACTCTTTCAAGGTTTTTGCTATAAAGGAGAGTGAGAAATAGAAGAAGAAAGATATTACAGCATGCATGGATGTGCATATGCTGTAAATGACCCATTAGAGAGGAGAAAAACCGATGACTCAATAGACAAGGGGAGCACTCCTTAAAACGAAACTCAAACAAGGTATATACCTGCTGTGATTCCATCGGGATAAAGTAATTAAAGTTTGTCTGGGGAAGTAGATTTATTCCTGTTATTATTTCTTTCTATTCATGTTATTTCTTCTTCTTCATATACATGCGTACCAAAAAGCTGTTACATATGCATACTTTCAAGAAAAATATTTTTAATGGAGCCATAGTAGAACTGTTGAAAAGTAAATGGTTGAGCATGTCTGTCTTTGCTTGCCTCCTTCACTTCTGCATTCCTCCCTTTAAAGATAGTGAACATTCTTGTGGCCCTAACTTTCAGCTAAAATAATTCATGTTGTGGGATTAACACGCATGACAGTGTGTTTCTCCTCCAGTAGTGTTTTGATACCAAAATATTTTAGGATAAAATGATATGAGAGATTTGCTTCAAAATAATCTAGTTGGAAGGAGATGAACTGGGTAGGGGAAGAGATGCAAGTTGGCCTTGAGCTGATAGTTGACGAAGCTGGGTGATAGGTATATGGTGATTCCTTATACCCTTGTCTCTGATTCTGTATGTGTTTGAAAATTTCCATAATATAGAGTTAAAAGTTAAAAGAAACATAGTGTCAATATCATGCTTAATCCAAAGAAATCCATTAAAAGGTGAAATTTCAGATAATTTGGTAACAGGTGAAGGAACTATTTGGGGGCACAAAAATTTCTCTGAAATTTTTCAATTCTTATCAGCTATTGTGCTTTCATCTACAACACAAACATAGACTTTTCATATACGGCACCAACTTTTTTATCAAAGTGTCTCAGTTGCTTTAAGATAGAATTATTTTGTATGCTTATCGTGCAAATAATTTGGAAGACTGGATTCTTAAAAATGAAGCCTTGGTTCTCTCTTTAGGTAAGCATAAAGAAACCTGAAAATACATGCTATGAAATACTTCTGAGGTAAAGTAATACCACAGTTACAAAATGATGCTAATTTAGTTGATTGTTATTTAAAAGAATAAATAGTTGATTATGCACAAAAGGTGAAATTTCATTGCAATAATATTTACCACTTTTTTAAAAGAAATTTGTCACTCATATTGCTATATAAAAATGCAGGTAAAAGAAATTTTAATCTTTCAAAACTAGTAAACATAGAAAGAACAGTGTTGCTACATTAACTCTTCAAATATTAACCACTAGGTATTCTTTAGTGTTTTCCAGTTACTCATTAACCATTTTATAGTGTTATTGTTCCTCTCATTGTCGGTAATTTCCACCAGGGAAAGTTGAAAAACAAACTCCAATAATGTTTTTCTAGATCAGAAAAATGTTCAGGTTTTATTAATAACATCTCCCTTGCTCACTATATATTCATGATTAAGAATCCACTAAGAAT
This sequence comes from Equus caballus, assembly GCF_041296265.1. Classification (NCBI taxonomy): domain Eukaryota; kingdom Metazoa; phylum Chordata; class Mammalia; order Perissodactyla; family Equidae; genus Equus; species Equus caballus. Next base: position 56,428,726 of record NC_091687.1, on the reverse strand, counting down.
TGGGGACCTATAAATTCTACTCAAAAATTAAACCCAAAGTTATGTTGTTGTGCAGTTTATGGTTTCTTTTGTATAGCTTTATTGCCCTCAACATTTCCTTGGTGTAAACTACTGAGCGAGGGAACAAGATTTCTTTTGTAACTGATACCTAAATTTCTCTTCTGCTTTAAGCATCTAATTTGCACTGTGAAGACATATAATTTGAGACTTGTAGCTATATCATGAAAGTACAACAGTTTATGCTGATCTCTAATTTTCTGAGTTGCACTGGCTATAATTTAAATTTTTTGCATGTTTTTAACTGCAACGCAAACCAGTGTACATCAGAAACCTTTGTATATTGACAGAGACTGGGAAAAGGATGCCTTGTTCTAATTTTGGATAAGCATTCCCTTTTCACAACTGCAGGTGCAAGGGAGCCCATTCATAATATTTGCTTCAAATCAGTTATAGTCACTGGATAGAAATACAATGCTATTACATGAGAACTTGACTAATCTTTACAAGCACAATGAATACTAAAAAATTATTACTATTATTAGCAAATTCTAGAGGCAAGTAGGATTTTTTCCTTTGCCTATGTATTGGGGACAAAATGTATTCTGTTGGCACAAGTTTCGGTCATTTTACTATTGTATATGTGTTTACTAAATCTAGAAAAATACTTTGTTCACTTATTAACACAGGATGGAATTATGCTCAGTGGAAAATCTGCTGCAACAAATGGGTGTTCCACTTAAGAGAATCAATAACGAATGTTACTTTTTCCTTTGCCTTGTTTCACTTATTTTGAAATCAACATACAAGTCAAAAAATAACCACAAGATAAAAATTTACTCTGATTGCTCTCATTTCACATAACTGGGTGAAGCTACTTTTGAAACAAATATTAGACAACTATATATACAAAAAATACGTGAAACTAACTGGATGTTTCCATTATAAAGCCTTATTTATAAAGTTATGACTTGACCATTTTAATCAGCTTCAGGCAGAAACTTGACACATCAATTCAAAGCTAGGAGAAAATGTTAGCCTACAAACAGTTACAGCAATTCTTCAACGGGAGGTCAGAGAAAGGCTCTAATAGTATGGCAATAGTCATTGCGTTGGCAAAAACAAATGTATGACCTATATTTAAAACCGTTAAGAACTCATCCTAAATTGATGATTATTGCTATTACTTACTGTATGCTTTACTGTTTGCTAACAATCCCATACTGCCACCTTATATTTGCATATAATTCAGAAGAGCCAAAACACCTTTTCATACGCTATTTGACCTGAGTTATTCTTTGTGATTTAGGCAGGTATTATTATCCTCATTTGTAATATGAGGACAATATACTTTAAAATAAGTATGCTCTCCAAATCAAGGTAATTCTGACAGAAGTGGCTTGTCTGGACTGAAAGCCGTCAATCTTGGTACAGGGTTCTGTTTCAGGGTCTCAGTCTCAGGGATTGATCTCACTGGGGGATCAATTAGCTAGGAATTTTTTTTTAAGCTGAAAAAATGGTGATTTAAAGTAAGGATATTCCTTAAATGTTTTTAATTCATTCAGGCCGAGCACTGTGATAGAAGAAACTTGTATACTGCCATCCTTTTCTTTCATAGTTTTCTTCAAAAAACAGAAGACTCACTCCCATTATAGCGATTTATCTTCAGCCTTGAATCAAATGCAAGCTAGTGATTAATGGACCCACATGCTAGAAAGATGGGAAGCATCTTCAAGGATATCTTCAAGGAGGATGCCTTCAAGGATGGAGCAGAACCCCTAAATTGGCTTCTGGAAATACTCTTCCAAATTTCCATTCTCGTATTGCTTCCCCAACAACCGGGAGCAACACGCAGCGTCTCCTTGTATAAGTAGTTATTGCTGTCACTCCGGAGCGGAAATGCTTGACACCTGGCCTCCCTCAGGCCGCCTGCAATGGAGGACGCTGTCACACACCCGCCCTCACGAAGTTCTCAAGGCAGATGGAGGCTGACACCGGGCCACTTACCTGGCCGGGATGCTCTTTGTGACAGCCCAAAACCTTTGGGGAAGAGAAGAAAACAAAAGAAAACAAAACAACTTACCACTTTGGCCCAGTCCAAGAACAACTGAAAACACCCAGGCCGCCCGAAGGAATGGGGCAGGACCTGGCCGGCAGTTTTGCAGGCAGACAAATGCGGCAGTAAAAAAAGCCAGGGTCGAGCGGCACATAATGCAAAGCAGCCCGCACCGCGCCCGCTGCCTGGCTGCTATCCGGATGCGCGCTCGCGCCTCCCGGGCGCACCTCGGTCCCCGCGGGCCAAGTGTCGCTAGGACCTTTCCCGCAGGCCCGGCAGGCGGACCCCGCGGCTCGGAGCAAGCGGTACAGGTACGCTGGCTCGGGCACCGCTCGGCATCTCAGGGCCCCCGCGGCCCTCCCAGCTCGGCACGGCGGGTCCCGCGACCGCCGCGAGAAGCACCTCCTCCGACGGCCAATGGCCCGGGGCGGCGACTCGAGCGAAGTCTCCGCAGTCCGCTCTGGGACAAAGAAAAGAGCTTTTGTTTCTCTCCAGCCGATGGGGCTTCTGCTGCATAAATCAGCTTAGCGAAGAGCCAAACACAATCAAACCCAAACAAAGCCTGAAGCTGGGGGGAAAAACCAGCCTAATGTACATTCACTGGGTGATGCTGCATCTGTGGGAGGGGACGCCAGCGAGGCCGAAAGGGAAAAAAGTCGATGGCGCATCAATCAGCGGGAGCTTCTTCCACAGGTGGTCAGGGAGGCCAACTCCATTTAGTTGCAGCTTTGCAACCTCGTCAGCTGAGCAGCAGGCAAAATCGAAGCGGCAGCGTCCTGGCTGGCGAGGGAGGAAGCTCGGGGTGCCAGCAGCCGGGGTAGGAGGCTCCAGGAGCGCCCTAGAAGCCCCCGCCGGCGCCCGCGGACACAGAGCGAGGCATCGCAGCTCCCTGCTTGGCCGGGAGTGGAGCGCACGGCCGCGAGCGCAGGAGAGGAGGTTCCGCGGGGGTGCAGGAGGCCGGCCTCGCGGGCGGGAGCTTCGTGCTCTCGCCTTTTGGCCCCAGTGTGAGGCTCAGGCGTCCCGCCGTCCAGAACCTGGGCAGCTGGCGCGCACTGGGGTGCACCCAGCGAGGATGCGAGGGAGACGAGGCTCGTGAGGGGCGGGGGAGGAGTGGTCCTGCCCCGGCCCACGGGGTTGGCTCCCAATGTGCCGATAGCTGTGCGCTCTTGGGGCCGCGAGTTGCTAGGAAACCGCCCCACGCTACCGAGCGCCTCGCCCCGGCCTCCAGCAGGCGCGGCGGCTCCGGCGGCAGCAGCAGCAACAGCTCGAAGCAGCGTGGGCGGGACATTGGTGAGGCATGAAGTCACTGCGGCCCACACTCGCTCTTTGTTTTGCTCACTCCAGCTCTTTTTCTCCCCCTTAGCTCTGATAGTTGCCATTCCCATCGTTCACAAGAACTCCTGATGCATAGCCGCGCACTAGGAATCGCACGCCCTGTTCCCTTTCCCCGTCCTCCCCGAATCCCTGCACCCCAACGCTCGCCTAGCGGGTACGGAGTCCTGCTCAGCACGAGTGGCAGCTGCGCGCAGACCCCAGCCTCTCATCCGGGCCGCTGCGCGCTCCTTTGTTTGGAGATACTCACTGCTCGGCAGCTGCCGAACACAAAGTGGAGTCCAGAGGCCTCTCCCCGCCCCCAACACCCTCGGCTCGCTGGTGCGCACTGCCTATTTTGCTTGCAGAGTTAGGAGCTTACCCTTTGCCCCACCCCAAGGCCGTCCGGCGTCTCCCCAACCCCTGGAGAGTTGGGCCGGTCCGTGGGGGCTGTACCCGGAGGTGCTGGCCGAAATTTCTCGCTGCTTTTCTCGACTCGTAGCCTCAGCCCTGGGTTGGATAGCCTCCTCTTCCCAGAGTCTGTTGGTGGTGGCTCAGGGCTTTTGCTAGTTACGGTGGGTCTTTTGACCTTAAGCGTCACCTTCCCAATAAACGGAACAAAGAAGTTAGAAAGGGCAGTGAAGTAGGAGAGAGAAGCTAAGGAGAGGAGGTGGGAGGGCATTTCTGCCTGCTTGCAGCTCAGAAGTTTAGGTGCCATTGGGGAGGTGGTGTTTTTCTGGGCAACCGTCAGGGAAGCCGCACGGCTCCTTGGGTCCTGTCACTACCACGCTAGGCGGAAGGAGGGAACCCAGTCCCCCGGATTGAAAACAAGGCAGTTTCCAATGTGAGACGCAGGGTGATGGTTCTCTTTTTTCCTCTAGGGGCAGGAGTGGCTCTCCTTGGTAAAGTCTGACCTCTCATTTTTCGCTAGCAGCCTGCTCGACCTCTTCCATAGAGCACCCGCCTCTCACAGGCATCAAAGGAGTCCAGCCAGGTCAAGGTGAAATATGCGGGAGTTTCCCTCCTTCTTATTTGTTTAATAGTTTCCATCTCCATATTTGGGGTAACAAAACAAGTAGGAGGCTTTCTCTCTTTTTTCTTTCTGTTTTCTAATTGTTCACTGAGTGAATGGAAAGTACCTGGTTAATAAACCACAACATTGAAAACTCCCCCTTTTCAGGTATGGACTGCACATTGAGGCCCACAGAATTAACCAAGCAAACCGGGAACTCAGTTGGAAAATTACAAGTGCCCTGGATCTGTAAAGCAGGTCTTTTTGAGAGAACAAATGAATGATCCAAACTTGAAAAACTGATATTTGTAAACACCATTCCACTATAGGCAATGTACTCTAAATAGGTAGAATTAAATCTAGCTCAGCTTCATTATTTATTTTCTTTCCTTAGTTCCAAATTTGAACAGCTGTAGTTTTGCTTTCGGTGGTCGTAAAGGAAGGGCCTGCAAAGTGCCTGGGATGGGGATGAGGACTTGACATTTGAACACAAAAGGGACATATTCAAGCTCTAATTAGTGACTCTTCAGTGGGGCAACAGGGGTATTTTCCAGAGATTATTTCACAGTCCTGAGGAATGCAGCCCCCCTTGAGACAATGCAGTGCCACAATAAAGAAAAAAGTCAATCCATAATTCCTGTAAGGATGTGTAAGTGCACTCTGCATTGTAAAGTGACTATCGCATCAGAGTTCCATGACATTTTTTAATCTAACACTTGATGTTGGAAATGTAAGTGGCAATTACAGTATTAAATAAAAGTTTATGCAAATAGGTGTAATTTTATGAAATTGATGAGGTATGCACTAATTTTTTAACTCTATGTTGTTAGATGTCAATTTATTCTATATATTAAGTCAAAACAACTGTGTAGCAAGAAGAAGAAAAGAAAGCTTGTGAATCTGTTACAGGAAATTTTGAAGCCCTTTAGAAAGAAAGACTTCCACGTTTTATTATGTGAAGCTCATGCAAATGTAGGTCAGATGCCAGTTTTATGGAGTTGTTGAAGAATAAGCACAGTGCCATTTATCACCACTTCCCAGTTGTAAAGAGGTTATAATTCTGGTTATCAAAATAAAATAAGACAGAATATTCCAGCTGTGACACCATGATCCTTGCAAGTTATTTTCAAGCAAGTTATCTGTGTGTTTTGGGCTATAAAAATAAAAATGAATTCTCCTGAGCCTGCAAATAATCGGTAGGGTTTTCTTACAATAAATATAACTAGTGGGGCCTGACCTGGTGGTGCAGTGGTTAAGTTCGCACTTTCTGCTTCTCAATTGACCGGGGTTCGCTGGTTCAGATCCCGGGTGCAGACATGGCACCGCTTGGCAAACGCCATGCTGTGGTAGGCATCCCACGTATAAAGTAGAGGAAGATGGGCATGGATGTTAGCTCAGGACCAGTCTTCCTCAGCAAAAAGAGGAGGATTGGCAGTAGTTAGTTCAGGGCTAATCTTCCTCAAAAAAAAAAAAATCTATCTATCTATCTGTAACTAGTGGCCCAGAAACAAAAAGTTTGCTTGTTTCCAATTAATGTTATTGGTCACCACAACTCATCCTTTTTCTTGTAGGAAAATGTATGGGATATTGTGAAGAAATGCAGTGTTGTTATCTTCATCATATTGCCTAAAGAGTTCTAACAGAGAAAAAGGTACTCCAGAAGATGGTGAATTGATTAATTCCTGTTTCTATCATCTTCTGCTGTCTTGCTTTGAAATTTATGACAGCTAATTTTTCATCATTTATGGTAATGAGAGCAAATGAAATTTACAGATAGTTTAAAAATATTTTAGCTATTCATTCCAGCCATCCTATCATCAGATTCTTTTAGTTGCTAAGTCATAAAATTAGATGAATTGAGTTTCTTCCCTACTCCTTTAACCTTGATTTCTCACTAACTCAGTTTAGTTAGCAGGCAGTTAGCAGGAGTGAGAGAGACATCTGAGAGACTGCTCCTTTTAGTGTGTATTAAGCCTTTAACTAGATTTTGTCCAAATTATAGACTTTATTGACTTTAGTTACAGGTAAAACCATATTCACATTTTAATGTTATATCTTTTTTAAGTTGGAATCAGAGATAGTAAATAGTTTTAAGCAGATGTTCACAAGTTGTCTGTGAGCTTGCTTTATCTACAGCTCTTAGGAGATGATGAATGGTCCATACAGTGGGATGTATTATTGTGACCATGACTTCTAGCATCTTCCAATGATAAAGAACATAACCTACTAGAAGATACTTTTTGCTGAAATATCAGTTTATTCATCTATGCAATGATGAAATTAAAATAACTACTAAAATTGCAAATTAAAACAAGATACTGCTGCACTTCTGTTAGAATGACCAAAATCCCAAATACAGACAACACCAAATGCTGGTGAGGCTGTGGAGTAACGTGAACCTTCATTTGTTGCTGGTGGGAATGCAAAATGGTACAGCCATTTTGGAAGAGTTTGGTGATTTCTTACAAAACTAAACACACTCTTACCATGTAATCCAGCAATTGCACTCCTTGGTATTTACCCAAAGGAGTTGAAAACTTGTGTCCACACAAAAACCTGCACTTGGATGTTTATAGCAGATTTATTCACGTTTGCCAAAACTTGGGAACAACCAAGATGTCATTTCATAGGTGAACGGATAAACTGTGGGACCTCCAGACAATGGAATATTATTCAGTGCTGAAAAGACTTGAGCTATCAAGCCATAAAAAGACATGGAGAAACCTTAAATGCATATTGCTAAGTAAAAGAAGCCAAAGTAAGGACAGCTAATCTTCGACAAAGGAGCAGAGGGCCTACAATGGAGAAAAGAAAGTCTCTTCAACAAATGGTGCTGGGAAAACTGGACAGCCACATGCAAAAGATTGAAAATTGACCATTCTTTTTCACCACACACCAAAATAAACTCAAAATGGATCAAAGACCTAAAGATTAGGCCTGAAACAATAAGTCTTCTGGAAGAGAATATAGGCAGTACACTCTTTGACATCAGTTTCAAAAGAATCTTTTCGGACACTATAACTCCTCAGTTGAGGGAAACAATAGAAAGAATAAACAAATGGGACTTCATCAGACTAAAGAGCTTCTTTAAGGCAAGGGAAAACAGGATTGAAACAAAAAAACAGCTCACTAATTGGGAAAAAATATTTACAAGCCACTTATCTGACAAAGGGTTAATCTCCATAATATACAAAGAACTCACACAGCTTAACAACAAAAAAACAAACAACCCGATCAAAAAATGGGCAGAGGACATGAACAGACATTTCTCAAAAGAAGGTATGAATATGGCCAATAGACACATGAAAAGATGTTCATCATCGCTAATCATCAGGGAAATGCAAATCAAAACTACACTAAGATATCACCTTACACCCGTTAGATTGGCAAAAACATCCAAAACCAAGAGTGACAAATGTTGGAGAGGTTGTGGAGAAAAAGGAACCCTCATACACTGTTGGTGGGAATGCAAACTGGTACAGCCACTATGGAAAACAGTATGGAGATTTCTCAAAAAGTTAAAAATAGAAATACCCTATGACCCAGCCATCCCATTACTGGGTATCTATCTTAAGAACCTGAAATCAGAAATCCCAAGAGTCCCTTGCACCCCTATGTTCATCGCAGCATTATTTACAATAGCCAAGATGTGGAACCAACCTACATGCCCAGAAACTGATGATTGGATAAAGAAGATATGGTATATATACACAATGGAATACTACTCATCCATAAAAAAAGACAAAATTGGCCCATTCGCAGCAACGTGGATGGACCTCGAGGATATTATGTTAAGCGAAATAAGCCAGTCAGAGAAAGACGAACTCTATATGACTCCACTCATAGGTGGAAGGTAATATATTGACAAGGAGATCTGATCGGTGGTTACCAGGGAAAAGGGGGGGTGGGGGGAGGGCACAAAGGGGGAAGTGGTGTACCCACAACATGACTAACAAAAATGTACAACTGAAATCTCACAAGGTTGTAATCTATCATAACATTAATTAAAAAAAAAAGTTTATGTGCAAAAAAAAAAAAAAAAAGCCAAAGTAAAAAGGCCACATACTGTATGATCCTAACTATATGACATTCTGGAAAAGGTAAAAGTATGGAGATAGTAAAAAGATGGTTGCTAGGCTAAGGGGGGAGGGAAGGATAAATTGATAGAGCACAGGGGATTTTTAGGGCAGTGAAACTGCTCTGTATAATACTGCAATGGTGGATTTGTCCAAACTCATAGAATGTACAACACCAAGAGTGAACTCTAATGTAAACTATGGATTTTGAGTGATAATGATGTGTCAGTATAGGTTCATCCATTATTACAAGTGTACCACTGTGGTATGGGATGTTGACAGTGAGGGAGGCTATATGTGGCGGGATTTAAGGGGCATATGGGAACTTTCTGTACTTCCCATTCAATTGTGCTGTGAACCTAAAACTACTCTACAAAATAAAGTCTATGTAACACACACACACACCACTACCAGATAAGGTTATTGTGAGAATCAAAGGAGCGATCAGAAATGACACATGTTAGAATTTACCTTATGTTATTGCAAGGGTTTTTTCAGTGGTCATTTAGATTATTTTAATTTCACAATATAAACAACATTGAAAATACATAAATACGTATTTCAAGACCTGCATATTGTCATAAATGTAACATCAAATATCTTTGGTTTTAGTGAATACGTAGCTTTCCTTTTCTGGTAACTATACAATTCTTTACCCACATTAATAAACGTAGTGAGCCTGTCTTTATATAGTAATCCTAGCATGCTTTGTGACAGTCTAGTTTTATGTTTCCTTAATCAAACAAACTTGTCTGTAATCTTTTCCGCCTGAAGTCATCCTTGTACAGTTTGACATAAAACTGTATGAAAGCTTCACTTAGTTGCTCATGACAGGGACAACATACTTAATATTGCTTTTTATGTAAAATTTAACATGTTTAAACTTATATGTAATCAGGAGGGTAAATGAATATGTAATAAGTTTTAAATGTTATTGCTTTATTGCTCAGTACTCTAAATGTATAGCAATGTTAAGGGCCCACAGCTGGTTCTCCCAAATAAAGGTATCAGCAGACACTATAAAGACAACATTTCACCATTGACATAGTTCATCTGTTGAGCCATGGTGGTATGTGAACTGATTTGCACATCATTACACAACTAAAGGGTTTTCTAAACTTCAATAACTCAGAGTAAGCCCACGACTGAAATTCCCCCCTCAGCATTTTCTCATGATCACATCGCCTCTGGAGAATGAAGTCACTACAAAATTTAAATTATTCTAATCAAATTCACATGACATTTTTCTACTTGGAATGCTTCCATTCTCAGCCCCTTCTCCAATTTCAAAATTACTTCATGTTTCACCTTGAAGAATGTGACCTTTTAACATAGTGAGGAAATTCTTTGTAAATTAGGCGCAGGATATTCAATTTAAACATTCATTTAATAAATATGTAAATATTTATTGAACATTTACTATGTGTAAAGTGATAGGTCCTATGGAAAATACAAGCATCAGTAAAACCGAATTCTTTTCTCAAAGATATTATAATCTGATCTGGAAACAATATGTAATAATAAAAAAAAAGATGACTGAGTTTATAAATAGAAAAGCTCAAAAGTAGATTCTAATGTCAATAATTTAACATAAAATATGCTTCAAAATCAGTGGAGAGGGAATAAAGAATAAATGGTGTTGGGACAATTGTTAGCTATTTGAAAAAAACATTAATTTAGAAACTTTATAGAAAATAGATTCATGATTGATTAAGGGCTTAATCTAAAACTACAGGACTACATATATCTTTTTTTCTGGTATTGGCAATAAAAATTCTAAAGGTAAAAATAATTTATCCAATTTCAAAAGAACAAATCAACAAATTTAATGTTTTTTTAAAATAGATGTTTATAAATATTTCAGAAAAGTGTAGAAGTGCATACCATAGAATATATTCATATAAATGGATAAGAAGGCATTTAGTCTAAAATAGATAAATGTGCAAAGAGTATCAGCATATGATTCAAGAATGGGAAATACAAGTGCTTAAAAATATATTGGCAAAGTTTAGCTTCAACTAATTAAAAAACTTAGACGCCATTTTTAGCCATTAAATGGTCAAAGACATTTCAAAATGACGATACTTAATGTTAACAATAGAGGGTTGAAATAGGAACTCATTTATGGTGGAACGGTAAATTGGTTCAATCTTTCTTGCAACCAGTTGACAACATGTAATAAAATCTTTAAAATACTTAAAACACTAATCTCGTGTCTTGGAAGTTAGTTCTTCAAAAATTCAGAAATATAAGAAAATTATTTATAAAGATGCACATTTCAGTGTGATATACAATCACAACAAAAAAATGCAAATGATGTTTTCGTTCATTCAAATCCTTTTCAAGCTAAAGTAGCAGAGAAGTGTATCAAGTTTTTAAGGGTGCCCTAGTTATTATTGTTCTCTCTTGGAGATGTATGCTGCATAACCTCTGTCTTTCATTAGTTAACAAATTAATCCCATGTTAGCGAAGTTTCTGCAATCTTTTCCTTTCTGTTTAATGCCTTTACTGCTGCCTTAGTTCAGACTTTTCTCATCCTTTTCTTGAACTCCCCAGCCATCTCAGACCCTCAGGGCTATGAGAGTTTTCCTTCTGAAACACAAATCTAAACTCATTATCCTTTTCTTAAACCTTTCTATGGTTCATCTTGTGCCATTCCCAACCTCTCTCTGGGCCATGAAAGAGACACTTAGCATCAACTATGAAACCCTGATTATTCTGGCCCCAGATCACATTCTCAGAGCCATTTTCTATGACATCTTCCTTCCCTCTTTCCAACTCCATTTACCCTATGCCCTAGAGAATAGAATCCTGATTTTCAACAAGCACTTTCACTTGCCTTTTCAGAGGCTTTATCCTCAGCTTAACATGTGTTTTCCCCTTTTCCTTCTCATTTGTCCTACTTGATTGTCAAGAATCATTTCTAATATGACTTCTACAAAGTCTTTCTGGATTCCTCTAGGCCTAGTCTACAATGTCTTTCACTTTTAACTAATCTTTAAACAAAAATTTTTCGTTAAAAAAATAATGTGTTGGAGCCAGCCTGGTGGCATAGTGGTTATGTTTGCACACTCCGTTTTGGCAGCCTGGGGTTCTAGGGTTTGGATCCTGGGTCTGGGCCTATGCACCACTCGAGTCATGCTGTTGCAGTGTCCCACAAATGAAATAGAGGAAGATTGGCACAGATGTTAGCTCAGGGCCAATCTTCCTTACCAAACAAACAAACAAAAATGTCTTTTTATTATAGAAAATTTAAAGAATATATTGCATTTTCATGGTGAGTTTTATTTCCTTTATTTTTTCAGAGCTTTTTCATCCTGGGTTTACCATTTTTGTTGTTAGTATATATTCTTCATGAATATCTTTATATGTTATATAACATTACCTAGTGAGTTTGTTGTTCAGTTTACTTAAATATGCTCTTTGATGCCACCAGATTCTTGGCAGTGAAACAGATATCATACTCAAACTGGATAATTTGAGGACAATTTGTTAATAAAGGGACTATTTATAAACTTGGGGATAAGGTGTCAGTAATATGACTGTATCATTGAGTTAGAGACAATGGGGAGGTGCATCACTATTCTTAGGCTTCAAGGGGCAAAATATGAGTGAATTACTGAACCCCAGAGATATTGAGTGTATGGATATCACCTGACAAGCTCTGTTACCTTTATTCAAGAGTCACAGCCAGCCTGAGGTCATCTGCAGGGAAGGGACAGGAAGAATAACTACCCCTACTTCATTCTTTTTCCATTCTCTGATTTCCCATCAAAACACACCATTGACAAAGCCTATCCCTAAGCCAGAAGGTAGTGGAGCCATAGCTGGAGTCCAGAAAGGCTGGCCCCTCAGGGCAGAGAGCACAGTGAAGTGGGACAAGCAAAAGATACCTGGTATACCCCTAGGATGGGATATGGGCTGTTTATAGTTTTTGACCATTTTAATAATAAACATAGTTGCACAAATCTTCATTCAAATTCTCAAATATTTAAGATTCTTTCCTCAGGAAAAGTTTCCAAGGTGAAGTTACAGTTCAAATATTAGATACATTCTCAAGGCTCTGAGACTTCCTGCCAAATAGCTTACTTTTCCAAAAGACCTTGAAAAATAAGAGTTAAAGGACTTGATGAGAAGCTTTGCCCAGTTAAGATCCTACCCCCGGGAATGACTGTGTTCTTGGAAATGGCATCTTAAGGCAGGCTCTCAGCAGGAAATGGAAAGCAGAGTTAAGCTGGGTAATTGAAGCCTGTAAGGAAAGTTTTATGGAGGGAAACAAGTGACGGCGTGGTCATCTGGGGATCATAACAGTGGGGAGCCTTTAGCACCCTTCGCTTGAAGGGTCAAGAAGAGGCAGTATTTCAAGGAACACAAACACACCAAGGGCATGGGGAAGCTGTATAAAGAGGGCCTCCAGATAGGAAGAAGGAAGCCAATCAGTGAACCAGCAGAGAAACAGCAGGGCGAATAAATGCCCTGATATCAGTTTCTTCCTCCCCTCAAAACTCCTGCCCAAGCCCCACATGAGCCAAACCCAATGGAAGCTAGAGATAAAGTAGCCCTTTAATACAATCTATATTGGCCAGCTTCCTGGGACATAAAGAGTATAGAGAAGGGAACTGGATGAATAAATGGAAAATATCCAAAACATTTAGCTTTAAAGGAGATCAAATCACCAAGGGAAAGGAGATTGGTTTTATTAAGATAGCCATAATCTATCTTGGCAAAATTAGCAAAAGAAACATGCTCCTTAGTCCAAATTTCACATCTTTGCCTAATTGTTAAGTATTTGTATCACTGCTAGCTAAGGTGCGTTTCCTCTCAAATATACCCCTAATCGTTTGCTTGGATTTCCTGGGTCTTCTTGATTGACTGTGAAGGACTTTCAGAATCAAATAGGAAGAAATATTTTGTTTGGCTCTTATACTGTCTGTCCATAGAGTAGTATAAAAAATTGTTGAATTTTTTGCCAAATGTTTTAAAATCATTAGATTTCATAAAATCTTATTTTCAGCTTCTCTTGAGCAATTAGAATATTGGGCACAACAGGGCCTACATTTCTGCAAGGCAGTAAGCTGGAGCTGCATATCTGCTGCCACTTAAGAAGGAGTCCAGGCTCTCCAGTTTGCCATAGTTCTCACCACTCCCTGTTGTATTCTGGAAAGTCAGTTACCATTTTTCACTGTGATCACGTTACTGCTTTTCATACACTTAGGCTGGGTTTGCTCATATATGTTACATGCCTGAGTCCTGTAGACATTTAAGTTTGTGATTCCTGCACTAGTAGGTCATGGACAAAGAGGGTAGTGCCAACCTTCGATTCTTTATTTCCTTACGATGAACTGAACATTTAATATCAATTTAGCAGAAATTACATTATAGCCAATAGGATGTGGCATAAGTAAAATTAATGACGATCTTTTCACAGTTCCTTTTACCAAACAGTGATTATTTGTTACCTGATCTGTATCCTGACCCACACAACTTTCCATTGTGCCTGTTCTTTCTGTGATTTATGTGACCTGCAGGAAGTGGTTTAGAATTATAACAGCTTGTCTCCTGTTGAAAGAGATTTATTCTTATGAAACTAGACCCAACCTAGTTTGTTTTAGGTCCTGAACGTAAATAATTATGCAGCTCTCCATCATGGACACTGAAGACAGTATTAGAGAGATGCTCCAAGGAAGATGTACATACAAATGGGCAACATCAGGCTTTGTTATTTACATAGATGTTCAGTAAGACATTAGACCTAGTGCCTTTAACAAACTGTTTATAAATACCCTTTAGAGTATTAGAAAGTTTAAAAGATGATAAAAGTTTGAAGGACTTAAAGGGTTCACTTTAAGTATTTTATTCAGATAGCAAGGTCTCTAGAGAAGGGAGAGAAATAACAACTGGAGGCATAAGTGCCCTGCAGATTCCCTTTAGAGGGATACCAGAGCTTGAAAAATCATTCCAAAAACATTTGGAAGGTTTGGTTTCTTCTTATCTACTTTAATCCCTAGGACAGAAGATTCAAGGACATGTTAGAATGCACATACATTTATGTTTTGAGGAAGTTGAAAAATAACTTTTGCTAACTGGCAACCAGATTATTAAGGCTAAGCAGGATTCAAAGAGATAAAGTTCTTGGTAGGATGTAGTGGATTAAGTAAGTGATTAAAGCCTTTTAATCATAATACAAGAAGTTCTCTGAAGGCTTGGTCATGTTGAGACCTAAAAGAACTTGGAGCAGCTGAGGGAACAGGGTCAGGAAGATTAGGCATGGTACCAGAGTAGGGATGAGGTAGATGTGAGGGCAAAGTCCAGTATGAGTGAAACTTTAAGGACTCAAATTAAAAGTAAGAGTCTTAATAAGATGAATAAGATCAGAGGATCTAATGTAAAACATGGTAACGATAGTTGATAACACTGTATTGTGCAATTGAAATTTGGGAAGAGGGTAGAACTTAAATGTTCTCACCAAAAAAAGAGATAAATATGTGAGATGATGGATGTGTTAATTAAGTAGATGAGGGACTCCTTTCACAATGTATTGCTATGGCAAATCACCATGATGTACACTTTAAATATCTTATGATCTTATATGTCAATTATACCTCAATAAAGCTGAAATTAGAAAAGAGTTTTAACTTTATGCAATGTTTATCTTAGACCTTTATCCTTATACATTTTATGCTGAATTAGGTCATTAGTAAACAAATTTATCTCCTTATTCTATTAATAATTTAAGAAACTTATATAGAGCTCTGGTGAGTATCCATCTTTCTCCTAGGTTCTAGGATACAATAATGAATAAGATATAGTCTCTATGTCCTAGGACTTCATGATATACTGAGAGAGACAGTCATTTAAAAAATATGTACAATAGGGGGCTGGCCCTGTGGTATAGTTGTTAAGTTCTCATGCTCCACTTCGGCAGCCCCAGGTTTGCAGGTTTGGGTACAGACCCATACACTGCTCATGAAGCCATACTGTAGTGGCATCCCACGTATAAAGTAGAGAAATATTGGCACAGATGTTAGCTTAGGGACAGTCTTCCTCAAGGAAAAATAGGAAGATTAGCAACAGATGTTAGCTCAGGGACAATCTTCCTCACTAAAAAAAAAAAGTACAATATAGGAGTATATAAGCAATAATAGCAATATGTTTGGAATATGTAGAGTACTATACAGAAGTGAGAAATTTACTCCATCTGGGAATCAGGAAAGACTTTACATGAGAGATGCCTGGGCCAGATTTTGAAGAATGAATAAGGAATAGACACTAGGATAGTGAAGAGAAGGGGACAGACTGTGCAGGGGCCCAAAGGCATTAAGTTTTGTAGTGGGTTCCAGTTTGACTGTGGAAGAAAGTAGCCAATGATGAGGCTAGAGAGATTTGTAGAAATAGACTGGGAGGACCCGGTCTGTTGGCCAAGGAGCTTATTCTTTCTCCTGCAAATGATGAGGAGCCATTGAGAAGTTCCAAGCAGGCGGATAATTTGATTAGACTGGTGTTTGGATACATCACTCTGGTGTTAGTGTGGAGAATGAATTTGGGAGTATGAGCTTGGAGCAGGCTTACGTGACAGGTGAAAATGACCTTGTCCGAGAAAGTGATATTTGGTGATGAAGAGGAAGTAAAAGATTCAAGAGATATTTAGGGGGTAAAAAGACATATTTAGGGTATATTTAGTGATTAATTAAGGAATATAAGGGGGAAACTAATGTATACAGGGGAAGATAATTTAGAAATGGCCTGTAGGAATTTCAGATGGAGTTATCTAGAAGGCAATTGGAAATAGAGGTTTGAAGCTTGAAAGAGAAGTATGAACTGTTATTGTAGAGTAAAAATTCGTATTGGGAGTATTGGGAGTAAAAATATGCTAGATGGTACAGAAAGGCATGGGCATTCTGTGGGGGAATATATAGAAGGATTACAGAATAAGGCCAAGAAGAGGAATCATAGCAGTTGAAGGTTGAGACAGGATGGTCAATAAGGTAAGAGAACAAGGATGGTAGAGACTCACTGATAGAAACTCAGAAAGCTGAAACATTTCTAAGACGAAGGAATGGTTAGAAGATCAAATGCTACAGAAAAACCAATTATCACAAGGGCTCCAAATTCCCTACTGGATCAGAACCCAGGGGGTCACTGTTGTTGTTAGGGAGAGCATCCTCTATGAAGGGTACATTAGAAGCCAGATTGCAGTACGTGAACAAGTTGGAGACATCTTCTGAGATGCTGAGATGAAAAGAGGAGGAAAGAGGTCAGAGAGTAACCTGAGAGAGTGACTTCTACATTTGTCAAGGAATCTTTGTATATGCTGCTATATTTAATTTTTTTTTTTAAAGATTGGCGCCTGAGCTAACAACTGTTACCAATCTTCTTTTTTTTTCCTGCTTTTTTCCTCAAATCCCCCCAGTATATAGTTGTATATTTTTTAGTGGTGGGTCCTTCTAGTTGTGGCATATGGGACGCCACCTCAACATGGCCTGATGAGCGGTGCCATGTCTGTGTCCTGGGTCCGAACCAGCAAAACCCTGGGCCACTGAACCGGAGTGCGTGAACTTAACCACTTGGCCACAGGACTGGCCCCATATTTAATATTTTTTATAAGATCAGTATGGAAACTTTTGTTTAGTATCACAATATAAGCCATGTCTATAGGACAGTTTACCTGTCATTACCTGAGGGTAGGAATTGACATTTCGCATTTCAGTCTAAGAGGAAAGAAGTAATATGTATAACACTTGCAGAAATTCAAACACTTTAGTGTTTCAAAACGTACTTAACTTGATGCCATAAGAAATGAAATTCATAGAAACTTGACTTTGTACTACGTTAGTTAAAATAACAGACAAAATAAAACATATGTTGTATTCACATAGATTGTACACTTTGGGCACCTGAGGTAACATCTGTGGCCAATCTTCCTCTTTTTTTTTTTCTCCCCAAACCCCTGCAGTACATAGTTTAATAGTCTAGTTGTAGGTCCTTCTGGCTCTGCTATGTGGGACGCAGCCTCAGCCTGGCCTGACGAACAGTGTTAGGTCTGTGCTTAGGTTCCGAACCAGCGAAACCCTAGGCCTCCAAAGCAGAGCACGCAAACTTAACCACTTGGCCATGGGGCCAGCCCTGATTGGACACTCTTGATATGGGAAATAGGTCCAGACCTATGTTAGAGGCCAGATTCTTGGAAATTCAGAGCTAGAAGGAACCTGGTACAATGGATAATTGTTTAATTGAATTTTAAGAATTAAGCCTTTTGTAATATAAGTGAAAAATTGAATACTAGAGAGGTAAAGTGACTTAATCAAAGTCACTCAACTAATTAGTGACAGAGCCAGCGTTAATTAGATTTGACAGTTAGATTTGGTTCTCTAAGTACATCTTGGGTACCAAGGACTACGCTAAGCACTTTCTGTTCATTTTATCTATTAATCTTCAAAGGCAATTATGACCCCAGTACTATTAATATTACCATTTTTCAGAAGAGGAAACTGAGTCACAAGAGAAAATAACATGCCCAAGATCACTTAGTAAACGATAGAGTTAGGATTTAAACGTAGGTTATCTGACTTAGGAGCTAATGTTCTTAATCATGACCACCTTCTATGGGCATACACACTGCACAGTTAGCACTCAAAACCCTTAGAGACATCCAGGCTTCTCTTTTATAGATAGGGAGCATAAATATGACATTAAAGATTCTCTCTGGTTTTGGCTCTAATGGGAAAGAGTTAAAAGCAGAAAAGTTACAACTTGATAATTACTGAGAAATTTAATTTATTAAATTGGTGTTTTCCTTCAACAAATACATTTTGAAAAGAAAAACATAGTTTTGATTCTTTTCTTTTTACCACAAATGTAATATAATAATGTGTTCAGAAAAGCTTATTGTTGTGATGAAATAACACATTTTTGCCAAGGTAATTATTACAATAATATGCTATATCATATTTTTCCCTTCTCTACCCAAATCATTTTTTTTTAATGAGCAGACTTTCATCTGCTTAGCATCTAAGGCAGATGGCAATGTATTTGCCTAACTGGTGGAGTTTTTTGGGGGAGAGGGACAAGGCAAGTCCTATTTCCAAGGAGATGAACTTCAGCAGGATAACATCCTATCAACAACTTTTCTCATCATCTTGAACTATGTAAATAGTATAAATTATTTGCTTTAGCTTGACATTCCAGTGGTAAAATTCTTAGAATATTGACTGATATTTTTATATCCACCTTAGGAAATTAATGGAAAATCTAGTGAGTAAAGCTGATTTTATTTGTAGAGAGTACATACCAGGCTGAGTCTATTATACCTGAATTGGCTATTTAGCATTTACTAAATGGTACTGCTTACTGGTTTAACAAGAACTAGCCAAGCATTAGGGTTTGCTTCCATCCCAAACAAGTGCAGAAGAATGAAGTGAGAATCTGGAGCAGGTCCTTTTCTTGCCAGAACACAGCAGGCTAAGCGCACCCGGGCATGTAGGCCAAAGACTCTCAACAGGAGAAGCGGGGAGGGAGAATCACACGTCAAGATTATCTGATTTTACTCTCCAGACTCCACCAACACTTCACCCCAAGTTAGGAGTCACAATCTCCAGGTGAAGGGGCTAATATGCTTGGTTCTCATGCTTAGCTACACAGTAGAATCACCTAAGGTGCTTTTAAAATCTACTGGCATCCAGTATTCTTTGAATCAAAATCTCTAGAGTTGGGGATTGAGCTGGTATTTAAATAGAGTTGGTATTTCAAAAGAAAAATTAAAAATTTGACAAATTATTCTAATTTGTAGCAGAGTTGAGCACCACAGTCTCACTTGTGTAGATTGAAAATCCTCACAGATAATCCTGATATTCTAACTCTCCTTCACTCCTCCCACCCCACTCCCCAATGTACACCATTTCCTCAACTCCTGTTGAGAATTCCAGACCCATATAATGGTAAAGAGAATCATGGTAAGACTGGAGTACCTCACTGCTGGACTAGATCTAGGTTCAAGCTTCTCAACCTCTGCACTATTTAGGCTTGATAATTCTTTGTTGTTGTGGGGAGGGGCTATGCTGTGCGTTGTAGGATGTTTACAAGCATCCCCAGCTTCTACCCACTGGATGCCAATTGCACTTCCTCCCCAGTTGTGACAACCGTTAAACATCTCCGGATGTTGCCAAATGTCCCCTGGGAGGCAAAATCACTCCTGGTTGAGAACCGCAGATCTAGGCAATAAGCTAAAGCAGGACTTAGCAAGTAGATTTAGGGGTAGATTTGGCTAGATAGAATTAGAAATCCTTAAATGCAAACTGGAATGTATAAAGGTTTATTTGGGACTTAACGTTTCATCTGAAGAAGCCATGGAAGTATTCAAAATTTGTTCTGGTTATCTTTGCTGTGTGAAAAACTGTTGTAAAACTTAGTGGCTTAGAAGAGGGAGAACATTAATTTTACTCATAAATCTGAAATTTAGCCATGGCTAGGCGAGAGAACTTGTTTTTGCTTAACTGGGGTGCCCCAAAAGCTGGGGGCTAGAATTGTCTAAATACTTAGTCACATATCTGGTGGTTGATGGCTGGCTGTTGACAGGGCCTTCAGCAGGAGCTATGGCTGAAAGACCTACACGTGGCCTTTCCATGTGGCTTGCTTGGCCTTCTCACAGCATAGTGGCTGAATTCCAAGAGCAAGCATCCCAAGAAACCATGACTTAAATTTTTTTATATTTCCAAGATGGGCCTAGGAGAGAGGGTAGTAGTAAAAAGGACACACTATTTCTTGAATGAATGGATAACATTATAGTCTGAGTCAAGAAATTTGGATTTTTTTAGTTTAATTTTATGGTCCAATTTTATATGGTTTTATGTTACATTTGAAAACTATACTTTAGGCTTCATACAGAAAAACAACATCTATAGTGATGTAGTTGAAGTTGTGTCATAAGGAAGGAGTATAAACCTACAATGATAATGTATATGGTGATGTGAATTCCATTTTCAAGGAGCATCTTAAAAAATGTAGGAAATAAAGTGTTAGTATAGAGACATTTCCCTGACTTGAATTTTCCTGATCAAGCAACTTCAATGACCTAAAATATACTTGAGAAAACAACATGTAAAAAAGCCTCTGTGCAATCAAAATATAACGCAAAAGTTTATACTTGGAGGCTACATAGTATTAACTTGCATAAAAGTCTGATAGCAGAGCTCCCAGCTTACAGCAAAGGAGAAATATCATATTAGAATGGGTCAGAAGTGGAGGGCTACAGTCTGGCACAATGAGAACCAGGTACAACTGAGCAACAAAAAATTTATTTCAAAGCAGAGTAGTTTTCAGTTTTTCAAAGTAGGGGAAACCCACTTTTATTTCTCACTATTTTTAGGGGTACTGCTATATTATAGAGGTACAGCAACTATTTTTCGTTATGGGGAGGTTGAGTTTTTGAAAAGCTTAACTTACTTTAAATATATTCTGTTTAAGAGATCGGGGAATATTTAATAATTTTAGAAAAAATTTCTTCTAAGTGGTTAAAATTAAATAAGCTTTGGTGCTTTTAAATTTCCATTGTCCATAAAATTATTTTTTATAGATTGCCTCATTTGCAGAAGATGTTAGATAATGTTTCTTTATTGACATACAAATAGGTCATCCTATTAAGATATTTTCTTAAAATTATATTTTACTAAGTTAAAAGCTTAAAGGTGGCATAAAATCTAATATATTAATCTAAATCTAATATGGAAAACTATATCAGCATTTCAAAGTTGTATTCATATCAGCAAATGCTAACAAGCTGAGAAGGAATGGTAGAACCAAGGGTACCACCAAGTCCTATTGAATCTAGCTCCGAAATTCATTTCGAATGTGTTCACTTCACTTTGTTTCTACTGCCACCACCCTTGTCTGTGTCATAATCATCTCTTCCATCTGAGATTCTGTAATAGACTTCTGTCTTGCTCTTCTCTTGGCTGCCTCCAATCCCTTCTCCATGTAGCCATCAGATCAAGTTACTTTCTTCTCTAATCTGCTACTGTGGCTTTGCATTCTGCTTCAAATAAAACCCTAAGTTCTAACTCTAGCTTTCAAAGTCCTGCATGATTGGATTCTTTCTTACTTTTCCAATCCCATCTCAGGAAACTCTCTTTTGCTCACTCTACTCTAGATCCCTTGTCCTTCCCTTAGCATTTTGGTCTTTGCATAGACAACTCTCTCTGCCTCTTCTCTGTATTCTTGGCAGAGCTAGCTCATTATTATCAGGTCTCAGTTTGAATATTGCCTCCTCCAAGAGGCCTTTCTTGATTAACCGACCTGATGTAGGACTATCTCTCCTCAATATTATTCTCCATCACAGTACAGTGAGTTGTTTTCAGATCACTGAGAGAGCCTAGTTTAAATTGCTTTTGTGTACCAAACAGGTTGAGAAGTGGATATACTTATACAGGCTGCTTGTGCAAATATACAAAAGAGAAAAAGCGTACAGAGATAAATCTCTTTACCCTATACTTATGCAGAAACATGTAATGATACAGGCAATAATTTTATTATAAAAGGAATGCACAGTAGGTCTTATGTAAAATAAAACAAGAAAGATACCTTTAGGTGGCGGCCAAGAGCTGTGATTATGAATTCCTTAGTCTGCTTTTATGAGAATTTATGATCTTGTTTAAAAGTAGTCACGTTAAACAGGCTATTTAAACCACAATAATTCAGTACAAAGCAAATACAAGAAACAAAATTAGGCCTGGAAAGAAATGTATTTGAATGTTAATGTCATCAAACAACCAATCAGATCTTAATTTTGATTAAACAATGGGTATTCTGATTATGAATATTAGTTAGGAAACCAGATCTGAGAAGATAATTGTATTGGTCTTGAGTCATGGGATTAACTACTCTTGGCAGTTAAATAATTGTTTTAATTTTGAAAGAAATCATCTTTAAACAAAATGGTAGCGTTTTAAGAACTCAGAGAGTGTAATAAAGATGTCAAAACTGTCCAGATGCTCATTGTGCAATTGGAAACTCCACTCAAAGTTGACCCAAGGGCCCAGGAAAAAATGCCAATGATCCAGCTCATCCTTGCAACATCTGCCAGAAGCTGTGGCTTCTCAGAGTACCAATGGTTCTTTTCTTTTCTTCATTGCTTTCTCAAATGAAAGTTTATGATCAAATCTGTCATAGACCTCTTTCAGTCCTAGAACAAAAGGGAAGAGATGAAATTTTTTTTTAAAGCATCATGATTTTTTGATGGTATGTACTAGTTTTTCCTCCCTGGTTGTTCTTTTCAACAATATTAATTAATATACTAGAAGAAGAAACAGTTTTAAACATCACTACTAGATACTACTTTATAGTAATTTTTATTTAAAAGTTTTTCCATTAATGAATAATTCTGTTGGCATTTGGATTCTTGAGGTACACTTTTGACAATGTTTTTGGCAACATAGACTAAATTTGGATATTTGCTTCCAGTTAATCAGGACTTCTGTGATGAAATGTCTCTAGTTCAACTCTTGTCCACTTAAATAGCACAGATTTAACATCAACTGTATGCACACCAAGCATCATGGAGGAGAGAAAACATGTAAAAGACAAACTTGGTGCACGTGGAGTTGACAAGCTTTCTAGACGCAACAAGAGCCAGAAACAAATTAAAACACTGTAGCAAAAACCACACATTTTAGTTGAGTAATAAAAAAAGAAGAGAAGGAAAAGTGTGGGATGATATTAATAAAGAAAACTCCATAGAGAAGATAAATAAACCAATGGTTTCCCAGTACATTATGGGGAAAGTAAACATTTTAATTTCTAAGAAACTCTATTTCAATTACGTAATGTTAATATTCCAAAATTATACTGCAGCAATATAGATGTAACAGTAGCATTGAACAATTCCTTTTCTAAATATTTTCCACTGCATTAGTCAATGGAGATGTTGATGACCCTTCTTAAAGAACCATTTAGTATGTTGCTGGATTAGATGGCAAGCTGCACAAGGAGAACTACCCAGAAATTATTTCAGTCCTCTAGCAGTTTGCAGTGTAAAATTGTCTAGGAGTAGAGTTAGGCTAAAAATCTAAAAAGTTGTACCTATGTGATTTATGTGGTAGAAATATAATATTTTCTATGTCACCATGAATATCTTCAAAATGATATTCCTGAGGCTAAGAATCAGGAGAGCTGGTACTAACCCTGATCTCTGTTGGTGTATATGGTGATAAAATTGTGGTCAGGATGCATCATTTCTCTGGAAGCACCTTCCTTCTCTGTAACATGAAAGAGGAGTACCAGATTCTCTCTAAGTTTCCTCCTAACTCTAAAATGTTACATTTCAGGAATTTTAGAAAGTAAAACCAAACATTATCAAAGTAGAAAATTTTGCCCATGTGATGAGTAAAAGCATAGCATAATTTCAGTGAGAACTGTGAAATGAATCCAACTGGATCCAAGACCTCACACGTAGGTCAGGAATGGCCCTCTAGCATTGTGTATTGCTCAACTTGCATGACTTTATGTATGTGTTGGCTCTATAATTATATCAATAATAAAGAAAATAAGATATGGAAAATTCCTTTGTACTAAAAATTTTGTTTAATAGTCGTATAGTTTCCAAGTCCTGGTCTCTTTTTGGAACGTGGGTCTCTACAGAAAGATAAAACTGTTAAATGCAAAAGCAGTAAGCTGAGGAAAACAGACAGGGCAGATATCTTAACCATGGTGAGTGAAAATGATTGACCAAGGATTTGAGTGCTATGAAACCAGTAGGTATTATGGGGCATCAATATTTTCTCATGGATTTAAATGACAAAAAATTTATGAGTGGATGAATGTGACTTTTAAACACTTAATAAATGTAATCAGTATTACAATATAATTTTAAATATGCAAAGATGAAGAATCTATCACTATGCTCATGGATTTACTTATATGTATATGTATATATATATATATATACACGAGTTATCTGATATATATATCATACAATTTATATAACTATATGATCATGAGTAATTCACATATCAGGGTATATATCTCATTAGTTCAAAGCAATGCATTTAAACCTGAATGGGCTGTTTATTATTATTATTTTTTTTTGGTGAGGAAGATTTGCCATGAGCTAACATCTGTGCCAATCTTCCTCTGTTATGTATGTGGGATGCCTCCACAGGATGGCTGATGAGTGGAGTAGGTCCATGCCTGGGAGCTGAACCCGTGAACCAGGGCTGCTGAAGCAGAGTGCCGGGAACTTTAACCACTCAGCCATGGCGCCGGCCTCCTGGACTGTTTATTTTACATGCAATCCACTATTGCATACCTTTGGAAATTAGAAGAAAGTTGATAAAAGAAAGATGAACATCTAATTCCCAAAACTAAAACAAACCAAAAAATAAGTAAAGCAACTCAAAGTGTATGCCCACTTGATGATAAGAGTATCCAAAAAAAGCTCTGTATTCAAGGAACTTTTATTATTCTGTCTGCCATACAGAATCAACAATATAAAATGAGGGAAGTGCCCCATCCCCATCATCATACAAAAATAAATAGGAGAGAAACCTTTGTATCCTGTTTCCTTGTAACTATTGCTTCAAAAACTATAATTAATCATGAGCCACATCTTTATTCTGCTGTTTGTCAATTGACCCCATACTGTACAAAAATTATTTATCTTGAGTGGCAACAACTCAGCATGCTGGACTTGCTGATTTCAGAGTCCTGCTCTTCACTGTTTGGTTAGGGTGAATAATGCCTGATCTAGACAAATGCATATAGAAGTTGACAAATCTCATTGATTTTATTAACTGTGAACCTACTGAGGGGACAAAGAGACTGGTTAAAAAAAAAGGCATTCTACTGTTCAAGATGCTATTTTTCTAAGGCTAATTTTTCTTCTCACTTTTATGATATTAAAGAAATACTTTGCATTGCTTCAGTCATAACCTTTTGCACAAAGTCAGTGGTACTAGGAGTCAAACAGTCAGGAAAAAAATAATACATAGAGGGAGAGAGAGAAAGAATTCATCCAGAAACAATACATAATAATAATTTTAAAAGATAGAGCAAAATGCACAAACTTCTAGGAGAAGAGGGGATGCGAAGAGAGGGGGGAAAAGGTGGCAAGAATGAAAATAAACTAAAGGCAGGGAAGGAGACTGAAAATAAGGATAATATAAAAAAAGCTAAAGAGCAAAGCATAAGAAACAAGAGTGAAGTCAGAAAAAAAAGTGACGAAAATGTAGAGTAGGAAGAGCAGAAGAGAATGGAAAAAGGAGGTCAAGGCTTAAGGGCAAAAAAAGCACAAAGAAGGCTGGAGAACAGCAGATAAAGAAGCAGGATGATAAGTGTCTAGATTATAAAGCTGGGGAAGTGGGCAGGCAAGAGGAGGCCAGGTCACAGAGCAAAGAGCCATGGGGGCCAAGTGATTTTGCTTTGTCTTTCACAAGTGGAGTTTATGCCACTTGAACAGAGCTTGCAAGTGGGTGTGAATTGTTTTACTGGTATCATTCAAAGTCCTGCTGTAATAGTGTTGGGAATTTGGCACAGTAGTATGAGCCTTAACGAAGGCTAACAACTTCCCTTCATATTCAGCAAAAGCAGCCAGATTTCCATCCATTTGCAGTTTACAATCTCTATTGAAATGACAAACTGGCAATAAGTAGGCTAGAAAAATTCTGGACATTGAAAAAAGAATCTTTATTAAAAAATAATCTTAAGCTCATTTGCTCATAGTCTCATTGCTTTAGCGTATAGTGGTTTGGTTTTTTTCAAAGCAAGTTGACGTCAATTTAGGCAGTTTCATGAAAATTTCAAAAACTCTTGAAATATGTAAATACAAATTGCCACTATGAGGACCAAATTACTGAAATAAAACAAACCATCAAATCACCATTAAAAAAGGCCCTTTGTCTAAGTAGTGAGTTTTAAAAACTGCTTTTGGAGAAAAAGAACAGGCTGTTTAAAGTCGCTGTTAAGGACACCAAGAATGCTTTGTTACTTAGCAGGTGAAAAGAAATCAGATAGCTTCTTAGCTTTGAGCTGGAACTTGAAACCTATTTCAAGTGTATTTTCTGCTTTCCTGTCTTTTTGTTTTGCCGTTGAATAGCCTCTGAGCAAACTATCCATTGAGTGAAGTTTTATATCTTCAAGTTCAACTCTGTTTAGGTGTTCATTTTTGTTTCTCCATGAGAACAAACATGTTGCCATGGAAACTGGGTAGTACAAAGTATAGATAGTACAGAAAGCTCTATAGAAATATTCAAGCTCATGACACAAAGTTAGCTAATAATGCAAGAACTAGCTGGATTTTATAACACCTAATATATTATGGCATCTCAAAAAAAAAAACTTGATCCTATGGCTTATCAAATTTTGAAACAATAAAACAAAAGGAAACTATACTGTTTTCTCATTAAAAAAATGTAAAGATTTATTTTCCATTAAAAAAAAAAGAAACCACCAAAGAGATTAATTGTGGTGATTATTTGCATTGCATAAAAAAGATGCCTTCAAGATTTTTTTTGATGAGTGCTCTTTGCACACTGACATTGTCCTATCCCACACCACACCCACTGTGAGGTGTGCTGGGCTTCAAGTCACGGAAAGAGAAGGAAGCATGAAAAAGAGGTCTGGGGAGGCGGCTGGCCCAGTGGTGCAGCGGTTAAGTTCACACGTTCCACTTCAGTGGCCTGGGGTTCACTGGTTTGTATTACGGGTGTGGACATGGCACCACTTGACAAGCTATGCTATGGTAGGCGTCCCACATATAAAGTAGAGGGAGATGGGCACGGATTTTAGCTCAGGGCCAGTCTTCCTCAGCAAAAAGAGGAGTATTGGCAGCAGATGTTAGCTCAGGGCTAATCTTCCTCAAAAAAACAAAAGCGGCCTGGGACCAAGAATCTAAAGTGAGTGAGTGACCAGCATTCTTGGGCACAATATCTGAGGGAAGAGGGACTGCGCTTCTGGACTAGGAATGATTTATAAGGGATTGGAATCTGGTAAGGGAGGATATGGCAGCAGGAATTGCTGGTAGTGCTAGTGTTTATCTCCAGGCAAGGGAAGGAAAGAGCTCATTTAGTTGGAAGCAGAGCTCCTGCCAGTGTCTAGGGATAGGGTGTGAGGTGCCTGGGAGATTCTAGTCAGGAGGCAGGGCTCCTATTAAACCAGGGGTGGTTTAGCTTAGGACACAGGTTGCAGCCCCAGGCGTGAAGGATGTCTTCAAGGACAGGCATCCAATAATGAAAACTGGGCAACAGAATTGTTGGGTGGGAGAGTGGCTGCAGCTCGCTGGGTGCATGAATGCATAGGACACTCCACAGACACTCTGGATTCTGGGCTCAGGAATGCATAGTTAATTCCAGGCTCCATTTAATGATTGTGGATAGAGCTTTTAATATATTTCTTAGTTGCCTTAGAATTGACTCAGAGACTAGATGGGACAGAGACCAAGACAACAGGTTTTTGGCAACTGGGTGATGCTGATACAGGTAGCAATTGAAATCAAAAAAGAGACTTCATATGCCAAAGATCAATCCAAAATAACAACTTTACATTTATTGTTTAATGCTAGTACAATCATATATAGGAAGAAGCATTTGCAATTCATTGGCAAAAGGACAGTCACACAGGCCCCACATTTAGTTCTATGTTTTCAGTAGTATGTTATCCCAGCAATTATTGCATATTACCTTTAAGTAAGAAAAATGTTCAATGTGACACCAACCCTTTTAATAAAAGTAACAAGTTTTAGTGAAAGAGTTAACACTATAAAAAATGTGCCTTAGGTGCCATCTCCTTACCTCGTGTTTTTCAGAGTCCTGCGGTGGCTGTTTGGCAGAAGGTTAAAGTTACTGTAGGGAACCAATTTTGAGATGCACTGTGGTTCATAAAGTGTGAGATCAGTGGACTGGCAGATTTTCAGTTTTCTGAATAGTGTGGTCATGCTGTGTGTATCTCGTTGCACTTTGGGGTTATGGTTCATTAAATTTTATAGAATAAAATAGGCCTCTATGTAAAGTAACATTTTCACGTATAGGTTAGAAACAAGTAAAACAAAACTAATTTTGAAATAAAAACTGAGGGTCTCCCATAACTTGCATGTAAATTCCCCATGCTATAGTTATAAAAGTGCTCTTACTAATATAAAACAAAAGATATGAAAAGCAGTAGGCAATTGTTATTTTAAAAGGAAGTGGGCATCTGAAAGAGGAAGATGTGAGGTTAAAGGAAACATTGGAATTAAAAGTGATACTGACAGAGCTAAGAAAGAAGGAAAATAAGCTGATAAAGATTTTTAAATTATTTTTAAACTGTAAAATTTAGTGTGATGTATAATGTCTCTCTTATGATTTATAAGTCAAGACTAAAACTAAAGCAACCTGTTAGAGCCTCTCCACATGGCCCTGTTCATAGTACTCAGATAACTTAGTTCCCCCTTTCTGTGTATGTATTTATTTAAACTTAAAGATTTCTCTCAAGACAAGACCAACTCAGTGGTAGATGGTTATATATGTGACAAAATATTGTTTAGTTATTTCATACATGGTACACATGTAGTGCAAAAATCTATCTGACAAAATATTGTTTAATCATTTAACTTTATTGACCTGTGAGTTAAAAAAAGGTTGGCCAATTCTAATATAGGAGACGACGTACAGGTAGTGATCTGGCCACTTGGAGTACAAACATGAGCACAGCACAGCAAGTAAGAGGGATAGTTCGATAATTAGAATGTAGTGAATTAGAAGCAGATATGAAGTGCTGTCAAAGATAAAGGCAGACACTAAAGTGGTGAAAATAGATTTTAACCAGTAATAACTATGGCAACAGGAAAAAGAGTCCAGCATGAACTGAGCTCAACTTTGATTCGCACAGAGGTGACTGGGTGTCTTAAAGAGAGAGTTGGGGAGTAGGGAAGGGAGTGAACAGGGGCTCAATAGAACTTTTCAGGGAAGTTAAAAAAAGAAAGTAGGAAGGGGGGATCTGGTCCATGTGAAATCCATCTGGGTTTGCTAACTGGTGCTTATCAAAGTTAGGCTCTGACCCTTTCAAAGAGACTGAGAGACATGGACCCTATCTTCAGGTGTTGGCTGGAACAAACAGTGGATTCTTTTGGCAGCCTTGAGTTTTCTCAGGCAGGTACTCTAAGGATCTAGAGTCATCCTAGGGATTCAGCCTTGAGCTGTTAGAAACTATATTAGTGATTGTTCAAGTCTTTACAAGCCAACATTGAAGAAGCCTCGTCAAGGAAAGGACTCAGAGGAACTTGGCTAGAATTTGGCCAAGGAGGAATCTTTGTCAGTGCTAAGGAGAAATGTACCTGGGAGGTCCCCCAAGACTTCACATTTGAAATCTCTTGAGCATACAAGTTTTCCCAGAAGATATAATGGGGATATTAATGGGACCAAATACAGTCAAGGTATATGACTTGTGAGGTGGCGGGAAATAAGATCGAAAGGTATTCAGGAATGAGATCATACCAGTTTATCAAGTGTGGATTTTGTCCCCAGAGTCCAGTGCTTCCCAAAGTGTGGGACTCTTCTACAAATGACATTTCGATGGTACAAGGATGCAGCATTAAACTATAATTGTCACACAATGAAAAAATAATTTTCTTTTCTGTTGTCTTTTAATTCCTCTAATTAATTTAAGGAGAAAATCTTAGGTTGATAGTACTCTGTATCTTAAATGGTATTTACTAATCAACATTTTTAACAAAAAGGGAGTGGATTTCTGCTAAAATTTAATGATGTTGCTTTATTTTCATTGAATTTAAAAATATTTATGTTTTATAGTAACTGATAGTGGTTTTCCATTTTAATTAATGATATGATTTCCTTTTAAACACATTTGTTTAAGTTAAATGCTGAGTCTATTTAAAGACAAATACTAAGTACAGTAGCAGAAGAAAGAGACAAAATGACTCCCTTGCTTTTGGGTTTCTCAAAGAGGGGAGTGGTGACGTCATTAACTGAGATAGGAGTTACAGGAGAATAGCCAGAGCAAAGAAAGGAAAGGAAAATAAAAACAAAGAATAAGAAATACCTTGCCTATTATTACTGGATGTCCAATAAAGTTTATTTAGATCTATTGTCTTCTAAAATCCCATTACTTTAAGGTCATACTCAACGCACCTTCGCTTTTTCTCTATACAGCCAATGAAAGCAAGCCATGAAAACAACCTTATTTGCAAAACCTGCCCTCTCACTGCTTTGCTTCACCTACAATGTGCTCAGGTTACTTTTCATTCTGCCAGGCATTAACTCTAGGTTATGTCCTTGGTTCCTAGTGTACTTTGGTCTTGGCCTTCAAATTCAGGATTTTCTTCATTTTACTGCTTTCACTTCTGAGCACTTTTGGAATACTACATCCAGCCAAGTATGGACCTTTGTGTCTCACATCCTGGTACCAGAGCCCCTCCAGTAAAAAATTGTTTTATATATGTACCCTCTCTCTCACAGGATGATCCCTCTCACTTGCATGGGGGCTTAGTAATGGGACTTTTGTGATATATGGTTTTTTGTATATCATGCTTTAAGGTATAGAAGGTAAAGATTGCCAAAGCTTTCTTCATATTAGGATTTCAGTTAGCTAATTTCCTTTTTTTGGAGTAAAGTAAAATCTCTTTTTTGGAGCAAGACCTCAAATTTTTGTTTCTTCCTTTTGAAATACATTTTTTTTTCCCTTTTTAGTTTCTCTTTGAGGTATGCATCTGAACCTATTCTCTCTGTCTTCTGAGATGCTATGCTTTATCATATCAAAAAATGTATACTGTGTACTGGGTATCGTCTCCTTGAAAATGGCTTTTTCCTGCTGAATGCCTGTGTGAAGTCAGTCTGCCTTTTAATTTCAATGGACCCCTTCAAATTGAGTCGTAGGATAGCTAAATCTTTAGCTGAAAAATTAGCAAATATTTTCTATTCATCATACATTTTTCGTAATCAAATAAAGTACTTTTGGTTTATCGTTTTCAATATTTTTGGAAATTTTGTTACATTTGGAGGTATAGCAATAGATGCACATTTTTAAATAAATTTTTAAAATTTCACGTGAAACTTATAAGTATAATTAAACCTAAGAATAGGTGCTCATTTCTACTGATAATCTATTTACTTTTCAATTGTGAGCTTACTTTTACTGAAATTTTGACGTCAGTACCCAAGAGTTAAAGGTCTGCAAATGGATTAGACTTATAAAAACACAAGTACGTACTTCCTGTAACATATATAAAGAAACATTTCTGTCTTAGCATATTTTATGTTAACTTTAACACTTCCAGTTTTTAAAAAAGATGAGTCATTTCCTCTGTCTGGGTGATGACTGTGAGTGGTAAAGTCTGGGTAAATGAGTTAAGGTCACAGACATTTGTTAGAGTACAGGATATAGGTTCAGTTTCGAATTTCATCTTAACTTTAAAATAAAGTGATGGTGTTATTAAGATAAATCAATGAAGGAACAACTGATTTAGTAGGTAAAAATTGAACTCTTTCCTCTGTTACTATCTCTAGTAGAAACAGGTGACAGCCCAAGCCTTAGGTTTCTAAAATTCTCTTCCATGGGTTGTAAGGAGCCTAAATTCTTACTAAGACATGTCCTCCTTGCTTAATTTTTGGTCAGTTTGCACAAGGAACAAGAATTTAGGTTGAAGAGTGACATCATAGCTATAACAAAAGAGATGTTAAAGAAAACTTATACATCTATTCCAATCTTTAATTCTGCATTTTATCAGAATAAATGTGGACTTCTCCTGCCCTATTTAATAGCTGGTGTGACCTTGAGAAAGTTACTCGGTCTCTTTCAGCCTCAGGATTCTCATCTGAACAAAGAGGGATTATAGTACCTTCTTTATTTATTTGTTGTGAAGACTCAATTAGAAAGCCTATTGTATGTGATATTTTTAATAAAATGCCTTGGATATCACATAGCATATAGTTCTGTTTTGTTTTTTCCCAATTCCTCATCTAATCCCCCTTTCCTTCCTTGAAAGTGAGAGAAAAATGTTTTTCTTCTCAATGTCATCCATTTATTTTATTGATGGAAGACGATGTGTTAAAATCTATGAAGGTGATTGATGAGTAATGATAGATAATGAATAATGGCAAATACCAAACAGATTATGATCTGGGTAAAATATTAGACCCCATTAGACAAGATTATCTTCTACATTCACGTGTATTACACACATGATGAGACAGAACAATTTTTATTTGCTTACTAGATGGAGAATACGATTTATTTGGAAAGCTCTTGATAAGTTCTTAAAAGAAGTAAGTTTTTGCAGGTATGGTGTTGGCCTCACTAGGGGTTGGGGAATCCTATGTGTGATATAGAGATAAGGTTATTTGTATTCAAGGGAGCAGAGGAGGAGAGAATTAAGGCATAAGAGGGATGAGAATGGGAACAAAGCAGAGGCAACAGAGATGCAAGAAAGCTGTTCAATGGATGACATTACTTTCCTCACAACCACTGAAGTTACTTGACTCATGGAATGCTTGTTTTTAGTAGGTTTTGGTGGATACCAGAAAAGTGAGATGTCTAGATCCATGCTAGGCCAACAGGCTCTATGGATTTAAGAATGGGAGAAATAGGGACCTAAAAAAGTTCTAAAGCCTAAGAAACTTACAGTTATAATAATAATCCTCATAGGGAGGATTTGGAGCATCAAACTCAAATTTATAGTTTGAATGAGACTCATTTGGGTCTCTGCGTGTTAGGGTCTCAAGTAACATTTGCTTTATACATGTCCAACATGACATTTCAGCCATCAATATATAGAGTGTTATGGTTTACATTACGGTATGTATGACATTGTGTGATGCAATATCCTCACTAGAATTATTTTGAAATAAAAAAGTTAAGTTCTTAAATTTTTTGTAGTGAATATCTCTTCTATAAATAAAGCAGAATCCTTTAATAGAGTTCTAACTCTGAGTTATACTATATGTCTCCTATCATGACAACAAGCAGAACTAGTAATAGAGATCCCATCCTTGTTCCTAGTTACCAATCTTTCAACAGTATTTATTCTTTGCCTTATTCAGGAAAAGTCCATTCTATACACTGACAAAAGATTTTTCAGTTGGGGCTGGCCCAGTGGCCTAGTGGTTAAGTTTGCGTGTTCCACATCAACAGCCCTGTGTTTGCAGATTTGGGTCCCAAGTGTGGACCTAGCACCACTTGTCAAACCACGCTGTGGCAGCATCCCACGTAAAATAGAGGAAGACTGGCACAGATGTTAGCTCAGTGACAATCTTCCTCGAGCAAAAAGAGGAAGATTGGCAACAGATGTTAGCTCAGGGCCAATCTTCCTCATACACACACACACACACACACACGCACACACACGCACACAAAAGATATATGTATATATATTTGTAAAGACAACAATACTCAAATGACCAACAACGTTGTCAAATGGAAAGAAAAATTTGGCAGTGAAATGAGAAAAACTGTTGCAGTGACTTTTGCTTTTTTTGAGAAAGATTAGCCCTGAGCTAACTGCTGCCAATCCTCCTCTTTTTGCTGAGGAAGACTGCCCTGAGCTAACATCTGTGTCCATCTTCCTCTGCTTTATATGTGGGACACCTACCACAGCATGGCTTTGCCAAGCGATGCCATGTCCGCACCCAGGATCCAAACCGACAAACCCCAGGTCACCGAAGCATACTGTGGGAACTTAACCAGTGTGCCACCTTGCTGGCCCCTCTTTCAGTGACTTTTGGAAGAAAACAAAGAAATGGTTGACTTTCAATACCATGGCTGATGGTAATTGATTTATTTACATATATGTTATTAAACACAATTTATTAATTTTTAAAGGAATTTGCATTTTCATGTGACATTTAAATCAGTCAAAAGAATCTGAGAAGTGTTGGATTCTTAGTCTGAATCTTAACAGATTTGCATGGCAAAAGCATAATTTTTATACTTAAGGATAATATAGAAAATGGCACATGCTTTCTTTTTCACTGCCACTGCTGTAGCTGAAGTGAGGAACTCCTGGATTTCTGTGACAGTTTCCTAGTGGTCTCTCTGTCTCTAATCTTTCTCTCCTCCAACTTATTCTCTATGACTCTGTGAATGATGTTTATAAAATTGTACACTCTATTGCTGTTAAGATTAAAACAAAACTCCTTGCCAGGCTCATTATTCATTAGTCTCCTTTGTTTATCCATACGGACGTATTTGCAGTTCCTCGCATATGTGCTGTGGAAGCTGTCTCACCTTTGGGCTTTTATGTAAACCGTATGAACATTTCTTCCCTGTCTCCCCATTCATTGCCCCTTTACTCTTTTTTTTTTAGTCCCAGTTCTCAAGTCCCTTCCTTCAGAAAACCTCCCCAAGCACTCATGAGAGTTAATAGCAATTACCCTTTATTGAGCATTATAGAGGGACTGGAGATGTCTTCACTGAGGAGGGGACATCTGAGTTGACGCTTGAAGGACTGCTGAAATCAGGCTGCTAAAGAACAGATAGGAGTTTCAGGCAGGAAAAATGGTCTCCATTAATTTGTGTAGGAGGCGTGAAGGAAGAAAGGGAGTCCAGGGAACAGACAATAGTCAGTAGAGTGTAAGATGTTGGAGCTGGGGACAGGGGAGGTTGTTGAGAATTAGGAATGTCAGGTTGTGACGGGTATAGAGAGATTTTAATGACTAACCAAGATGTTTCAGCTTATCATATAGGCCATAGACCTTCACTTATAGAGATTTTAAATTTGCATCATAGGGCAACACGGTCAGACATATTTTAGAAAGATTATTCTGCTGGAAATGGGGAGGAAGGAGTTCAAAAAAGAATCTGAGTATGGTAGCTAGAAGACAAGTTCTTGAGTACGTACAAATGAATGAATTGGCACATTTGGTGGGAATGGAGAGAAATAAGATAGTCATAAAAGTGAAATAATTCTTGTCAGTATAGAAAATAGTTATATGAAAAATACAGGTAATAAATGTTTGTAGGATTTCAAGAAACATGTTTTTCTTTAAACTTTGAGAGGAATTTATTGAAGAGGATATTAAATGATGACAGTGTATTGGTTTGGGTCATGGCTCGAAACAAAATTCATCTCAAATGATTCAAATGAAGAGATATTGGTGCAGTGGCTCTTAACCTTGGCTATACATTGGAAACCCTTGAGAATCTCTAAAAAACACTGATGCCTGTATTCTGCCCCAAGAGGTTCTGCTTTAGTTGGTCTGGTTTGTGGCCTGGCCATTGGGATTTTTAAAAGCTTCCCAACTAATTCTAATATGCAGTCTGAGTTGAGAACCACTAAAGGACTGCTTTCAGAGGTATGGACAGTGTTAAGAAATAAAGAATGAGTAAAACACCAGAGACTAGTAATGAGGGGCGATATTACCACTCATTTGGCCAAAGAACAAGAGAGACAATAGATTGACCTGGTGAGAGCTGGACCAGTGGAGAAGGGGTCAATTTATCAGAGCTGTAGTACTGGGCTGATGCAGCTACTTCCAGACTCTCACTCACTTCTGAAGCAGGGTGTATTTGTTAGGGCTTTCCAGAAAAAGAAAACAAATAGGATGTCTCTCTTTATCTCTCTCTCTCCCTGCTCACACACTCATATATTTGTATATATGTATACAAATTGGCACATAAAATTAATCACCACACAGGGAGGGATTGGAGAAGAAGTAGTCCAACTTCTTTTTCTTCTCTTCCTCCTTCCATTGGCCAAACAATTTCCAGGATGGAACAGAGTGGAGAAGAATGGATAATGGATCTTAAGGGGCAAATGAGAGATGTTCTGCACATACCACTAATTCATTTACTATACACTGAACCATTATTTTGGTAATGCCTTTGCTATTGTTCAAATTCCAGTTTGATTAGATTGAGCAGTATTATGACATTCTTTAATTTATTATTTTTTAAAAAACTATGCTAATGATCTAATAGTTTCTAAAATAGTTTTTAATGACCTTTGCTGAGATGGTTTCTCTTTAGACTAAAAAAACAAAAGGAGGCTTTTATCACAAGCGCAAATGTCATTTTTATTAACCAATAAAAGCAGTAGTGAAATTTATCGTCAATTTAAAAGGAGGTACTATACCCTTAAATTTTATATTAGATGATATCAGTATTTGTTTCCATAATTTTAGAAAAGTTTTATTATATACTGTGTATTTTGAATATTCAGAAGGAAAAGAAGTGTGGGTATAAAATATAAAGATGTAAAGAGACAGTATTTGCTGTACAACCTGGGTAGTGATTGCAATAATTCAGGTGAGAAATAATTAGTGCCCAAGTAAGCAACCATAGAAATGGAAAAGAGAGCTTTGAGTCTTATGGTGTTTAATCTAGCAGCCTCACCTCTTTTTTGCTTGTGTGGTATAATGTACTCCATAAATAAATGGAGAAAGAGCATGTTCATATTAATGTATCTGTCGTTCATTGAAGTGGGGACATTTGAGGAGAAAGGAAAATCTTGTTTGAAACTTGGGAGAGTGTTGTGAGGTTGATGGTTATAGACTGGGCAGCCATTGTACACCAGTGGTGGGTGAAGTAATGGCAATGGAGAGGCTGTTTTAGAAAAGAAAAGTGTACAGAAAGAGAGTAAACACAGATTGAGCTCTGGGAGCCACTAATATTTAAGAGGTATACAGAGAACTAAATGAGGAATACTCAGAGAAGTGAGAGAAAAACCAGAAGAGAGAGGAGTCAAGAAAGCCAAACAAGGAAAGGATTTCAAAGATGAGGTAGTATCAAATGATTACGAAGACCATGTTAACCTTAGTGAAGGTTATAGTTCCCGCACTATAGTTCCCATAGTGGAGGCAGAAGCTGCACTGCAGCAGGCAGAAGAAAAAACTGAAGTGAGGAACTAGAGATAGTGAGGGCAGATAATTTTTGAAAGAAATGTGCCTGTGAAAGAAAGGAGAAGGAAATGGAGCAGAGCTAGAGAGGATAAACAGAATTTCGTTCGTTTGTTCCTTCCTTATTTTCTCTGCTTTTTTTTTTTAATTAGCCATTTTATTTATTTATTTATTTATTTATTTGAGGAAGATTAGCCCCGAGCTAACATCTGCCACCAATCCTCCTCTTTTTTGCCAAGGAAGATTGGCCCTGAGCTGACTGACATCTGTGCCCATCTTTCTCTATTTTATATGTGGGATGCCTGCCACAGCATGGCTTGACAAGCAGTGCATAGGTCCACACCCAGGATCTGAACCGGCAAACCCCGGGGTCCTGAAATGGAACATGTGAACTTAACTACTGCGCCACTGGGCTGGCCTGGCCCCTCCTTTTGTTTTTTAATGAGACTAAAGAGTTAGGAGAGTGATTTACAGTTAGAGTTTAATATTCTGGAGGTGAGT
This sequence comes from Equus caballus, assembly GCF_041296265.1. Lineage (NCBI taxonomy): Eukaryota > Metazoa > Chordata > Mammalia > Perissodactyla > Equidae > Equus > Equus caballus. The sequence continues at coordinate 56,390,968 of NC_091687.1, read as the reverse complement.
TAATTCCAGAGGTTGACTAGATTATGGTATGACTTTGAAATTATACTGTGGAACTTGAATGGAGCTGAAGATCCCTGGGATAGAGGAAGTCAATTGAGTAGCTTGGATGTAGGGTAGGAGGTAAGGATGAAGACTATGGGTCAGAGGACAGTGTTCTCATTAAGTGTCAGGGAACTGTCTAAAGATTAGAAGATGAGAGCAGCAGGTTCAGGTACATAGACGTAAAGCTAGATAGCATGAGCTTAAAAGAAGAAGAGGCTTCTTGAATGAAAATAAATGTACAATAAAACAGGAAGTGGCAGTAGGGAACCAGGAGGATGCCAACCCTGCCTCAGGGGCTGAGATGATCATGTTGACTTGTGGGAGAATGTGTGGATCCTACTGGACAAGTCAACATGAGAAAAATTGACCTCCCATTAGAATTTGGTTTCTTTTAAAGAAGTGCATGTAGGACGTGCTCTGGGAGAGGTTAAGGATTTGAGGATACGGAAGATTTGGGTTTGCTTGTTTTTTTCAAAATGGAGGATTCCAAAGACTTGTGAAAGGGTCTGGAATGAGAGCAAAAGTGGAAACATTCAGAGGGAAAGGAGCAGAGGGAAGATGGGACATTAGGACTAATGAGCTCAATCTATGGTGACTAAGGTGAATAGGGAGGTAGAAAGTTGTGGATTAGCCAGAAGTGACATAGATGGGATTCCACATAATTAATGAAAATTTGATTTTAAGTAATTTTAGTAGTGGCATGGACTCAACTTTCCAGGTATCTGATTTCATAGATATCCTGCTCCCTATCAGTACTGAGCTCATCCAGCCTTTCAGGAAGCCACAGTGACCATTAAGGCCTCTTGTTGCTTCTTATCCTATATCATGTGCCAGATGGGTCCAGGCTTCAGAAGGACTGAATAGTTGTTACAGTTAGTGACAGTCAGTATGGCAAGATGACTAAATGTGATGATTCCATTTTGCCCACCTTTCCCTCAGTGGGACCTATGGGAGTCTGAGAGATGCTTATGAGAAACCTGTGGTTGATCAGTGGGATTGTTGAGGAATGCTTGTTTCCATCTTTTTCCCCACAGGAGTTAGCTGAAATTCCCCAGTAGCCTCATAACACTGTTAGCCCCTTTCAGTTCTAAGAGGGAACAAGTAGGGATTTTCCAGGGGAAAGGAGAATCCCCTGTCTCAGTCCCACCATTTTTCATAATCATAAACAAAGGGACAAAATTCCTCAGGTCAAAGCATGTGTTTTCATACTTCACACTAGAACCTCACAGGGTATGTATTTTCACATTTCATACCCTGTCACCTCAGAAACTACATCTGGGTATTTGTATCTTATTGCAGTTTTGTGCATTGATCTCATTCTTGCCTAACAGATTATGGTTCTTTTAAAAAATTATGTAGACATACCATTTTTTTTTTCAGATATGACTCAGATGGTATTTGCTTCTTGCTCTTCCCCACTATCTAAGTTGGGACTGTGAGAGCAAATACTTTAGATACTATGAACAATATTGCCAGGCACGGAATCATTCCTGTCAATAGGCATTTATGGACTCCACAAAGGATCTGATTGCATTTGAGATGGAGCGTCACTAAGCAAAATAATCCATAAGAAAAAGTGCTGAAAATGAAAATTATTGAAAATCTTCAATATCAATTCTTCAACATATCTATTAGATCATGTTTTGGAACCACTGGAAAAAAACCTCGAAGTTGTACAAATGTATTGAGAAAATAATAGGACAATGGTCCTAGCATCAGATTACATCTTCAGTTTAGAAAGTATTTTATGAAAATTATTTTCTCATTCCAAAGAGTCATTGTATTCATTGCAAGTACAGGAAGCTACTGATGACCCTTAAAGAGGCTTATCTGGGCATGAGAGGATTCTGAGAAGATGGTTCAGTAGGAAGCACCAGGAATCCATCTTCCTATCCAGACAACATTACACTGGCAGAATTTGTCTGATGTAACTATTTTGGAACCCTGGAGTCTGTTTAAAGCTTGCTACTTCCAGGGGAATGTTTGGACATTAAATTATGCTTAATTTCGTTCAATTTAAACACTTATCAGCTATCCGTCCTCAACTCCTGAGCCTAATAGCAGGCAGCTATGCGTATGTTCCTGAAGCAGCTGGCACACAGCTTGCAGGAACCAGAGTGGCAATAATGACTCTGTCCTCCAAATATCAGAGATCTATTTTCTGATTGCTGCTTCTGATCATGGAGGTGCAGATGCAGAAGTGGGCAGCTATTGTTGCTGCTTATCCCCTTATTGTTGGAAGTTCCTTGCTTTCCAGCTGAAGTGACTTTGAGGAGATTTAAAGGACTGGCACCTTTTTTCCCCCCTACTTTATTTTTCTCTTTTTTCCATTTTGGGAGCCAGTTGTTAAAAACTAGAATATTCAAAAGCAACCACATATGTGGGGGAAATTATAAAGTCACCACTCATGCCCAGGAAAAGGTGCAGACTCAGAAATTTATACCTTGCACTGATCCTTAGCCCAGAGACAGCCTACAGCAATCTAAACCAAACAAAACACCTCAGCAAACCCTGGGGAAAGGGGAGAATGTAATTTCCAGAATTACCACATTATTAGATTCAAACATCTAGTTTTCAAAATAAAATCACACGGCATACAAATAAACAAGACAGTATATCACATTCAAAGGGAAAACATCAACTAACAGAAACCTTCCCTGAAAAAGACATGATTACATACCTACTAGAAAAAAACTTTGAAACAACTGTCTTCAAGATGCTCAAAAAACTAAAGAAAGATGTGGGGAAAATCAAGAAAATGATGTATGAACAAAATGGAAATATAAAGAGAGATAGAAAATCTAAAAAGAAATTCTAGAGCTGAGAAGTATAACAACTGAAATGAAAAATTCACTAGAGGGATTTAAGGGCAGATCTGAGCAGGCAGAAAAAAGAATCAACAAACTTGAAGATAGAACAACTTAAATTAAAATCATGTGCTGCTTAAAAACAGGAATATGTTCTGAGAAATGCATTGTCAGATGATTTTGTTGTGTGAACATCATAGAATGTACTGAAGGGAAACAAAATTTGCCACCCTGGAATGTGTCTCTTTAACATGAGGATTATTTTAGACTGATTATTTTTAAGAAGCAAAAGACACAGAAAGTTTTTCTTGTTGCCTCCCCCCTTAATTGCCTAAAAGAATTCAAATTAAAAAACCTGTCTCAGGAAGTGAGCTATCACCGTAGCATAACATGAACGAGCTGGTACACAGGGAGAAACCTAGAAAAGCCTATTTGATGCACTCCCTTCTGTGTTCTCCTGTTTCTGTGTGGCCAAACACTTGTTTTCCCAATGTTTGCTCCTTTTCACCTACCTGTAAATTGCCTTCATTCCCTTTGAAGTCCCTGACTCTCCCTACCCCCCAACATCTTCTTTTATCTTTAGCTGAGGATGGTATTTAAGGTGAGAGCTTTAGCCATTTTGGCGAGCTACTCATTTTCCTAGTTTCTCCTATGTATACATGTTATTAAACTTGTTTGTTTTTTTCTTGTTAATCTGTCTTATGCCAGTTTAATTCTTAGACCAACTAGAAGAGTAGAGGAAAATTCCTTCCTTCCCTATAGTACTTATACAAACCTAGATGATATAACCTACTACACACCTAGGCTGTATGGTACTAATCTTATTGGACCACTGTTGTATATGTGGTCCGTCATTGACTGAAATGTTGTTATGCAGTGCATGACCGTAGTGAATCTGAAGAACAGGAAAAAAGAAAAAAGATTGAGGAAAAGTGAACAGAGCCTAAGGGATCTGTGAGACACCATCAAAAGTACCAACATATTCATTGTGGGAGTCCAGAAGGAGAAGAGACAGAGAAAGGGATAGAGAGAATATTTGAAGAAATAATGGCCAAAAATTTCCTGAATTTGATGAAAGACATGAATATAAACATGCAAGGAGCTCAATGAACTCAAAGTAGGATGAACTGAGAGATTCATGCTAAGACACATTATAATTAAACAATTGAAAGACAAAGACAAACAGAATCTTGAAAGGAGTGACTCGTCACATCCAAGGGATGCTCAATAAGATAATTAGCAGATTTCCCATTGGAAACTTTGGAGAGCCAAAGGCAATGGGTTGATATATTTAAAGTGCTAAAAGAAAAAAAACTGTCAACCAGGAATGCTATATCAGATAAAACTGTCCTTCAAAAATGAGGGAAAAATTAAGACATTTCCAGATAAACCAAAGCTGAGGGAGTTTGTTACCACTAGACCTGCCCTGCAAGAAATGCTAAAGGGAGTCCTGAGGGTTGTAATGAAAGTACACTAGACAGTAACTCGAAGCCATATGAAGAAATAAAGATTATAGTGAAGGTAAATATATGAGCAATTATAAAAACTAGTATTATTGTAACTGTAAGACACACTCCTCCTGTGTGTCTCCTTTGCTCTCACACTACTGCCTCACTCATAATACTTCTGACAACAGATGTGTTGGTTTTTCATGCATCAAGCAATTCTCTGCAACACCAGCTGGGTGTTGTACAAGGTAACTCAATTCTGATACTATCTACCTGGAGATAGCATCAGATCCCAGAGGTTAAAGACTCAGTCCCACAAGATTCCCCCCGACCCTGCAGATGCCAATCACAAATCCCAGGTTTTCACTTGTACTTCTAACTGACTGTTATAAATGGGGGTTTTCACAACCTTCCTCCTTGGGTTCAGTAATTTGCTAGAATGGTTCCAGAACTCAGGGAAACAGTTATTTGTGTTTACTGGTTTATTATAAAGGAATGATAAAGGATACAGATGAGCATCCAGATGGAAGAGATGCACGGGGAAAGACAGGAGGGAAGGGGCTCAGAGCTTCCATGCCCTCACCAGGCATACCACCCTCTCACTACCTCCATGTTCAGCAACCCTGCAGCTCTCAGAACCGAATACTGTTAGGATTTTTATGAAGGCTTCATCACATAGGCATGATTGATTATTAACTACATTTCCCACCCCTCTCCCCTTCCTGGAGGATTATGGGTAGAATGGAAAATTTCAAGCTTCTAATAATGGCTTAGTCTTTCTGGCGACCAGCCCCTATCCAAGAGTCTACCAAAGGTTACCACATTAGAACAAAAGACACTCCTATCACCCAGGAAATTCCAAGGGATTTAGGAACTTGGCATCAGATACTCCTATCACTCAGGAAATTACGAAGGTCTTAGGAACTCCTTGATAATCACAAAGAAAATAGCTACAGAATAGACACAAAAGGAAATCAGAAGGGAATTAAAACATTTCACTACAAAAAAGTGAACTAAAAACAAAGGAAGACAGTAATGCAGGAAATGAGAGAAAAAAAACTATACGACATATAGAAAACAAACAGGAAAATGACAGAAGTAAACCCTTGTTGTCAGTAATTACTTTAAATGTAAATAGTTTAACCTCTCTAATCAAAAGACAGAGATTGGAAGAGTGGATTGAAAAAAAGCATGATAAAACTATATGCTGTCTACAAGAGACTCACTTTAGATTCAAGGACACAAATAGGTTGAAAGTGGAAAGATGAAAAAAGATATTCCATGCAAATAGTAACAAAAAGAGAACAGAGGTGGCTATACTAATATCAGACAATATAAACTTTATATTCAAAAAGTTTACAAGAGACAAAGAAGGATATTATATGTTAGTAAAAGATTCAATACAGCAAAAAGATATAACAATTATGAACATTTATGTACTTAATAACAGACCATCAAAATTTATGAAGCAAAGATTGACAAATAATTCTAAATAATAGTTAGAGACTTCAATATTCCACTCTTAATAATGGATAGAACAACCAGACAGATGATAAGTAAGGAAACAGAGGACTTAAAGAACACAATAAACCCACTAGATCTAACAGACATTTAACAAAACACTACTCAACAGCAATAGAATATACATTCTTCTCAAGGACACATGGGACATTTTCCAGGATAGATCATAGATTTGATCAAAAATTCTCTCAATTAGATTCAAAAAGATAGATGTCATACAAAGTATCTTTTCCAATCACATGAGATGAAGTTAGAAATTAATAACAGAAATAAAACTGGAAAATTCACAAATTTGTGGAAATTAAACAACACACTCCTCAAGAACCAATGGATCAAAGCAAACATCACAAGGGAAATTAGAAAATGCTTAGAGTTGAATGAAAATGAAAACACAACATACCAAAACTCATGGGACACAGTGAAAGCAGTATAAGGGGGGAAATTATATCTATAAATGCTTATATTAAAAAAGAAGAAAGACCTCAAATCAAACAACCTATCTTTATAACTTAAAGAACTAGAAAAAGAAGAACAAACTAAACCCAAAGCTACAGGAAGGAAGGAGATAGTAAAGATTAGTGTAGAGAAGTCAAACTTTTACCTAACACCAAATGAAAATTAACTCAAAAGCTATCAAAGATCTAAATGTAAGACCTAAAACTGTTAAACTCTTAGAAGAAAACATAGGGCAAAAGATTCATGACATTGAATTTGGCGATGATTTCGAATATAACACCAAAAGCACAGTCAATGAAAGAAAAAATAGGCAAATAAGATTTCATGAAAATTAAAAATATTTGTGCAGCAAAAACCATAAAAATCACGGGGGCCAGCCCAGTGGCATAGTGGTTAAGTTCGAACACACCTCTTCAGTGGCCCAGAATTCATGGGTTCAGATCCTGGGTGTGGACCTACACACCACTTGTCAAGCTATGCTGTGGTGGCATGCCACATATAAAATAGAAGAAGATTGGCACAGATGTTAGCTCAGGGACAATCTTCCTCAAGGAAAAAGGAGGAAGATTGGATAATCTTCCTCAAGGAAAAAGGATGAAGATTGGCAACAGATGTTAGCCCAGGGCCAGTGTTCCTCACAAAATAAACAAAACAAAACAAAAGTCAACAGAGTAAAAAGTCAACCCACAAATGGGAGAAAATATTTGCAAATCATATATCTGATAAAAGATTGATATCCAGAATATATAGAGAACTTCTAAAACTCATAAAGAACAAACATCATACAACCTGATTTAAAAATGGTCAAAGGACTTGAACAAACATTTCTTCAAAGAAGATGTGTAAATAGCCAATGAACACTTGAAAAGATTTTCAACATCATTAATCATTAGGGAAAATCGAATAAAAACTACAATGAGATACCACCACACACTCATTAAGATGGCTATTATTAAAACAAAACAAACACACAGAAAAATAACAAGTGTTGGCCCGGAGATGGAGAAATTAGAACACTTGTGCACTGTTGGTGGAAATGTAAAATGGTGCAGTCACTGTGGAAAACAGTATAGTGGTTCCTCAAAAAATAAAACATAGAATTACCATTTGATTCAGCAATTCTACTTCTGGGTATACATCCAAAAGTATCGAAAGCAGAGTCTCAAAGAGATATTTGTACACCCATGTTCATTGCAATGTTATTCATGATAGCTAAAGTGTGGGAGCAACCCAAGAGTCTATTGATGGAGGAATGGATAAGCAAAATGTGGTGTATACATATAATGGAATATTATTCAACCTCAAATAGGAGCGAAGGTCTGGAAAATGCTAACATGGATGAAACTTGGGTACATTATGCTGAGTGAAATAAGCCAATCACAGAAAGTCAAATACTGTATGATTCCACTTATATGCGTTACTTAAAGTGGTCAAAATCAAAGAGAAAGAAAGTAGAGAAATGGTTGCCGGGGCTAGGGTCGGGGGAAATGGCGGCTTATTGTTTAATGGGTATAGAGTTTCAGTTTTGCAAGATGAAAATAGTTCTGGAGATGGATGGTGATGATAGTTGCATAACAATATGAAGTACTTAATAATACTAAACTGTATACTAAAAAAGATTAGTTATGGGTTAAACTTATAGTGTTTTGGAGTTACTGAATAAATAATTGTTGAAGCCATAGATTTGAATTAGGTCATTTAGATAGAGGAGTCAGGCAGGATCCAAGGTTTTCACAAGCCAGTTGAGGAAGAGAAGCTCATGCAAATGTCTAAGAAAGAATTGTCATCAGTAGCAGTAGGCAAGCCTGGAGGAAGAGAGATGGCCTTAGTCTAGTAAGCTAAGTAAAAACATATACGACACAAGGAAGTTCTGGATAAATCTTACCCTTTTACAATATGCGCTTAGTTTCTTCCAGCAAACTAAATTTCATTAAACTTTATATTACAGAAATTCCACAAGATGTGCATATATCTCTACAGATCAGGAAATATCTATATTAATATATGCATTTATATTTATATCTATATTTAAAATATATATAGTATATTTACAAACAATAATCTTTTAAAAATTCTAGACAATATGTTTTTGCAAAAGGAATAGTGACTCCTACCCCCAAATAAAACAAAGAATGAGACCTTCCAGAAGGGGATATTTTAAACATTATCAATGTTGTGCAAGTTAAATAAGAGGGAAACTGAAAATTTATTGTATGTATGGTTGTCACAAGATCATCAGTGAGCTAAACAAGATGACTTTTAGAGTGATGGTGACAGAAGTCAAACTTAGTGGATTGAGGAATGAGTGAACCTGAGGAAGTGATGAGTATAAATTATGTAACACTTTCAAGAAAGTTAGTGGTGAAAATGAGGTAAATTGGCAATAGTTTGTATAGTTTGTAGGAGGAAGGATTTTCTTTTTTTGAATACAAAGACTTAAAGCTGTTTGTAGGATGAGGGAAAGCAGACTCTGAAAAGCCAGATGTTGAAAATAGAGACAATGAGGATAAATTGCTAGTCTGACATCGGAAAGGAGATAAGAAAAGCTAGGTTTAGAGTGCAGATTGGCCTGCCAGGGATAAGAAGCATCTGTCCTCCAGGATAGATTTCCAGACCACGAGAATGGGAGTCATTACTGGAAGGCTAGAGGTGTAGAGAAGACTTGAAGGCTTTCATATTCGATGGCCTCTAGTTGTCTGTGAAACAGGAAGAAGAGGTATTTGCTGAAAGACGAGAGTGAGAGTCATGATCCTGAGACAACCTAGACATTTGGGACAGTCCCTTAGAGAATGGGAAAAGGGAGTTTACCAGGAACAAGACAAATGAAAATGAAAGGATTGATGACGAAAACCATTATGTATCTGTTACAATCTTCTGTCAAAAACTAGTTTGAAAATGCAAACACCTCAGCTACACTAACAAAATCCACTGGATCTGGAATGTGAAAAATTCTTTCTAGTGGCAAATGAAATAAAAATTTTATTTAAGTCATGCTGATATTTCTATCCACAACTCTGACCACATATGTGAAAAGTCAGTAGCATATTTGCTCACCATGAAAAAAACATATCAGAAATAGTAAAAATGAGAGTGAATGTTGTATTGAAAACCTCCTATATTCCTGAAAAATAAAGTTAATTATATAAATAAAAAAATTTAGGAGCAAGCTCTACAGTTGGACAGATTGTATTTGAAGCAAGGCTTCACTACTTGCTAAGCAAACTGCTTCATCTTGCTTGCTCTCCCTTTTATCTTTAAGATCAGAGTAAAAATGGTACCATCTTTTCTGGAGTTTTTTGAGAGCTGTGAAATAATGCGAACTACTTACTTTTTTTTTTGTTTTTTGAGGAAGATTAGCCCTAAGCTAACTACTGCCAATCCTCCTCTTTTTGCTGAGGAAGCCTGGCCCTGAGCTAACATCCATGCCCATTTTCCTCTACTTTATACGTGGGATGCCTACCACAGCATGGCTTTTGCTAAGCAGTGCCATGTCCACACCCGGGATCCAAACCAGTGAACCCCGGGCTGCCGAGAAGTGGAACGTGTGAACTTAACCGCTGCGCCACCAGGCTGGCCCCTTCAAACTACGTACTTTTTAAAACCATACTTGACACAGTACACATTGAATAGATTTTAGCTATTTCTTTTTTGTTATTCCCAATACCAGTTCTAAGGAAAAGTGAGGCAAGAAATCTTTGTCCTCTAGTGGGAAGTTCGTGCAAATAAGATTTCTGTTGTTTCTGCTATGCTCCTAAGGGAGGACTTCTGTTAGATTATGGAAAAGCTCCTCTCCCCCAGCAACACTTAGTATGGCCAACAACAAAAAGTAATATTTCCCTGTGGGCTAAATGCAGGGAACAGTAAGGAAGAAAGAGGAAGAAAAGACTTTCTAGTCCACATCCTCGAAGATAAATCACAGTACTTGCCTGGATTTCAAAGGGAAAAGGGACTCTCACTGAATCCATAATTTTACTCTAGTAGAAATGTGTAGATCAATGAGTAAAGCTTTGGCTTTCTACAAGAGTAGGAGACCTGAGAGTAAAAGCCATTTTTCTAACTTCCTGAGACCTGAATAAACGTAGAAGCAAGCAAATAATGAATCAGAAGTCACAAAGGTGAGGTTGTGTACACTGAGAAGTACACACAAGATAATATGAGCTCAGCAACACTTGGAAAATTCCTTTAAAAATATTTTCTTTCTTTGGTTGGATGCTCCAGAAATTAGCCTTGATTGTGCTTCTTATGCCTCAAGTTCCTTAGAAATTTTTTCTGTATCATGAGCATTGTCATTTACTTTTTGATTTTGATTTGCTATTTTTTTACAATGAGCTAGTTAATAGGGCTCTGCAGCTGGCGTCTACTGAGCTGTATCAGGAGAGAAGGTCTTTACAAGATCCTCTTCTTGGATCATCATAGAACTCCCTCCCCATTATGCAATGGAGCAACTGATACGATGTCAAAGTAAACACTCTGCCTCCTCTAATTAGGAAAGCAGTGTAATACACCAGCAGGTGTATGAAATATAGAGTTAGAAGACTCAGCTGTGTCACTTCACTCGAAAGTCACCTAGCTGTAGCTTTCAGAGCTTCCATTTTCTCACAGTTAAAGGAGTAAAACACCTACTGCTAAGGTTGTGAGCTTCAAACAGAACAATGTTCTTATGAAAGCGCTTCGTATATGAAGGGCTATAAAATATAAGGAATTCTTATAATAATATTTATTAATATCTAACTTTAAAATAACTCTCCACTTTAAGAAATGATCCTAGAAAGAAAATTTTCTTCTAGTAAAAATATCAATGTCAAAATTAAACTTTCAAAAACATATAGGAAATAGTTTCAATGACTTTTGTAACAAAGAAAAACTAAAAATTTTCACAAATTTAATTACTGGTAATTCTACGTAGCCTAACTTTTATGGATGCAGGTTTTCAAGAATAATCAGCAACTTTCAGTTGAAAATGGAAATCCAAGAATATCTGCTTTCCTCTCCTGATTTTCTAAAAGGCTATTAAAATGACAAAAAGAGATAATAAACAAGGGAGTAAATCCATAATTGCTCTAGGGCATAATAAAAGAGAGCCAACAGTCAAAAATTTCAGCAAGTTAGAAAGGATTGGCATTTAGTTTTTTTGTTTGTTTTGAGGAAGGCTGGCCCTGAGCTAACATCCGTGCCCATCTTCCTCTACTTTATATGTGGGACGCCTACCACAGCATGGCTTGCCAAGCAGTGCCATGTCCGCAACCAGGATCCGAACCGGCGAACCCGGGCTGCCAAAGTGGAATGTGTGCACTTAACCGCTGCACCACCGGGCCAGCCCCCTGCATTTAGTTTTGCGAAGAAACCAGAGCAAACACACAAGTAAACTCATTCATTCACCAGTAGACACAGGAAAGTACTGGTGAAAGAAAGTAAACATGAGTGATCTTTCCCCAATGTATCCTAGAGAAATTCTAAGCTCCTAGTCAATAAGAGCAAGATAGTGTTTACTTCCAGGATCTCAAAATTCTGAGAGAACAGTTTTATAAAAATAGTGAAAATCTGGGGGGGGGGGGGGCGGAAAGGGAAGGAGGAGCTTCTAGAAGCATGTACTGAGGAGGATGAGAAAAGTATTTTTAGAATGTCAGTAAAGACTCAGGGGAGAGGGAGAATCGTCTGGCACAGAGCTTTTCGACTTCTTCACTGTTGAAATTTTGGGGTGGACAATTTTTGTTGTGGAGCACTTTGTGTGCATTGTAGGATTTTTGCCAGCATCTTTGTCCTGTACTTATTAGATGCCAGTAGCTCCTGCCCCCACCCAACTATGACAACTAAAAACATCTGTAGACATTGTCTCCAGATTTATATGTTAGCTTACTTATTCACCAAACATCTGTTAGATGTTACTAGTTATTAGTTGTGATGTTGGGATTTGTAAGAAATATATATTTGGTCATTAAGATGATCAAAATATATTTCTCCTATACAGTATATTTGGTCTTCATCCACACTTCCTGGCTCACAGCTCCACAAACTCTTGGAATTTCTTAGGTGTTTAGAGTGATATCCCCTTATTCACTCCTTATCTCTGTGCTCATTCAACCTGAGCTGGGAGTTTTTCTGGGCCTCCACTACTAAGACAGTCTCACCTCAGTAGTTGTTTATTTCTGTATACTGAGCTTCTCTCTTTTGGTTTCTCTGTTAATTTTATCCCATCTACTTTCTATTTACAGAAATTCCTCAAAATTTTTGGCCCACTGCTGACACCCTTTCCTTTGTGATTTTAATCTTGCTAACTTTTTTTTCTGTCATTTCAATGTGATTTTGGGAGAAAGGGTAGGCAGTGACCCAGATCCATCGCATACAAAGCATCCCCAAGCCAATTTCTCACCACTCTTGAACCAATTCTTCTGCTTCAACCTGTGGAACCTTATCTCTGAGTCTTTGCCTGAGCTATTCCCCCTGGCTGACATGCTACAGTATTTTTCCAATATTTCCTATCCTTTAAGCTTCATATTAATTTTAGCTTCCTTCAAGAAATTAGCTCCATGGCCACTCCTCCTCCAATCAGTTATTATTCTCTCACCTGAACTGGTGTAACATCATTCTTTCTTACTTATTTGGCATTTATCAAGCTTATACTGCCTCTTAACCTTAACTTTTTCACATCTGTATGTCTATCTCCTCCAAAGAATTTTTATCCTTTGAAAGCAAATACTCTTTTAGAATTTTAAAATCTTTGTTGTTATAAAGACCAGACCTTATTCAAATAGGTGCTCAACTAATATTTTAAAAATCAACTTTCCTTTTAAAACCATATACTTTTTGTGTCATTTTTCATAAGAGTTTTAATGATACTAAGCACTTCACTTGTGGGCACTGTGTTTAATATTTCCACAGAAAAAAAGAAAGGCTGAATTTCCAGTTTTGCTGATTTGGCCTTGTAGGAAACCTCTTATTTTAAATCCCAGTTGGTTCTGTACTCTGTGTTCTGATTGGTTAAAACAATATCTCCCATAGACAATTATAACTAAATTTGGAGAATGATGATAATTTATAAATATAAAGTGCTAAAAAGTCAACTGGTTATTAAAAGTAGTGAATAAAAGATCTCTCTGCTACTGACAAAGGCTTAATTATGTCCTTGTTAGGGCTTATAATATCCTTGGGATTCTGAGGATATTTTGAATCCTCAAAGAATGTATCATTTTTGCCAAAATGAATAATACGAACAATAAATGTAGACTTCGAGCATCTGCCTCTATAACTTATTTTTCAACAAAGCGCCTTTTGCTTTTGCAGACTGTTGGTTGAATCACATCTGCTGTCAGGGCTTGAACTCTTTCCTTCTTCTCTAGTCTTTATTATCTTCAAGTCCTCACCACTGCTACATTTCTAGAAAATACAAAATAAACCATTAGAACGAGCAGCAGCTAAAGAAAAATCAAATAGAAGTAAGGAAGCAAAGAAAAGTCAAAGAAAGCGCCCAAATTCCAAGCCAAATAAACACACCTGCCATAACTGGAACCTTTAAAGAAGGTTTAAAAATCAATGTATATCCCCCAAACCTTGTCTATCAAGGTGAGAGAGTCATCTCTTCAGTTTCTTTAGAAAAAGCGCTGTAACTTGAATGACCAGGGAAGAAAGAAAAATACTTGAGTTATTTTAGACTCTTGATTTCATCTAAGTTACAATTGAAAATGAGCTATGTGTGAAGTCCCCAACATCTTGAGAGACTGATTTTTATTTGTGGCTTGTTTTCTCATCAACAGTTTGTTTGGTAGTAGACATATGTTGTTATTATTGGCTGCAATGCTTTATGGTTGTCCATGTGCTTTCTTTTTTTGAGGAAGACTAGCCCTGAGCTCATCTGTCATCAATCCTCATCTTCTTGCTGAGGACGGTTGGCTCTGAACTAACATCCATGCCCATCTTCCTCTACTTTATATGTGGGACGCCTGCCACAGCATGGCTTGATAAGCAGTGTGTAGGTCTGCACCCAGGATCCGAACTGATGAACCCTGGGCCACCCAAGCAGAAGGCATGAGCTTAACCCCTATGACTCCAGGCCGGCCCTCACATGCTTTCTTTTTTTATTAACTCATTTGTTCCTATAGATAGAACTTAAGGGTAGGGAAGGTAAGCATTAAGTAAACATGATTGGTTTTTACACGTGAGGAAACAGAGATTCCTATATGTTACTATTCCAAGGTATATATTTAGTAAATTGCAATAGACATGTTAATCATCGTCTGCCTACCCACAGCTCCAGTTGATCACATCTCTATCTTACTAGTCACAGCTAAATGAACCCATAGGTTGACCAGATGTTTATGATAACCTCCAGTGACAGACTCTGGGTAAACGCTAAAGAGAGAAACTGTCATATATCTTCCTTACAGAATTGGAATCAAGGTACTGAGGAACATAGGTCATTCAGAATTCAGCCCTAGAATTTATTGGTGGTAATACAGAGTTGAACTTGTAGCCATGTTGGACTATAGTAAAGATGGGTAAGCAGAAGAAGATGATAAAAAATATTATAGATTGAACATACTCATAGAGTAAAATAGAAACAGTCTAGGCAGTTCTTGGAAAACTGATTAATTTTGGTTTCCAATCTTGCAGTCCCAGGTCACAAGAAGACCAACTATAATTCTTTTTCTGTCTTAGTATTCTGGGATATTTTATATTCTCTAAAAACCCTCTTTTTTATTTTGTTAGTTTGAGTAGGGCATGCCTCTTGCAAATAAATGAGCCTTGTCAGGAGCAGTGATTTAGATTATGTAATGCCAATCATAGCACCACTTGCTAAGGGCTCAAGGTGACAAGATAACCAATATCGCATATTAAATGGAAGCAATGTAATATAAGCCTATACCTTAATAAATCCTTAAGTCAAATATTTTCTAAATTTGATGTTGGAAAAATAGACACTGTTATATTAAAAAAGGAAACAATATTTACCTGGAGCCAACAAGAAAATCAATCCTAATTCTTAAACAATCCACAAGCAATGTCATACTTTTTATTGCTCTTTTATTGTTTTTCAATTTTACCCATAAAGAAGAATTGGGTCAGTTATGGTACTGTGAGAATCATTCGTGCTTTAATTACATAATCTTTAAATTTATGTTTTAGAAAATTGTACATACTGAGACATATAAAATACAATAGGGATTTTCTAGAATCTGGAAAAGCAAAAATTTCCCCTCTCAAATCAAATGTAATTAGACCATGTAGAAAATTTTAGCACTAATACACAGGAAACATGCCTATATCACCGATAAGCAAACCATGCAGACAACCAACAGCACTTCAAGTACACAAATAGTGAATTTATTTAGTGGTTTGATTTCCTGTCCCTTTCTTGGAATAAATTGGATTCAACCTCTGGATTTTCCCTAAGATTCCTCCACCATGTGTTTAAACATCTTTTGATAAAAAGTTGTAAGCTATTTTTAAAAGAATATGTTTATTTATAAGAATAACATTGAGTACATGCATATTAATAAGTACAAGGCCGAAAAATTTGTTCTTTCCTAATTTTGAAAAAGATCATATCTGTACCTTAGCCTTAAATTTACCAGCCTGATTCCTTTTGAGGACTTTTACTCTATCATAAGAGTGAAACCAGTTTGGATTTGGAGACTCAGAGGGTGAGTGCCTCCCTCTGCTTCCTGATACTTGTGTTGGAAGTCGTGAGAAGCCTTTGGTGAGATGTGTTACTTTTCACAGTTCTGGCTTCTTGATCTGTAAAATAATAACCTCATTGTCCATCATTCTTGTCTTCTTCTTTTAGATATTAATATAATACTGATTATTTAAAATCTATTTCTTACTTCCTGAAAAATTTAAGTGGCTTACAGTCAAAGTAAAAAAGAAGTTGGGCAAAAAATGTCTAAAACACACTAATATAGAATAAAAGAAACAATCAAGTGATAAAGGAAAGGAATGATTATATTTTTAAATATCCGTACTGATAAAATAACAAAATGTTTCTTGGTAGTCAAGGCAAAGACTGAACTATATTGAGTTGCATATAATTCTCATTACTATTGGGAAATAAACAAACTAGTGCATTAGGACATATAATCCACACCCATTCCCTACCAGAAGCTCTCAAAAAATTGTCAAGAAGATCTTTATTTGGGGAACACAAGTAGAGTATGTATCTGGCGGTATTTTTGCAATTTTAGCAATTTAGCAATTTGGCCTTCAATAAAAAGTTTAGGACTTAAAGTCAAACCTTCATTCTGTGAAGAAAATTCCACAGTATACTTGCTTATTGTAATTTGCAAATATTTAAAATCTCAGAAACAATATAACTTTAAAATAAGTTCTATAGAAAAGTACTGTATGTTTGTGGGAGATTGTTTCTCATGATGGCCTCCGCAATCCCTGCCCTCCCAGGTACTCTTTTGCAGTCTGGCTTTGTCCTTTCACCCATCAGGAGGTGGAGTCTGTTTTCTGTTGTCTTGAATTTGGCCTCCTGATGTTGTTTGACCAATAGAATGCAACTTCCAAGCCTAGTATGTAAGAGGCCTTGCAGATTCTGTTTTGCTCATTTGGAAGCCAACTGCCATGTAAGGAAGTCGATGCTACTCTCTCAGAAAGGGTATGTGGAAAGAGGCCTTTGAGGATAAAAAGCCACATAGAAGAGAAAGGAAGGATCTTAGCTGACAGCCAGCACCAATGGCTAAAGATGTGAATAAAGCCATCTTGGATGTTCCAACCCTAGCTGCATTCCCAGCTGAATGCGGACACATGAGTGATCCTGGTCAACACTCAGTGCAGCAGAAAATCAACCTCTCAAATTGAAAGAGATGAAAGATCGTTGTTTAACTATCTTTTGGGATGGTTTATTAGGCAGCTGTAGATAACTTATGTGGGGTTTTTTGAAAATATTTTTTCCCAGTCTGTGTCTTGTCTTTTCATTCTCTTGACAGTGTCTTTTGCAGAGCAGAAAATTTTCATTTTAATTTTAATGACGTTCTGCTTATCCATTCTTTCTTTCATGGATCACACCTTTGGTGTTGTATGTAAAAAGTCATTGTCGAACCCAAGGTCATCTAGATTTTCTCTTATGTTATTTCCAAGGAGTTTTATAATTTTGTGTTTTACATTTAGGTTTGCAATTCATTTTGAGTTATTTTCTGTGAAGGATGTAAGGTCTGTGTCTAGATTCATTTTTTTGTCTGTGGATGGCCAGGTAGTTGTTCCAGCACCAGTTGTTGAAAAGACTACCCTTTCTCCATTGTATTCTGAAAGAGGCTATTTTTGAATTAAAAAACAGCATGATAAAACAAAACAGTTAAATTTTATGTGGTGACAATATGGAGATATATATATTCTAGCTTGTTACTATGTAAATGTTTCCTTATTAGGAATGTATGCAATCAATAAAGTACCAACTTGTGAAGATATATCTGAAGAAGAGCAGACAGAACAGATAACCACCTGGCTTTACTTACAGAGTTCCAGTGGAAATTTCATGGTGACATTTCCTCGGTCTCTTCAATAGAACAAGGATTAAATCTTGTCATTTACATGAGTTAAGGGATAGAAACCATAAAAGGAAGCATCCTAGGGTTTCCTCAATCTTTAATTTATCCCATATTTTGTTAAGCCATGAAGAGCTTTCTAGATTTCCCCAACATGGCAGCGTTCTCAATTCTGTTCCCATCCGTCAAGAAAGCAGTTAAGAAACCCATGGGGCTCCCCATGCAGGGAATGTGAGCTGAGATCCCCAGCAGAAATGGGGACATCCAGTGGGAATTCACCCACTTCCAAGGGAGTGTCCCTTCCCACCTGGGAAATACCTGGGGCGTTACTCTCCTGATTCTAGACCAGTGGTGTGTATGTGGATATACATGAAATTTTCTTGAATTTGTGATGGTGACTAACTGCTCCAGGTTGCCAAGGTCTGCTTATGACTTCAGATGACAAAATTCCTGATTGTAGAGTTGACTATAGTATTTATTCTCTGCTTCCACCATACAGTTCTGAGAAATCAGCTCTCCAGCTCTGGCCTACATCCTAGTTTTTAGTTCTTCAAAGACTCTCTTAAGAAAGAAAGAAGGAAAGAAGGAAGGGAAGAGAGAAGGAGGAAGGAAGAAAGAAAGGAAAGGAAGAAAGTTGAGAGATCAGTGATTAGGGAGATGGATGAGCAATTTGAGTTTAGATGTAGTTTTGTTTTATTTATTTTTTATTGAGCTTATAATAGTTTACATCATTGTGAAATTTCAGTTGTACATTATTTCTCATCTGTCACCACACAAGTGCTCTCCTTCACCCTCTGTGCCCACCCCCAACCCCCTTTCCCTGGTAACCACAGAATTGTTTTCTTTGTCCACGTGTTTGTTTATATTCCATATATGAGTGAAATCATATGGTGTTTGTCTTTCTCAGTCTGGCTTATTTTGCTTAGCATAATACCCTCCAGATTCATCTATGTTCTTGCAAGTGGGATGATTTTGTCTTTTTTCTTATGCTGAGTAGTACTCCATTGTGTGTGTATATATATACCACATCTTCTTTATCCAATCATGAGTGAATGGGTACTGGATTGTTTCCATGTCTTGACTATTGTTAATAGTGCTGCGATGAACAGGGGTACATACGTTACTTTGGATTGTTGGTTTCAAGTTGTTTGGGTAGATACCCAATAGTGGGATAGCTGAGTCATGTGATATTTATATTTTTAGTTTCTAAGGAATCGCCATACTGTTTTCCATAATGGCTGCACTAGTTTGCACTTCCACCAGCCGTGTGTGAGTGTTGCCTTTTCTCCACATCCTCTCCAACATTTGTTGTTTTCTGTCTTGGTAATTATAACCATTCTTACTGGTGTAAGGTGGTATCACATTCTCCACAGAAATAGAACAAAGAATCCAAAAATTTATGTGGAACAATAAAAGACCCCAAATAGCCAAAGCAATCCTGAGAAAAAAAAACCAAAGCTGGAGGCATCACAATCCTTGACTTCAAAACACACTGCAAAGCTATAATAATCAAAACAGCATGGTACTGGCACAAAAACAAACAGATCAATGGATCAGAATCAAAAGCCCAGAAATAAAACCAACACATCTATGGACAGTTAATCTTTGACAAAGGAGTCAAGAACATACAATGGAGAAAAGAAAGTCTCTTCAATAAATGGTGTTGGGAAAACTGGACAGCCACTTGCAAAAGAATGAAAGTAGACCATTATCTTGCACCATACACAAAAATTAACTCTAAATGGATTAAAAATTTGAATGTAAGAACTGAAACTGTAAAAATCCTAGAAGAAAATATAGGCAGTATGCTCTTCGACATTGGTCTTAGCCACATCTTTTCGAATGCCATGTCTACTCCAGTAAGGGAAACAAAAGAAAAGTTAACAAATGGGCTACATCAGACTAAAAAGCTTCTGAAAAGCAGAGGAAACCATGAACAAAATAGAAAGAAACCCACCAACTGGGAGAAAATATTTGTAAATCATTTATCAGATAAGGAGTTGATCTCCAAAGTATATAAAGAACTCACACAACTCAAAAAAAACAAAAACAAAACAACCCGATCAAAAAATGGGCAGAGAATATGAGCAGACATTTTTCCAAGGAAGATATACAGTTGGCCAAGAGACACATGAAAAGATGCTCAACGTCCCTAATTATTAGGGAAATGCAAATCAAAACTAGATGTAGTTTTAGATTTTGTCTGCTAGGCCGCTTCTGATTTGCCAAATTATTATGGTTTCTTTGCCAAATTCCCTAAATATGTATTCGAAACAACATGTTTCTTTAATGTGTATTACTGCTGAGTTGTTTTGTGGCTTCATCATGAAAGTCTGGTTTCAAAAACAATATGAAAGCAAGGATTCTCAGCAGGCTTGTCAGGTTTCATCTAAAACTAGAAATGGAAACCAGGATGAATAACCCACCACAGAAGAAGATGAAACCACTATATACAATATGACCTAGCCAAAAAAAAAGTGGAAATGCATTTTATAATTTGTAAGAAGTTTAAGGGACATACAGCAAGTGTA
Organism: Equus caballus; assembly: GCF_041296265.1. NCBI lineage: Eukaryota > Metazoa > Chordata > Mammalia > Perissodactyla > Equidae > Equus > Equus caballus. The sequence continues at coordinate 56,370,680 of NC_091687.1, read as the reverse complement.
TTTTTGACCCCAAATTAACTGAATTTCTTCTTGTTTCAGGTTTCAAAATGAAATAGTTTCTCACAGTTCTGGTATAGAGTTCTTGAAGCTGATAAATACTGTATGTTTTGTATTCATTTGGCAGATAAATAGACACATTCCTAAGCATTGATATAAACATAATTATTCCAACTAAAAATTACCAATGTTTAACTAGAATATCATTTTTAAGATATTTTTCCCTTTGAGCTGAAATGTCTGGAAGAAGATGCCATTGATATAACTATCACTATAAATAACTCACTGTGCATATTTGTAAGTTTAAAGTACCAGCATTATAACTTCATGTTTTATGCACATTCCTTTAACTACCAAATAATGAGTATAACATAGTAAATCTTTGGTCTAACAAAACTTGATGTTTTTGTGGGGTCAATATTTTGGGTTTTCCCATATGATTAGATATTTTAATAAAATCTTTTAATTTAGTTGTAGTTTAAGCTTACAAAATTTTGCAACAATAGCACAAGATTTACAAGTTGTTTATATTTTGCCCTATTTCTTTATTATTCTCTCTGCATATGTGTACGTATATGTATGAATATATATGGAGATTATATATATATTCTGTATATACGTGTGTGTGTGTCTGTGTGTATGTATATATGTAAGAGGAGATAAGAATTGATGTCAAGTGTATATAGGATTGTTATATGGGAAAATTCTACTTATTTTCTGTCCAAAATTTGTCAATTTATTTTTGTTGACAAATAAATACCTGCTTTACCAGATGCTGAGCAGAATTAATTTTTATTAAGGATGTGGTCAAGAAGAATAGGATATCTTCTAAGCTCCCATAGTGGTAGAAAAGAAAAACCTTTAAATTTACAAAGGAGCTTCTTAGCTTTTGACATAAGAGTTTAATCTGTGAAGAGAAAGAACAGTTATCTTATACTACGCTCTATATTCTAAATTTACATGAAAGAGGCAAATGCAATGGAAATAAGGGAATGTCAGTAGCATCAATACTTTCCACAACACCTTCAGATCATGATATATGGAGTTAGCATAAACCTACATCTTTTACAACTCTGAAGAGAAAAGATATTTAAAACCATTATCTTGAAGAATTGTAAGTTCCTAAAATGTCATACAAACATAGTACTTAGCGGAGAGCTAATAAAAGAGTGAGTTATTTATAAATAGTTATTGAAATAAAATAAATTAATCATGTTAGTAAGTTTTAATATTAAATGCATTTTGTTGTATTTTAAATGTTTAAATGTTTTAAAGCTGATAATCCATGTTTTGGTTTTATGTGCTAACACTCTATTCATTATAACATTTGATTACCTTGTTCTTCAAACATGCCAGATAAGGTTTACTTAACTCCTCTTTTTCAATCTGCCAAAAAAATTATCAAACAGACTAACATCTGCTTTGCATTATGGTGTGGCTCACTCTGTTTCTGGGCCCCTGCCCCCAATTCATGCAGACTCAAGAACTCACACTCATACTTGCCATTGGTATGTTTTACCTATGTTGCATTTGTACATACACGTATAACTACATGTGTAAAAGCTTGTATGCTATGTATGTATATCTATATGTGATACAGAGAGAGACAGGGGCACTGAGAGACAGAGAGAAAATTGTATTTGTAGAATATTCTAAAATAATGAGACTTGACAGGTGCTGAGTACTTCCTCAGTGCAAAGCAATATGTCAAGTATTTTAAATGCTTTTTTCACTAAATACTCATAACTCTATGAAATCCTACAGTTACTTTCGTTTTAAAGATCTCACAGCTAGCATGTGGTAGGATTGAAATTCACAACTGGTCAGTATGATTCCAGCTATTTCAGTTTTTTGTGGTTTTTTTTCTGGTTGTTTTTGCTGAGGAAGATTCACCCTGAGCTAACATCCTTGCCAATCTTCCTCTATTTTTTAGTATGTGGTCTGCCAGCACAGCATGGCCACTAATAGAGCCATGTAGGTCTGTTCCCAGGAATCAAACCCGGGCCACTGAAGCAGAGTATGCTGAACTTAACCACTAGGCCTCTGGGGCTGACCCAAGATGACCCAAGATTCCAGCTATTTTTAGCTATTTTTAACCACTGTACCTCATGCTGCATAATGACCCACACAAATGCTATCTTCTCCTTTTCCATCCCTGGACATAAATTCATTTCTCCATATCATAATATACCCTATACTTATCTATTCCTATGACTATCAAGAGCAGTGGTTTTCAACTGGGGCAATTTTACCCCAATGGGATATTTGGCAATGTCTGAAGACATTTTTAGTTATCATAACTAAGAGGGTATTACTGGCAGAAGACAAGGATGCTGTGAAAATCCTACAATACACAGGACATTTTCCCAGCCCTGATACACACACAACAAAGAATTATCTGGCCTTATATGTTAGTAGTGACAAGGTTGAGAAACCCTGATCTGGAGAGACACATATTTGAAGAGAAATGTAGGTATATATGTGTGTATACTTACATAATTATTTCTCTTTAGGAGCCTATTTTAGGTTCTCAGAAGACAATGGCTCTTAAAATGTTTTAGAATTCTCTTGGTAGATTATTTTGACTTGCAAAATACGTGACTTTATTTCCACTTCAGAGAACAGTATTGCTGCATTGTCCTTGAACTCCAACTGTGTTATATGTCCAAAATGTTTTGACTTGGTGTTGTTGACTATATATATTTAATAAAACCTTGCAAACTTGGACAAGAAACCTGTTATGGATTCATCTTTGTCAGTCTAACTAGTATGATTTGATCTATGTTGTGTTGGAAATGAGACAAAATAGCCAGCAATAAATGAACTAGTCTTCTCTATGCAATCATTTACTGCTTTGAAACTGCTCAAGGCATTTCCTTTCCCTTAATTGGCCACAGCTGACCACGGTTCACATATTCAGAAGGACCAACAAGTCATAGTCAAACTACAGTGCCCTCTGGCCTACCAAACTTTCTAATAATGTAATTGTTCTGAAGCAGGCTTTAATTCTCAGTTTTGCAATTTTGGTGGTCAACAACCACAAACAATTCTGAGAGAAAAAGTTATTGGGAATGAAAAAAGGACTAAGAATTATGGAAAAGGTATGTATGAGTATAGGTTACTGCATATGATATTGCCAAAATTTGACACTTTTCACCTATAAAAATGGCAATTTCACATAGTTCAACCTATATTGATTTTGGCCCTTGAACATATAATGTAGCAATGGAGAAGAGTGGCTCTGCGATTAACCTATGTTAATTGTTCAGATCCTGGCTCTGCATCTTACTGCTTGTGAACTTGAGACCATTATCTAACGTGTCTAGATCTCAGTTGCTCAAACCCTTCATTTTGCATATTTACTGAATATATATTTGTTTGCTTGTCTTCACAAGAGCAGGGAAATTTTATTTTCATAGTACCTATCTTTTCATGGTTCCAGTCTCATTCCTTAGACAGTGTTTGACAGAGTGGCCATGGTCAATGTATTATAAGCACTTGCTGAATGACTGAATGCATGAAGGATAATAGTATTAACTTCGTAGAGTTGTTGTGAACCTTAAATGATGTCATGTTTGTTAAAGTCCTGTGTATATATAGTAAGTGTTAAACATTAGCTGTGATTATTATTAATTCAAAAAAGAGCAAGAGATTCCAGATAGGTTTTAGAGATTTTTTTCCCCTGTTTTCATGTATTTTTATCTTCACTTTGAAAGTACATTTTTGGTTCAATGCCATTACTATAAACTTCTATCTGATCCTGGTGAACTTGTGTGTCAGATTCTCTTACCACACTTTGAGAAATGTGGCCCTAAATTTTTTGTTCATATAGCACTTTGTAAATTGTTTAGTGAATGAATAAATAAATAAATTCATTTCCCCTTTTCTCTACTTTCGTCTTTCTCCTCTAGAATGTGAGAGAATATATCTTCTTCAAAAATATCTATAACTAGGCAGATTTCCATTGCAAATAGACGCAGTTCCAAGAAGCTATCTAGTTTCTTAAGAAGATTTTAGCCACAGTCTCTTCTACCAAGAGTCCCATAGTTCCTTGGCCACATGACAAAATCTTCTTGATGTCCTTATTCATCTTAGGCAGGATCACATCTCTGTGTGCATAATGTGAAGATGGTGATGGTGCTGCACTACTCACTAATTCACACCTTGTTGAAAAACTGACATTCCCTGTGGTGGACTAGGAGGATTTTTTCTAGCCATTGACAAAACAAAGCAGTCCCTAGAACAGGGCTTCTGAAACTTAAGCTGAATACGCGTCACCAGGGGAACTTATTAACCACATGGATACCCAGGCCTTATCCTCAATGAACCTAAAGCAGTAGTTCCAAGATGGAACAACCAAATCTGTGTTTTAAGTAAATGTCCTGGTCAATCTGTGTTTCACATTCTTTTACCACGTTTTGAAATATGTGGCCCTAAATTTTTTGCACATGTAACACTCTGCAAATTGTTTTGTGAGTGAATGACTGAATGAATGAGTGAATGCACCCACTTCATAGAATTGTTGTGAGGCTTAAATGAGGTAATATATGTAATGTGCTAGGTACACTGTAAATGTTCAGTGTTAGCTCTAATTATGATTAATTTGTAAAGAACCATAGATTCAGATGGCTTGAAAATTTTCTTTCCTTTCCACATTTATCATTATTGTCCTCATCAGTTTTTACACTTAGAGTCTAGTGACAGAGTCAAAGTTGAACAAATAATTGCACAAATTATTACTTGACTCATTATGATAATAAATAAATAAAACATTTAAGGTGCTGTAGTAATGAGTAGGGGAGGGAGAATGACTCTAGTTTGAGGATTTGGAGAGGTTTTCTGGAGAAAGATAAATATTATTTTTGAAACATAACTTGAAAGATAAGTAGGAATAAGCCAAGAAAAAGTAAAAGAAAAGAGTCCAAAGTGGCAAGAACAGCATGGGCAAAATCCACTTGTTAGTAGGATTGCTTAGAGGTGGACAAGAGAGGATGAAGGCCATGAGGAGACTGTTTTATTATTCCATGTAAGAGATGGTGATGTGACTTTAGAATGGTATTTGAACCATGGGAATTTCCTCAGCTTTGGCTATCAACTCATCTTAATTATAGTAAACCACTGGCTCTTGTTCCCTTATGAATAATGCAGAAGCACCACCACCCCATAAATTTTATCTAATCATTTCTGGTAGTACCCAGGGATGGCACATGCAAATTCATAAACTGTTGTCTCATTTTCTTCTGGTTTGTTCTTGAGCTCTATCTCCTCACAAGATGCCTGAAGATGGTACCTCTCCACTGCCACTACTGGTGGAGCCAAGTGTGTCAAGGGGCTGGTTATCTCTTGATGCTCTCTAGCTCAAAAGCAATAGAGCTACCCTTCATTAACTGGAGTTACACGTTTCACTAACTTCACTACACTGGAGTCACATGGGATCCTAAAGGCCCTCTCCCCTGCTGTATGTCATAACTTGAACAAAGCAGCCTCATGATGTCGTTAGGTCCCACAATATCTCCTTCAGCCTTTGCTTCTATGCCTTTTCTCAGTGAGGTTCAAAAGGGCACCCCAAAGTGCCAAACTTAGGAAAGAAGAGCCATAAATGAGGGAAAGATCTTGCTGTTATGTCCATCCTAGTCCCCCAATCCTCTATCAGGGGATCCAAATACTCTTAATCTTTCTCTGGGCCAAAAACTATCATGAAGTCCCTAATCATCAAAAGTACCAAAAGTGCTCAAGGCCTGACTAAATTTCAGCAGCACTGGGAGTGGTTTTAGGTAGTGTTATAGTCTATCTCTTTACTTGAAAACGTGGGGAAAGGAGACTTGAAATTTGATTAAATGAAATCAGAGATGACTTTACTCTATAGTGAAATTTATATCTTCTCTAGAAGATGTTCACACCAAATACGGAAAGCAAGTTATTTGACATGCCAGGGAAATATTGCCAAACAGTAGTGAAAATTACATATCAATAAAGAAGAAGTGCGTATCCTTTTGCAAATGTTTTCAAAAGCTAAAAGGATGGCTCTGAATTATATTTGCTATGGTATAGTCAATGCTCCACATGTCAGTAAAATAGAAACAGTTAACACAGATTGTTGCAGCTTTATGAGCAGTCTAAGTTGTAAAATAAAGTAAAAAACTCAGGTAACTGGTCACTTAATCTGTATCAATAAAGACAAAGTATGAAACAAAAATCTTCATCATGGATTTCAATATGGAATTTGATCTTGTAATTTGAGCCTATCATCTGAAATGGAAGGAAAGCCTATTCATTTTTATTCTGGTCTACAATTTGAGAGATGGCAGAACACGCAGCAACATGACATTTTTAAAGCCAGACTAAATCATTTCAAGTGGCATTAAAGAGCTACCATAAGCAAAGTGCTATAGAACTCTTTGGAAAAAACAGCATTCACCTATGAAGGAAATGAAGAAGCACAAATTAAAAAGCACTTATTTTAAGTCTTATGTACCTCTCACAATGGACTTTCTAGTGTGCATTTGGTGACTTTCAGTGAACAGAATTAGTTTATTTTTATTTTCCATTTTTCATGAAAGAAACTTTGGATGCTTCTTTTGGCAAGAAGAAATTTTGAATCTCATTCTCCAGCAGACTGAAGAGCTTCTTTCTGTTTCAAATAGAAATGAAAAGAGACAAGACATTTTACTCAGGTTCCTCTTTTTGCAGAGGCACTGCTTGGGCTCTTCCAAGATAGCTGACAAATGGCTAAAACATTTCAACCAGAAAAGCTGTAGGTATACAACCACAGCACCGAAGAGGAGGAATTGTTAATAATGCCAATAAACTGTAGAAAACTAAGCATTGAAGTTTCTCCAGGAAGACCTGGTAGGACAATGCCAGCTGCTTCTGGCTGTGTAACTGTTTTCTCTGAGTCTCAGGTGTTTTGTTTTGTTTTTCTGAGGAAGATTAGCCCTGAGATAACTACTACCAATCTGCCTCTTTTTGCTGAGGAAGATTGGCCCTGAGCTAACATCCATGCCCATCTTCCTCTATTTTATACGTGGGACACCTACCACAGCATGGCTTTTGCCAAGTGGTGCCATGTCTGTACCCGGGATCCAAACTGGTGAACCCCAGGCCACCGAGAAGTGGAACCTGCGAACTTAACTGCTGTGACACCAGGCCGGCCCTCTCAGGTGTTCTAGTAAAAGAAAAGTAAGTGTAAGGACATTGGCGGAAGGTCCCGTACTGTTCCTTGCCAGAAAGGCACTAATCATCTTTCTACAAATGAAGGAGACTATAGAACCCACTCTTTCAATCACATGATTTGCTTTAGAAAGTGGTTTATGTGGTTTCATCTTATTAATAATGTGGAAAAATATAAGATATTTAATGAGAATCTATAATATCCACTCTAGGGGCCTTGAGACAAAGTCACATTGTCTTCTTCACTCACTAGTCATTAACAAAAAGAATCTAGGACAATTATTGTTTAGGGTAATTTGTGGAGGAGTCCTCAATCCTATCAAATGTGAGGCTATCTTCTAATAATGTCTAGCAACATCCTCTTTAGTAATCCAAAAATAAACATAAATAATATAACCTACGTGCACATGGAATTTCCAAATGTTAATATATTGCTTTAATAGTTAAAGCAGAAATAAATAAAAAGTTATTTCTAATAACATTATATGTATTATAAAGCAAATATGAGGACAAAACTATACCCAAAACCAAAATGTGATAGCCAGGTGCTTTCACATATAGAAATACTGTGGATATGATTGAAGACTAATCCAAGTACATTATATTTGTGACTAAAATGTCCTGAGGCATTGGCATCAATGATGTACTTTTCTTGAAAATATTTTTTTTGTTCTTGATCAAGTACTGATGGAAACAAAGTACAATATTCCATCAATTTACATATTTATGTTTCTAGAAAACTCAGTGTATATTAAAACAGTTCAAAGATGCCTTGTATTTATATGTAAAATGGATTAGATTCTTGGCTCAGAAAATTACAAACACATTTTAAATTTACATGAATGTCCAGTGGGAAAATATAAATCCATATAGGCCACAGAATGAATATTCATTATGTGTGACTGTCCCATGCATTCCAGGAAGTGTAGCATTCCTGGTTCCTGCCCACTAAATGCCAGTATGTTTCCCAACCTTGGGAATATACAAACATCATACTCTAGGGAGCAATAACCCCTGTCACCCCTTCTCCCTATGGAGAACCAATCTTTAGACAGCTCAATAGAAGAACTTGGAAATTTCCCCCATGTGATTCTTTTGTACCGGAAAAAGCAAAAGTCTGACAAAGCTCTGATAAAGGACAATAAAGGCCCTCCCTGCAAGGGTAAATTACAATACACATCCCACAGTGGACAGTTCCAAAACTCTGACATTCAGTCATAGTATATTGACATATATTGAAAAGGATCTTAGAACTCACGTAATGTAAGAAAGCCTCTCAGTAAAAGATGAGGAAGTGGAGTGTAGAAGAGCTATTGAACACCTATAATGTAGCTTTATATAATTTGTTTCTCACAAAAACTAGGTGATTAAGATATTATTTCTGTATTTTACAAATGAGAAAACTGTAGCTCCTACGCAGCAGCTTCTAACTTGGTCTACTTCCATTCTCCATGCTTTCTCTGCTCCATCTTCCTTGGACAAAATCTCAAAACTGATTAGGGAACTAAGACTTACTTTTTCTGTAGCCTTTCTATCTATAGCTGTCAAGATATTATGCTGCTTATTTTTCCCTCTACGGTGTCCTCTTCACCCAGTTCTCCTGTTCCTCTGCATCAGAAGTTGGCAAACAACTTCACTGGGGCCAAATACCTCCTGTTGCCTGTTTTTCCAAATAAGGTTTCATTGAAACATGTTACTGATGGCTGCTTTCATACTAAAAGGCAGAATTGAGTAGTTGCGATCGAGGCCATATGGCCCACAAAGCCTAAAATATTTACTATTTGGCCTTCTACAGAAAATGTTTGCTGACCCCTGCTCAACATTAAAAGAAAAATTCTTCCCTTGTGTTGCCATCAAAATATACTATTTCCTTGTTGTTTGCCTCTGCTAGTGTGTTAATGACTATTAATTACTTACTGTGTTATTCTTTTTAGAATTACATCTGTAGTTCTTAAAAAGTACCTTCTGGAAATAGCTAATTAACCCAAGAAATGACCCTAAAGATGGAAAGTGTCATAAAAGGAGTGAGGAGAAAGAATGAGTTTGGGACAAGCGGACCTGTTTTTGTTCACAAAATGACTACACACAGCTGCCACCTATGCGTAGGATGAACCTTCTTAGCTTCTCATTCACAAAATTAAGATTAAAAAGAGTATCTAAAGATTTTTTCAAGATCATTTCCAGTTCATTTTTAAGTAATTAAGCTTTTGCAGCAATGTCAGCTGCTCACTAACAGGAACTATTTGTTTTTTGATAGTACCAGATATCTGTCCAGATTAAAAAGATAAACTATGAGAAATATATAGGAGAAAGTATAAAAGTTATCCTTTGAACACTGATTCAGATAAGATTTTCTAGTTCTCAAGAAAATGATATTTTACTATGTATTGAATATATATTTGAAAAATGTCTCTTAGAAAAGAAAAACTTATTTTATTTAGTTAGTGGGCAGGTGTGCCAGTTGTCAATTTATTGCCTCTGAGCTCCAAATTCACCCTTTTTCCCTGCTCTATGATAGTAAAGCAGGAAACACTGTCAATACAGGGGTTGGAGGAGAGAGTTTTTTCCTTCCTTGTTCAGGTGTGCTCATTTAGTTGAGCTCCTGCAGAACAAGTGACTTTTTTCAGCAGTGTCCTGGCATCAAGCACAAGTGGCACCTCCCCAGCTTCCCCCAGCACAAACTCCACCTTGGGTGGTTTCCAGACACAAGTTTGATGGCCTTCCTGAGGGCAGCGAACAAGTTCTATGGATTCACCAGCTTGTTTCCCAGTGAGTCAACAGCAGCCCTTTCTCATATGCCCAGCACATCCAGATGGCTTTCCATGAGTCCGGATGGTGCCCAAGCTGGCTTTCCTGCAAGTCAATAACAACCTAAACAGGTAGCTCCCGAGAGAATTTAATCACTATGCTAGTAGGCAGTTATTAGTTGGTCTAACTGACAACTGGGGACCCTCTCTGGCCTGGAATAACCAAGTGAACTTCTCCAACAACCAATGGGCTTCGATTATACCCTCTCCAAGGAGATCTGAGTCCCAGGTTTGAGGAGAATTCTCTCCCTCCAAGTTTGTTTCTTCTTTTGAGTGCTCTCCCTCAGCAGCCCTAGGGTATCCCTTAGAGTCCCCCCCTTTAGCTAATTCCTAGTTACTCCAATTTTCTGTTGCTGTTTATTTATACCAAATTTTCCCCATTTAAATTACTGTGTGGTTTTTGTCTGCTGATTGGAATGTAACTAATACAGCAGACAAGTAAGAACAAACATTTTATCTGGTAAGCAAATTAAGTTTTTGCAAGTACAAAGAGCCCAGGGATCGAATACACTTTTGGATAAGACTTAAAATGAAATTACTGAATCATTTTCTACTTCTGAGCCTGATCCCTTTGGTATGAGACTACCCCTGGGAATTATTGTTAATAATAACAATGGGGCAGAGAAAGCACTCAGTTCTTTCAGCCTCCTAGAGAAACAAAGGCATAAGAGGGAAGCTGCCTAGTTTTGGTCTTTTGTGCTGAAAATCTTGTTTGAGTTCTGTTTATATCTTACTTCTTTCACATATTAGCCAGATTTATTCATATCATTCCATGAGAATGTCATGACTTCCTCTCTCCTCTCCTGGTCCGTCGCTCTATGTAAGAAAGCAGAAACAATTCTGTAGTTGAGAGAAAATGTTTCCCAAAGCTCCATCTCCATGCCAACCCCCACAGAGGCAAAGTCAGTCCTAAAGAACGCCGTTACATAGACTAAGGCTTTCTTCATTCCCTCTCTTCTCCCTTTCTGTTTTGAGCTGCGCTCTTCCCAATTCTTCACTTTATCCCCCATAGACTCTCCAAACAGGGACCTCTTCAGAAACCTAATATTCAAAGGACAACTTTTGTACTTTCTCCTGGTTCTCATAGTGTCAGATGCTAATTATATCTGCAGCATCTATTCTAGATTAGCAGCTAATTTATCTGCATTTAAACCTTCAGGTTAAAATTTCATTGAATATGGTCAGTATACAATGTGTCAAAATGTAGAATCCTGGATCGTCTCCTAAACTTGCTGAATCAGAATCCTGAGAGAACCAGGATCCAGAAACCTGCATTTCTAATAATTTTTTCTTCATACTAAACTGCTGGCCTATTTAATAACAGTTTACAGCGTTGTGCCCCAATAAATATTTGCATTTTAATATGGTAACTTCTAGCCCTAGAAGCCATTTCCATTGGTTCTAGCACACACTAGACCAGGGTGTGAACCTGGACTTTAAGCCTTTGTTATTAGGGACCTCAGAGCCTTGCATGAAGGTTCACTACAGACTCTTGGCCCTGGACGCTAAAGTCCTTAGGCTCAAAGGGCTGTGAAGTTGGGCTTCACACTGAGCTGCTGAAAGCAACATTTGGGTTGTTCATTTCCATTCTACACAACACAAATTTATATAGACCAGTGGAATAGTGATGGAGGTTGCTGGTACTGAGGAGATCCAGAAGCTGCAAGGCTAGGGTGTTGATTGGTTCTCTATGACTGATGACGTCTAGGAGAGAGAGAGTATGGAGGTGATAGAAGATTGGGAGATAAGGGTAAAGTTATTCAGTCTTACCTGGGTGCGGAAGTGGGTGTGAGGTAGGAGATGGACAGATACTTAGTGTTCCCCTGACTGTCAGAAATGTCACAGTAATTGAGTAATCCTTTATTGAAAAGAAATTATCTGAAAACTTCCTCTGACTTCTGTAGAAGTATTGTATTGGGGAATCCAGTGGTTGCCAAACACAGCAGCACATCAGAATCATCCAAAGCACTGATTGAAAAATATGGATTATTGGGTCCCACTCCAAATTTACTGAGTAAGAATCTTTGAGGGTGAAACCCTGAAATATCTATCTGTTTGTCTATCTATCTATCTATCTATCCCTCGATCTATCAAATTATCTATCATCTATCTCTTTTATCTATCTCCATTTTTTAACTTTTTACTTTGAAATTACTATAGATTCACAGGAAGGGAGGTCTCATGTACCCTTCAGCCAGTTTATCCCAATGGTAATATCTTGCATAACTATAGTACAATATCAAAACCTGGAATATTTATTTTTATAGGCTCTCTAGATGATGATTATTCAATTAGCTAGAAGTTGATTGAATAAATGCATAGTTATTCAAGGAAATGGGTTAACTTGGCTATTTGTAATCCTGGAATACTTATCAACCTAAAATCAACCTTTCTTTACTCATAGATTAGATAGTTAATTCATTGTTCTGATTAGAGGAATAATTAGAATAATTCACTGAAATCCTTTAGTTATTAACCTCTTTCCCCTCTTTTGAGGTTTTGTAACCCTTGATTCAATGAACCAGCCTGTACTGAAGACCTTTTCTTCACTCAGCTATTAACTTATTTAGTTCTTATCAACTCAGTGTAATTTTAAGCATTAGGAGACATGGATGCTAGACTTAGTTCTGCCACTTACTGGTTGTTTGACCTTGACCAACAAACTTAACATAGCTGATTTAACATTATCATCGTGAGAATAAAATGGATGCCAACTTCCCTGTTAATATACAGACTTATTTTGTGTCATCCATAATACATTGTATAAACTGTGAAATAAACTAAATAAGTATTAAATGATGAGATTGAGAATAATAATAGTAATAGTTAGGAATTTTCAGCAACAATCTATTTGGTTTTTTTGGGAAAGAAGTTCAGTGTTTTTTCCCCCTTCCTTCTTCCCCATGTATCTCTTTTTTATAACTTGAACTAGAAGTTCTAAATTATATGTCATACAATTTGGCATAGAGTTTGGTGTGCTATATGAACTATACAGCTACTGGCTCTCTTTCCTATGTTATATAAAGCACCCATATATTTAGCCACTCTTTCCACTTGGTGGTGACAAGAATGGTGGTACTCAAGTGGTTAACTTCACAAAATACCTAGATATTATCCTACTGAAGATGTGCCTGAAAAGCTATTGAGCCACTTCAAAAATCCCTTCAGTCAGCATGTGAGAAAACTCCAAGCTAACATCACTCCCAGGACAATTCTGATCATCCTCACTGGGCACCACAGAGGCAAGAGGGTGATTTTCCTGAAGCAGCTGAGCAGTGGCTTGCTACTTTTGACTGGGCCTCTGATCCTCAGTTGAGTTCCTCTGTGTAGAACACACCAGAAATTTGTCATCTCTACCTCCACCAAAATTGATATCAGTAATGTGAAAATCCCACAATATCTCACGATGCTTACTTCAGAAAGAAGAAGCTTGGTAAGTCCAGACACCAGGAATGTGAGTGAGGTCTTCAGCATGAGTAGGTGACTGGGATTAGCCACCCCAAAGTTGTCTCTTTGGCATGAGGATTATTTGGAGCTGATTACTTTTAAAAACTGCAGACAGGAAAGAAACTCTGAAAAGTAGAATTTTCTTACCCTTTGTTAAGAGACATTTATATTGTAAAGGAAATCTCCATCTGTAAAGGGTCTCCCTCTCTGTACCAGGAAGGAGGAATGACCTTATCTCTAGAAATTCTCATCAATGTGGAAGGCAAGGACTCAAGTCTGCATAACACCCTGACCCTTGTTTACTGTACTTGTGTGGTAATCTCCCGTGATCCACTTCCCCCCACCCCCAACATCCTCCTTTGTCTTTAGCTGAAGATGATATTTAAGGTGGTGGCTTCAGCCATTTTGGCGAGTTGCTCACTTTGCCTGAGCCTCTCTCATGTATACATGTTATAAGGCTTTGTTTAATTTTCTCCTGTTATTCTGTCTCATGTGAACTTAATTTGTTCTCCAGCCAGAAGAACCCAGAGTGGGTAGAAGAAATGTCTTTCTCCCGTGCACACAAAAGGAGAAATACGAGCTTATAGAGCAGCACAAGGTTGATCAGAAAGCTGTGAACTTACAAATTCTGCCAAAAATCAAAGCTGTTCTTTTCTTTAGCTCCAGGGCTACCTATGCTCTGAGTCATCTCTCACAAATGGAGTTTGTTCTAACAAATTGATGTTCTCAGTTTCTTAGGAAGAACCTAATGAAATAACTGACACATTAAAAAAAAAAAAAAGGCCACTAGAGTATAGAATAGATGGTAGTGTTCAGTAGATTCGTTCTTCTTTCTTTACTGGAATGAGAAAGGAGCACCAGGAAAGGCAGTTAGGTGGAATGCCCTTGTGCCTCAAGAACTTGATAGTTTAGGGGAACATATGACAAATCTTTCAATCAACAGAACATTCCATGGTTACCACTTGTGGAAAAGATGGTGAATCCCATTTCTTTAAATAGATGCCCTGCTTTCTCCTTCTTGCACCATAGATCCCAGGAGCACTAAGTCCATCAATGCCTTCCTGGTAGATGTTTTCACTATTCAATGGAAACAGCCATGACTGTGTGGGAGAAGAGCTATATTCCCTGTTGGGTGGATCTTCCATATCTCTCAATTCCGCAATTTGCATAAAAACTCAGAAAATGTTTAAGCAGAAGTTCAGAGTGGTAACTCATTTCTCCAGTTGAAATAAACAAGGGAATGAAAGCAAAAGGATTTGTATGCTATTAAGACCAGTTTGTGCTTTTATTTTAATCCAAAATAAACCTGAAGGAACTTTTATGAATATCTATCCTTGGATTCCTTCATTCAATAAATATTAGACCAATTATTTGCAATATATTCTTCCATTTATCTATCCAACTTTCCTGAGAAATATTTTATACTTATTTTGTAGCTTGTTACTTTAGGTGTTTTATTAGTTATCTATGCCCATATAATAAATTACCCCAAAATGTAGTAGCTTAAAACAATACATATTTATTATTTTCATTTCTGAGGGTAGAGATCTGAGTTCAGGTTAGGTGGGTGCCTGTGGTTCAGAGTCTCTCACAAGGTGGCAATCAAATGTCCTCTGGGGCTGCAGTCATCTCAAGGTTCTCCTAGAGTAGGTTTGGCAGCTTTCAAGCTCACTCATGGCTCATTTGGCTGTTGGCAGGCCTCAAAGGCTGCTGGCTGGAGATATCACTTCCTTGTCACATGGGCCTCTCCATAACACAGCCCACAACATGGCAGGTGACTTCCCTCAAAGTGAACAAGGAAAAGAGCAAGAGAAGGAGAGAAAGACAGAAGCCAGAGTCTTTTTGTAACTTGTTCTGGGAAACAACACCCTGTCACTTTTACAGTGTTCTGTTTGTAGGAAGTGAGTCACTAGGTCCAGCCCAGTTTTGAGGGAAGAGAATTATGCAAGGGAATCAATGGTAGGAGGTGGGGATCACCCGAACAACCACAGTGTTCCAAGGATACACCCTATGGTTCCTTGCTTTTGAGGTGTTTGCCATAGCCTCTGTAGAAAGCACACATATTTACACAAGGGTAACTGATAAGGCAATATGTAAATTATACAGTCAGTGAATAGCAGAGAAATTCATAGGAGGAAAAAGTTCGGTGGCTGCAGTTAAGGAAGTTGTGGTGTAATGGACTTAAATATTTTGGCCTGGATGTATGGATAGACTTTGGACATGTCCACAGAAAGAGAGAGAATATTCAAGGTTTGAGAAAAAGCAGTTGTAAAAAGCAGAAGAATCTTTAGGGATTTAAAGGGACTTAAAATGACTAAAAGTGAAATATAATCAATAACTGTATTCTCTTCAGGATAAAATTCATACTCCTTACCATGTTATATATATATGTATATATCTCCATGGTTCTTCAGCTAGTACCCTAAGATCTGATCATGCAATGTTCCAAATGAACTCTGCTTTCTTCACCTACGTGCTCTGGTAGATATTTCTCTTTAAGCTTTCTTATTCTCCACAATTTGTTTTGCTAACGTCTACTTAGCAACCATATCAGCAAGCACTGTTTTCTAGAATGTTACCATTGAAGAAGCAAGAGAAAGCCATGTCCCACCTCCTACAGCAAGATTTCCTTCTCCTCCCTGTGGTGGGTGCTCCGCCTCTGGGCTTGTCTGCCTCCCCTTTTAGTAGGTACAGAGCTTCTCCAGAACAAGAACTGTGCTTGAACTTCTGTCTCTCTGTGACCAACACAGTGCCTAGTAGCGTAATACGTGCTCTTTTTGTTGCTAAATGAAGGAATAGAATCCAATTAATGAGACTGAAGGACAGTGAAATAGATCAAACTAATTAGAGCAGAGGGACTGGTCTGGCGAGAAGTGCTATAGTTGAAAATAACCATTCACCAGAATAGAAAAATAAGAAGCATCTTTCTGTGTCTCTGTGTCTCTCTCTCTTCCTCTCACCTTCTCTTTCCCCTTGATGATAATTTAGATGTGCCCTTGTCTGAGACAAGTGTTTTTTTTGGTCTTATATCATAACATGAGGTAAAAGAGAGATGGTAAGTTTTAGTGGAGCATTTCCCAAAGTGTGTTTTATTAGTATAAACAAATACTTACTAAAAAAACAAAAGACAAAAAGTAATATAGAAAGTGATGCTGAGTTAAATAACATTTTTGTTACTTTTTAATTGCAGGACTTCGCAGAACCTTTAATGTGTGCACTGTTTATGTCTAGAGGCACAGAGTTATTATGGGAGATTACTCAAATACATTTGACTAAGAAACCATTTTTACAAAAATATCTCTTGGAACCCTTGGGTAATTCTTTGAAAAATGCTGGGTTTGTGTATTTTATCCTGGTCAGAGACCTAGGTCATATACTCCTGTATGTTCTGCTTGCTTCTAGTATGACATTCAACACCCAACTGAGCTTTACTCTTCCTCCAACCTGTAAATGAAAATAATAAAACCTGACCTTCACCAACCTTTGAGGGGATATTAGAAGATTCAATAAAATAAACACAGCGAAAGATAAAAAGCAGATACTATCCTTGCTCCCTATTGCATCTTCAGTAGAAACATGCCAGAGCAACATTTCCTAGTGCTACCTTTCAATCACTTAAGAACATAGAAATCAAAGCTATCCTAATATCTATTAATATTGCTACAGTGTATTTAAAATGAAATTTAGAGAAGTAGGAGACAGAGATATACAATTGCATGGAACTCTGAGAGGAAAGGACCGAAAGGAGAGAAGACCACTGCTGAGTATTCCTTTTTTCTCCAGTTCTTTCTGCTTCTCTGTTTGCTTTCAACTTTAGTTTCTTTCACAGACTGAAGAGAGGGGTCACACTGAGTGACTTTATTCTACTGAAAGGGGAGTGCTCCTCCCCAGTGACCATTCAAATCCTGCTGAGCCACTTTCTCTAAAGAGACTGCATTTTTTAATAGAAGCCAGTCTATTCACTAATGAACTGACTGAAGTATCAGTTGACTTGAATAGTAGTCAACCAATACTAAATCTCAAGTAACAAGAACTGAAAGCTGAATCTAAAGAGTAAGTTTAGAGGTGAAAGTAGAATTCTTACTGGCACTATATTTGGAGGTGGTGGAGCACGTTTCTAATTCCTTATCTCCCACAGGAAGATTTTGGAGTAAGTCCATGAACTTGCTTCAATTCCACTTTGAGGGCTCTATCATCTCTCAGAAATGAGTCCAATTGTAGTTTTGCTGGTGATTGGGGACTTCATCTCTTCATCTTTAAAAATGAAGTTTTGCTCACTTTGCAGGGTTGTTGTGAGAACCAAGTGAAATAATGAAGATTCAACCAAGGGCACTTAGGCATTCAATAAATAGTAGCCTTGGGTTTTCCTTTATATTTACAGGGTTCATCAGCTAACACACTTCAGGCCTAACCTTTCGGCAGCTCTAAAATCAAATTGCTCTGCTGACAATAGAAAGGTAAAATTCTGTTCCTTGGAGGTTTGCCTAGTAATTTATGTAGTAATTCTTTCTTGATTAGTGCATTTTTCTTTCTCTATAAAGAGTTAAGATTTCATTTTAATTTTAATCTACTGTGTGTAACAGAATAACTCTTCCACGTGTGTGCTTTTTTATTAATATGTATGTATTATATGTTAATTATTTGTTGTGGTTATTGCCCAATTAAGGTATTACTAAACTGTGCTCTTGTAATGGACGAGGTGAAATGGAAGCTCTGATGTGAGCCTCTGTAACTCCACTAATCATTTACTGAGAGGGAGGGTCTAAGGAGGCTAGAGTTTGATTTTTGTCATTCCCTGAGGGCCAAGTATGTCCAGTGATTGTACTTATGTGGTGGGAAATATATAACATAGAAAGATAAATGGGAAGATGGGAGGAATTACAGAGATACCAATTTTGAGACGTCAAATCAATGTGTTTTAGCTCCCAGCCATCCCCAGTTCTTAGGTATCTGGTTTTGCAAACCACTGGATCAATAGCATGCATTGCTTCATGAGGAAAGTATAGCCTTGTTACAAACAGGGATGCATTGGCTTTGAATTTAAAAGTGGAATATTTTTTATAGTGTGAAAACAAGAAATTTTGATCATTCAAAATGCCTGTCTTGCTCGAGAAGGGGATGATTTTCTCAGAACTCGCAAAGCAGGCATATAGCTTGAAGAGGATCAGGCAATTTATATGAATGACCTATGGAATAGGAGGAAAAAAGATGCAATGCAAGGAAATTGTTTGGTATATAAAAAGAGGAAAGCCCATCTGGTCACTGAGAGATAGAGCCCGGGACAAAGACAAAGAGAAGAACCAAAGATCAGGCCCTAGTGTTCTGATTCTCCACTTAAGGGTGAATCCCAAAGAAGGAATTAACAACATATAAGTAAGTTTGGGGATTACAAAGACCATTGGGGCTGATGCCTTGCTTTCCTGGGCATAGCCTCAGAAAACAGAAAGTTTCACAAACAAGTCCCATGCATCTGAAATGCCAGGAACATTTACATAGCAATAGTTGAAGAAGGTATCAAAAAAGGTCAGCCTGAGCAAAGTCCCACTTTGGTGTGGTGTGAAGAAATAAAACAAAAATTTTAGGCCCCCAAGGCCATTCATAAATGCTACGTGCCCTAGTGATCATCAGCAGGACTACTATAGCCATATAGACTATAGAGTAAGGAATCCTTGTTACTGGAGGCTAGGGCAAAGTCCATGGACATCAGCAATGGTAACAGGATGCACTCTAAAGACCAAGCAGGATAACCTCAATTCAGAAGGCTGCTCAGTGGCCACGTGGTTACACCATTGCAGAAGCAGCCATGATAGAGACCAACTCAGAGACCAAGCAGGAGTGATATGACACCTAGAAACTCATATGCTCTACCCCCATGTCTGAGGACATGTTAGCTTCATTCTGAACCCAGTTACTATTTTTGGAAGGAGAATGGAGAGAATTTATACCATAAGAGAATCTTAAATACAAAATAAAGATGTATATTCTGACTTTTGTGGTAAGGAGATTTCTAGAGTAGATAGAACAAGATATTAAACTAAATCGCATTGATATCTGGATGTATACTTGTTAAATCCATACCTGTCCTACAGGCAAGAGAACTGTGAAGTTGTGTCAGCCCTTCTAGGATAGAATTCATTTGTCTTGGAACAAGAATTCTGAAATCTGAAAAATTAACCAAAAGCTATTAGGATATTCTGTAATTGATTACTTTTGTTTCCTTCTTGGAATTTTAAAATTATCCTCTGTGTGCCAGGGCAGCTGAGGCTTGAGTTTTGAAAGGGAGATTAGCATCTTCTTACAGGCTGCATATTAGCCTGTGGGAATCAAAGTGAGAAAATGCTGATGCCAACATTATAGTCTGTGGAAGCACCTTAGGAACTTCTCCACTTGTGGAATCGCCTATAGCTCATGTCTGCTCAGTCTTCAAGGGATTTCCCTATTGCTTATTCATGGAGGCCATTCCTTAATAAACCTCCTGGGAGTGGTGTCCTCTTCTCTAGCCATCCCACCATAGTCTCCTGAGTAGGTGGAGAGGAGAAGCCAAGAGTGATTGTAAGTGTAACACATGGATGGCTACAGGACTGGATTGAGCAGGAAGAGCCAGGAATTGAGGTCTCATTAGACATAGAGGGTCTCGAATATAACAGGCTTAGGCAGGCAGGCAAGGTGAAGTCCAGAAAGCTGTGCTAAGACAAGGAGAAGTAGTCAAGTATTAGGGACGTCCAGCCCTCAGTAGATCCAACTGTAGGTGAGGGGTTTGGATACTGAGCGTTGACTTAAGTTTAGTACCCAGTTCACTGTGAGAGGCAGTGAACTCCAGTCTGCTTCTTGCTCAGCTGTAGAGATGGACTGAGTATGGATGAGCCTGAGGGAAAAAATACCAGAAATGAGGCATAAAAATGGAGTACACTGTGAACATGGTAGAATGGCTTCTCCTTGTTTTATCCCAAATGGTGTATATCTGAAGGCTTGAGTTCAATTGCCTCCTGCTTGAAGGCAGATCTCCATGCCAATCTTCAAGACCAACGTGATCCACTGCCAGATAAATCTATGCAACTCTTACCCTTACATACTCTGGTGTTGACCAGTTCCTGCCCTGTATCCATTCCCAGTGTTGATTAATGGACTTCTGCCTGTTTGCTGTGCCTGAAGCCCATTCTTAGTAACTGCCTGCTCCAGCTGTCTTCTAGTGCCAGCATTCTATTTTGTTTTTACTGTAATTCTCCCCAGTAATTTCAGCCTGGCCCTCAAAGCTGTTTGTTCTTGGTATTGATAGTAGTAGTGGTGGCATGCCCTGTTAACTAACAATGGTTTATATTGAGGTTTAAATGAGACTTTATAAATTAAAGTATATAGAATACTTGGTACAGAGTAGGACTCATAAATGCTAGTTGATTTGAAATCCAATTTTTATTGAAAATCTCACATAAATTGTATAACTCTATTAAATAGAATATTAGTAATAGTATTTCATTCACCAACTATGTCTAAAGATAGGTATTTGCACAAACTTAGCCTAAGAAAAAAGCTAAAAAAAAAGTGGTGCAAAACCAGTATTTTAAGAAAAAAGAATACTGAGATCACAGCTGGACTTTTCTCATTTTATCCAAATCATTGACATTTTAAAGATACAGCTAAATACCTGGCCAGATAATGCAGAAGGTATTTGATGATCCTGTACTCCAAACACTTGGTTATGTCCTTTGTTTGTTAGATTTCTATGAAAGTCTAGACGGTGGGAAACAGAAGGCAATGCAACTAAGAATAGTACAGCACCAATCATTTCTTTTGACAGCACAACTGTTTCATCATAACTTGGTTATTAAGCAGATGAATTAAGCAGATGTCAAAATAGACTTGAAGCTCCAGGGACTCCAGCTTTGTAAAATTATTCAAAATACAAATTAAAATGACATTCTGCACGATGGGAATAATGTTATGAATTATTCCTCCATCAGGAATACTTTTTTCCAATTAAATATTTATTATCATAGACAATAAAGAGATAAAATAAATGACAGATAAAGGAATTGAACACATATAATAAGTAGACAGATAATAAATCTAGTTTGAATGCAAGAAAGTAAACTCTAAGAAAATAAAGCAATATAATAAAGATACATATTCTTAAAAAAGTGAACATAGAAATATTAACGCATTGTTCCGTAAAAGTGTAGGTAGCAGCACATCTTCCAAACCTTTGAATGAGAAAGCAATATATTACTTGGCTTATTTATTTGTATCTGACACATCATGGCACAAGGCCAACTGGACTCAACAGCAGGTCTGCATTTCTGCATAATACTCTATCTGCCTACCTGAAGGTATAATTATTCTCATTTGGAAATCAATGTATGGTTGGATGTCAAGAACTCTTGGCACTGTCATGATTTTTAGTTAAATAGGCATGTGCATGTGAAAGCTTTTAATTTTCAGGAACTTATTTTTCACATTTAATTAAGGAAATATTTTGTATCTTTTTAAAAAATCTTGTCTGGAAAATTGTTTATTTCATATAAAATGATAGAAGTATAACCAATAGTATTTAAAATAATATAGGTTGATTTAATCAAATGTAGTTTAAATAATAAGTTAAACCTCATGTATAGTTATTTTTTAAATAAGTTACCAAAGTAACAGCTTCCCTCATCAGTCCTATTACTGCCATCTCTCATTCTCTCTACATTGTCGGAAAGGTCAAACCACAGCACAATATATTAGAGAATACAGGGCATTCTAGTTTGGTCATGGATAGGTTAAATAATGAAATAGTTGTAAAGTGTTAATAAATCATAAAAAGAAATAAATTCATCATCACAAAATAACCGAATAATCACAAAAGAGCACTGGCTAGATAAGAATTTCCATGTGAGGAACAGAATTATAAATACGTTACATGAAGAAAACCCATTTTTTCGTAAGTCTATGTTGTGTTTTGTAAGTTTTATAACCACTCTCCACATAATAGCCTTCTGACTGTTGTGTACTTTTTGAGAATAGTTACTTGCCTGGGATTGCATTGCTATAATATGCTAAATTTTTTATTGAAACCAAAATTTTCTTCTGACTTTGTGTGTACTGTTCTTTTTTGTTATGTTGGATAAAATCAAAATCACACAGAACTCAGATTGCTTACTTAACCAATGGATTATTCATCAAGTAATTTTGGGGGCTTCAAATTTGCAATCTAGTCAGCAGTTTGTTGCTTATGCTCATAAACATTCATACTTAGCAGATCTACTCTTTCCTATGTTTGTGCCTTAAATGAGAATGTCTGATCTTTGAGTCGCTGTTAATATTTGAATAATGGAGCTGTATCAGTAAATTAAGTTACTACAATGAGGTATGACACAAAGGTATGAAAGGCTTAACTTCCTGTTCTCAGTTCATTTTAAAGGTAAACTTTTATGAACTAAAAGCATGCTTAATAACAGTGACTTATTCATTCAACTATAGCTTCTGGTACCAGATATATGATTACCTACGCTAGTACGCCAGTTCAGTGTTACACAAAGAAAACTAGAGGCTTTCCTTTGAGAATAGCAGGTGAAGTAGAGAATGCTCAAATTACATGAATTAAGAATCAGTCAAGTCTAGTGAACGTTATTTATGATTAAAATTATATGACATTTTCTCTAAAAGGGCATCCAGGCCTACTCTTTGTATCAAATAGTACAAAAGCAATGTGTTCCCCTAAAGATGCCAAAAATTTTTAAAGACATTTTTTTAATTTCTTCTTTAAGACAGCTACAGAGATTTGCTCCCTTTAAAGTGGCAGGCTTCATGTTCAATTTCTAAGCCTTTCCTCCCTTCCCTTCCACTCTCCCTCTGTAACTATCTATGGTAGTCCAGTCTGTGCCAGACACTGTGCTAAGTGCAAGGGATATAAGAATGAACAAGTCTGACATGAATCTCTGTCTTACAAATACTCCTAAATTTTATTATAAAGTTATTACAGGAAGGGTAGAAAGGTATTCTAAGGTCTACCAAAATTACGAATGCTTCCATTCTGTAGGCAAGAGCATATTTTAGTTATTTTATTCCAGACAGTGAGGTAGAAGCTGCATGACACCAGCTGCATTATTGTCAGGTTAGAAAATGGATCCTTAGGAAGCCTCTTTTTAAAACATGAGAGTTTCATTTATGTTTTATCCCCTTTCAAATTCAAAACCAAGTAACACCTCTATCACTGGCACTGCTCCTGCTCTTTGCCTAAGAAGTCCCTTTTTGATTTCCTGAAAGTCCTGGACCCTGAGAGGTGGCATGGCTCATTTGGCCTTGGATATTGATGACAAAGGTTGCCCAAGGTGCCCTGAAAGCACAAACAGGCAATCTTTCCAAGAAAGCGGAGCATTCTGACCTCTTTTATTATTCTTCTCAGGGAAGAAATTTTGGTCTTCCTGACAAAAAAGTCACAGCCTATTCACCCAAAAGGCAGGAGTTCTTTCTTTTTTAAGGCTGTATAGTATTCCATTGGATATATATGCACATTTTCTTTATCCATTCATCTATACATGAACACTTAGGTTGTTTTCACGTCTTGGCTGTTGTGAATAGTGCTGCAATGAACTCGGAGGTGCAAATATCTCTTTGAGAAAGTGATTTCATTTCCTTTGGATACATATATCCAAAAGTGGGATTGCTGGATCGTATGGTAGTTCTATTTTTAATTTTTTGAGAAACTCCATACTGTTTTCCATAGTGGCTCTGTACTAAGTTACATTCCCACCAAGAGTGCACAAGAGTTCCCTTTTCTCCACATCCTCATCAACACTTATGATCTTGTCTTTTTGATAATAGACATTCAAATAGATGCAAGGTGATAGCTCATTATGGTGTTAATTTGTTAATTTCCCTGATGATTAATGATGTTGAAGATCTTTTCATGTGCTTGTTGGCTATCTAAATGTCTTCTTTGGAAAAATGTCTATTCATGTCCTTTGCTCATTTTTAAATCCTATTATTTGTTTTTTTGCTGAGTTGTATAAGTTCATTATCTGTTTTGGATATTTACCCATTAATAGATATATGATTTACAAATATTTTCTTCCATTATGTAGGTTGTCTTTTCATTTGTTGATTGTTTGTTTTTCTTTTTGGTGTCTTTTTGTTTTGTTTTGTTTTTGCTGTGCAGAAGCATTTCAGTTTGATGTAGTCTCATTTATTTTTTCTTTTTTTTGCTTGTGCTTTTGTTGTCATATTCAAAAAATCATTGTCAATGCCAGTGTCAAGGAGCTTTTCCCCCAATATTTTCTTCTAGGAGTTTTAAGATTTTAGATCTTGCATTTAAGTCCTCAATCTATTTTTAGTTAATTTTTGTGAGTGGTATATGATAGGGGTCCAGTTCCGTTCTTTTGCCTGTGGATATCCAGTTTTCCCAACACCATTTATTGGAGAGACTATTTTTTCCCCATTAAGCATTTTTATCTACCTTGTAAAATATTAATTGACTATCTATGCATGGATTTATTTCTGGGCTCTCAATTCTGTTCCATTGGTTTATATGTTTGTTTTTATGCCAATACCATACTGTTTTTATTACTATAGCTTTGTAGTATAGTTTGAAATCAGAAAGTGTGGTACCTCCAGCTTTGTTGTTCCTTCTCAAGATTGCTTTGGCTACTCAAAGTCTTTAGTTGTTCTATGTGAATTTTAGAATTGTTTTCTCTATATCTGTAAAAAATGCCTTTGGAATTTTGATAGAGATTGCATCTTTTTGATAGAGAATCAACAGATGGCTTTGGGTAGTATGCATATTTTAACCATATTAATTCTTCCAATCCATGAACATGAGATATTTTTCCATTTATTTATGTCTTTCTACAATTTCTTTCAATATGTTATAGTTTTCAGTGTGCAGATTTTTCACCTTCTTTGTTAATTTTATTGCTAAGTATTTTACTGTTTTTGATGCTATTGCAAATGTGATTTTTTAAAATTTCTTTTTCAGATAGTTCGTTGTTAGTATATAGAAACACAACTGATTTTTGTACGTTGATTTTTGTATTCTAACAGTTGAGAATTTTTTCATCTATATTCATCAGGTATGTTAGACTGTGGTTTTCTTTTCTTGTAATGTCCTTATCTTGCTTTGGTATCAGGGTAATGCTAGCCTCATAAAATGAGTTTGGAAGTGTTTTCACCTCTTCAATATTTTAGAAGAATTTGAGAATGGTTGGTATTAATTATTCTTTAAATATTTGGTAGAATTCACCAAGGAAATCATCTGTTTTTATTAATTGTATGCCATAATTCGCTCTTTTTCATTCTTTTTTCCTTTTGCTCCTCTGACTAGATGATTTCAAATGACTTGTCTTCTAGTTCACTAATTCTTCTGCTTGGCTGAGTCTGTTGTTGAAGTTCTCTACTGAATTTTTCAGTATAGTCATTGTATTCTTCAGCTCTAGTATTTCTGCTTCTTTTCTTAGGGTTTTTATTTCTTTGTTGGACTCTCACTTTGTTCATTCACTATTTTCCTAATTTCATTTAGTTGTCTGTGGTTTCTTGAATTCCACTGAAATTCTTTATGAGGGTTATTCTGGATTCTGTCAGACAGTTCATAGATTTCCATTTATTTAGGGTCAGTCATTGGAACTTTATTTTATTTATCAATGGTGTAATGTTTCCTTGATTATTCATAATCCTTGTGGCCTTGCATTGGTGTCAGACATTTGAGGGAGTAGACATCTCTTCCTGTCTTTACAAACTGGCTTGGGTAGGGAAATCTCTTTATAAGTTGGCCCATACGGAGATCTGCATGAGCTGTCTGATGCTTTCTGTGGGCAGGGTTGCTGCTGGAGTCTTTGGGTGGGCAGGTCTGAGGCTGGGTCAGCAGGTGGGCAGGCCTTGTGCTTGAGCCCATGGGGCCAGGCCTAGGTCCTAGATCAACAAGGGCAGGCATGGAGCCTTGTTTCACTAGGGCAAACCTGGTGCTTGAGTCTGTTGTAATGGGCCTGGGACCTGGATCCACATATGTGGGCCTGGATCCTGGGTTGACAGGGACTGACTAGGTGCTGGGGCTGAGTAGAGGTGGGCCTGGTGTCTATGTCTGCATGACTTGCCGCAGTGCTTGGGCAAGTCAAAATCCTGGGGCCATGGGAATTGACCTGTAGACTGAAGCCTCAGGGGTCAGCCTAGAGGCTTGGGCTATGGGAGCCAGACTGGCGTTTGGGTAGGATGGAATCCTGGGTCTGCAGGAGTTGGACTGGTACTAGGTGGGCTGGGGCTTTGGGGCTTGGGAGCCAGTCTGGTGCTATGGGAGTTGGCTTGCTGCAGTGGTCGGCTAGGAGCCCAGGTCTACTGTAACTGGCCTGGCACTGGGTTCAGCAATGAGCCTGGGTTTTCAGGAGCCTACCTGGGGCTGGGAAAGTCAGCCCGGTGCTGGAACTGGTGAGTGCTGTGGTCCATGGTGAAGTCAGGTTTTCATTTCATTCTCCCTCTCCCTCATGGGATGTGTTTCTCTCTGCACTGGGCTGCCCAGGCTTGGGACAGGATTGACAGAGGTAATGTGAAACTTCCCTTCCTACTCTTTTTAATGCATTTTATATCTGTGCTCCATCCAGGTGCTATAATCCCTTACCTGGCATCCTTAGCTCTTGCGGAGGTATTTTCATGCTTGTAGTTGTTCAAAGAGACATTTCTGGGAGGAGACAAGCACTAAAAGTTCCTATATCAGCACTTCATTGACATCACTCTCCATTCATGTGCCTCCTAAAACACTGCATCCCAAGATGGCCTCAGCCTGGAGCCATAGGACCTCAGCAGAAAGAGTTTGGAAATATATTATCAAAATCAGGCGTTTGAAGAAGAGGGAGCAAGTTCCTTAATGACATCCATAAGAAACTTTAACTTTGTTAAGGAACCCCTTTCTTTGGGCTATTTCTAAATATCAAATCAACTTTCAAAAGATAAAGATCTGATTTCCACTTCTGGGCAAGATAGAATAATAAGGACTGGATTATCTTCTCACCTGCCTCAAATTTATTCCTTCACGTACTATTGCACCTGCACTCTCCCTCCTCCCCCCATTCCAAGGTGGTCTCTTTTTCCACATTTGAAGTCTGCTTTTTCTTGAAGCATAAGACGAGCAGCCTTAGCAACCTCCACCTTGAAGCAATTCACGTATTAGCTCTTTCTCATTCTGTCTGAGTATCTCACTGAAGTGGAGGTAAGTAAGAAGAGGTCAAAGCTGGGGGACCTATAGTTTCTTAAACATAGTAGATTGAAATAACCATTTGTTAAGAGGAGGAATAAATGAATGAGTGATAATAAGGTAATATTTTTTACTATTCTTTCAAAACTTTTTTTTTTGCATTTGTTACTCTTCCTTCAAACTCTTTTTGGCCCTAATAAACATTGAGAATTGTCCAGCTGATATTCCATATTCCATTGTGTACACTTATACAGCTGTATAAACCATAAGCAGGTTCTCAGAAGTTCTAGGCTTTCAATATCTGGCTTTTGTATATATTTTGTATATTTTATTTCCTCATTCTAAAATATTATTTGTTTCACTTTTTACTTACCTATCTCCTATCCTTCCTTCAGATATCACTTCCTTCAGGAAACCTTACAACTTAAGGTTGGAATAGATGTTACTTCTTTGTGCTCCCACAATATTCTCTGTTACATTTACTGTAACCCTTAAGATTCTGTATTGAAATTGCCTATTCTTTTCTTATTCTCCTATTAAATTTTAAGCTCCTTTGGGTGAGGACTATATCTTGTTCACTCTTGTGTACTAGTCTAGTATCTTAAAATCTAGTCTTGAAATTATTGTATGGTACAAACTGACAGTCTTTGTTAGGGAAAGATCCACAGCTAAAGTAAATTATTCTAAATCCCTCCACTGAAGTGTGACAAAAGTTGGCACCACATGTGATATTTCTACTGCGGAGTGCTTTGGCCAAGGAATGGGCCTTGATGCATTTCTCTTGTGATAGAACAATAATAATACCTACGATCCAGCCATGTGGAATGGATATGTTACGGGTGAATTGCGCAAATATGTCCTCCCCCAGTCAAGGTTATCCCATAAAATATATCTTGTTCATTTATATGAGCAGGTGTGCTAACACTGTGGGTTTCTAATAGTGAAAAGAATTATATTTTAAATCTTTTCACTTAAGTGTATTTTAACTGGGTTTTCATCATGTGTTACGGTTTATAATGTATTTGTGCTGCAAGACAATCTGTCTTTCACTCTCAGTTGCAATGATGAATTATGCAAGATTCTCTAAGAGTTTTTTCTTCCTAATCACTTTGATGTTCAACTTTCAGATTGTGTTAACATTACAGACTGCTGCAGCTGAAAGGAGAAAAAAGAATTTGACGATAATTCCTACTGCTGTACAGAGTGTATTTTATACCCTCATTAGTAAGAAAGTTTATTTGTAATTCAGATGAGACAGGCTGAACACGTAATCTGTTTGTTGTAATTGTTCACCACTTTTAATGGATTTGATGTTCAACTGAAGACCTTAATTGCCAAGTATCTACCTAGAGCAGAAGTAGTCAATTGCATGGTATTTTAAATAACATTGAGTTAAAAACTTTAAATTAGGAGATTTAGCTTCAAAATACAATTTCTGAGATCTCCTGAAAAATCAAGTGATCTGGAAGCAGAGGCCACTACAGCATAAGATCCTGGAGTGGTGTAGCTGCTGCCCATCCCCTTTCAGGTACGGGCATCTCTAGTGCCTTACACCCGCACATTTTCCCTTTTATGTTATCTCCTTGGCCCTCTTGGCATTGATTTCTTGATATTTGGACTAAAGTACTCCTGTTTGTTTAAATAATGATAACTTTGTCAACCAATCAAATGGATCCAAACAAAATCTATTTTCAAGATTAATAGCTACTGAGTTATTTAATCTTCTTTAAGTGCTGGGGAATATTTTTTAAAAATAGAATGACAACACGATGGGAATAAGTGAACGTTCGGCCAATATTATTTTGTGTGTGACTTAATTTAGTTCAGTAAGAATTTATTGAACATTTGTGAAGCCCTTGGGGTATAGTCATCTTCTTTCAAGGAGCTTACAGACCTTCTCTGCCTGTATCAGTCAACTCTCAACAACCAGTAATAGGACTGCGGATTTGAGGTAGGGTAGGCTGCAAGATGTTAAATAGAACAGTTGGAAGAATTCAACTTTTTTAAAGCTATCTTTTTAGAAATGTGTTAGTTCGTAAATAAAGATCATAGACTTTTCATCAACATTTTTAAAAAAGCAAACCCTTAAATTATATTCTTTATTTTAAAAAAAACCCTAAGTGTTTTATGAGTAAGCATTTTTATTCTTGGGGAATGAAAAAGAGTCCTTGCAAAGTAAGGTTCACTTGTTCTCACATTCAACATAGTTATAGAAAGTAGGTCATTGCTTTCTTCACCAAATTAACTAAATATGTTAGCCCTCGAACTTAAAAAGAAAAAATCACATTGTTAATGCTAGAATTGCCATGGTGTTCTCTCTGTTCCCTAGTTGGGAAACAGCTGTTTACATGTTCTTTTTCCTACTTTATTGCCTTCAGAATGCTTCAGTGTTTCTTCTACTTTCAAGATACAACACAGAGATTTGCTGGTTCCTGGCATCAACTCTCTTGGTTATGGCCATTACGTGGCATTTTGACTTTGGAATTTCTCATTAGTTTGATCTAATTTTCTACAATCATGGCAATGTAATGAAATGAATCCAGAGTGAATAGACAAACTTATAAATCAGTTGTCAAACTTGAAGTCTATCAATTTATATTTTTACTCCAAAACTACTTCTTAATCTCCTTTAAAAGTCCTGTGGTCCTTAAAACCAATACCTCTTCCCTATAAGATGATGGTACTGATCTTGTAGGTAAGTAGAAATTTTTATGTTTACTGGTATTTTCCTACCGCCGTGTTGACTTTCTTGAAGCCTCTAATAAACTCTGCACACACAAATCAGTGTTTTTGCTCCTGACTGGAGTCCCAGTACCTTCTTTGTCATTCAGTGAATTCCTAACTTTCCAAACTGTAGCACCACTTCTGCTTTCACCATTCCATCTGTGGATCTGCTGTAGCTGAAGTCTCTAAGGAGATGCATATTGCCAAATTCAACAGATCCTCCTTAGTCTTTCTCTTGCTTGACCTTGCAGTGTTTGACCTTCTTCTGGAAACTTCTGTTACCTTGTGTGACACTACAGTCTCCTAGTTTCTCCTTCCTTCTTACTTAGCTTCTTTGACAGATTTCTCTTCCTCTGCCTATCCCACAAATAAAATAAAACATATTTTATTTTTGGACTTTTCATGTGCTCACCTATTCCCAGAGTGATCTACTATATACATATAACTAAAGACACACTCCTATGACACTAGCTTTCAAAGCTGTATTTTCAGTCTAGATCTTTCTTTCTTGCCTCACACTTTTGTGCTCAACCCTTGAATACATGTATTCATTTACATGGACCACATTACGTCAAGTTCAGCTGGTTTTTTTTTTTTTTCCTTATCATGGTGAAGAATACCTTAATATATGCAAAAACCCAAACTAAAATCTGGGACCAATCCTGATCGGCTTCTTCTTAATCTTGAATCCAATCATTTACTCCAGGGAGGTGTAGAGGAGTTATAGAGACCACTAACTTTCTGTTTCAGTGGCCTGCTCTCCATCCCACCTGTTGCCATCTTGGAATAGGCTCCTCAGGTCTTTCACCTAGGCAGTCTAATTATTCTTAGCTTCTGACCTAAGGCTCCTTCTACCTCCACTGAAAATTCAATCAATGACTTCTTAAAATGTAAATCTGTTCTCATTACTCTCAAAAGAAAAGCCTTTCATAGACTCATTGCCTATAACAGAGGTTTGGAAACTTTTTTTCATAAAGGAAATCTTAGGTGAGGACCTAAATAGATAAAAGCTAAGAAGCTTTTATTTCCTAGCAAGCCCGGAGGGGACTCCACTCTGTAAGTTGAAAACCACTGGCCTGCAATATAAAATCCCAATGCTTCCATATGGCGAACAAGGCCCTCCCTATCTTAACTTCCCCTCCCTTACACCCTCTTTTAACCTGCTCTCCAGGACATAGATTTCCCTACCTTTCCCTAAACTGGCCACTTTTGTTTTAGGCCTCTCTGCTGTTCCACATTCTCTCCTGGCTGCCTGAATGTTCTTCCTCACTTTGTATGACTGATAACATCTGGCTCATCTTTGAGACCCAATTAAACTGTCCCCTCAGAGGTGTATCTCAGTGCTCCCCCTTCCTGCCTATACCCTGTCCCCACAGCAGCATTGACCATTCCTGCTTCTGAGCACTGTAGTATTTTTATATGCATATATTTTTATTTTATATATACCTCTATTTTATATATGTTTATTTTTGGTTGTTTATAGGTTAATTTCTCCCATGATATTGTGAACTCCTTTAAAACAAGTGCTATATTCATCTTTGTATTCCCAGCTGCTAGCAGAATGCTTGGATCAAATTCAACATTTGGTAACATTTACAATGATTTTAGTTCTTTTTTCTGGATATATTGCTTACAACATCTAACTCTTCTCCTCAAAAGCACAAATGTACTCATCCCCTTTTGCAAAGTCTGCAGCGTCCTACTATGGTTCTTTTAGTCATGATTTCAGTAAGTACCAACCAAGTGATTCACCTTTATAGATTTATTTAAAATTTTGAAAGTTTTTTTAGATTGTCCATTCATTTGCTAATTAATCCAACAAGCGTTTATTGAGAACCTATAATGTCCTCCACACAGAGAAGTAGAGAGAAGCAGGTATAGCCATCTCCCTTGTTAAGTCTTGCTGTCCATAGTGATAGCTTTCAACCTAAACACATTACAGATCCTTTGAAGAGAAACTAAATTTGGCTTTCAAAACGCAATTCCTTAGAATGGATGGTGAAATTCAAGAAAGGGAGAGTAAAGCCTTCACAATTCTGCCTTTACTTTTAAATGTATGTACCATGTTGAAGTCACTCACTTCAGAAAAGGATACTTACATGATGTAAAACTAAAGCCAGAATTCATTTTCTGTCTTAAAATTCTATGATGTCTTCCTTTTATTAAGGTAACTATGAGAGTTCCTTCGGATTTTAGTATTTTATTTGTATTACTTATGTATATGAGCAAAATGGTTTTTATCCATTTTGGTGGGGTGGTTTGTGTGGTTGTAGGTCGTTAAACTGGGAATTAAAAAGTGATGATTATTTCTATTTTCCTGAGTTGATTATTTCTTAAAAATCTTCTGATTAAAGATTTCTCATGACTCCCAAATTCAAGCTATTTACTGCTTGAAATGTTCAAATTTTTATGCAGTCAGCATGGAAAACACTTGACTTTCCTTGGACTGCTTTGTATTTTTAGAAAAGGAAAATGGGAAACTAATATTTATTGAATATCAGTTATGTGCTACAATGGTGCCAGATGCTTTTGCTTTAATCCTACCAATAAACCTTGGAGCAAGAGGTATAACCTCCATTTCTGCTAATGCAGAAAATGGATCTCAAGGGAAATGAAGTAATTTGTCCCAGATTCCTCCCTACAAATTGGCAAAGTCTGATTTAGAACTCAGCCCTTCAATGTCCATCCATACTGTTTCTCTATGCAATATCGCCTCAGACACAAATGTTCAAGGTCAGCAATGAATAATATTACCCAAGAAAATGGGCTAAAATATGCCGTTTTTAAAATGATAACACTTCAGGCCTGACTTTCTTGTTGTATTTGTCATAGTGACACATTCTATCTATTTGTCAGTATAAGTCACTTTTCACTATCCATAGCTCATTTCTAGTTCTTTCCTAAGGCTGTGAAGCTCGTTAGAGTGTTTTCATGATGTAATGTTTAGGACATATAGGCCTACTAAATAGAAATCATAATTTAAAAAATTATTGTGGCCATCAGTATAACAATCATGTGCTTTTCTTATTGTATAAAAGGGAGTATGAAGTGAACAATCCCTTTTTCTGACTTATTTGACCCTGACGCAAAATTATTCTTCTAATTTTCAGATTTTTAAAAATTACTATATGTTTTTTGGTTACTAAGGCTTTCAGAAATCTCGCATTCTTTTAGACTGATATAGTACACTGTAGTCCAGTTTTTATATGTCATGAAAAGAGATCTGCTGTCCAAATATGAGTCTGCTGTAAGGGAAGTCAGTTCTAGAGCAGAAAATACGCAGGCCTGGAACTAGTGTGAAGTTTGATACTTTTTTATTGGACTGAGAATTTTATATTATAATTTTATTTCAAAGCATTAAAATACATTGTGACTGACATTTCAACAGTGAAATAATCTGGGACATTTTAAAAGATGTGTCTGTTAGCCCTGATTTCCAATATTTCTCTTCAGATCATATTAAATAATCTTGGATTTCCAAATATTCAGACAATAACTAAATATACTTCATTAGCATCTATTCACAAACTTACTATAATGCCACACATCTATCATGGGAATAAAATGGATACAAGCTTTTCTTAGGAAAGCAAAAAATAAGAAAATTGCAGATTGTGCTTTTCATTGAGCTTTTGAGCAAAGGGAGCCCATTATTAAAACAAATTGCAATCTCAACCAATGGAAAGTTGAATGGGAGGAATTAGGTCTATATTTTAATATGCTTACTTTTATGTTTCCTTAAACTTTAATAAAAAGCCTAGGGGGCCGGACTGGTGGAACAACTGCTAAGACTTCATGCTCAGCTTTGGCAGCCTGGGGTTTACCAGTTTGGATCCCAGGTGCAGACCTATGCATTGCTAATCAAACCATGCTGTGGCAGGTGTCCCACATATAAAATATAGGAAGATGGCCATGGATGTTGGCTCAGGGCCAGTCTTCATCAGCAAAGAGAGGAAGATTGGTAGTGGATGTTAGCTCAGGATTAATCTTCCTCAAATGAAAGAAAGAAAGAATAAAGAAAAAAATTAAAAAGCCTAAATTAGCAATACTTCAAATTATAAATTAGTAACGGAATATATGAAATGCTTATACTATCAACAACTTATTATTTTCTACAATTTCAATTAGATTCTGCTTTGAATTCTTACCAGTTTTATTTTGCAGAACAGAGAATCAGAAGAGGAAACTCGTTTTTTTGTAGGTAGTAATGGAATGACAAAAGTACGTAGGTGCTTATCCTGTCCTCCTCTCTGCTAATTGCTAATAACTTCCTGGGTCTGAAGATTCCTTTAAAGATGTTGACTCTCTCTCCCGACTGCTCATCTCCTTCCCATCCCCTTGTAAACCAAGCCCTCAAAATAAACAATCTGAATCTGTTAATAGGCAGTTAACAGGGTGTAATTTTTAGTGAACTGAATCAAGCACAGCAGAGAAAATGCTTCCCTTATCATCAATGTCATTTGGCACATGTGAAAGCCATACGTTCTTTGCCTAAATTCCCACATTTGGTGACAGAACCAAATCTAAAATCTAGATCTCCAGGCTAATATTTATACCACACCACACTGTTGCTTATATTGAGTTCAACCAGTGATTCGTCTAGAGTCTGTGCTGTGCATATAAATATATTGCCTCAATATTTTACAGATTTTAAGAGATATTCATTCATTCCACAAATATTTATTGAGAACCTACTGCATGCTAGAGATATAGCTATGAACAAGATGGACAAATTCTAGTAAGGGAGATAGACCATAAATAAACTGACAAATCTATAATATAAAAATAGATATTCAAAGCAGAGTAAGGAGATAGAGTATTTTGGATAGTAACTTCATGAATGCCTTGTTTGGCTTTATTACTTTTTCAAGTGAAGATGGAATTGAGACATTTTTGGGGATGTATTAACAGAAAGTATGCTTTTATCCATCTTGGCCTTTGGACTTTATTCAGTGTATTCATATACTCATGAACACACACACATGCACACACACAGTGTGTTAGTAAGATTGGCATGACAATGGCTTTTCTGATGAATTGTTAAAATGCTATTTAAAATTCAGATTCATCTCTTTCCCTTGTAAGTTTTGCCATTCTCTCTTACTCCAATCTATTTCAATGACATTGTCATCTAACACTGTTAACATGTCTAACTATTGATGCAAAATTTGAAAGGCCAAGAGATATAGAAAAAATACAACAGAATGACTTAGCAAAATAGGAAACACATTGGGTTCTCCTCAGTACAACTGTGAAGAAGCTTTTCCCATTCCTGGGAAATTCCAGTGTGCTGTGGGAAAGAAAGTTCTTATGCTCCCTCTCATCTTGTTTTATCAGGAAAGAGTAATGATGGTATTCATAACTCCTGAATAGCCATGAGGCAAGTGGCAAAGGTTTTCTTTTCTTCCCTCTCTACTTTTTTCAAATACCTGAGAGTTTCTTTCCACAATTGAAAAATGAATATCAAGTAGATAATGACAATAGCTAATTCCCAGCTAACATCAAGCCCTTACTATGTGCCAGGTGCTAGGAAGTACTAATCACTAACAACTTCCTGGTACAGTCCATATACAAAGCACTTTACAGGAATTATTTCATTTAATGAAAACAAATCTCCATGAGTTAAATGTTATTATGTTCATGTTATGGGTAGGAATGCCAAAGAGGTTAAACATCTTACTCAAGGTCACATATGTAATCAGGGGAGTCAGGCATGGACCCTACCAAGTAGACTTAGGGCCTTAAATGTTGAACACAGCCATTTGTGTGAATCTTTTATTCTGACAAATAAACTTGTGGATCGGATTCTAACTGAAAAGTGGGAAAAAAATGAACTGCATAGCCTAAGGCACAAAACATCTGAGGATGGTCACTGGTCATCATCAGTAGGAAAGTCATCCAGTGTGGTGAAAGATCGTGGTTTTTCTAAGTATTGTCTACTCTTCCTGAGGGTGATCCCCATGAGCACAACAGAGAAGTTGTTGAACAGAATAGCACAGGTTGATACAAACAGAAACCTTGGAGAAAATTAGATAATTTTTTCACTGCAGGAGTTTTTTAGACAAGCACTCTCAGTAAAGCATTTGTAGGGTGTGTTTGGAAAGACCAGGGAAAAGCCTTGCAAATATCAACCAAAATCAAAAGGGTACTTGTGGTTGGTGGATACATAGGCTTTATAACATGACTTTCTGCTCCCTGCTTCTTCTTCTGTCTCCTCTGGCTGCATAGAGTGACATTGTTCACATTTGCAGACAATTCTTCCATCATACATTCATTCACTCAAACAGTATTTATTGAACACCTGCTCTATGTCAAGCATGGAGCTACAAGGTTGAGATATATAGAAATTAAAGAGCTAATTCCTCCTTTAAAAGTGGTTATGGAATGTTCCTTCTCTCCTTCCTATAATCATTTAACACATATTATGAGAGTAAATTGTATGCAATATATCACTTGGTCTGGCTTACAGCCAAAAACAGGGGAGAAATTCTATCTGAGCTTATACACCAGGCATTCTAAAGAAAAGTCAGAAAATAATGAAGTAAACACACACAGACAGATTATGATTATCACTATGATGGGATTAAGCAAATGCTGTGAGAGAGAATAATAGACTGTTCCATTCGTGGGGAGGAGATTAAGAAAACCTCTCTGAAGAGATGACATATAAATTGAGACGGAAAGATGAGGTGGAGACAATCATGGAAAAAGTCAGTCAAAAAGAAAGCCAGACAAAGGAAATGAAAGACTTAACATGGGAAGTAGGAGAAATGGAAGGAGGGGGGATTTAGTGACTTAATATAGATTTTTTTAAAAAAGAAACTTGTTATTTGAAGAGCCAAGAAAACCAAGTTTTCAGAGACTTATTCCTATGATTTCCGTTATACTTTCCTGTTTCTAAGACAGTAAGATGAGAATTTTAAATGGACTGAAGAGCCATGAGTAGGCAAGAGGAAAAAATTCTACACAAATTTTAGCAGATCTTTCTTTAAGATACTAAGGGATAAACTGTATTTCTAGAGAATTAATAACTCTCTGTAGAGTAATATGTCAGGGTAGAATATTAGGATAAACATGCTATATTTGCAAAAATATGTTATTTTCCAACAGTAAATTGAGACACTAGGGATGGTAGATTTGTTATAAAAAGCATTTTGAAACTTCGATTAAAAGGCTTTAAAATTTATTTAAAATTTATTAAAAATGTTTGTCATTACAATTACCCCACTTAACTTTTCAGAGAAGTTGTTGCTGAGGTCAATATCTATGGAAAAAAATGACATAATTTTTTTTAGGTCAAAAATTGCAGAAATAAAATTTCGCTAATGATTACTTCCTCATTTTAACGAGGTACTTTTTAGTATTGTCACCCTAAGGTGCTGACACCTCATTACTTGGCAAATTTATATGGTTTTCAGATCTCTGAGTTATAGAAAGAAGTATTGTGAAGCCGTAATTCACTCGGTTTCAATATTTAAATGACTGATTAAAAATTAAGTCATGAGGGAACCACTAACAATGTGACTGAAACTCTGTGGTTGACTACTAGGTTGTCAAAAGAATCAAACATGCATGCACACATATGCACACACACATGCATGGACACACACACACACATGAAAACCATTTTTTCACTGAGCATGGGCATAGGAAGGACAAGAGGGTAAGAGGCTCAATGTTGCTGCTTCATGCTTACACTAGGTGAGTCTCTGGTCAGGATGGTCTAGTATTCTTCAAAGAACATTGGAATGTTCCCAAATTACTCCACAATATTGCCTTGTGACTCTCTCCTGGAGAAATGGCTTATTACAGGGGGCCAAAGAGGAGCACTATCCTAGAATCTCTAGTTTTCATCTCTCCTTTCTTTGCCACACCTTCAATCTCATTCTTTCTCATATACCTAATTCTCTAAATCCTTGCTTCTCAAGGGGAGGTCCACGAACCAGCAGCATCATCTGGGAGCTTGTTTGAAATGCAGAATTTCAGGTCCCACCCCAAGATCTGCTGAATCAGAATTTGCATTTGAACAGCAAGTGTTATATGTACATTAAAGTTTGAAGCTTTCCTCTACATTCAGACATGCACAGGATTTCCCTATCTGGCAAAGTTATCATCAGAACTTACCTCTGTTTCTTTACTATAATTATATTTTCCTTTTCTTCGTGGCTAGACCTCCATGTGCTGCTATATATTTTCCAATTGCTTTTGCTTTCGCCCCATAGCACTATGGAATCTGGCTTCCTGTCCATAGTGCACACGTCAGAGTCATTGCCCCTCACCTTTAACCTTAACTCACCTAGCATCCACCACTCCTCCTTTCTCGGACCATAGGTTCACACTCCTTCCCCAGGGTATAGCGTATAACCAGGTTAAGCCAAATAGTCAACCACATTCCTCCTAGCCAAGGCAATTGGTGCCAAAAATGGTATGGGCTTATGACACTTAGAATGAATGAGGAAGAGCCAGACTTGATTGGGACTTCTAGGGAGGGAGATTTCTTACTTTTATTTCTGTGGGGTTTTAAGATGATAGGATGTAAGTTCTGGAGCTCCTCCTACAATCCATCCTGCCTTTAAACCCAGGTAGAAGTGGCCTCTGCCATGGATACCATGTTCTGGTTCTTCTCTAGCTGTGCTTCTTCCCACTGGTCAAGGAATCTCCAGGGCCGTGGGGATGGACCAGCCAGAGCCCGTGACACCCCCTTATCCAGGAACCCAGGACTCTGGAATTCACAGTCCAATTGACTTCAAGCCTTCTTCTGAGGCTTGTGCAGAAAGAAAGTTTCTTGTGCTGTCTCCTGAAGTGCATCTTGCTGCTGCTGGAGTATGTACTTCTTGACCTGAGGGGTTACCAGGAGAAGCTTTTTGTGAGGGGTATGGACAAAGTTTGCTCCTGTGGACTGTGTGTTCACACATCTGTGAGAATCCCCTCTGTGGTACAGGGTAGAGCCAAGGTGAAAAGAGAAGCAGCCACCAATAGCCGTCACTGTTCATTCACTGTTGGTAGCATATGAGACCTGCCCCACAATCTGCTCGAGAACGTCGCTGGAGTGGCTTCTACATTGCCACACCTTTCCCTCTGTTTTCATCTTCTTTGCACGCTTCCCTTCATTTGGCCCTATTGACTCACTTAAAACTTAGAAAACTCACTTGTCAAGTACTTGTATTGTATACATGTCATAAACCTGAGAGTCAACCTAGACTCTCCCCTCCTCCGTGGGTCTCCTCCTCACCCGTAGGTCCTTCCAATTAAAAACTGTTTTGAATCAGTCCCATCTTTGCCTTCCTCACTGTAGATGTCCTGGATTAGTTACTTCAGTAGATTTCAAACTATTCTCCTTCCTCTCAAATGTGTCTTCTACATAATCTTGAGAGTGACCCTCTAACAGGAAACTAACTGTATTTTTTCCTACTTATTAATCATCAGTCATTCTTCTCCACCTATTGAATATACATAATCATTATGAAAGCTTACAAATTGCTTCATGCTCTGTCCCTTGCTTACACATCCAACCTACTTCATTCATTAACCAAATATTTGTTGTCTACTTTGTGGTATACAGAATTCTAGGCAGTGGGGATACTGTGGTAAACAAGATAGAGTGTCTGCTTTCAAGGGACTATTGGGACAAATAGTTTGTAAACAAATAAATAGATAGCCAATATGGGAAATTAAAAAATATTGGTAAGCATTGGTCACAGAATGAAAAGAGGGTTGTTTGCTAGAGAGTGACAGGGTCGCTAAATTAAGCTGTATGGTCTGAGAAAGTGTTCCAGAGATGTGGCATTTACAGCTGAGACTTGAATGACTAGAACACATACCCGAAGTACAACTGAGTAAACCTTCTGAACAGAACTCACAGAGAGTACAAAGGCCTTAAAGGAAAAACTATTGCCGACTCTTTGATTCACATTGTGTGCTTCAACTTGACCTCAAACTTGCAATTCCTCAAGCATGTCAGGCTAGTTCAAGCCTCTGGCTTTGTGCATGCCGATCTGTCTGCTGAGAATGCCCTGTTCTTCATTCTGCCCAGCCAATTACTACTCATCTTTCTGCTTTAATCCACCTGTTACCTCCTTTGTTAGGGCTGCTTCAACTGTCCTTGCCAAGCAGATGGAGTTGCTCCCTCCTCTGTGCTCTCTATTTTCCTAGCATGAATTTCCACTACAATAACCCTGTTATAGTATTGAAATTCTCTTAAAGGGAAAGAACATGTTTTATTGCTTTTTTTTTCTAGAGCCTTGTATATATTACAGACTCAATGAATATTTATTTAAATGGATGGAGGAAACTCTTTTGAAAATCTCTCATCTATTCAAATCCTTGTGCCACTTTGTTCTAATTCTTTTCAAAAACTCTTTGACTTGCTTATTTTTCTCCTTAGTGGGCTCTTCTTTCTCTTTTCTCCTCCCTATTTAGTCTTTAGGATTCTCAAGGGCTGAAGACTTATAGCTTTCTAGTTCAGAGAGCCTTTGAATTTTCAGAACTTCAATGACAATTTCTGTTGTTTTAAAAAATTTTATTTTCAATAAGATGCTAGTATTTTCTTTAAAAAATTATTTATGGGGCCAGCCCAGTGGCGCAGCGGTTAAGTTCGCATGCTCCACTTTGGTGGCCTGGGGTTCTCCTGTTCGGATCCCGGGTGCAGATATGGCACCACTTGGCAAGCCATGCTGTGGCAGGCATCCTGCATATAAAGTAGAGAAAGATGGGCACAGATGTTAGCTAAGGGCCAGTCTTCCTCAGCAAAAAGAGGAAGATTGGCAGAAGTTAGCTCAGAGCTAATTTTCCTCAAAAAAAAATTTATTCAGTTGACTTTCAGTTCCTTGTTTTATTCCTTGTTCTTAAGATCTTAAATATTATTGGGAAAGGAAAAACAGAGAAATAGTAGGCATAAAAATCAGTCAGTGTGCATTTTCAAGGAATCCCTAGTATCTACATGTGT
Source organism: Equus caballus (assembly GCF_041296265.1). NCBI lineage: Eukaryota > Metazoa > Chordata > Mammalia > Perissodactyla > Equidae > Equus > Equus caballus. The sequence goes on along the minus strand of NC_091687.1, from coordinate 56,329,438 downwards.
GGTAATTGTCGAATAGCTTTGAGTCAGAAATGCTAAGTGCCTTGTAAGTATTAGTCATCTAACCGTCACAAGATCTTTTACAAAGTAGGTACTTTTATTACTTCCATTTTACAGATGGGTCAAATGAGGCTTAGAGAGATTGGGAATTTGCTCTCAGCTGCCACTTAGTGCTGGAGCCTGTATTCTAATCTGCATCTGTCTGATTTCAGAGTTCAACCAGTAGGCCAGCATTTCATGACAATTCTGTGCCTCCTCAATTTCTCACTATATAGCCATATTCAAGTAAAACTAGGAATGCAATAGGTCTTAAATTCCTTCAGCCATTTAGTAATCCGGACTTGTATCCAGCCTTTTACTACCTTGTTTTGTCTCATAAACAAGAGACAAAAGCATTTCTTTCTGAATCCAGCTACAACACTTCTGTGTTTCTTGCATAGAATAAAACATTTTTAGTATTGGAAAGGGCAAGAATATGACTCAGACAGTGGCCTGACAAAATTTTTGCTATATGATTTGTAGGGTGGAAATTTAGGATTCACTAAGGATGCTAAGAAAGGTACATTTTGTAAATCAAACAATGCTATAATCAGGCTTCAGGTACACCAAAATGGCCTCTTCCAGACAATGTTTTTGAGATTAAATATGCTTCCCTTGGAGAACTGTATTAAAATGTGACAGCAATCAGATTCCTTGACCAATTAAATACTTAGTGAGCATTGAGATCAACTTTACATTTTCCTCCCCTGCAGGCAGGACAGAGGCTTATACGGGGCCATCACAGCAGCCATCCTGTGAGGAGAAAGGCAGTTAGGTGATACCTGGTCACTACAGTAATTCAATTATGCTCCAGAAACCCACCGACAAAAAGAGTACATTCCACCCTCCCTCTCAGGAAGAGGTAAACAAGTTGTGACTTCAACAGCAAGTCAATTCACAGACACTCCAAAACTTTTGATTTCTGAAGGAATTGCTTTGATCAATTGTGTGTTCTCTTTTAATCTGGTAAGGAAAACCAGTTGAACTCTGTAGGGGCGAATTCTTGTGACAGTAAATGTCAGGTCGTGTTCATACCACAGTGGAATCGAGGGTGATCATGAAGTTCTGTGTTGTTGTGGGCATTGTAGAGGAGGTTGCTAGGGTAATAGTCTATTTTTGAAGTAAAGAATGATGCAAGCTATGCTCACCTCCAACTTTAGTTCTGACTTTCCTCTTCAGAACAGAATTGCATGTGAATATTAGGGGATTTTGGGGGAAGTGCTATAGCACATTTGGGAAAACTGAGACTCTGGAGTTAGGTTACCTGGGGTAGAATCTTGACTCTAAGAATTACTAGCTGTGTGACCTTGGATGAGAAATTCACTAGCTCAGTTTCTTCAACTATAAAATGGAGTTGTCAGAAATACCTGTCTTATAAAAAGTTGGGAGGACCAGAATAAAAGATTCATGTGAAGAAGGTGAAGGACTTCGTGCGTTATTTGGCACTTAGTGATACCAACACGCATTCCTTCCCTGCAGTTATACTCTCAAGGAAAATGTAAGTAAGCTGGCTTTGCTTCAGTTCGTATTTAATAATGGCGAAGATAATGGCCATGCTATTCCCCATGCAGGAAAGACTTTTACACATCAACATGCTATGCACCAGAGCACAAAGAGAAGTATGCTGGACCCAGTTTATGTGTCCCCACCACCTAGATCTGCTTAGCATCACCTGTCTTCTTATGGCTTATACCTTTCCCATAGTCATCAAGGCCATCACAGTCCTCACCTCATTTCTGAGCAACACCAGTTGTCAGTGCCTCCCCTGAGATGAGATGAGGACTGGACTTTAAGGGAGCCATCATAACTCATCTCCAGCATCTAGTCCCAATCTGACTGGACCCATAGAGTCTCAGGTTTGTCTGTTGGCTTCCCAGAGAGGCTGATAACACACTGTGGAGGACTGGGAGTTAATGCCTTGTGGGGTGACTCTTGACTAATGAAAGAGAGAAGAATAAATAGATAAATTTCTTGTCTTTCTTTTCTAGATGGCCTAGTCTGAGGCACAGTGGTTCCTCATGATCAGTTCAGTAACAAATCATCTGCTATTTGCTTCACTCCTTTCTTACATCACTTCAATTTCACCTTCTCTCTTGCTTCCTTGGGATTATACTCTTTAATAAAATGTTAGTACATTAGCTTTGCCTCAGGCACTGTTTTCTAGGGATCTAGGGACTAGAGGCAAGAAATGCCATTTTTCCATAATAAGCGATAATTTGACTTAATAATCATAAATATTTTAACAGCAACTTTAAAACAGTGTGCCAATGGCTATTCTATTGCCATGGCAGCACAGAAGATGGAGGGATATATTTCACCAAAAGGAAGGAAAGAAATGTCAGACAGACTTCCCTGAGAAGGAGAGTTTTTTGAAAGATGAATTTGAAGGATGAATAAAGATGGGAAAGAAAGGCAGAAAGAATGAATTGAGTGAAGGCAAAGGTATCTGAACAAATGCAAACTTGCATGCAAAGAATAATGGGTCGCATATGACTGAAGTGGAGGGTGTGTGGAGGGGATGGTATAGATGAGCTGGAAAGCATGCTGCTTCTGGCTGTGAAGGGCCCTGATGCCATGTTAAGAAGGAAATTTGGCATTACACTCTAGGTAGAAAGATGCTTTCAAAGGTTTTGAATAGGGAGGTGATATGATCAGAATGTAAGATATTGGAGGCATGCAGCCTCTTACTACTTAGGTGGCTACTTGCAAAAGTCCACATGTGGCCATAAGAACTTAATCTAAGAAAGAAGAGGGACTAGAAATTGAAGGATAAATACCAGAGATGTTTTGGTGACAGAATCAAGAGGATTTGGAAACTTTGCATGTGGAGTGAAAGAGAGGAGTCAATGACGATGCTCAGATGGTAGTCACACAGGTGAGTGAATGATGATATCATTTACCAAGATGGAGGGCAGAGGGGAAGACACAATTTTGGGGAAGAAGCTAATTTTATAATAGTGTAGTTAAGTTTCCCAATGAACATATAGGTAAACATTCCTTGAAATAGTTGGAAATACAAATCCAGACCTAAAGAATGTTGTTAATCTACTGATAAAGTTGACTGCTGACATTCACTAGTAATAGATTCTAAGGTTTTTTAGAATAATCAAATTTGTAAAAATCAATTTAGCATGTAACACAAGCCTCCATCCCCCCCCCCCCCCACTCCCAAATGCACTACACTACAGTAGAAAGCTCTAAGAAGCTTGAATAAAGATGATGAGTTGTGTGAAGAGGTCGCTAGGTTCACTCTCACTTGCGCATCTGGTTTCTTTATAGAACAAAGGAACCAGATACAGGCCTCAGAAATATGACAAATTATTATGTCTTTGGGACCTTTAGGGTCCTTCATGAATATTCAAAATTGGGACTATTAAGAGCTATTTATAAATGTAAAAGACATTCTTACTCAGATGATGAATGAAGGCAAAGTAGACCAGGAAGAGTTTGCAGAGTGAGAAGATTTATTACGGAGAGAAGAAAACCTCACCTATATTTATATTTCAGTAGTGTGTGCCAATTTTATAAATAGTAACAACAACTAACATTTATTAAGACATTATCATAACATGCCAGACACTCTTGTTGGAACTTTAAATGTGTTAACTCTCTTAACCCTTGCAAAATCCTAATGATATAAGTATTATTGCTATCACTTTTGAGATGAGAGTACAGGAGGGCCATAGATCATGTTGATTGTGAGCCAGGTTTCGAACCAGGCAGTGCTGCGCCAGCCCTCGGCCTTTAACCATGATGCTATTTCACCTCCCTAGTTCTATAAGAACAGTAACAATATTCCTTACACTTACATTACAATTTATAGTTCTTGATGCATTCTTTCATATTGACACAAAACACATAAATTTGAAAAGACGAGTATTATTAAGGAAATTGAGGCTGAGAAGGTTTGTATTCTGTAAGGTTACACAGTGATTTCACAGCTCTTCTACAACATGAACTGACTTTGAGATTAACTGTTATCAAGGCTAGAGAGTGCTTACTTTTGAGTAGAGAACATGAAAAATTCAAAGGTGAGTGAACCCGTAGAATTGGGAATCCTGCATACAATCTAGGAAGTGTGATTTTTATTTCCTAGATTTGGCATTGGCTTAAGCAGATTCTTTGGGGGTCTGGTCCTTGGGAGAGAGAGCCACAAGTACCAGACTTCTTCACTGAACACAGTTTACTCCCATCGTTACCAGGAGTATAAATGTACTCTGTGGGATTGGATTGGAAGACAAAATGCTGCCATTCATTTTACCCGAAGCCCACTAAGACTTAGTGGGCAACTGCTTTGCTCCTCACTGTTCTGTGTGATCTGGCCTCAGGCATGCTCAGAAAATGGGCCCAGTTTCCCTTTATTGCTCCAAGGAGGTATTCTTGGTCATTTTGTATGAAGACAAAAGGAAATGACCATCCTTCTTCATAAAATGTGTTTAACTAACATTGTATCCTTAATGTTATTACGGTTTAGTTATTGACAAAGAATTGGAGAAGAAGATGAGGATTCACTCATTTATTCAACAAATATTTATCTCCAGTAAAACATAGCATTTAAGAGAAGGGACTCTGGAGCCAGACTGGGTTCAAATCCTGCCTCTGCCCTTTATTGGCTGTGAGATTGATCAATGCCACAGTTTCTTTATCTGTAAATTGTGGGTAATAATTGTACCTGGATCACAGGGTTGTTAAGATGAGATGCCTGGTACACGGGTGCTATCTTAGGGTTAGTATATTACTGAGTGCCTACTATGTGCCAGACACTATTGTAGGAATAGGGAATAAAGTCTTAATCAAGGTAGGCAAAACCCCTGACTTCACAGGCCCTGTATTCAATCATTCTAGTCAGGAAGACAGATAACAAATTCAAAGCATCAAATTCAGTAGACATTATGATTTCAAATTTTGATCTAAATTGTGTAATAGCTGTACATATTCATATGTTTTACAATATAATACTTTATATTAGATAGCACACTACAGTTTTTAAGTACCTTCCACATCTCTTATGATCAAATATTCATTGGCCCAGAACTTATTAGGCATGTTTTATTTTGAATCCTCCTCTAAATCCTGAAAGGTAAGAAACTGAGATGCAGAGAAATTCTCTAAGGTGGTAAGTGATAGAGGTAAAACCAAACCTACATTTGTCTCGTTTTAAAATCAATCTCCCTGCTCTATGCTGTCTTACAACCCTGAGATGTGGCGGGATGGGAAAGTATCCCATTTTCAGATAAGAAAAGTGTGGCTCAGGTTAAGTGTCTCGGATCAAGGTCTTAGAGCCTAGTAAATGGAAGAGCTGGGATGTGAATACAGACTTCTGGATTCCTATGTCAGTATTTTATCTACTATAGCAAAATTGCAAAATTCCACAAACATTTGAAGAATGTTTGGAAATGCTGTCTAGTACCTCACACCCGTCTCATTCTTTATTGTTATTATTCGTATCATCCTAGGGCTTAAACAATATATACTTTTTAAAATCCATATCAACTGTGTGTGAGTCAAGTTTTTGGAATGGGAATGCAGCTTCTCAAAGAAACAATGTTCACAATATTGGTTAGGTTTTTAGACCAGCCCACAGAGTCTCCTTAACATTTAGGGGCATAGAACTATAATGTTAATGGAAGCCACTAGATGCTAGTGATTTGTTAGTTTCTCTGGCTTTACATAGGAAAGTTTCCTTTCTAGGGCAATCTGAAAGTCCTGCAATCAGTGCTCAGTTGGGCAAGGGGAAAACGGAGGGTGATTGTAGAGAAGGATCACTTTATCAGTCAGTGGGCATTCATTAGTCAGAGAAAGCCTGCATTTTCGTTCTCCTAGAATAATCCCATGACAGAATTAGCACAGCTGTTTCTGACTTTTGTGTGAGACAATTGTCATATTCTCTACAGTTTTAGTTTTTAACATTCATAATTCTTTTTTTTTTTTTAAGATTGGCACTGAGCTAACATCTGTTGCCAATCTTTTTTTTTTCCCTTCTTCTTCTCCCCAAAGCCCCCCAGAACATAGTTGTATATTCTAGTTGTGAGTGCCTCTGGTTGTGCTATATGGGACGCTGCCTCAGCATGGCCTGTTGAGTGGTGCCAAGTCTGTGCTCAGGATCCAAACTGGTGAAACCCTGGGCCATTGAAGCAGAGTGCACGAACTTAACCACTCGGCCACAGCGCCGGCCCCTGTACAGTTTTTAATTGTTAAAAAATGGTGTGACAGGGTATTCATACAGTGACCTGTCAACTCCCCAGTGCCATCCCCATGACCCCCAAGAAAGAGATTATGTGTAGAAAGATTCTTTGGAAATCACTTTCAAATCTAGTATTTCTCTGCTACTCCAGCATTCTCAATGATGTTGGAAAAGTTGGCCAGGAGAGAGACCAATAGGCAAATCAATATCAGCAGCATAAATATAAAAGGAAATTGTGTGGTGACACCACAAAATATCCTCCTAAGGCCATTAAATTGGCCAGAAATATTCTTTTATATTATGTGGTTTACCTTTTGGAAATACAAGCAAATGTATCCAAATGAGTCCCAGAGCTCTTTCGCATCTTAGAACTTTTGCTTTCATCTACCCACCAGTGAATATGAAAGGGGCTTTTCTCTCTTTAATTTCTTCTTTGGAATCCTAAAGCATTTCCCTAAAGTGTTTTTGATCTTCAAATACTCTTTTGAAAGTCATTTTTTCCCTTTTACTAAATGGTTCCTTTTAACCACTTATACAAAACATTTATCTAAAAGTATGCAGTCTTAAGGTTTCCAGAGTGTTGGAACATTGATGATTCCTGAAAGAAGATTATATTAAATGTTGTCTTGGTAAAATGGAAAGAACACTGAATTAAGAGCCCAGAGACCTAGGGTCCAGCCTGTTCATTCACTAAGAAGATTCACTGAAATCCCTTGAGCCTCAGTTTGTTGCAGTACCTGATACCTTGTTGTGTGTTATGTGAATAAGTAATGTTGTATGAATTTGCAAAATAAAGGTAATCTTAAACCTGACAAATTCTAAGTAACTTTTCAATAGTAAGAAATTCTTTTTAGATGCTACCCTAGTGTCTTTCTAACAACTTTCATGATACCTGTGAGTGACTTGGGCATCATTACAATCTTGTTCAGCAAGGCGTTTCCTAGATAATTAGTAAACCATTATTCTTCTGCAAAGATGAATGGAATAGGAGCAAATCTATTTTATAAATTTAGATAATATCTATTTTATACATATAGATAATAGAAACAAATATCTTATAATAACACCAAAATGCACTGATTAGGCATCTACAAGAAGTTAATGCTTTGAAGTGTTAAGGAAAGTTTACAATAATTTAATTACACAGAGTAATTAATGTGAGTAATATCCCTCCAATTTTAGTCTTAAACATATTAGATATTTGCTCTTTCTTACATATATTGAAATTCTTTTAGTCATGTTCATTTTAAAATGCCTTATTGATTACACATGCTCCTCAAACATAGATTTGAATCTTGAAAATGTAAAATTTTTTGTGCCTAGTCCATTATTGAGAAATTGATTACTCAATTTCAAATGCAAATTATACCCTTTAAGTAAGAAGAAACACATTTGTTAAGCAGCATTTAAAATTTCCCCCAAGGAACCTTAGTAACTTAAAAGAGTTAATGTATGTCCAACTTGAGATGAAATATTTCCTTTTTACTGGCAGCATCAGTCCTTAGGATGACTACCTACAGTTATCAGCTTGGAATTTAGGGTGACACATTGCCTTAATCACTTGTGTGTGTGTGGCTAGTTAATTTCATTTCCCAGAAATTCAGTGAAATCTGCAGGTCTGTATTTATTTAATACAGCATCCATAACTTTGAACTCTGGCTTTGGAAATTCATAAATTTCTTCTGAAATGAAAAGAGGGGAAATCACTGTAACAGTGTTCCAGTTAATTCTTCTTTTTTAGCAATGGCCATCTGGATATGTGTCTAGTCTCTAAGTATCAAGTTCAGAGAATATTCATGAGATATAATTGGGAAAAGATGAGCAACCGTGCCTTTTTTGTTAGTGAGGTTATCACTAATAATTTCATAAACAAGTACATTTTAGCAAACTCCTAATCCAGTCCTAAAAAAATATTTCTTTATAAATTTCCCTAAGATAAGGACCTTGCTTTCTCTCTTTTTCTTTTTTGGAGCAACTTTAAACAAAGATATAAATTTTGTTTCCACTAAAATCTAATATACAAAAAGAATATAAAATTTGCCATTCAGTTATACATTCAAACTACGTTTAGCAAACATTTACTGTATCCCAGACACCATGCTAGCAGCTGGGAAAATAATGGTGAAGAAACATAAACGGAAGCTCTGACCTCATGTAGATTACCTGAACAACAAACATGAATTATTCACAAAAATTATCATGGAATTAAAAATTTTATATAAATACTCTAAGGAAGACTTTCCTGTGGATGGGCGAGAGCTAAAAGGAAAGAGGGAAGAGAGTATTCTAGTTATAGGGAATGTGCAAAGACTCTTTAGTGGAAGAAAACTTGGAAAATTCCAGGAACTAAAGGAAGTCTCCTCTGGAGCAGAGCAAATCATTGAGAGTGACATATTATGAGAGTGGACAGATAGGAAGGGACTCCAGAGACCATGGAGGCCTCACTGAGAGCAAGGGAAAGCTATTTAAGAATTTTTAAAGTGGGACATTGTATTTGTACTTTGGGAAAACCATTCCATTTTCAATGTAAAGGATGGATTGTAGAAAATCAAAAGTTTATAAGGAGGGGCCAGTTAGGTTATTGTTGTATTCCAAGCAAGGAATGTGGGTTTGGAGTAGGGTAGTGACAGTGTACATGCAAAGAGGAATGCAGGATGGGTTATATATAGGAGATAAACCTCACAGGGGCTGGTGATGGATTAGATATGGACAGTGAGAGAAGTAGGGATCCGTCCTGGAGTTTTGGCATTCAAAATTGAGCGGCTCATGGTGCCACTACCTAAGGTAGGAAACACAGTGAAAAAACCATTTGGGGGCAAATTTATCAGTCCAGTTTTGGAATGAGATGCACAGGTAGAGATGAAGAGTGGAGATCTGCGTATCTGGGTTTAGGGCTCAGAGGGAGGCTGTAATATAAATTTTAAATCATTAAATGTATAAAAGCTAATAGAAACAGTGGCCAGGATGAGATTGCCCAGGGAAAGAGATGAGGTGTGAAGACTAGCTGAGTAGAGGAAAATGAGCCTGCAAAAACAGGAAAAGAGCAACCAGAGAGAGAAGAGCACATTAAGAGAGTGTGGTCTCTCAGATGCCAAAGGAGAGTAAGTTCCATGGAGGAATCAGTGAACCTTACTGTAGGAATTGCATCCAACTCATCAAAGTGTTCCAGCTCTCCGCCTGCAGGCACATGGTAACATCTACTTCCTCACTCCTTGTGGGTGGATATGGCCATCTGTTTAGTTTTGGTTGAAATATTATGAGCAAAAAGGATGTGTGTTGATTATGGGCACACTCTGTAATTGCCTGAATGAAGTTCACCAGAGCTCTCCCTCTGCCAGGACTGTACAGGCAATGTTCAAAATAGAGGCTGCTCTCAAGTTCTAAGTCCCTGAGTGAATAAGATGAGAAGTGCCTTCCTGTTAACCCTCAATGGACAGGCAGAGTGAGCAAGAAAGAAACCTTCGTTATGGTGAGCCTGAGATTTTGTTGTTTGTTTTTTACTGCAGTGTAATCTAGACCATTCTGACTGATATGTGTTAAAATCTGCTGAGAGATCAAGAAAGATGAAGATTTTCAAGAAATCCATTGGATTTAGAAAAATGGCCATGAGGAGAGCTTGATGGGAAGCAGAAGTCAGATTAAAAAGTTTTGAGGACTGAGAAGAAGATAAGGAAACTGACAGCAAGTATATATAGAGAGATTCTGTCAAAAGCTTATCAATGACGGGGAGCAAAGATTATCATGGTTGCTTGAGAATGACGTAAAGTTTGTTGTTTTTATAAAATGGTGGAGACTTGAGATATGTGTGAATAAGGAAGGATTCTGATGAAAGAAAGAGATAGATAATGAAGGAAAATGAGATGATTGACACTGAATATTTCTTGAAAAGGCGGGAAGGATATGCCTTGAGAACTACGAGAGTTAGGCAAATTTTGACTAACAAGTAATTCTTGGTTCCTTATTAAAAAAATCATTTATTTGAGTAAAAATAAATAAATTAATTAAAAATAATAAATATTCTGCAGTGAGTAAACGAAACAATGAAGAAACCTTTATTATATCTAATTTACCTCTTTTTCTTTTGGTCTCAATGTCATCTGCAAGAAGAGACAAACTCTTAGTTCTTCCCCTCCAGAATGAGACTTCTTGATGTTTAGAACCAGTCCTAGGCAAAACTCTAAGTAATCAACTTTAATTTGAACCACAATCATTAGGCTCTTTCAGGATGCAAGAAATGTAATGGTGAGGGTGTGTTGAAAAGATAGAGAACAAAGTGAGGGAGCACAGAAAGTCCCTATGACATTGCTACTATCAGGAAGAACTCAAACAGTTTAGGGTATAACTCTTAGTATACATCCACTAAAATGTAGGCTCTGTGAAGGCATGGATTTTGCCTGTTTTCTTCACTGCAGTATCCTCAGCTCTTAAAACATAGTAGGCACTCAGTAAGTATTTGTTGAATGTGAGACTGACTGACAGCTCACCCTACCTTGCCCTTATAAATGGGTATCTAATACTTCTAAACTCTGTGATCTGCCACTCCTGTGACTAGCCTTTCTCTTACTCTACTTCTTTCTCTGTCTGTTTCTACTGTCACTGCCAATCACCCATCTTCCACCCTGCTGCTCTCTACTCCCACAGTCTCTGCATATTACTCAAGCTTTGACTAGTTTGTGGTTTCTATTTTCCGTCTTGTCAAGGTGTTTATCTTGGTTTTGCAATACTCCAGAGCCTGTAACTCTATTTGAAGTTTTTCACTTGCATGCCATAAGAGAGAAGATTTGATTGGTCAGTTAGTTAGTTACTATCCAATATTTAAAAACTCTGATAGGGCTAACTCTCATGCCACAATACCTCATAAGACTACCATTTACCTCTGTTGCTCTCAAATTTGCCCACAGAAAGGAAAACATTTTATGTTCGACCCAACACTCAAACAGACACATGCACACACACACACATTCACATATACACTGAAATGAACACTTCATGAAACAACCCTGACCCTTTTTAGTGCAAAGCACTCAGATTTATTCTATTCTAGGCTAGTGTATTTTTTTTTTTTAGGAAGATTAGCCCTGAGCTAACATCTGTGCCCATCTTCCTCTACTTTATTTGTGGGACTCCTGCCACACATGGTGGGCCAAGCGGTGCCATGTCTGCACCAGGATCTGAAACGGTGAATCCCGGGCCCCTGAAGCAGAATGTGCAAACTTAACCACTGCTCCACCGGGCTGGCCCCTAGTCTAGTGTATTTTATTCTATTCATTCCATTCCATCCATTCTGTTCTGTTTCATTTCCATATATATTCTATTTCACTTAAAAAAGTTGATGAATTGATTCGTGACCCACAAACAGTTCTAACATATAGTTTGAAAAACCATGGTCTAGCTTGCATATGGCCAACTTTGGTTTGGACATCAATTTTCAATCCAGTCATCTGTGATCAAATCATATGCAGTAGTCATATCTTACAAGGCATGAAAAATTATATCTGTGGCTAGATTCTTTCACGAGAAGGAAAAGACACTCCTTTTTCATGTGGGTACAAGAGGAACTTCATTTTGTCTCTTTGATATGGACACACTCCTACTATTTAATTTAATGCTGCCTTTATCCTTCCCCGACTCTGCCCATTTCATAAACTAATTCCTATGAAAATGTTGGTTGATGAAGCCTTGCAATTGGGAACCCCTCTAAGGTGTATTTCTGTTTTAACGTGGTCTTATTTAATTGACTTAGTCACTTTTGAGAACAAATCACTTTTAGAACTGAATCATGGGTCTCTCATAATGAAATAGTGGGTGACAGCACAGAGACAGATGATGTTTGGGGATCTAGGGCCTTTCTTTATGCCTCGTCAATTTTGTAACTCCTCCTAACACTGGTCCTATGTGAAAATAAAAGCATTTTCTCTCAACTCCAACAAGAAGCCTGCACAGAGCTAACTCTACCCCTAGAATACTATAGTATAGAGAATTTCCTCAAGTGGTAACAGGGTGTGGTAGCCAGAATAATGGCCCCTCCAAGATGTTAACACTCTAATCCCTGGAAATTTGTTACCTGACATGGCAAAAAGGACTTTGCAGATGAGATTAAGGGTGTGTACTTTGAGATGGGGGTAGTATCCTGGGTTACCCAGGTAGTCTCAATGTAATCAATGAGTCCTTTGCAGAGAAGCTTTCCTAGCTGTTGTCAGTGAGAGAGAGAAAGAGAGAGGTGATGACAGAATCAGAAAGTTGTGGCTTGAGAGGACTCAATCTGCTATTGCTGGCTTTGAAGATGGAGGAAGGGGATCTAAGCTGAGGAATGTAGATAGCCTCCAGAAGTTGAAAAAGGCAAGGAAATGGATTTTCCTGCAGAGTCTCTGGAAAGGAATGTGGTGCTAATGACACCTTGGTTTTAGCCCACTGAGACCTGTGTCAGCCTCCTGACTTCCAGAACTGTAAGATAACAAATTTGTGTGGTTTCAGCCCCTAAATTTGTGATAACTTGTTATAGCAGCAATTGAAAACAAATACACTCAGAATGAACTTGTTAGCACCAGGAGAATGTGTAGAAATATAAGCTGCCAACCTCATATAGGCTGTGACATCCCAGATGGGAATCCTTACAAGGTAGTGGATGGGTGACTTAAGGCACTCCTCTTCTTCTATGCCAGAGAACACTGGATTTTTGTACCTTGTAGATAAACCTATCTGTGTCTCTGTGGAGTTCAATCTCTTAACCCCAAGTTAGAGAATAGAGGTTTAATACTTATTAGGAACATACGAAATAAGAAGCAGTATTCCCAGGACATGAAATATACTGCTATTTTCTTACAGAGCTTCAAACTGACAGAAAAATTAAACTACTCCTGAAAAATTCCAGTGATGGTGTCCATGGCCCATAGTGGTATGTGAATGGATATTAATGTTAAAAAATGTTCTGTCTTGTGCAAAATTTTTAAATGTTCAAGAAACATGCGTGCAGTGAAGTGTATTATCTAAACTATATTTGCAGATGAATTAGGAATGTCTGCCACCCCCTTGTCTTGGCTTCCAGATTGTGAGCTTTATAGAACACAATTAAATGTTGATATTCCATTTTCAAATAACTTACAGTTTGGTGTACTAGGAACTCAAAGTAAACTCCCTTTTTCCTCTAAAGTGGGTGAAGTAATTTATATGCTTATACAGGCACACACACACACCTACAAAGACATTTGTTAATGGAATGCACAAAATTACAATTGTAATCAAGAGACACAAAATTCTACACATTCCTAGAACTTAGTGACAAAAATATACTTTGAAATTTTGTGGAAAATCATGTAAGCTCCAGGGAAGTAGATGTGAAGACAGCTGAAGATTTTTCAAAAGGGTGATCTTGGTATGAACGTGGCAATTGTACTAATAAACATACAGAGTCAATGAATGGACAACTTTTTAGGTTACAGTTATGAGGCAAGTAATCCATAGGCATTCCAGTGAAAACTGCACAGAGGGCTCTCTGTTGTTGATTAGCAGCAAAAGGGCAGCATGGAAACGTCTTACGATCATGCAAAGAGTTGGCACATTTTTCCTAGTGTGTTATCCTGAAAGCAACAAATGAAAGAAAGCAGTGACAAACTTCTAAACTACAGCTTGGTGGGTGTCAGTTTCTGGATGATTCATCTTACGGTTGAGTAAGGAGCCAGAACTATGTAGTAAAGGAAAATATGAATTTGTAAGAACAACTTGGCTCATTCTCTTAATCTAGGGAAATAAAATCAATCTGACCTAAATTAACTTTGGCCCTAACATTTTACAGTGATTTGAGGTATTCACTAAAATCAACTGGTAAATGGCAGAGTTATTAACTTTTTTGGGAAAGTTACAGTGTGATAATGACTCAGGGACAAAGAAACCCAGAAAATGGATGTCACAAGCAGCCCAGGGGTCTGAGAGTCAATGCATACTGAAACAGGACAGAGAAAAACTCCAGGGGGAACTTTCTTATAGGCTTGCAAATGTGGCCTTTCTCTTCCCAAGATAGCCTCATAGTGGGAAAAATCTGAGCATGTGGGGAATATGGCTATTTCCTATCACCTTTCTGGTATATTTGTACTACAGGGACCAAACATGAGTGACATTTAACATAGGTCATTGAAGGATACCAAGAAAATCCCCTTTTGATTATTAAGTAACACCCTGGACGTATTCAAACCATTTTTCTATGTGTTTGATTTCCCCCTCTGTGTGTCAGTATCACTAGCTCTGCTCCCTATTAGATACAGGGAGGGGGTAAAGTCTGAATTCTAAACCGGCTGCTGCATTAGGAGAAAAATTTACCTCTGCATTAATAAGCAACTGACAGCTTCCATGTGGTTAGAGAATTTTTAAGTTAGAAGGAACTGTAAGCAACACTTCCTCATTTTACTGGTCAGTTCAATTTAGGTCAGTAAATATGTACCATGGCCAGGCACTGTGGAGCTTTTGGATATTTAGAGATTAAATAAGATCCAGTCCTTGATCTGATAGAGTCTAAATATAGTGGAGTAGGCAGAGGTGGTATTTGTTATAGTGAACTAAGAGCTGTATTAGATGTATGTGTAGGTCAGAGTTTTTAGCTCCAAGCAATAGCAAATGACTTTGGGTGATCTAAATTGAGGAGCAACACATCAAACTCCAGTCCCACCATTGCTAGGAGGGCTGGAGAATCAGGCACACAGCTTGCAAAGCCAGAACAGCAGCCAAACTAATGCTACTGGATAAATTAGTTGTTTCTGCTAAACCCCGCAAATCACAGTTTGCATGACCATCTCTGAGAGTCCTGAGCTCTACTCTCCGTGGCCACAGCAGCCACATCCAGAGCAGGACATTGTTTGCACAGCTGCCTCTGTTTACCATGAGAGGATTCTCTTCTGTCCCTGCTTCTTTGTGTCACCAGTTCCTAATTCCAGGTCCCAGATAGCTGTGTCTCGTAGTCATTCTAAGTGCTTTCCTTCTCCCGTATCTACCAGGCTGGCCAGGACAGTAAGTCACTGGCATTTCAGCTTCCATGTTGGTTGTTACTGTTAGATTATGGATGGGGCGAGGCAGATTTTAAACTCGTAATTTAGTACATCACAGTCTCTTTTAGCTTAAATAATCTTTTGGGTGACTCCTTTTTTATTTTCAGTCTTTCAGTTTCTCCTTCTCCTTCTCCCGTTTCTTTCTAAGATGGTACCTGAGTGTACCGTAGGAGAACAGACCTAACATGCTAACATGATGGTGTGGGGAAAAGAAGAAGGCCTAAAGCCCACATGAGACCATCTGGGGCCCAGGTGGTCACCAGCTGTGGGAGAGTCTGGTTTGATTCTGGTGCTTGACGAAGAGGCCTTTTGGGAACATTGTACAAAAATGACCTCCATTGACAGATGATTCTTACCATTTTTTCTGGAGTCATGAAGGCATAGTGTAGCCTCTTTGTCCTAATTCCTGGCATCTGCAGGTCCACTGGCCCTCTTGGCACCTTCACATTCCCACACTGAAGAATATGGGAATAGTTCGTCCCTGATTAGCTCTCCCAACTGGGCAAAGACTACAATGGTGTAGGCTGTGTGGCTGAACATGCAGGCCCTGCTCCTGATATATTTGACTCTTCCCTACCTACCAATATGTTTCTTCTGAAGCACCCTTAGTATTCCACTCAAACTCTGGCTTTCTTCTTCCCACAGACTGGAGTGGAAGGGGCTGGATTTCCATACCCCTTTTTCTGTCAGAAATAACAGATGTTGATATTCTACTTATTTTTTAGGTGCAATAAATCTCATGGCTGCAAGTGATCTTGATTTCAGGGGAGAAGTGAAAACATCTTGGATTAGCATCAACCCAGTCAGACATTTGCATAAATCAGTACAAGAGACATGTAATGGGGCAAGGAAGGGGTAGGCAGAAAAGACTTTCTTAAGGAAGCAACCCTGAGCTATGTCTTGAGGATGAACTCCGTGCCCAATTTTAGATAGCTTGGATTATATTCACACAGGCAGACTAAGTGGCTAGCAGTCCTTATGATGTGATAGAGAGTTGGGAAGACTCGCAAACAACAGTTGTGTTCACCACCCCACCTTCATATCTGATGGTCCACAGAAATCTCATTGTGTGTCAGCAAGATCTAGAAGGTTCACTTCCTCCACAATGACTGAGGGCTAGAATACAGAGCAGAGTGGGTGAGGACCAGGAGAATCTCATAGGAGCAGAGGTGCGAGGAACCAACAATTGCTGAGAGAATTCCCTTCCCTGGGTAGGAGAGATCACTGATTAAGAACTACTTAAAGGAGTCCAAAGGACAGTGTTTTAACTTCAGAGCCAGGAGATTAGATTACAGGGGAAGGGAGACAGAAATGCTGGAGCTGATGATCAAAAATCATAGATGGCAGCAGGGCCAAATCTCCAAGATGCAGCCGTGGGACTGAAGGCCAGTCATTGGGAAGCTGTCAGCAAGCCAAGACCACAGCATAAGGCAGAGCTAGTGAAGCAATTAGTGCTGACCCATGAGAGCCTTCATTTCAGGTATGGTCAGGGGTTAAATTGATAGATTTAATACCTTACCATTCTACAAAAAACAGTTGTGGAAGCCACACCAGACTAGACCATAGCGGAATTCTGATAACAGTATTCCTTCCAGGCATTTAAAGAGTTCTTTAAAGGCAAATGTTTTCTGGGAGAGATAAAGGTGGTATTAGGTATTAACATCCAGCTTAGAGTTTATAGCTCAGTTATTTCATTCACTGATTGTTTATCAGAAACGTCTACATGTAAATAATTGAGTTAGTGAGGTGGGAATAAAATAAGGTCTTGCCTTCAAATAGGAAGGTAAGACTGCATGTATGTATACACACACACACAAACACACAATGATGAGATAAGGTATAAAATTTATTATGAAGAGGGCTAGATAAAATATTATGGAATTTATTAAGGGAGAGAATAATTCAGATTAGGGCAGACTGGGGAGGACTTCTTGAAGGGTGTTTTTTCACTGAGCTTTTAAAGAAAGGAAAGATCTGAACATTTAAAGGTAGGCAAAGAATTTTTTAGGAAGAAGAAACAGCATGGAGAACAAAATCTATAGGGTTTGGGAAAATGGAGAGCCATTTGTTTTGGAAGGAAGATAAATGACATAAGGGAGAGTTAGGTTCTAGTCAGGAGATTGAGGGACCTGTGACAAAGGAAAATAGGATATGACAATTGATGACCCAAGGGAAAATTTCAACAGAGCTCTAGGTGGATTAAGTAGCTTGGACGCATGAAGACCCAGTGTTCTTTAGGGAGGTGGCATGTAGAAATGAGGCGGAGAAAGTTGCCGAAAAGAGAAAATAAATTTTTCCTTTGTTACCTTTCTGCTGTTTACTTACTTTAAATGAATCCTCCCATTATATTTTTGGGTCCAGACCAAGCTAGGGCTTGTCTATATCCATTATCTGGGCTGTGTTCTAAAAGGAAATAAGAAGCTAGAGAAAGATGCTGTATGAACAAGTGGAGGAAATACATTTCTTAGTTTTTCTTTGTTTTTAATATTCTCTGTTCCTGATGCAAAGAAGTGAAGCAACTATTGCACCTCTCATTTTACCCATGTTTTAAAATTTTTTTCCCTCCAATTTTCTTATTCTTGAATTTTGAGCAATCAGAAATAACTCTGGAATGTACAAGGAAAACACAGAATTAGGAAATGGAAAAAGAAATGGAAATATCAACAAGGGTTCAAATGTCAACATCTTACCCACATTTTTGAAAGCACCTTTTAAGACATCCAGGGCAGTTTAGAAGATGACAGGTAAAAGGTCACCATTGTATCTGTAGTACCTCTGTGTGACAATTACAGTACTGACGTAGGAGGAACTAGAGGCTGTCAGGCCTCACCTAGGAAGTCCTTATTCACCTGCTCCACAAGGCAGTGAGGCATCCTCAGCTCTGAATCACTGAAAGAGAATCTGGTGGGGCAGGTTCCACAGCGGCAGGAGGATTTGTTTGCATGAAGATTTTTTATTTCTTTCCAAACATCTTATTCCTCTGCAAACATCAACCACTTTTGTTTCTTTTTATAGAAATAGGTACATATTTACAAATTGTTCTTAGATACACCCACCTGATTTTTTTAACTTACTGCTTTTCCATTTATTTACCCGTTCTTACTAGGGTGAAACTGTAGCCACCCACCCTCTTCTCTTGGTTTCAGCTGAGGAGTCTGAATTGTGGGTATTGTAGTTGTTTTGCCTATTAGAATTTCTGGTTGGGCAACCTTGGAGCCACACTGGGAGGACTTCTAGTCCCAGGTGGCTTAGTAAGCTTCAGTTCAGGCGCGGCACACAGAGCAAGGCACGTTTGAAGAGAGTCCTCGGTTTTGGCAGACTAACTTCCATTCACTAAAACAATGTTCCTGAACTGAAGAAGCTGGAGTTCATTTCCACAACTGTAAGTGTTGTTCTTAAAAAATTAATGGGTTTTTCACTATTGATGTATGGCACACACTAGGAAACTCTGTCATTTCCAGAACAATTGAACAAACTAAATGTTTCTTCCATCCTAAGCCCAGCTTGGGAAGAAAAAAGGGAAGGTAATTATGTTCTGTGGGTTTGTGGGATGTGGTTTATGATAAACTTTGAGACATAGAATAGAATAATACCTTGAGAGAGGATACAGAATAAAATAATTTATAAAAAGAAGAGCAAGACATTGAACATTCAAAGTCAAATGTAAAAAAAAAAAAAACAGTCTGATTAGCTTCAAACGTGTAGATGGTCGAAATCCTCAAGAAATTTTAAATATTTCAGAAGGCAGCCAGTTGTGTTGAAAAGACTGAAGTCAGATAAAGTTGGATTTGGTGGCCCCACTGCTTGTTAGATGTGTGACCTTTGGTAAGATGCTTCATCTTGTTAACCTTCAGTTTCCTCATTTGTAAAGGGGGTATAAAACCTACCTTATTGGGTTAATAGAATGAAATTAGCATAGTGCATTGTACTAACTAAATGGTTAGATAATAACTGTCAGATGATAAGCTTGGTTTCTTCCTAAATAAGTTTCAATTAAGCTTCAAAAGTACATCAAAGAGACCAAAAAAAAAAAAAAATGCTGTATGATTCCACTTATATGAGGTACTTAGAGTAGTCAAATTCATAGAAACAGAAAGTAGAATGGTGGTTGGCGTGGACTGGGGGGAGGGGGAAATAGTAAATGTTTAATGAGTATAGAGTTTCAGTTGTGCAACTTGAAAACGTTCCGGAGATTCGTTGTGCAACAATGTAAATATACTTAATAGTGTTGAAATATACACTTACAAATGGTGAAGATGGTAAACTTTGTTATATATTTTTCACCACACTTAGGAAAAAAACAGATCAAAGAGCATGTAGTGAAAATTCTGGTGCCTCCCATTTACTAAGATGTCCCTGACTCCTTAGAAATGTCCAAGTCCATTTTTAGTGGATCTAATTTTGGGATTCACGTTGGATCACCTATATAGTGTCTGGTTTTTACATAACAGTAATTAGTATGATGATGATGCATTTCTGGTGTACTCTTAAAGTTCTCTGGACCTTTGTGGTGATCCTTTTATACTCTCCTTAACTTAATTACACAATTATCTCTAATTCGTAATAGTGATTTTTCATATGATTTTAATGTGTACTGTACAGAATATTGGAATTATGAAGTCATAATTATTAGTTACAACTTACTTGAAAACTTTAGCTACAACTCAAATGTATTATTTATCCCAGTTTTCTCAGCTTCCCTGTAGCTAACTTATAAACAGATTATTTTTATGTGTCTGTATCTTAGAGATAAAAAAGACTATTAAGACAGGCTCTGGAAGCTGGCCCTGTGGTGTAGTGGTTCAGTTTGGCACACTCTACTTCAGCGGCCTGGGTTTGCAGGTTCAAATCCCAGGCATGGACCTACACCATTTGTTAGCCATGCTGTGGCAGCAACCCACATATAAAGTGGAGGAGGAGTGGCACCAGATGTTAGCTCAGGGCTAATCTTCCTCAGCAAAAAAAAAAAAAAAAAAAAAGACAGGATCTGTTAAACACCATCTTATCTAAAAACTTATTAGATAATTTGGAGGACAAAGGACAATTTGGAATTATACTGATCTTAAACTTGAAAACATGTTGTTGGATTTTTGGAAAATCTTTTCTTGAATGGCCACACATATGCCTAGCTGTCTATTAAGACTAAGTATCATTTATGGTATTTGGTGATAGCTGAAGGTGATAGCAAGCAGTGTTTGTGCTGAGTGTTCAAAGTTTTGCATGTAATACACCATTTAAATGTAAACTCTCTCAGGAGCTATTCAGCAAGTCCAGGGGAGCATTACAATGAAAACAAAGGAGAAGGAAAGCTGCAGAAGCACTTGATAAATATAGTATACAGTCTAAAAGGGCAGCATTGTTTTTGCTGTTGAATGCCATCTATAGTCTACTTCTTCTAGGAAGTGTCATTTATCCATTTAACAATTACTTCTAGCAGTTCTACAGTATTCTCCCACTGGCCTGGACTTGAGGTTAAAGAGTGACTGAGGCATAGCCCTTGAGGCAATCCTAGTATACTAGAGAAGATATGTACTCATAAATAGCTAAAAGGAGGAAGTCCTAATCCATCAATCACTCATGCCATTCCTGGAGTCACTGTTGGTTAATTCCCACTCCTTAGAAGGTATGATGTTCAGTATCATGGGATTAAAAAGAAGCCTCCATAAATCTTTGCTTGAACTATAATCATTGGAGAACAGAAAAAAAAAATTTGAAAACTTGCATATGAGTCAGCAAAGGCAGAGTAAAGTGACTTTCCAAACCTGGAAGAAATGCATGCCCAGAATGCCAGAGGAAGGGGAGGTCATGGTGTACTGAATATCAGGATGATACTCAGGAAAGTGGTGGAGATGTAACCAGGCCTGGAAGAAACAGATGAAGAGAATATCTCATCTAAAGTAGTGTTTCCAAAACTTTGTATGGATGAAATGATTGTAGGCAATATATGGACTAGAAAATCAGTAACATTAAGTTACACACTGAGAATGTTATTATATTTTTCAAATTACTTTCAATTCTTCAAGGACAGAGTTTTGTTGTTAATATGATTAAAATTCTTCCAACACTTGTTTAATCCTCCTTTATAACAACAATACAGTAAGTAGCAGGCCTGATGATTTTAGGAGGAAAAAGAATTTAGTTATAGCTTAACTTTTAGAATAACATTTATTTTTATAGCTATTGTCTATTTATTCCAATCAATACTGGTTTTTCCATATATGATACTGATGGAAATTTGCTTTTAAAAGACTTATCTGAGCTAAAATGACAGTGGATTTACAGAAAAATATTAAGTAAAAAATAGTTCAGATGATACTTGGTAATAGAAAAATGAAAAGGTATCAGAATGCCTGAAGTTTGGGAAACATTGAATTAGATGCAGTATCAAGTGAAAAAATTAGGAAGTGAAATTAAATAGGCTGTTTTTATGTATAGCTGAAAAGGAGCAATAATGGATGTTCTATGGAGGTGTCCTAGGGAGCTTTGGGTGATGATGCAGGAAGAAGGTTGATTGTGGAAGCTTTAAAGGGTTTTGACTTCAGCTTCTAGATGGTGGAGTTCCAAAAGGGTCATGACCCAGCGACAACATCTCGAAAGCTGTGCTTTAGGAAGATCATCCAAGGAATGGCATATAGGTGGGTTGGAGATGTGGGAGACTGGAATTGGCCACCCCAAGATATGTCTCTTTAGCATGAGGATTATTTGGGGCTGGTTACTTTTAAATAACTAAGGACAGGAAAGAAACTCTGAAAAGCAGAATTTACTTACCCTTTGTTAAGTGACATTTACATTTGTAAAGGAAATCTCCATCTGTAAAGTGTCTCCTTCTCTGTACCAGGAAGAAGAGGGGTATGACCTTATCTCTAGAAACTCTTAATGCAGAAGGCAAGGACTTAAATCTGCATAATAATCTTACTCTTGTTTACTGTACTTGTCTGGTAACCTCCCATAACTGACCACCCCACCCCCAACATCCTCCTTTGTCTGTAGCTGAAGATGATATTTAAGGTGGTGGCTTCAGCCGTTTTGGCAAGTTGCTCAGGTTGGCTGAGCCTCTCCCGTGTATACGTGTTATAAAGGTGTGTTTCATTTTCTCCTGTTATTCTGTCTCATGTGAATTTAATTCTTTCTCCAGCCAGAAGGACCCAGAGCAGGTAGAGGAAATGTCTTCTTCCCTACAGAGCACAGGGAGCATGAATGCAAAGAGAACACTTTGGAAATAGGTTTTAATAATCTAAGCATGAATAAATACTGGGTGCTGGGAATGAAAATGGAAAAGAAGAGAGGGATGAGAAAGTCATTCAATCAAAAAGAAAATTAAGTAATAATAAAAAGACAGCTTCCACAATGCTCTCGAGTTTTTAAACTTGGTGGTCTGAGAGAATGACAGTAACACTGAGGCAAAAGAGAGGGAGCTAGTTTTTGTGGGGGGAACATGATCTTTGGTACTTCAGGTAATTTGAAATTGAGATGAGATGACTCTCCAGTGGAAATGGAACTGCATTGTTAATCACATGGGATTGGAATTCTGGAGAGCCATCAGAGTTGGCCAGAGAAATGGAGACAGCAAGCAACTCCCTCATTAAAATGAAACTTATTTCTGCTCTTCCTTCTGCCCCACTCAAGAAGGAATGCTGAAGAAAGAGAATTTCAGGTATCTAGGGATGGGAAGGGGAAGTAAGAGCAAATTGACTGTTTCTTCCCAACATTTTATTTTCTCTTGGGAGTTCTCTCTTGATTACTGTGGCCACTACCTGCCTCAGAGATGAGGCTTCTTTATAGGATGTGTCCTCACAGTAACAAAAACATCTCCATTTCTAGCTAGGAGAATAGCCACCAGGTTTCATTTTCAGGGATGGTAGAGCAGAGTTTTTTGTGTCTTCTATTTCTATTGGGAAAAGCACTTAATTTAGATGTTTCCCTAATACATACAATACAGAGTAGAAAGATATTTAAAGATAGATAAATATCACAAAGACTTATGTACTCACCTCCCAGCTTAACAAATATAGTATTCAAAATTAAAAAAAAATAGGAGCCGGCCCGTGGCCAAGTGGTTAAGTTTATGCACTCCTCTTTGGGGGCCTAGGGTTTTGCCGGTTTGGATCCTGGGCATGGACATGGCACCGCTCATCAGGCCATGCTGAGGTGGCGTCCCACATAGCACATCCAGAAGGACCTACAACTAGCGTATACAACTGTGTACTGGGGGGCTTTGGGGAGAAGAAAAAAAAAAAGGAAGATTGGCAACAGATGTTAGCTCAGGTGCCAATCTTTAAAAAAAAAAAATAAAAGAAAGTTAAAAAAATAAAGCACCCTCCCTTATCCTATTCCTCTCTTTCCCTCCTGAGGGGTTAATGCTATCCTGACTTTGTAGATTCTCTCTCCATTGTATGTTTTTATTTTGTTTTTACTTTTTGTTTTTATTTTTTCCACTGCTATGTGAATATAACCATAAACAGTATATAATATTGTTTTGAATGTTTAAAAATTTTATATAAATATTAGAGTATACATTATTCATCTATAACTTGCTCTTTTCTCTCACTATTGTACTTTTGAGATTAATCCATGTTGACTTTTGTAGCATAGTTATTCATTTTCATAGGTGTAAGGTATTTTGCTATTGTAAGTAGCTCTATAACAAATATATTTTTTTGCTTTTTCTCCTCAAATCCCCTCAGTACATAGTTATATATTTTAGTTGTGGATCCTTCTAGTTGTGGCATATGGGACGCCCCGCCTCAGCATGGCCTGAGGAGCAGTGCCGTGTCTGCACCCAGGATGCGAACCAGTGAAACCCCAGGCCACTGAAGCAGAGCACATGAACTTAATGACTCCTCCACAGGGCCAGCCCCAACAAATGTTTTTATACATGTCACTTGAGTACAAATGTAAGAATTATTTTAGTGGATATTTCTAGGAGTAGACTTGCTGAGTCATAGGCATATGCATCTTCAATTTTATAAGATACTGATGAATTACTTTCCAGAATATTTATACCACATTATATTCCTAGTCAAAATGAATGAGAGTTCTTGTTTCTTCCCATTCTCAACACACTTGTTTATCTCAAATGTTCTAGTTCAATAATCTTTCCAGATGTAAATGAAAACCAGACGCTTGTGGCATCTGGGAGACTCAGATATGTTTGGAACATTCCAATCTCTACAATATAGTTCAAAAGTTGATCTCAAATCAACCTCCTTGTTTCTCAGCCTGTGGTATGAGGGATTGACTGACTTGTCCATTTAAGAGACATTATCTTTAGTGTTAATTATGTTAGTAATAACGCTGATAACAACTGTTAACACCATTGAACGCTTACTATGTGCCAAGTATTGTCCTAAGCACTTTAATTACATTATCTTATTTGATTAATTTTGGGGGGCAGATAATGATATCCTAACCACTTTAGAGATGAAGAAACTGATTCACAGAAATATTACATCAATAGTTAGTAAGTAGGGTGGTGGATTCCATATCTATTCAGTCTATCCCAGCGAGGACAGGTGAGAAAGGATAGGTAGGAAGAGACTGGGAAGAGAGACATTAAAGTATCATAATCCTTAACTTCCAAAAATTTAGAATCCAGCTAATATTTAAATAACATGAAAAGAGCCTAATTAAGTAATGGGAAGTCTCAAATAAGTGCTGTATTTGTACTGGGGAGAATTTGATTTGCCTAGGAAGATTGGAAAATGATTCTTATAGGTGATCAAACTTTACTGAGCCTTGAAGACAAGAAAAAGGAAGTTAAAGAGGCAAGAAATGGAGGGAGTAGTTTTTTAGAAAATATGGGGAAGTGGAAAGTGTAAGATATATTTGGTAAAGTTAATTTATCCAAACATTGATTCAACAAATAATTTCTACACACTTACTATGTATGAGGCACTGAGTGAGCTAACCTGTGGGATACAGCAGTGAGTAAGGCAGGCATCATCCCTCCCATAGATAGGCGTGCTTGGAGGTGTAGTATTTGGGGAAATGGGGACAAAAATTTGAAGGAAAAAAGACTGAAAAGAAAGGTTGCCTCTAATTCCAAAGGCTTTTCAAATATCAGCCTAAGAAGCAGGCACTTTATTCTGAAGGCAGTGAGGAATCAGTGTGAGTCACTGTGAGATAAGTGGCATTATTCATTGATTTATACAGTAAACTTTTATTCTACCTGTACTTTGCTTAGTGCTGGGGATATAGGGAGGAGCTCAGATTACAGAGGAAGTGGCCAATGTGTATGTAAAACTGATAATACAATGTGAGAACTAAGGCAGGGGTTTGCTCAGGATGGAGATGCCTAACCCAGGCTGGGGAAGTGTGTGAGGAGAGGGAGGCCCACAGTGGGAGATATTCCAAGATACTTTTTGGGATAAAGGAAATTGCTTGAGGAAATTTGACAACTGAGTTTTGTCTTTTATAAAATAGCATTTATTTTAATTTTTTTTCTGATTTCAAAAGTGTTGCATGTTCACTGTAGAAAACTTGAGAATGCCAATCATACTTAACAAGGATGTACATCTTCAAGATTTCTGTGTATATCCTATGAGTCTTTTTATGCCTATAATAGATAATAAGAATGAATAATTTATAAAAAAAAGTTATGTAATCATTTTAGTTCACTTAACAATATACTACACATTTCCATATCATTTATATTCTTCTATAATATGATTTTAATTGCTCATTGTTATGTGATATTATAATTTAACCAAACTTCTACTCTTGAAAATATCTGTTTCTCCCAATATTTTCAATTATGAATACTGCCACATTGAACATTCTTGTACAAAATTCATAGGACATATCTTATTATTTTTAAAGAGAAATTTCTAGAATTTGAATTATAAGCCATACTACCCACTAAAACTCCTGACTGTATCATACAAGAGAAGGAAAGCCCGTATAGAATACTTAACAAGAAATTGAATTGATGAAACTTCATTTTGGAAACATCATCCTCAAAATACTGTGACATGAGAATAGAAAAGATTGGAGGCAGCAGACCAGGTAGGATTTATTACAGAAATCTAGATGAGAAAAAAATAGAGCTTACACAAATGAAATCTTACTGGTGATGCAATGTGGCAGAAGATTTCAGAGATATTAATTTTACAGAAATTAGTGGATTAGGGACAGTGACTGGGGTGCAGGAATGGAGTAAAATTGATTGTGGATTACCTCCACATTTCTGACACAAGTAACTAACTGTTTGGATGGTCCTGTCCTTGTTCCTTTAGATAGGGAATGCAGGAGAAACAGGTGTGGGAGAAAGGATAGGTGAGTTCACTTGAGGCTAGTGGACTTTGACATGACTTTGACCATCCACATGGAGAAATTGCTTAAGCAATTGGATGGGTCTGGGAGTCAGGAGTGTAGATAGATTAGAGATAGATAGATGTGGGAGTCAGCAGTCCCTAGGCATAACTACAGTCATGGATGTGGATGGGGTCTCCTGGAGATATTAAGGATAAGAGCATGAGAAGAGTAGGGGGCTTAGGGTGGTGCCCTTTGACTTGATAATATTAAGGTTTAATCAGAGGAAGAAACAGCCACAGTGGAGACTGAGAAGGAGAGACCAGAGAAATAGGAGAAATTCCAATGGAGAGTAGAGTGATTGAAGACAAAGGAGGAGAACTTTTTAAGAAGGGAGAAGTTAATAGTGTCACGTGTCACAGAGGGGCCTAATAAAAATGAAAGATATCCTTTCAATTTCACTGGAAGTCTTGTCCAGGGCACTTTTAGTAGAATGGCAGGGAAAGACATCAGAATGCCATAATTAGACCTGTGTTTCAAGAAGATGACTTTGGTGGCAGTGGGTGGAATGGCTTAAGGAAGGAAGAGATGAGAAAGTGGGAGACCAGTGCAATGAGGAGGCGATTGGGGCTCCAGAAAGGAGATAATAGGAGGAAACCCAGGGTAGTTACCGTGGCATTGGATAAAAAAGAGACTGTGGCAGTAGGATTTATCAAGTAGACAGATGTGATGTATAAGAGAGAGAATGGAATTCAAGAGGGCTCCAAGATTTTCATCAGAAATGACTGCGGAGGTTATGAAACTGTCAACAAAGGCAGAGTCCAGGAAAAGAAACAGGCGTTTTTGTTGGTGGAGTTAAGAAAGGAAAGATGAGTTAGTTCCACTTTGGAAATGTCTAAGGATATGGCAGCATTCACACAGAGACGTTCTGAAGGTGTCTGTTACGGTTCTGCAGCTCAGGGCAGAGATCTAGGTTAGAGACAAAGATCACTGACCTTTCCAGTAAAAATGGAATTTGGAATCATGGGGAAGGCTGTAATAGCTGAAGGAGATCACTGAGATTGAGAAGAACTAGAAAACAGTGGGGAGTGTTTAAATAAACAGGTAACATAGGTGGAGCCGCAGGAAAAAAACAGGGAAGGAATGATCAAGCAATAGCTGGAAAACCACTAGGATATTAATTTAAGAAAGTAGAGGAGGGGGCCGCTTTTTTAGGAAGCTGAGGTCATGACCTAATCAGCCACAGACAGGGAAAGCAGGAAGAGGACCAAGGAAGGCCTTTGGGATCTGGGCTTCTTCCAACTCTTGTTTGTCCTGGAAAATACATTTTTAGAATATTTATTGTAATACTGTAATTTGTTGTCTTCTAGTGTTTTTCTTCTCATTTTTTTCTTTTGTATGAAATTAAATACTTAACTTTAATTCTATAACATAGCTTTCAATTTCTCTTCCTGACTGAAGTTACAGGAAATATTTTACAACCAAATCTATGTTATTGGAAAAAAGCCAGTTTGACTTTGTGAAAATTTATTAGAGGTAAACTATATGTGGGTTTCTCTTCTCAATTTTTTGCCATTCTAAAGAAACAAATTGTGTTAATTTACATATTAATTCATATGTCAAACTGTTTTTTATTTGCTGAAACTTTCTCCTTTATATCTATAGCATTAATTTAATTCTAAGGTGCTAAGAGGATCCTCTGTATCCTTTCCTAAGTGAAAAATAGCAAGTCCCCAGCAAAGTGAACAGTCTCTCTTTTTGGATGATTTTAATAAACTGAAAATTCAGTAAAAAAATATTACTTGTTTTTGAATATCAAGAATCAAGCATCATTTTCCACGTGGAAATGTTAATTCCTCCATATTTTCATATAGCTTAAAAACTTATAGTATGAGTGTAGTTTTTATGTTATACCTGTAATTCAACCTATCTTTTCTGTATTCTTCTGTGAAAAGAAAGCATGTTCGTTACAGCTAATGCATCTACTGAAAAATATAGATTCATTTATTCTGTCTTTGGTGTTTCATTCCCATTTGCAAAGGTTGATGTTATAAATGAGCTGGTAAATTGTCTGGGAGTTGCATTTCACTTGGTCTTACATTTAGAAATAACTGGGTCAGGATGTCAGGGCTGAAAAAAAGATGTTGGAGACTTTGTGCCAAATAGAAAGACTTGAAAATAATATTTTAAAAAATTGAACAATGAATAGAGTGTTTAATATATATCCAAGTATATTTACAAAGATATTTTAAAAAAAAACTTAAAGTAACTCTTACACACAATAAAAAATCTAAATAATATAAAAGCATGTGGAATAAAATGTAAGCTGAAACAACAGGTTTCAGGTTTCTAGTCTCTGAGTCCTCTCCTCAGAAGCGCAGCTTGGCAGCTTTCAGTTTCTTTTGACTTCTTCCAGTAATAAATATTCTAAGCATATAGAGTGTCTAATGTCCTTCCTTTTTTTACTTAATGTATTTTAGTGATTGATCCATATCATTGCATATGAAGATACTACACTATTTTTTACCTCAACGATTATGAATATGCCAAAGTTTATTTATTGGTCTCGTATTGATGATTTTTATGTAATTTCCTGTCTGTAGTTCCTATTAACAAAGCTGCAGTGATCAAGGATGTTAAATTGGAAATTTGGCTAAGAGTTTTAGACAACTGATTTCCAACACCAAAAGAGGTTTCTGACTAAAATCCCTGTTGGGAATATTTTCACAGTTCTTGCCCTTCACCCACTTCCAGGTTATAAAGAAAAATAAGGGGAGAAAAAACACCGAGAGGATTTTGTGAGAATGGCTTTTGGAGAGCTAACCCAACATAGAGAGATAGAAATGAAGGATGATACTTTTTTACCTCAGGCTTAGAGGAAGTGGCTTCATTTCGCTCTCCTGGAAAGCTTGATGTGTTTTCCTGCTAGAAAACCAGAGCTGAGGGAGGCATAACTAAAGAAGAATTAGATGCATTGCTCGCTTCACAGGCGGTACAATCATAAGCCTCTGAGGATCCCCCAAAGCTCACTTGCGTATACTTGTGTGTGGGCCAGTGCCCCTCCCCCCATCCCCCCAGTTTCAGCAATAAACATTGCAGAGGCAAAGCCAGCTTTCAATCATACCAGTAGAATAAAAACGTCCCTGTTTTATTTCTCCCTTCCCTTCCTTCTTCTCTAACTTTGGAGGCTTCAGTAACAGCAGCTTGCAAGTTGGGTAATGGAGGAGGTGAGGTAGAAAAAGACATGTGCACTGCATCTCCTCCCCAGAAGGCTGTGTACTTGTAGGGCATGGAGACAGGGGGATCTGCCTTACGCTGGAATATTGGTGTGCTGATGGAAATACTGGACGGGGCATTCTCATTTATGAATCAAAACTAAATTTTGCAACTTAAAGTAACCACAGGATTTTCTTTAAATCTAAGAGTGACCAGAATATATAGAGGGCCAACTGGGGAATTTTCATCAGTGGTATGGGAAAAAAACTCCCCCCAGTGAATAAACTTTTAAAAGGAAAGTGGTGGACAAAAATGCAATTGCACTCTGATTCTTCTCACAAATTGTATTTAAAATGGTTACATACCTATCTTTGCTTACATATAAGGGAAACACTCATTCTTACAAGGACAATATACTAATCTATGAATTTCCAAAGCAGAGTAGAGTTAGTTAACTTGCAGTAGGAATAATTGAAACTAAAACCATACTCTAGGGCTGCACTTTCCAATACAGTAATTACTAGCTATATGTGTCTTTTAAAATTTAGATTAATTAAAATCAGCTAAAATTAAAAATACACTTCCTCAGTTGCACTAGCCATATTTCAAGTGTTCAGCAACAACATGCAGCTATTGACTACCTGATTTGATGAAGCAGATATAGAACATTCTCAAATCACAGAATTTTTGGTCCTTATTACAGACATGAAACCATTTAATTCTCACAAAACACAGTGGAAAAGGTATAATTGTTATTCCCACCTAATAGATGTAAAAATCAAAGATCAGAAAGGTTTGGAAGCTTGATCAAATTCCTTGATTCCCGGGCCCATGTTCTTTCCTTTAAACCACATTGGTTGACCTTCAAGGCAAATGTGAAATATAAAATTGGCTTTACTTTACTTTCACAGTACAATGGAGAATATTCTGAAATCTAGAAATCCCTAAGGGAAGGAGGCTTTATTCATTTCCATGTTGTTACTGGACTGGTGGGAAATGCAATCTTGTTTCTAGTTTCTAATACTTCTTATTTTACAATCCATAAAATTTATTCACAGGGGTAGATTCAACTAAAAGACATTTTTAATGAATGGGAAAGTCTTTAGTAGCAATAGCAAATACTAAATAATTGCACTTATCTAGATTATCTCTTCACTTTGGTATGGTTCTCTAAGAAACTACTCACTGACTTGGTTTTGCATAGATTGTTTTAAGACCAGATTTACTTTCTGTTGTCTTTTACAAATGAAGATAAATGAAATTCATAATAAAACTACTGCTTCACATTAAACATGTAATGGTGTATGTGGATAACTGTTTTATTGGAGGAAGAAAATATAGGAGCAGTTAAAAAAATAAAGATAATTAGCAGTAAGTGAGCTATGAACATCCCCCCACTTTCCACCCTTCCTTTATAGGAGGCCAGAGAGGTCCAGCTCGTGCGTGGACTAAGGGAGTTACCTCCAAGCTCTGCATCCTTAGAGACTGAAGCTCAAAAATGGAATCTAAGGAGGGCTTGAATGCAAAACCTCAAGGGATGACTTGTAATCCTTAGAGAGCTCAAGAGTGGAAGATGAGGAATGAGTTGGGCTCTG
The DNA here is from genome assembly GCF_041296265.1 of Equus caballus. NCBI lineage: Eukaryota > Metazoa > Chordata > Mammalia > Perissodactyla > Equidae > Equus > Equus caballus. The sequence continues at coordinate 56,298,122 of NC_091687.1, read as the reverse complement.
TCCACTTTTCTCCATTCTGATGACCATTTTCCTAGTTTAGGCCACTGCCACCTTTCCTTGTAGTCTTGTTCCACCTTTTGTCTTCCATGTTTCTAAAATGTAGATCATAAATTAGAGCATGTCATTTCCTTAATTTAAACTCTTCTTTGTCTTCTTTCTTTTAGGCTAAAGTTCAAGTTCCTCAGGAAGTCTCATAAAGCCATTCAGGACCAGTTCCTACTTCCTTCTGCATCCTTTCCTCTTGCCACTTCCCTACTTCTCCTAGCTCTCTCCCTACCCCTCTAGTATGGCCCAGCCTTCCTGAACTACTTGCTGTTTCCTGAATGAGCCATGCTTTGTTTGCACATCGAGTGTATCCTATTCCTTTTACCTAAAGCACTCTTCAGCCTTATCCCTACAAACTCCAGTGTGGAACTGACATTTGAACCCTGATAGCTTAACCTCCAGAACTCATTTCATAAACACTATATGATACCATGGGGCAGACATGCTGAAGGGTCTCTCCTGCCCTCTTGTATTTTGTGATCCTGGCTATTTTCATCCTTCTATTGTTATAACTGCAAACTGTGTCCACCTTCCTTTGAGTCTGACCAACACCCACCAAGGTTGTCTTTATATTTGATTCATCGATTTAGATGACATAGTGCCACTTCCCCCTCTTGAGATTATATATATTTTAATAAAGAAACATAAAAATAGAAATCCATCCTACTAAATAATACCCAGTCATCTTTGAAGACTTTAAAAAAGAGAGTTGAATAACTATCTGGGTAGGCTTAGATTGATACTTTCCTGGATGCAGTGATATTAAAAATATTCAACAATGGATATGGCGTGGACACTGGCCTCTCAGAATGGATGCTGGCCAGTATATGGTACCTGGATGTTCTCATTGAATGTCCACTCTGCCCAGAAGCAGGGGATAGGCATGAAAATATTGCCTGGCTTTTATAAACTTCCAGTATTGGATAGCACCCATGTTTCCAGTTTAGGATGGCGAGGGATGTCTTAAGGCCTAGCCATGCATCAATGAGAATATTTCTTCTGGCTCAAGAAAAAGGAAATTGGACACTGATGGTTGAGCACATTGCTTCGGCTCTCCTCTTATGTAATTCCATTGCTTGATCTCTCGTGTCTTGAGTTCACTTTGGCTGTTTCCTAAAGTTGAAATTCCCTGTGATTAACCTATGCACTCTTGCCTGTTGCAATTTGATAACAATTTACTTTCTCTTCCAGGATTTGTTATTATGACCAGTAAGTTGGTTGAGAATGTTGATACCAGAGGTCTCTCAGTGACTTCTTTTTTTTCTTGGATGTCATCATGTTTTTTCTTCTGTTTTTATTGCTATTATTTTGAAATATGACAATATTGTTTGCTAAGGGGAGAGATATTTTTACATTTATCTGTAGCTCTCCATTTCTAGTAATCTTTTAAATGAGCGTATGTGTGTGTATGCATGTGTATGTGTGTGCATGTGCATGCAAAATGGTATAGCCACTTGTTTTCCTTTTTTCTCTATCTTGCTAATAATTATATAGGATGTGGCTAAATCATAACTGTTTTAACTCTGTTTGTAAGGCCTTTTTCCTTTATGAAAATACATATAATTCACAACTTTCTTATTGATTCATTTTATAGAACATTTAGTTTTATTAAATTTATTTTAAACATTGTTTTAAAGTAAAAATAAGTAAGAATTATTTGTTTTAAAATAAAAAGTCTATATTTTTTATTAAAAGAAGGTGGTTAGGACTAAAAGTGGATTCTGTAGTGTTATTTTTGAATGACACTTTATGTACTCTTGACTCACCTCTGTGAAGTCCTCTTCATTCATTTTGATGTTTAATTCTCATGCTAATAAGTGTTCTGTTGTTGCTATGTGCTTCCTATTTAGTTTGAGCAATTGTACTTATTCTTTCTTTCTAATCCTTCTTTCAGAGCATGGTTCGGAAGGGATTGCTTCCTGATGATTATGTGATAATCTCCCTGGTGTGGTTGGAAGATGTGGTGGCGGAGGGTGGTACTAGAGCAGGGGCTTGGCTTTGACCACAAGGATGCCAGAGTGTCCATTGTGCTGATGAAAGAAGCCAACCCTCTTACCTGTATATTGCACTGGTGTCTCCTGGGTTAAGCTGTTGCCTCCAGCACTCCACACACACTCTCAGGCCTTTGCTCTGTGTAATCCTCTTTTGCCTCAGATATCATCGGCTGGGATGATGCCTACTTTTTCCATGTGTCTGGACAGAAGAAAGTCAACTCTGCCAACTCTTTATCTATGGACCACATTCTCACCTTTGTAGCTAACAATTTTTCCTTCTACTCCCAGCTTCCTTGTGCAAGCCTTCTATAAACCACATAATCTGCCCGTGTCTCAATTTCTTATCTGCAAAAGGAGTTAATAACATCGGCTATCTTTCTTCTAAAATAGTTCTGAGGAGTAATAACTAACATTCAAAAGCATGAGTTCTAAGATGATAGGCCCTCCATAAATTCAAATTACTATTATTACCGTCATCCCTTTTTACTGCCAGCAGAATAATAACTCACATAGGATCTAGTATTATAGAGGGCTTTGCATTTTAAAAAATATTTCGTAATGTTTAATAATTTAAAAAAGCCTCTCTTTGCACAGTCTCAGCATCATACTTCTATGGTCAAGGATTTACTAAGAGTCCTCTGTAGATATCTCTTTTTCATGAACTCTTCATTGTTATGCCAATTTGGATTATTATTCTTTTGGTCCTATTTTGTCTCTCATTTGAAGGATTTGTTCTATATTAAGGCTGCTTATGGTGTATGGAATTTATTCTTCTGATTGATGTAATTGGATAATATATATGTTGACTCATAAATTGGTAACCCTCATAAAAATCTTGCTTCCTTAGAAGGGAACTAGAGAGATTAAAAATGAGGCTGAGATCTGAGTGGAGAATTCCAGAATGGAGGCTAGGACCAGGGGCAGACTTTAGTTGCTTATCAAGACAAGATTGAATAATCAAAGGGTGGAGCCTGAACAAAATGTTTACTTCTCTGGATAAGCTTTAAATGTTTATGTTGGCCAACTGATCCCCTTTCATTCTCTCCTGCCCACCAGGAGACCAGCATCCATTAAACTGAGTCCTTGGCAATCCTGCTTTGTTCATTGTTTATATCCTGAACTAGCATGATATGCTTGGCTCTTTATCCCTCTTGATCTCCCATGCTGCCTCTGGATCCAGTGCCTAATTCTGGCTCAGAAAAGTCCCTGGGACTTTACCCAGGCACTAGTTTAATTAGTGCCAGGTTTTTCCCAGCACTTGTGAAAAGAGATCAGCCATTGCTTTGATCAATATCTTTTGGCAATAGTTTGCTTTTCTTTCCATCACTCTCCTCCATACCCCAGGTATCCTATGCTCTCGGGGACATCCAGATGTATGTAGTCTTCTTGAGGTTTCTTTGCTAATACCCAAACTTCAGACCTTCCTGTCGTTCCCTTCTCTACTTAGATGAGTCAGTGTGGTAACTGGAAGACAGTTAGCCTCATGGCTTTGCTCTTACAGAGTTTCACCACTAGAGAATGGTACTTTTTTCTTATGATCCTTGAAAGTGTTTATTTTGAAATTGTTTTTATTAAATAAATATTTCTATAAATGAAATTGCCTATATATTCTAGTGGACAAAATAAGCCTGTATATATATGTCAAGGAATAAAAATGAAAACAAACAGTAAATGGTAGCTTTGGAAGCATTTTTCTTAAACCCATGATGTTAAGTCTACTATTCGATGATCAAAATTTGACTCAAACTTTTCTGTTCCACCTGAAATTGAGTGTGAAGAATCATGGCTTTGAATTTTGCAGCTCAAATATGGCTTTTTAAAACTTTGCATGATATATCCAAAGTTTGTCTGAAATCCCTGTGCATCATACAATTACATTCTATGTTTTTAGTTTTTGTCTGAAGACATTTGTAAAATCAACATTACCCCTCCAGTTTATTCAGTCCTCAGTTTATTGATAATGCATACGCAAGGACATGTGCAGGTTTTACTAACAGATGAAGGAATTTGATATGTATAATGTTAAAAATCAAAGTCAGTCAACATTTAAAAATGCCCAAGAAAGAAAAACAAGTTGTCACTAAGATTGCACTGAATCTTTATCTTAGCCATGCTTATTTAATACACAAAAAATGCAGAGCCACATGGTTATTTGCTTAGAGGATAAAAAAATTTAAATCCATTAGTTTTGCATTAGGAATAGGCAAGCGGCAGAACCAATTGTAAGCAGACCTGAAAAGAAGAGAGGGCAGCCCCTCACTGGTTAGGCCTGGAAGGAGGAAAAAATAGATAAAATAATGTTTGCTGTCTTGTTGAGTTTAAGGAAATCTTAGACTCTCTTTAGTTTTTAACAAAACCTCAGATCACTCAACCCTTTTCAAACTCCACAATTTTAGTTTTAAGCCAATATTAAAATTGACCTTTCTGTTGTGACAAAAATAAACATCTGGCAATCAGGGAAGCTGAGATCTGGTGTTGACCTAATCACCAACTAGGTAAGTGGTTTTAGATAACTCATAACGTTACTGCCTCAGTTTCCAAATTTATAAAAGGAGACAACTGAAGTTGATTGCTAGCGTTCCAATGTGTACCATGGAAAACGATGAGTTCTGTGGGATGATGATGAGTTCAGTGCTCCCCACTACAGTGAAAATGGTGGCTAGCAAAGTGAGGGTAGACAGCTGTCATCCTCTTACCTTTCAACCAGAGGAGCTTTGCTTTTATTTGTTTTCCAACTGTATTTCTTTAAGTTTTGAAAAGTATTTCATTTGAATAAATAAGTTCTCCATGCATGAGAGAATTATGTTTAAAACCATTCAATTAAGTTATTGCTGAAGTCTTTTCAGTTCTAAGATATTTTTTCTATGACAATGATAGTAGATATTGCACATCACACACACACACACATACATATACCAACACACAGTGTTATATATGTATATACTACCTTTCTCCAATATAACTTGAAGTACTTAATCATAAAAATGCATATACAATAAAATTGAAAGCCATTAACAATAAAAGCTAAGCCTCCCATAATATTGACAAGGTACAGCGAGTTGGGTGAAGAGATTAATTATATTATACAAACAGATAAACAAAAGACCAGGGATGCGGGAAATTACTGCAAATGCACAAAAACCCAACCTAAGTTTCCTTAGTAGCCAAGGTAAAACCCAAAGTAGGAGGAGACACCAGTCTTTTTTTTTTTTGGAGGAAGATTAGCCCTGCGCTAACTGCTGCCAATCTTCCTCTTTTTGCTGAGGAAGACTGGCCCTGAGCTAACATTCATGCCCATCTTCCTCTACTTTATACGTGGGACGCCTACCACAGCATAGCTTTTGCCAAGCAGTGCCATGTCTGCACCCGGCATCCAAACCCGGGCCGCGGAGAAGCAGAACATGCGAACTTAACAGCTGCACCACCGGCCAGCCCCAAACACCAGTCTTTTAATAAGAGAAAACATTAGGATTAGGAGGAGAAACTTTTCCTACCCCCAAACTGTGAGAATAATTTGCCATACATGGCTTTATATGATAACATAATGGGCAAGTTTCATGATTACAGTTTTACAAAAACATAGAGAAATTTTGTATATGGTCACATCTCATCTTTACCAAGAGTGATACCAAGGAAGTAGTCCTAAGTCATCAGTCTGTAAAGCCCATTTTGATAGGAGGCTGTAGTAATATGCTTTACTTTTAAAGTTGCCTTGTGATTGAAATTGATTTAGTAATAAGACTAGAAGAACTGTGTGCTATGAATGGTTCACATATCCCCTCTTAGTATCAGCATGGCTTTTAATGGAAACTACGTGGTAGGCAATTTTTAATTCACATTGTGAGAACATATCTGAAAGGCAGACTTTATTTATTGTTCTTGAATACAGAAAAATGATGTTTTGTGTGGAAATAAATTTCCTAACATGGTCTTTCTTTCCTAGTTGCCTACTGGACCTCAGCCAGAGGAGCCCAGAGGTTGACCTGAATTTCACCTTAATGACCTGAATGAATCAAGTGTAAGCTTTTAAGGGTAGAGTAAAAGGAGTGAGTCCTACTTAAGAGGTTTCTGATACCTCTGCTGTGGGGCCAGACTAAAAAGTCTCTCCCTGTGTTTTCTTTCTAAAGAAAACTAAAAAGAAAGAACATGGAAGGGGGCCATTGCTTTATTGTACTGTTTTCTAAGTCTGGAGAAGAAAAGAAAAGCTAGGTTCCCTGCCTCTGTCACCACTGAGCTGTGTGTCAGAACCTGGCTTCCTTTTTAATTCTTTTCTATCACCTAAAATTATATAATCTAAAATTGTATGATCTAAAATTATGATATAAAAAATAGATAAAACCCACTCAGTGCAGCTTGGCCTCACAAGTTCCCTGGTTTTTAAATGGACCCCATTTCACTTGTGAATAGAGTCAGATGATGGTGGCAGGAGCTGAGATTGGTGATCGCATCGTGAAGATCTTCTCATTTTATAGATGGAGACATGGAAGCTCTCAGCAAGCTGGGAGTCACTGCCGGTCATTTAACCGGCTGGCCACAAACCCAGAACTAGCCTCTAGACCTTGCTATTTCTATTCCACCACTTCACAATATCCAAAAAACTATTACAATAGCTAAAGTTTTATTTAAACATGTCTACTTGAAGGAATGTGTGTGTGTGGCTGCATGTTCAGGCACATACCTGTTTGTGTAAAGATGGAGGATATGGGGATGTAGACAGTGTTGGCTCTTTGATTTCTGGCTTCTAACAGTTTTACTTTGCCATTCATGAGGCAAAAAGGGAATAGAAAGATGCCAAACTTCCCCAAGAGTCTGAGTTTACCTTCCTAATGAGAAGTTTATTTTTCCACATTACATCTTGCAAAGAAGAGAGAAGTGGCCCTTCGCAGCTGGGCCTGCTTTCCCTAGATTTGGGCATTACAGTAATTCCCTTGGTTTAGCTGCAGCTTTTACAGGATATCTCTTTTAAAACCTCAGAAACTGATTTCTGAGAGAGCTTGCATCACTTACCAATGACTGAAATGAGCTGCAAGTTAGATGAGAAATGTGAATAAAAAAAAAAAATTAAAGGTAAAATTACATCTTATGACCATTGCCTCAACATGACTGTTCTCACTTCTTCAAACTTTCTTCTAGTTTTTATCTGTAGCATATACATTTTTATTCTTGCAATCGTAGTTTATATAAACTTTCAAGATTAGCTTTTTCACTTAGACATACTATAAACACTTTCCCATGTTGTTAAAGACTTTGCAACTACTTTATTAGAAGATGACATCATGCTCTAAATTGATAGCTTATAATTTACCCAATTATTCATCTATTACAGAACGTTTGGGTTATCTTCAGTTTATTTTTCTATTATATATAATTCTCTGAAAAAGATTTTTATAAACATAGTTGTCCCTCTTCCTTTTGAATTATTTTCTTTGGAAAATACAAGGTACTGAGAAAGGCTAAAAAAGTTTTATGATTATTCATATGTATTCCCCAGGGAGAGATTCTATTTTGGGGGTCCTGAAATTTATACAACTTGGGGAAGGGGGATCTTTGAGAAAAAGAGTACAAAATTACAAACATAAGTTATCAGGGTCCCTCCCAGTGTCTTGAAGGACTCATCGCGGTGAGGAACCCCAAACTCAACTTGTATCAGCTTCCTGTTGTCAAAGAGGTTCCCTTAAATACTGTAATAATTTTCGATTTCATTAGTAAGATGTGAGAATACTTCATCTCTGAAGCTTCTTGAGTACTATTTTGTGATTCAGTTTTTTTTAGGTGATTTTGCCAGCATAGCCAGGTTACATTTTGACATGGATAATTTGCTTTCATGTGCATGTCTTTGCTTATTAGAAAGACCATATTCCAGTATCTCTTGCTACATAACAAACTACCCCAAACTTAGTGGCTCAAAGCAATCTTTTATATTATATCTCACAATTTGGTAGCTCAGAGATTTAGGTAGGCATTGGCTGAGTGATTTTCTGCTCCTCATGGCATGGATTGTGGCCCTCAGTTTGCAGATGGGCTGGTCTGGAGGGTTCAAGATGGCTTCGCATTCATGTCAGGCACTTTGCAGGGTGTGACTCGAAGTCAAACCTCAGTTGAGACTGTTGACCAGAGCACTTACATGTAGCCTCTCCAGCATGGTGCCCTCAGGGCAGCCAAACTTCTTAAACGGCAGCTGGTTTCACCCAGAGCAAATTTTCAAAGAGACCTGGACAGAAGTTACAAGGCTTTTTGTGATCTAGACTTGGAAATCCCAGCACGTTGCTTTTCCTGCTTTCTATTAGTCAAGTAAATCACTAAGGCCAGTCTAGATTCATGGGGGAACCTCAATGAGAAGATAACTAAGAATCGAATTAGAGGTCATCTTTACTCTACCAAAGGCTAATAAATTTTCCTTGATTGTATACTTCTTGCATAAATTATCTGCTCAATAACATCATATATTGGAATTTGAACAGAATTGTAAGGGTTTAAGTAGACCATTAACATGACTTCATGACAGTAACAAAAGATAGGTATCATTTTATAGCTTGCATAAATCTACTAAATGTGCCTTTATTAAAGTTGAAAAAAATCAGAACTTCTTCAATAGCAGGCTTAAATAAGGTCACTAGTGTATAGTTATATGTTACATATAATATTATATATATTATATCCTTATCTTCTATTTATATCTTATTTATTTATTTATTATTTTATTCCTTTAGTAAGGTGATAAAAATGAGATAACAAAATTCTCATTAGCGAATTTAGGTGCAGTCATGTTTAATAAATACTACAGAAAAATTGGCATAGAAGATAGGAAATGTGCCAGCCATTTGCCTGTTTGCTCTCGCCTCCATTTTTGCCCCTCTGTGCTCTTCTTTGTGCTGTAGGTTTCTGATACCCCACAAATTATCTTTCCAGGTTTTTTATTGCCAGCAACATTCCAGTTAGGTCTTGCCAATGAGAGGTCCTGGTAAAAGACTGAGAAGTGAAGCAGGAGGAAAGTGACTCACTTCCTGTTTTCAGCTTCTGGACCTTCATTGGCAGTGGCAAAAAGCTATGGACTCCAGTATCCTCTGGAGGTTCCAGTACCCATAGTACAGAATTCTTCCTTGTTCCAGCACCAATGCCACCTCAGATATCCCCACACCTGCCAGGTGGCATTCCCCTTGGCTATACCAGCACCTGTAAGCAGAGTTCCTTAGTAGCCTGGGCTCCAGCTGAGTGGTACCTCCTCAGCAGTTCCAGCACCAGTTACATAGGGCCCTGTTGTGTTTCCAGACTTGTGTTCAACACATCTTGCCCTAGCTGTCCAAGTATCCACTGCATGGCACCTTATCCATGGTCCAAGTACTGACATGGGGGGCCCCTGTTTGGCATTCCCAGAGTCTCTTGAGGCACCCTAGAAATGTATTAGCAAGCAGGCTCCTGTGTTCTACCACTTCCTCCTCCCTTTTGTTTCCCTGGCACTGGGTATAGTAGCTGCTTTTTGCAGGTACCAATGTCTAGGTTAAATCACCTTCTGCTTTTTGCTCTTTCAGCCTCCCAGACACATTTGTAACTAGTCCCCTCTGCTTGAAATACCTCATATGGTTTCTATTTTCCTTAGTGGACCATGAGTGATACAGTAGATGCTGCGTTACTACCACTCATTTGCAGATACAGATAAAATGTCCACTAAGCAAGAATGTTCAGACTGGTGCAGCTGATGTGACAGAAAGGTAAGCAAACCATCCATAAAATATGAGTGCTTTGTTTTCTGAGTTTTAATACCCTCCCTTGTTTATAGGCTTTGTGTACATGGTGGCAATTGTATTTTCCAAGGAAAGTCTGTATTTTCACAAAACAGAAAGCAAATATTATTGGGAGTAATACTTGTTCTTCTTGTCAGCATCAAATTGAATTTTGTAACAGCAGAAGTCACGGAAATATGTCCACTGATCATTCTGTCACTAACAACGGTTCACAGCCAGCCTCTCAAAAATGAAAAACTGGGTTATTATTAGGAAAAAAAACCTTGTGATAAAAACCCTTCCATTTTTCTTGGTTTGACAAAAACTAACAGATTATGGCTTTGTTGCCATTTTGAAGCTGTGGACTGCTCCAGACTTTTCATGCTTTAGAATTATCTGTGCAGGCTGTGAGAATGGAAAAAGACACTGCCAATTCCTTTTTGAACAAAAGAGTCAAAAGAAGAATGTTTATTTATTATGTCTTGACTCATATTCATTTGTCAGTTCTGAAAAATTTGTATTGAGAGAAAAATTTTATTTAATGTCAAGACCCAGTAACAATTTATTAGTTAATTTTTGGCTTTAAATATTATACAATGCTGAATAATAGTTAAAATAGTAGGATCAAAATGTTTTGAATAAAGGAAGCTGAAAGGAAAACTTTTCAAAATTAAACATTTAATTTGGCATAATTGTAATTATATTTGATATTACAAAATGATATGATTTATATATGTTTGAACAAACATATAAAATGGTCGTGGTTTATTTTTTTACTGCCCTATGCCTGGTCCTGTGACTACCCATTGGATAATTATCTATCTTTAGAGTGCCACTTATTTATAGTTATTCCATATTCTAGATTTCCGTCTTTTATTATTAAGTCACTTTGGAATACAAAAGACTGGCCTCAGTCAAGCTAAGAGTTTATCTATTAAAGCCAGTGGGGACTGACTTAGAATATCACTTCATATGATTGTTTTTGTGAACTTGGAGATCAAATGCTTGAAATTGATAACCAAGATAGGTCAGGAATCAGCTATTCAAATCTTCACAGAATGAGGTCTTAGGATGGATGTAAAAACTAGAAAGAATTCAGATACTTACTAGCTTTCCAATGTATGAATCTGAAGATAATTTAGGAGAGTGAAAATATTTGTGACTGTCTGGTCTACTCACTTACAATGAGACACTTTAATCCTCTCATATAACATAGATCATAATATAGATTAGAAGGTGGAAGGATAGAAATCAGAGTCTCATATCTTTCCTGAATCTCCTTCTCTCTCTCTCTCCCTCTTTCTCTCTGTATATCTGTCTGTCTCTGTGTGTGTATGTGTGTCTGTCTGTCTAACTAATCTGTCTCTGTCTCTTTCCCCTATCTCATATTTGCAGGCAGCCTCTCTCACGTTGGTCTAGAACTAATAGATGGTGGAATTTAAATATATCATTTCTTGGTTAGTCTTCCCAGAACTTTCACAGTGTGGTTGGCATGTCTCTCAAGAAAGCCATTCATGTAAACTACCTATATGCTAGATTTGCAAACCACCTTGAAAACCTTCACAGACTTCCATTGATTTGTTGCACATGAGGTTGGCCTGTTAATCCAGCTCATTTCTTTTTCAGTTTTCAAGGGGACATGAAATTCATTCAACATTCGTTCCATTATTATTTATTGAGCATGTATTATGTATTAGAAACTGTTCTAGGTTCTGGGGATACAGGAGTGAACAAAATAGACAAAGAAATAAATCATCTTCCTTATAGGGTTTGCATTCCAGTGTGGGGAAAATAGGACATAACAAAATAAATGAGTCATATATATTGCATGTTAGATGTTGTAAGCGGTATGGGGAAAAATAAGGCCGAGAAATGCAACAAAGAGTGTGTGTTGAGTTGTTACTTTTAAATGGAGAAGCCAGGGAAGGCCTCATTAATAAGGAGATATTTTAGTAAATATCTAAAGATGCTGAGGAAGTCACCATAGATATTTGGGGAAAAAGCACTTTAGCAGAGGAAACAGCAAGGGTGAAGGCCCTGGGGCAGGAATGTGCCTGCTGTTTTCGAGGAATAGCGAGTAAGGCCAGCGTGTCTGGAGTCATGTGAGGAAGGAGGGAGTATTAGAAGATGACCTCAGACAGGTAATGGGGCCAGATGTTATAGAATAGGGCCATATAGGCCATATAACTTTGGCTTTCACTTGGTTGGGAAGGGAAGCCAGTACAAGGTTTTAAACAGAAGAATGATATGGCCTGAGTGATACCATCTGAATGTTTCAAGGAGGGCAGAGTGATAAGCTGTTTTCATGATGCTGATAGGTGAAGTAAGATGAGAAATGAGAATTTACCATTGAATTTGGCAATGGGAGATCATAGGTGACCTGGCAAGAGTATTTCTGGTGGACTGGGAAATGATGAAAAAGATTGGTGGGCACGAGAAAGAGGAAAAAATATTTGTGGATAAAGAGAAAAGGTACTTTTTGTATGTCTGTTTTTGCTGCAAAAGGAAGGGGGGATATGGGACGGGAGCTAGAGGGCAAAGTAAGATCAAGACAGGTTTGGTTGACTTTTTTTTAAGATGTCAAAAGTGTCAGCATGTTTTTATGCTTATGGTAAAAATACAATAGAGGAACATACACTTGTAACGCAGGAAAGATGGAGAGTTGCTGGTGCATTTTCTTTGAATAAGTGAGCAGGAATGGGACCTGCAAAATACGACAGGGGAGACTTACTGGCAGCACTGACAGCTCATCCACAGTAATGGGAAAGAAATCCAAGTATATAGGTCCAGTTACAGGTAGTTTAAAAGATGTGTTGGTAGGAACAGGTGGAAGTTCTCTCTGATTGCTCCTTTTTTTCTGTTCTCAATAAAATATGAAGCAAGATCATCAGCTAAAAATTAGAACAGCGAAGGATGTTGGGGATTTGACAAGGAAGGGGAGGGAGGTGTATGTTCCGGGGATGTTAAGTAAGATTGCCTGGCAACATTAATAAGAGTCCACCTGGGGTTAGTTTGTGTGCTTTTCTTCAGCTACAAGCAGCTCTGTGGGTTATTATAAGTAGGCAGAGTGTTGGATTTCACCAAGGTATGGTTCTACTAGTTAGTAGAAGAAACTTGTAGAATAGAGAGTTAAGGGAGCATGCAAGAAGGTGATTATAATGACTGTTCTTGTCATTTAAGCTGAGAAGATAGGAAGAGAAGGTTTGCAAGGGAGGCAAGTGGGGGCCAGTGAAAAGGTGACAGGATGATAGGTTACTGGTCCTGTAGGGTGAAAGGGTTGTTAGAATCAAGAGATTGCCGTGAAATATTAATTCATGTTATAGTTCATGTCAATTTAAAATTTTTTCTTTATTCCTGTTGTTTCCCTCTTCATCCTGTTTTACTTTAAATGTATCCCTCTTCAAAAATGAGGTGTGATTTAATCACTATTGCCCTCTCTATGTAAAATAGTATTTTTATAATAAGATAATATAGGCTCATTAAAAATTGGAAAATCTAGAAAAGGAAAACAGAAATCAGTGTCAAGATTCTTACCACTTAAACATATGTACTGGTAGTGTTTTAGAATATGTCATTCCAGTCTTGTTTCTCCTTATCTAGCTTTATGAAACATAATAGTAACCATTCTATGCATTTGATTTTGTACCATGTTTTAAGGTTTTTCATGTTACTGTAGTCTCATAAGCATACTTCATACTATTACATACTTTCATCAAGATTATCCTTAATGACTGCATAATATTCCTGTGAAGGGGTGTTTCATAATTTGTTCAATTTTGTCTACATTACAGGATATTTATGTAGTTTTACTTTGGCATTAAAGTTATGTGGTGATGAGTGTTTTTATGCATAGTTTTTAAGATGTATTATTTAGATTCCCTAAGGAATCTTTATAAGTTCATTCTTCCTTTTTTCCAAACAGAATAATACAAACCCCTCAAACCAATCTTTTTAGTCTTCTTTGTGTGACTCCTCTCAAAGTTTCCACATAGTACTTTAATAACCTTCCCAGTGGATTTAAATATAACAGACTGATCTTACATTTTCAGTATTTTTGGCTCCTGTTTGTTTTATTATTTTACTTACTTTTCCATATGATGCTACATTTTTTACGGTGCTCCATCCTGACCGCAGCCATAAATCCATACAGTCTATTATTTTGTTGATTAAAATAATTTAATTTTTAATTACTTAGCACAGTGAATTTATTTTATATTTTTTAACCAATTTTTTCTGTTGAACATTTTCAAAACTGAACCATTTAGAATGTTGTTGGTAAATGCCTCATCTTACTTACATTGGAAAACTCAAAAATCATCCCAGTTAGCAAGTCCCTTTGAGCTTATAAGGATCAAAGATGCTTGTAGAATGCAAAGGTTATGGAGAGGCAACAAGAGGAAGTGAGGAAGAAAAACAACCTAAGGACTCAAGTAGCTATGCTTTACTGAACTGGAACCCCATTATGGATGTAACAGAAGCTGTGGCCACGTGGTGGTAATTCTTATAGCTGTTGTCTCGGAAGAGCTAATCAAGGCCTTCTACATTAGGGTCTTTAGGGACATTGCCCACAGATTATGCTGCGTGTAGTCATTGAGAGTGTGGACTCTGGAGAAAAATTCTCTTTGGCTCTTGTCTCCTTTTCTTCCTAGCAGTGTGATGTTGGGTAAGTTAGTTAGTCTCTATGTATCTCAGTTTCCCCAACTGCAAAATGGAGACAGTAATGTCACCTACTCCACAGTACTACTGCGCAGGTTAGAGGACATCTCCTCTAACAGATGCAAAGTACTCAGAACACTCACAGAGCAGGCCCAGTAATTGTTAGCTATTATTAGTTACTGCAAATTTAAATTAACCTCTGTTAGACCATCTCTTTTCTACTTCTGCCAGATTTCTCTTGTTTGCAGTTTCTTTATTTTTCTATTATCTTATTGTATTCACAATGATTTAAAATTATTAAAAAGTAATTTTTTTTCACTTTGTCCTCTATTTTCATCCTCTTCCCTTTGTAACTAAGCAGACACATTTTTTTCATTTTTCTTCATAGATTGAAATCTGTTTAAAGGAATGTTTCTATTTCCTTCCATGTATTTTGTAATGCCATCTCAGTTTTAGCTTGGACATCCAACTTAATCCTAAGAGCCTTCCTTATTTCTTGTCTCTTTTCCATAATTACATGCCATCTTCAGTCAGTTTAGGTCTCTTTGGTTGCATTTAATTGGCTTGTTCATTTTGGTTATTGTTTGAATACTAAAAGATATATTTTGGAAAAATAAATGTTTTAATATAGTCTTATAAAAGCTTACAATAGATAAGTGGTTGGGATATTGATAGAATTTTCAAGAGCAATTTGTCTCTTATTAGTTCTTATATTAGCAAATTGTAGGACTCTGTACAAATAACAATTTCTTGGTGATTCAGATTTAGTTTTTCTGCCTCTTAGAGAGGACAGATGCTGTTTATCTTCCAGTCTAACCAAGAGGCTAAAGAGAAATATGGTAAATATGATACATGTTTAGAAACCTGGAATAGAGAGCAAAAGAGAATGTTGAAAATTTTATCAATCCAGCAGGAGAAGACAGAAATAAAAGAAACTAAGTAAAACACAACATAAGGTAGTAGAAATAAGTAAAAATCATACATTTTTAAGAGATTATAAAGTGATAGAACTCACCTATTTAAAGACAGAGATTAACAATCAGTGTGAATTTTTAAAAATCCAGCTGTTTGCTGTTTATAGTGGCATACCTGATAACCAAACAAAAGAGCTGAAATAAAGAGATAGAAAAAGATGTCAGGTAAATACTGTATTTCTTTGAATCTAAGACACCATCCATTTTAAGACACACTTTTTTTCGTGTAATACCAAAAAAAAAACCAACTGCAAAGCCATCTAAACTCTGATATCAGTTGCATATGCATCTTGAATTCAGATATTAAACTGTGTAAAAACAAAGTATTAAAATTCCGAAATGCAGTAATGAAAAGAAAGTTGATATGGCAATAATAATATCGCATGAGATATACTTTAGTTCAAAAAGCATTTATAGAGATAAAGAGAAACACTAGAGAAAAATAAAGAGAAAATCCATTAAGAAAACCTAAGCTTTGCATACTTATATGGTTTTAACAGCAAAGCCTGAGCCTTATGAAGCAAAAACTGACCTAGTTATAAGAAAATACGACAATTTCAAAATCACGGTTGGAAATTTTATCACACCTTTAGCAGAAACTTATAAATCAAACAGTCGTAAAATATTTGTAAGAATATATTTGAACACCATAGTTTAAGAACTCCATCTAATAAGACACAAAGAGACTCAGGAATTTCATGCATAATGTTACTAATTTTTTCTTCAATTTCAGACATTCTGTGTGTATTTCCAATTTTTTAAATGGGAAAAATGATAATTCATTACACATCACCCAAAAACCCTCAACTCCTTTCTTTAAAATGTAACAAAAGCTGCTAAAACAAACACACACACACTAAATACCACACAGTTAATATAGTTCTATAAAAACCAAATAACCAATATTGCTTAGTGCCAGTAGCTTCCAAATTCATATCCCCTTTATTTTCACTCTATTGATTTTGAAGTGTATGATTCTAGTCAGCCCTGATGGTCTAGAGGCATGGATTCCTTGCCCTCATCATCGCGGCCGGGCTTCATGTCCCAGTCAGGGAATCACACCACTCGTCTGTCGGTTGTCATACTGTGGTGGCTACGTGTTGCTGTGATGCTGAAAGCTATGCCACTGATATTTTAAATGCTAGCAGGGTTACCCATGTTGGACAGGTTTCAGCGAAGCTTCCAGACTAAGACAGACTATGAAGAAGGGCCTGACAGCCCACTTTTGAAAAAATTGGCCTTGAAAATCCAGTGAATAGCAGTACAGCATTGTCTGATAGAGTGTGAGAAGGAGAGAGGATGGTGCAAAAAGACTGGACAGAGTTCTGCTCTGCTGTACACAGGATCGTTAGGATTCGGAATCAACTCCACAGCACCAACAACAAAAAAAAGCATTATGATTCGAATGTTCTACTGGTTAGATTTGAAATAAAACTTCAGATTTTCCTGAATATTATTTAGCTAAAAATGTTCCTTTGAGTTTAGGGGAAATAAATACATTTTTTCCCAGAGAACCATTGGCCAATAGGTTGTAATTTGAGATTCATACGTTTTATAAAGTTTATGTATTAAAAACTAAGAGACTTTTACTGGGGAAATGTTAACCAGGGAGATGTTCTTTGTGATATACCTGTATTTGTTTATGCGGTGAGCTAGAAAATGCCACCTGGAGCATAAGAAAACTCTTTTTGCCTAACCTACAGGCAGAACTAATGCTTATGCCAAAAGCCAGCTTTTGCATTATCTTAATATCTAAAAGTGTCTCTATCTAGATCTTATAATTCTCAGAGAAAGAAAGGACAAGGAGACATGAACCTCAACAAAGCATGCTGAGGGAGAGAGTATTTGTCCCTACAGCCTGGAGCAGAATTGGTCTTAGATGTGATCCCTAGGCTATACCAGGATGGGCCATGCCACTCACAGGGAAGGGAGAGGCCTACATTTTTCCTTTATCACTCTAAAATCCCATGTCTAGCACCATGTCCTAACAAATGTTTTTGCCCCTGAAAATGTTGCTTTGTAGGGATGGGCACCATATTTTATTGTGTCCAGTAACATGTCCATCTAAAATGAAACAAAATGGAACAAATATATTCTCATTACCTTATAATCATGTTTAATGACTCTCAATCTTCATTGTGCATCAGAATCTCCTGGGAGATTTTAATAACAATAATGATATTTGGGCTCTGCACCAGGCTCTTGGATAGGTTCTGGGCATCTGTTTTTTCTTTTAAAGTTCCATAGTTGATTTTGATGCAAAGGAAATGTTGAAGACCTCTATTTTACACTTAACTGATTAGGCCAACCAATCAGGGAACCTGAAGCAAGGCTAGCACAAAGCTCCAGAACCTGGAGGACCCTGACCTGGCACCAGGTGGTGCTGTGAGCACAATTCTGAGCCTCCTTCCAGTTTCCCCAGCTGAACACAAGGAACTCACCAGCTCCCACAGAGCAAGAAGGGTCTCAGCAGAGGGAAACAACTCCCAACCCTGAGGATTCCACCTGCTTTAAATGAAAGGGGAGATGGAGTGGAAGGGAAAGGAAGAGATCCTTCTGGAAAGATTCGAAGTGTCTTTGGGCAGCTAAGTGAGGGGGTTCACATTTTCAGGCTGATTTAATGAAGTAAAAAGGACAGTGATGGACAATTCTATTCATTCCACTCTGGATGGTTTTCTTTGTATTTAATTTGCTATTTCTATTAGAATTTAACGCCTGAACATAGAATAACAAAGCACAATTTAAATATTAAAATTAGTCATTCCTATACAGCTCTTATATATATATATATATATATATATATATATATATATATATATATATATGTCTATATATTTACTTTTTTTCATGATTGTTTTAAATACTTAAAAAGTTTACAGATAGAAGGAATTTACACTGAATGTTTCACATTCTTTATGTGGGACTCTGTGCTTATACCCTAACATGTGTAATTACATTGACCAATCATCCTGGTTTTCCTTGGGCTGAGAAGTTTCAGTTTCAAAATGGGACATTCCTGGGCAAACCCAGACTGACGGTTGGCCCCCTTACTTGCAACCCACATATTCACTTGGGCAGCTGTGTTTTCCTGTTATTCATGTGTTTAAGCAGGACACAACACCTCTTATCATTCACTATAATTGTTTTTGTATCAGTAAGTAATATGAATATTTCTGAAGATTATATGGGAGAAGTAGATGGTAGGGTTGACAATGCATATCCCTCAGTGTTCCATAGAGAATATTCTCATTAATTAGTCTTCTTATTCCCCATCTCCTTTTAGACTGCAATCACTTGCAGTCCCAACCCCCAACCCCCTCAGTTAGCTTCCTGTTGTACACAGGAAAATTTTGGTCTCTCTTAGCTTCTTCAGACTTCTTGTGTCCTCCATCACTACTTGATGCTATCTTCAAATAAGTGAAAATTTTAAGATTTAATTGTCTTTCATAAAGGAAATGATCTTCTGGTTTCCAGTATTCCAAGAACAGTGAAGCATTACTAGTAAAAATATTTCTTGTTTGGCTAAATCATGTCTGCCTGTATATCTATAACTCTATCTATCTACCTATCTATCTGAATATATATTCACATATGTACACATATTAGTATTTTTCAAGTCTGTGCTTTAATGAACAGTTCATACTTTGCCCATGATTCTCAGTTTACAAAATTGACGGATACAACCACTGAGAGCCCAAGAAACATTAAAAATTAGACATGATAAATTGTTGAGGATTAAGGGGATCCTGCTCTACACATTGGATGATGTGGCAGAATGAATGTTCCTTTCTTTAATCTTAACAGCTCTACCAACTTTCAGCTATGTGCTCCTTCTCATGGCAATTATTAGTGCATGAGTACTCTGTTCTCATTTACCAGTGATCGAACATTCAGTTACCCTCTATCAAGAAGGCAGCCTTGTCAGATGAGATGTAAATGATTCACACAAGTGTTCTAAGTTCAAACCAAGGAAGACCGTGGGAGTACACAAAATGTTTGTCTGAGGGTGATTTTCTCTTGGCAAAAAATATTGGGAATCTTTTAATTCTATCCTGTGTGAGTGGGGCAAATTTTGGTTGAAAAATGTTAGATTTTGTTGCAAAAGGATGATAAAATCTAGTTAGAAAATAATTTCTCAATTATCCTCTTTAGAGAGGTGAAAAGAGCATTATCAGATTGGATAGTCAATTAAGCTAAAATGGTGATTAAACTTCCACGGTGCTTGTTGTCCGTCCTCTTTTCCAATGTTCCTTAAGTATCGTTGTCAGTAACCACTTATTACTCTTGGTAAAACCAACAGAATTGGCGTAGATGTAAAAAAAATAAAAGACAACAACTATCATTTTAAGCAGCAATTGGTGTTAATTGGGTGTTTATGATATTTAATTTAATCTTTATAACAACTTTAAAACAAAAAGTTTTATTGAGATGTAATTCACATACAGTTACAACAACTTTTTAAAGTAGATATTTTTATACTCTATTGATGAGAAAAGTGATGCTCAAACCAGTGAATTCGTTTGTAAGCTTTTCTTTGAACCCGTATATGCCTAATTTCAAAGCCTACATTCCTTCTAGTGCACCCCAGTGCCTCTGTTGTCATGAGCCTGACACTCTTTTTGGCAGGAATAATGCAAATAGCTGTTAAAATTTTTCTAAGATGAGTGAAGAATAGGAGATAGGGTCCCAAGACACAACTTATCGCAGTCAGTCTTTTTCCCTTAGGGAGTGAGGTCAGCGTGTCAAGCCATCTGAGTGAGAGGAGAAGCTTCTGGAGCGGGCCCAGATAGAGAAAGTGTTTCTATATGCACAGGAATAATAAGAGGGAGGGACTAGAAGAAAAGAAAGGGCGTCATCTTGTTGTTCTACTTTTTATACAGTATTTCACTTGACTATTAAAGCAGCACTGTGAAGAATGTGGGCTTATTAAATAATAATAATCCTTGCAATTTTTATTTCTTTTCATTTTTTCTTTTTTTTTTTTACAGGTGATAAGCAGAGTCACAGAAATGTTTAATAACTTTCCCAAGTTTATACCCATGGGTCAGAAACAAGAGAATTTTTAACTCCGAAGCCTGTATTCTTTGTACTTTGCCAAAATGCATTTACTTATAAGAAAAAACCAAACACGGCTGATAGGGGACAACTAACGAGGTCTCAGGATGACAAGTATTCTATAAAGTGGTGGAGTTTTGCAGGGTATGAAGCTTATAAGAAAACAAATACAGAATCAGGCACAGGGCCTTGGAAAGGGCCATGCAAGTGAGAGTCCTACAGTTTCAGCTTCATTAGCCACACTGTAAATCCGATTTTGGCTCCACTCCTTCCAAATCAGTAGTTTACCTTTGTACCTTTTGAAAAGTATAAGCCAAGAAACTTCTCTTGCATTGAAGGGTTCAGAGAAAAAAAAAAGACTTCAGGTCACTGTTACATGCTGAAGTCATATCTGACAACTCATGCAATAATTAAACTTGTTCCCTTACTAGGGATAGGTTTTGCAGCTCATTTGTCTTTGAGAGTTTGCTAGGAACATATATTGCTTAAAGTTAAACTTGAGAGACACATTGCTGGGAATATTGTTCGGCAACAGTAAGCATTTGATAAGAAATTCATTAAATTTTCTCCACAAAGAAAGTACTAAAGATTGGCTCCATGGCCTAGAAGTATGACTTAGAAGTATTAAGCTCTATGGCTTAGGAGTCTATGCTTTTGTGTATGAGCAATGACACAACTGTGTTCTAAGGAAAACTTAAGACCATGTCACAGCTACAATAAGCAGAGGTAGAATATCTTCTGTTTAGGACTACCTTGTAGCTACTCGTTTCAATTTTCACAAAAGGGTATGACTCTTCTTTTTAGATTAGCTGATTGTTTGGGTCTTTTAAAGGAAGTGCGGTTCTGGATCCTCATCAAAGGCTAGAACATCTGAGACCATGTAGGTTGAAAAGTGGAAACAGAAACTCACTTGAAAGAAACTAAGTAGGGTGGGCTTTACTGAACCAGACAATCTATCCTGCCCTTTTGTAACCTAACCTGTATCCTTGTATTAGGATAGGGAGGCAGATAGCTGCTTAGCTGGACCCCCTGCTTTCCATCTGACTTGACAGAATTGCCTTCAGTGATGTGCCATCAGCACACATTAAGAAAGAGTTCCATGAAAGAGACTCACTGTTGAACACATGATAAAGGGTGGTGTGAAGATGTCATTCCCAGCAGTTGCAAGCTTCTTATCACTCCTGGTGATGCTGGTGCTTCTGCTAAGTGGTTTATTTGTATCATATGGTCACTGTGAAGCTTGTAACTAATAATGTTTTCCTTATTGTGGTCTCTCTGAGAAAGTGGAGAGCCAAATTTGTATTCTATTGCTAATAATATACTACAACTTACAGCATGATGTTTGTGAAACTATTTTGGTTTTCCTACCACCTCCCTGCAGGTGTCACCCTAATTTATTCACCTACTTGTTTTTGTTTTCTTTTAAAGATTGGCACCTGAGCTAACATCTGTTGCTGATCTTCTTTTTTTTCCTTCTTCTTGTTCTTGCCAAAACCCCCCAGTGGTTAGTTGTATATTTTAGTTGTGGGTCCTTCTAGTTGTGGCATGTGGGATGCCACCTCAGTGTGGCTTGACAAGTGGTGCCATGTCCGTGCCCAGGATCCAAACCAGCAAAACCCTGGGCAACTGAAGCAGAGCACACGAACTTGACCACTCGGCCACCAGGCCGGCCCCTCTCACCTAATTGTTTATTTTTTAACTTTTTTACTGAAGAATAATATACTTGTTTAAATGCATTTTGTCATTTGAGTATTTGTAAGTATTCTCAAATTCTTTTTAAACTGAAGAAGGGTTGTGTGTGCATGTGTGTGTGCATTTTGTCATTTGAGTATTTGTAAGTATTCTCAAATTCTTTTTAAACTGAAGAAGGGTTGTGTGTGCATGTGTGTGTGCATGCACTCACAAAAAAACTCCATTCAAAAATGAACATACTGAAGGGAATTCATATTAAAAAAATAAATGTCTATTGATCAATTATATATGTTTAGGTCAATATTAAAAGATTGCTGATTTACAATGGATATTTATCAGAAGTCTGTAATACTCAAACACTAATATCTCTATGAAATATCCTCTGAACTTTCAAAAGATCTCTTTATCAACTTGTTGAATGTTGATTACATAGTTTTGCTCTGTGAGGTGAAAGGCAAGATGCTGCAAGAATGAGGTAAAATCCAGACAAGTAGGACTGACCTTACCAGGAACTTGATTTTCTCTTGCCTTGGCCAAATGTCACATCCAAAGAGTCCTTATTTGGCGGGAAGTATGATGCTAGGGGAGCGTGAGGCTAGAGACCACTTTATTTCACTCTCATTGAGTTAAACTTTTTTATCACTTTTGCTTCGAGGTCTTAAAATCTAAGCTGTTACTACTTTTGACATTATATAGCATCAGAATTCGAAGGGATCTCATTTTTTACTCTTATAGAATTCACGGAACAGTTAGAACTACTCTCATATCCTCCTTATTGAATTCAAATCAGGAGATGACAGTTTGATTGCTGAACCTACCAGTGACAAAGGTGCTACCTTGGACAACTCATTTAACTTCTCTGCAGCTCAGTTTTATCATCTGTAAGATGAGTATTCTTCATCTAAAATAATGCTGTTCTCTTTTCTTCATGATCATTATAATTGCTGTCATTTGCTTTGGGTTTGAAGACTAAGGGTTGCCAACTTCATAAGCCAGGACTAGCTGCATAATTGGCAGTGCCCAGGGCAAAAGAAAACTATGAGGCCACTTGTTCAAAATTTATTAAGTGTTTCAACAGCAGAGGATTACACTAAGCATGAGGCTCTTCTGAGAGTGGGGCCCTGTGTGACTGCACAGGTCTCATGCTCACTTTATGGGCCCTGCTGTGAACATGATGGTGAAGATCTCCTGGGATCAAAACTGAGGCTTGATGCTACTCTCCAGCAACAAGCCCAGGGCATAGTCTCAAATCTCACTTCCTTTGGAAGGTAAGATCTGACTCATGGGTAGGAAGCATAGTGTAGGCTTCAAAAGCTTGTTCTCTAGAGTCCAGTATCCCCAAGTTCAAACAATGGCTCTGCTGCTTAGTACCTATATAATCTTGGGCTAATAAACTCCCTAAGCCTCCATTTCCTTATCTTCAAAATGGAATAATAATAGAACCAACTTTCTATAATTGTTGCCAGTTATAAATGAAAAAATTCATGCATAGTACTAGCAATGTAGCAGGCTCTCAATAAATAATAGCTCTTATCGTGGTTATTCTTTATTATTTTACAGGCTTGAAATACTCCTTTTGTGTATCTGTTTAGAGACCTTTACATTTTCTCTTATAAACTGAGGTTTCTGGGAAGGTTCCTTGGCTACGTTATTAAGCCTAACATGAAACAATTTTCAATCTACTGTTTCTCTGTTCCTGATTTGTGCTTACTAATATGATCCTATCCTGAACAATTATTACAATTTTCCAAAATTTCAATTCTGCCATTGATGGAAGGGTCATAAGATGTAATGGAAGTGATAGACATCTTGACATGGTAATATTAACAAGAGGAGATATTTATGGAATGTCTTGAGTTACCAATATTGGAGGCATCATACAAATTATTGTACATTTCTAACACTGCTTAATGCATCAGGGTCCCTCCTGCCCTCCCTGGAGAATCTTGTAAAGCCATTTTCCTTGGTAAAAAGTGCTGCTGACATTTTCCCATCAGATCTTTTCAGTCTTTGGTCGTAATGTCCGGAGGTAATACTCAAACTATCTAATAACTGGTGGTAGGGTAATTATATTACCAATCAGAGAATGCCCCTAGGCCATCAGAAGGTACCCTGGGGGTAACAACATCCAGTAAGGCTACACACACCCTGGTAAGGCTCAGTAAAATCATACCAGTTGAGCATCATCTGCTGATTATAGTTCCCTTGTGAGCCACTCAGCCCTTTTATACCAGTTGCATTTACAAAGGAACACAAGTTATTTGAATAGGTTTGGCCTTCGGAGGATGAGGAAATCCACCAGTTATAACCTCTAAGAGTTATAGCATACATGGAAATATTTTTAATATCACCTAGGTCAAGAGTTAAATACAGTACAAATCATGGAAACATGTAAAGGAGATCTGAGGTATTCAACGACTAGTTGGAAAATACTTTGAACCTGCTGGGTGGCTAAAAATATCAATTTTCAGTATATAATGACTACCATAAACACTTCAAAGGAACTCATTTTAGAGGAACAATTCTTTTGAATGGTTTTGCTTCTCTGGTTACTCTTTTGCAACCTCCCCTTCCCCCACAATCATCTGGGATATTTTGCTAAATTGTACAGTTGGTAAACATTCCCAGTTCCTTAAGGCCTAGTTTAAACAGTATAATAAATTAAGAGCGAAACTTTATTCATTGGTTCTTTAAGGAAAAAAATAATGGATCATGCAGAATCAGAATAAGTGCCTTGTAAAAGGCATATTGACAAAAATGTGTCCCCAGTTAAGTGGATAGTAGACTTCTTTCCCCACGTACTCATTCCAACAAAGATTGACTGATGCTTCTTTAGGCAAAGTTTAAAAAATTCCCATTTTGGACAGCAATTGCCTATGAGTATGAAGTTTGTCACACTGAGTTGGAAGAAGACACAGGAAAATGATAAATGTAGCTAGTGCCATTTGCACCTGGGTAAACAAGAACTGCCCTCCACAGGTCAGCATCAGGGTTTTTTCCTGATACTACCTCTCTCTGTATTCATAGAAAAAAAAGTCCAGATTCAAGGTGAAGTCCTGTGAGATGGGGGGGAGGGGTTTTGGTGAAGGGAGAAGAAGGATTTATTGGGAAATAGTGGGAGCAGCCAGAGAGTAGGGAGAAATCTACTTGGCCAGGTAAAGATATTAGCATGGTAGTTTTCAGGTTGTGATTTTCAAAACGTGCCCCCAAGAACCACAGTGTCACATCTTTTGGTCACTTTGTTAGAAATGCAAATTCTTGGGCTCAATCTCAGACCTTCTGGATCAGAAACACTGGGGTGGGTCCAGCAAACTGTGTTTGATCAGACTCTCCAGTTGATTCTGGTACAGCAAACGTTTAGAACCACTGCTTTAAAGGACAGAGATCTGGTTGAGTGACTGGAGAATGGGGCTACTCCACAAAGAACTGCAGCAAACCTGTGCCTTTGTGTCTGAGGTGTTATGATCTTCCAGGACCATAGCTGCCTAAGCCACCATTTCTGGTTCTTATGTGGTCGAGGACTTCTAACTGTATCCCACTAGATTATAGCTATTTTTTATACCAAGAGTTGTTTGCCTCAAAAGAATCCTGGGTATAAATTATTCCTTTCTGCTCTTTCTCCACAAGAAATTAAAGAGTTTAGGTAGATTTCTGTCTAAATTTGTTTTCCATTTAAAATGTACTTTGTTTTTATGAAAACTGCTTTTATATTTAAGTATTTTTTCTCATTTTAATTTGATTTTCTTAATTTTGCAGAAGGATGTGAACTTAATTTTCTTAGCTCAAAGTTTTGGCTACCCATGGTGTGCTAAGGACTTTTAGTTTTGGACATTCTATTTAGTAAAATCAACCACAGAATTTTGACGATCGGCCAGGAAATTTGAGGTTTCAGCATAAATTGCATATTGCGTAATTTGGTTTTTCACCTAATCTTTCCATGTAGTTTCACCTATCAGAGGAAAAAATTGCTATTGCACCATTTGAATTTTTTTTTTTTTAGAAGCAGTGATTCCTTTTTGGTGAGGAAGATTGACCCTGAGCCAACATCTGTTGCCAATCTTCCTCTTTTTTGTTTTTGTTTTTTCTCCCCAGAGCCCCAGGACATAGCTGTATATCCTAGCTGTAGGTCATTCTAGTTCTTCTGTGTGGGATGCCGCCACAGCATGACTTAATGAGCAGTGTGTCGGTCTGCACCCAGGATCCTAACTGGCAAACCCCAGGCCGCAGAAGCAGAGCGCATGAATTTACCTACTCTGCTAGGACTGGCCCCTGTTTTTTTATTTTTTTTAAGTAATTTTGTTGGGATTATAATGGTTTATAATATTGCATAATTTCGAGTGTACATTATTGTTTATCAATTCCTGAATACACTTCATTGTGCTCACCCCCAGTAGTCTAATTTTTATCCATCACCATACATATATGCCCCTTTGCCCCATTTGCTCACCCCCCAACCCCCTTCCTCTCTGGTAACCACTAATCTATTCTCTTTATCCATGTATTTATTGTCTTCCACATATGAGTGAAATCATGCAGGATTTTTCTTTCTCTGTCTGGCTTATTTCGCTTAACATCATACCCTCCAGGTCCATCCATGTTGTTGCAAATAGGACAATTTTGTCTTTTTTATGGCTGAGTAGTATTCCACTGTATACATATATACCACATCTTTTTTATCCATTCATCTGTAGAAGGGCACTTGAGTTGCTTCCACATCCTGGCTATTTCGAATAATGCTGCAATGAACATAGGGGTGCATAAATCTCTTTTGGATCATTGATTTCAAATTCCTTGGATAAATACCCAGTAGTGGGATAGCTGGGTCATATGGTATATCTATTTTTAATTTTTTGAGAAATCTCCATACTATTTTCCATAGTGGCTGCACCAGTTTGCATTCCTACCATCAGTGTATGAGCGTTCCCTTTTCTCCACATCCTTTCCATAATTTGTTGTTTGTTGTCTTGGTAATTATAGCCACTCTGACTGGTGCAAGGTGATATCTCATTGTAGTTTTGATTTGCATTTCCCTAATAATTAGTGATATTGAGCATTGTTTCATGTGTCTGTTGGCCTCTGTATATCTTCCTTGGAAAAATGTCTATTCATGTCCTCTGCCCATTTTTTGATCAGGTTGTTTGCTTTCTTTTTTTGTTGTTGTTGAGTTGTATGAGTTCTTTATATATTTTGGAGATCAACCCCTTGTCTGATAAATGATTTGTGAATATTTTCTCCCAGTTGGTGGGTTGTCTTTCCGTTTTGCTGATGGTTTCCTTTGCTGTGCAGAAGCTTTTTAGTCTGATGTAGTCCCATTTGTTAACTTTTTCTTTTTTTTCCCTTTCTGGAGTAGACTGGTATTTGAAAAGATGTGGTTAAGACCAATGTCAAAGAGTGTGCTGCCTATATTTTCTTCTAGGAGTTTTATGGTTTCAGGTCTTACATTCAAATCTTTAATCCATTTTGAGTTAATTTTTGTGCATGTGCAAGAGTAGACCCTGTTTTTTTTAATGAGATAATTTTTGCCATTTGTTTATTCACCATATTTGGAAAATATGCTCCCCTCTTTTCTTTCCTTTTCTTTATTCTTTCTTTTCCTTACTCTCCTCCCCTCCCCCCTCCGATTCCTTCCCCTTTTCTCTCCTCTCTTTCAATATGTCCTTTCTTTTTTTATACCAGAAAAGACTTTTGATTTCTTTAAAAAATAAAATAACCCTCTTTGAAATTAACTGTGAAGAACTTGAAAGAAGAGTGTGACAACAAAGATGAGTCAAAGGTGAAGGAGGTGTGGTTAACATGTGAAAGAGAATGAGAAGTAAAGTTTAGCACGACTGGAAATTTGAACTAGAAGATAGGATACTCTCAGAATGTACTGTTGGAAATCTTGAGTCTGAGAAGGGGAATATGACATACTGAGTCATGGGCTGTATGAGGTAGCTATAATGTGCCTGAGTTACTATGTCTGGGTGAGTCACCAGCTATTTGAACTTGTAGGTTAGTTATATGTCCCATTGCTGAGATTCACTTCTGTACTCTGTAAAATCTGATTTAAAATATGTATTTCTCAGTGTTGTCTTGGGACTAAGAGAAAACATATATGTAAAGAAGGCTGAGTCTCAGCAGTGCAATACTTACAATTAGTATATATTGATGCTTTTTGTTGTAATTCATCTGTTTTCATAGTTGCATAGTACTCCATTGTATTAAAACATCACAATTTATTTGTCCATTCATATGGCAAAAGATATTTTGGTTGATTCCAGTTTTTTGTTAATATAACATAATGAACATTCATGTATATCTCTTCTGATGCACATATGCAAGGTTTTACTAGAACAAATGACTGGGATTGGAATTGCTTGGTACTAGGCTGCAAGCATCTTTCTTGGATAATGCCAGACTGATTTCTAAGTGGTTGTACTTATTGACACTTCCACTAGGAGTGTATTAGATTTCTCTTTGCTTCACATCTTTACCAATAATTGGAGTGCCAGATTTTAAAATTTTTGCAAATTTGATAGGTGGTAATTTTATCCCATTTCTCTGATTATCAATATATTGAGGTTATTTATGTTGACTTTTTGTGAGAAATGCTTATTCAGATCTTTTTTCTATAATGTTGTTTTTATTTTTCTTATTGATTTGTAGGAGTCTTTGATATGTTTTAGAATCCAATCCTTTTTTCTTTTTTAGACATATATAATGAAAATATCTTCTCCTAATTTTTAGCTTGTGTTTTAACTTTTTGTAAACATGTTCTTTGATGTATAGGATTTGTCTTTCTTTTTTTTATGGTTTACATTTTGTGTGCTTGTTAAGAAATTCTCTACTTTTCAGAAAGCATAAAGATAATTGCTTAGACTCTTAGTTTGCTTTTCAGTCTTTGTCTCTTAAAAATGACTTTTGTGTATTACCAACGTAATTTTTTTTCAGCATGGACAACCAATTGTAGCATCACTGTTTACTGAATAATCTGTACTGCTCTGCACGGCCACTTTGGTCATATATCAAGTTTCCACGTGTGGGTGGGTCTACTACTGGGAATATTTTGTCCTTAGTTTATTTCTATCCCAATTCCACATTGTCTTACTTAGCACATATTTATAATAAATGCTGATATATGGTGGCACTTGTCACTTCCATCATGTTCTTCAGATTGTCTCAAATATTAACCCTTTGCTTTTCTATATAAATTTTAAAGTAGCTTAAGAGTTTACAAATACAGTGCATTTTTTTTTTATAGGATCGCTAGTGCATTTCTAGGTTTGCTTGTTGGTGTTAATCCAGGATCTGAGCATTTTTCAATGGGATGCTAATGCGTATTTCGGGATACCTAGTCCAGCATCGTCCCAGAAGTAGAGGACCTGTGTGGAGTATTTTTATATGTAGTTTTCTATTTAAATATGTGAGCTATTTTGAGTTTGGTTTCTCTGCCAAATTATGTATGTAAGCTTACAAGAAATATATGTATTTACTTTGTAGGTGGAAAAAATGCTAACCAGTGAAAGAGGTCATTTTTGGTCAAGAGGAATTTCACAAAATAGATCTGAAGGAAATTTGTTTGACATGGAAGCCCAAAAAGCCTCAAAAAATTGCAATATTACAGGTACAGGGATTTATAACTATTGTAATTTTTCATCCATTACCAGTAACTATTGGAGGGCTACATCTGACAAGTGCTACAGAAGATTAAAAGAATCATAAAATCCCAACATTATCATAGAAATACTTACATTATCATTTAAAAGATGAGCAGGGGCTGGCCAGTGGCGCAGCAGTTAAGTTCCCACGTTCCACATCAACAGCCCAGGGTTCCCCAGTTCGGATCCTGGGTACAGACCTATGCACTGCTTGTCAGGCCATGCTGTGGCAGGCATCCCATATATAAAGTAGAGGAAGATGGGCACAGATGTTGGCTCAGGGCTGGTCTTCCTCAGCGAAAAGAGGAGGATTGGTGGCAGATGTTAGCTTAGAGCTAATCTTCCTTAAAAAAAAAAAGATGAGTAAAATATAATAGCATGGCCAACAGATTATATAAATATTATGAGGAGGCAAAAACTCATTATTAAATGAGTGGTATATGCAGTAAATATAATAAATTTGGGGGTTAAAGAGGTCTCTAGAGGTTAGAGTGGCCTAAGAAATCTTGATGGATCATAAAAGAATTGATCTTCATAGGAAAAGTAAGTTTTAACAGAATTAGATGCAACTGAATTGAAGAAACTTGCGGAAATAAGAGAAATGCAATTTTTATTTTTCAAAATGCATTTCTGATTTTTAATATATGATGCTTAAAACTCATTTCAATCAAGATATAGTTCTCCATATATTAAACAAAATTCTGACAGTTTACTTGAATTCGTTTTTCTATTTTGGCTGGCCATTTTGGCTTTCAGTTTCTCTGAAGCAGCACCAGTTTCACACCTCCTGTAGACTGTGAATCCTGTATATTCAGTCTACAGAATTGTTACCAATATTTATTGGAAAATTACTAAGTATGAATTGCTTTAAACATTAAAAAAATGACTTCAATATTTGTGAGATATATAGAAATTCCTTCTGGTTGATATGTGAATATTTTAATGTGTTGCTGATTCTTAAAATACTCACTTTCCAAAGTAGTAATATGTTTTCATTTCATAGTGGTAAGCCTGTTCTTTGTCGTTTAAACTTGAAAAAGCTTAATGAATTCCTTCAAGAAGTAAATATAATGCTGGTTCATTTTTCAATGTTCATTTTCGTGGTGTTCTTTTTCATGAAAAAATTTCAATGTTATTAAAATTTATCAATACAAAATTATCAGAAAATAATCTAAGAAATTCATTATCATCTTATTTGGCATATTGTTTTTTTAAAACATATTTTAGCTATTAACAGATGTATTTGATATTTTTCACATATTGAATATTATAAGAAAAGAAAAACATTAAAGGAACAATAAATATAATGAGAGCAATGTTTAGAAAACTCTACATACTGAATTATTCTATTCTGAGGTTTTCTTTTGTGAAAATGAAACATAAAATAATAAGGCATAAGTATATGTAGTCTGGGACATTTTTAAGAAGATGTGTTCAACTGATTATGTAATTTGTTAAACATTTGTTTGTTTATAAATCATGATGTGCTAAAAGATAAAATCATATTACATATGGTCAAAATAAACTGGTAGAACAATTTACCTTTCCTCACAACATGAAAATTTGACCAAATTTAACATTAATTTTGTAATAGCTGTTAGACTGGAGATCAAAAAGCAAAATAAAAAGCCTTGAATTTTTAAGCTAAAATAAAAGTTAATTTTGATCGTATCTCAGAATGCCACTTTATATTTGTTTTGCTTTGTTTTTGTTTAAATAACAAGAATGTCCAGACCCACGTTTGCTTCTCAGTTGGTCAGATGCTTTCATACTTCATGGCAATAATGCTTCCAAGGCTACAAATCCATTCTGGAATGAACTGTCTGCTTCTAACCCATTTTTGGATGACATAACTCAGCTAAGAAATAACGAGAAGAGAGAGAATATTTCCATCTTGAAGGAAGATCCTTTTCTTTTTTTTAGAGAAATAGAAAACGGAAATTCTTTCGATTCCTCTGGTGGTGACCTTAATGTGCATCAGTTGCTTAGGCAGTCTTCCTCAAGGAAATCTGGAAGATCTAAAAGTGTTTCAGAACTTTTGGACATTTTAGGTGACACAGCACATGCCCCTCAGAATATACATAACTCTGATGAGATCCTAGAACAAGATTTAGAATGGCTTCAAAATGATCGAGAGGCTTATAAAATGGCTTGGTTAAGTCAACGCCAACTGGCCCGCTCCTGCCTGGATTTGAATACAATTAATCAGAGTCCTGGATGGGCCCAAACACAAGTTGCAGAGACCATGATAGTTTGTAAATTAAACCACCAAGGAGGGTCAGTGCAATTACCTGAATCAGATATCACTGTTCATGTGCCTCAAGGCCATGTAGCAGAGGGAGAATTCCAAGAGGTATCTCTAAGGGCTTTTCTTGATCCTCCACACATGCTTAACCATGATCTTTCATGCACTGTAAGCCCACTGTTGGAAATGATGTTAGGCAACCTTAACACAATGGAAGCCATTTTGCTGGAGATGAAAATAGGGGCTGAAGTAAGAAAGGATCCTTTCAGCCAAGTCATGACAGAAATAGTGTGTTTACACAGCCTGGGTAAAGAAGGCCCTTTCAAAGTGTTAAACAACTGCTACATTTATAAAGACACCATCCAAGTCAAGCTAATAGACTTGAGTCAGGTGATGTATCTAGTGATTGCTGTGCAAGCGAAAGCTACTCTGTCGCCAGCTGCCACCATTTGGGATTACATCCACAAAACCACCTCAATTGGAATTTATGGGCCCAAATATATCCATCCCAGTTTCACTGCTGTTTTCACAGTTTGTGGACACACTTATATGCCAGGAAAGCTGACAATCTCTGATGTTAAGAAGGGTGGAAAAAACACATCTCCAGTTGTGTTTCAGCTCTGGGGGAAGCATTCATTTGTTCTTGACAAGCCACAAGATTTAAGTATTTCTGTTTTTTCATGTGATGCTGATTTTGAAGTAAAGGCAGAAGGAGAAAGGAAAGAAATTAAACAAAAGCAGTTGCAAGCAGGTGAAGTAGTTCATCAACAATTTTTATTTTCCTTAGTTGACTGCAGAGAAATGCACTTGTTTGTTTTCCGTGTTCAGGTGGAGCCTCCCAATGGTGGACCAGTTACTCAGTTCTTTATCACTACACCTGACCCAGCCCCACACCTAAAAAGGCTCTCAAATCTGCCAGATGATTTGCAGAAGGAAACGGAAATCAAGTCTGCTCCTTTACTACCAAGAGTGTGTGTTAAATATCCCACATTCCAAGACAAAAATTTGAACTTCACCAACTATGGGGTAACCCTGAAGACAGTGCTAAGACAAAGCAAGATTGACTACTTACTTGAATATTTCAAAGGGGACACAGTAGCTCTGCTTGGGAAGGGTAAGATAAAAGCCATTGGGCAGT
The DNA here is from genome assembly GCF_041296265.1 of Equus caballus. Classification (NCBI taxonomy): domain Eukaryota; kingdom Metazoa; phylum Chordata; class Mammalia; order Perissodactyla; family Equidae; genus Equus; species Equus caballus. Next base: position 56,264,965 of record NC_091687.1, on the reverse strand, counting down.
CCAAAGTGAAAGAATGGTATGTGGGAGTCCTGAGAGGTAAGATTGGACTTGTACATTGCAAAAATGTCAAGGTGGCAGCAAAGGAAGAAGTAATATCTATGCCAGAGAGTGTCTTCACAACCAAGAATCTTATCGAACAAATCGCCCTCCCCTTTAGAAAATTCACTTACATCTACTCAGTTGTATTGACCTTGGTGTCAGAAAAAGTTTATGACTGGAAAGTTTTAGCTGATATCCTGGGTTACTCGCACCTGGAACTGGAAGATTTTGATGGACTACAAGCAGCTAAAGAATCAGAAAAAGTTTCTTATGTTGTAAAGAAGTTAAAGGAAGATTGCCATGCAGACAGAAATACCAGGAAGTTTCTTTATGAACTTATTGTGGTGAGTATTGCTTGATCACAATAATGTATTTAGCATAGAGAACTTTATTAACTTGGCAATATTTATAACCAAACATTTAAGAGGAGAAGTTAAAAAATTCTCAACACTCTCAAATAAATTGAAGTCGCTTTCAGCAAATATAGAGCTTTTCCTACAAGATTATATAATTTATTTCTTAGATTTGAGATTCACTTGTGATTTTCCCAGAAATTAGACACTTGAGGATCGTCTTTTAAAGGAAAATTAAATATTTTGTTTGTGTCAGAGCATAACAGTGAAGAGATCTCTTTTCTTCCTCTGTTAAATAATTGGACAGCTCTTAAAATATCAGAGAAGCTCCAATAACATGAAAGTAAATAAGAGCAAACTGAAACAAAACTAACTTGGCCATTGTTACAGGCACACTTGTTAGTGTTTTTTTTTTTTTAAACATATCTGTGTCCTTTAGCGATTTAATATTCTTCTTCTGTATGCAATGCATCAAAACTCAAAAAATGATATTGCTAATTCTTTTCTTAATACTCATGTTTTCATAGGGCTCTCAGGATCATATTTTTTCAACATAGTATTCACTCCGGTGTAAACCTGAGTGGAGAGTTATAAAGAAGATGAAGAACTGTTTTACCTGAAAAGTGGAAATTCAGTATTTTATAAAAGTTAAAAAAAAAAAAGAGAATATTTCTGAGTGGCTAAAATGTGAATGTATAAATAATAATAATGATAGCTAACACTCCTCTGAGGTTGTCTATCTGTTTGGCACTGTGCTGAACACTCTATACACACTATCTTCATTTAACCATTGTAACAACTCTATGGGGTAAGTATAGATAGTATCTTCATCTTACAAATAGAGGAAACTGAGTCTTGGGAGGTTGGACAACTTGTCCAAGGCCCCACAGTTGGTTAATGTCTGAGATGGGATTTGAGAACTTTTTCATTCCAAAGCTATATTTAAAACCACTATGCCTGAAACAAAGTTATGAATGTGTGTGTAAAAATGCTTGTGTGAATATGTCTGTTGGTGTGTGTATTAAATACTATTATAACTGTGTGAGGCTGATACCCTACAAGAGATGTGTAAGAATATACAGGTAGGTATATTCTTACTCAACTCAGGTGTAAAGGAGCAAAATTTTAATCAGGGCGCAAAAGGAGGAGAGGAATTTTCGGAGACGAATTTATTCTGTGACACTAACAATTTGTATATTAAAGAAATGGTATATATAAAACATTTCCTCTCTTTCAGTTATTTTTATGATACTACAGTGATACTGAGAGGGATTAAATTTTAAAAGTCCGGATACCCAGTTGTTAAACAGGTAGTTTTGTGATAGTATGCTGCATTCTCACTTGATCTGGGCCATTTAGAGTCATTGGTTGATCTATCTGGTTGAAGCTGCACATATGTTTTGTAATAGCTCATTAACTCTCATAGATCATGATCAGCATGGACCCATGAAGATTTGAATTGAAAATTGCTTTCTTATTTCTCTCAGTGTGAAAAAAAAGGTTATATTGGCCAAATGCTCTGAAAGTTTAAGCCTGATCGTACCTGCACTATGTTGGTGTGTATGATAATTGAGTGGCTTTGGTGACTAACTAGACAGTGCCAGTGGAGAGCTCATCCAAGGAAGTAGTTCCTAAACGCTCATCCTGTGCCTCAGTGGAGGCTTCAGGATTTCTATTTGGAAGGGACTTGGGCCTGGGTATCTGACGGGAAGATGATGCAGCATGGGGTATAGAGGCCATCACTTGAAACTTTATTTGCATAGTAAGTATATGGTTTTCTAGAATTGTATATTAATTTGGGGTTAGCTGGAAGGGAGCCGAGAAAGATTGTGGCTTCTAAACACCTTAGTCATCTCTAGACATTGAGACTGGCTGTCTTTGTGTACTTGACTCTTGGCACTCTCTAAAGCACTTTAGCATCTGATTCAACTTTCATAACGATTATAGGCAGCTAGATAGGTGGCTAGACTGTATCCATTTTTAAAATCATTAAATAGAGATATTTTGTAATTTATCTCAAGTCCTATACTTTGTGAAGCTGGATTTTAAACTCAAATTTTGTAACTCCAACTGCAGATTTCTTTTCCTTAAAACAAGAAACTGGAATAAACATTGCTAAACCCACTCTACACTTTACCAAAAGTACCTTCAGGGGTCTGCTGGCTCAGTACTGCTTCTCGCTGAGGTCATAACTCCTCATCATAAATTTATGGGTTAATATAGTCTACATATAAAACCCATGAGTAGTCCTTCTGATGCTTCCATAGGAATGAACACACTATGGACTTTAATAGTTGCCTTACTTGGTCATTTGTTTTTACTTATTGTTTCATAATGATAAATAAAGCTTTTAAGTGCCATTAAATGATGAGAGCTACTAAACATGTTTATTTGCTTATTTGAACAGAGAAGAGATAGAGATAGATCTAATCCCATAATTTTAAATTATATTCAAAGCAAAAGAGAAACTTGTAGACTAGTTTGAAATATGTATGGTGATTGACAAAGCTCAAATGCTTAATTAAGGAGAAAGAGTCTGATGGTTTTCCGTTTTACATTGTTGAAGACTGAGTGCTTTATCTTTAATAACTAGTGGTTTATAGTTAGCACAATTACACTGGAGGTGAAGGGAGAGAGTTAATTTTTTTTGTCATAAATATCAATTGCTTTGTTGCATCTTGTAGGAATGTCTCTCATTTTTATGCAACAGGCGTGATTCTGAAAAGTTTTAAATCACATTTTGATAAAAAATAGAACAATGTTTACTAGTACCAGTGTGACGGTCACACTTTAGAGAAATCCTGTAACCAATCGTCTGGTAAGGAAAGGAATTATTTTTTGTAGAGTGAATAATCATCCCTTGGTTGATGAATTATAGACTGCTAGGACCTCAGGGTATCTTTGGAAGTGTCTACTTCAACTTCCTCTTTTTGCAATTAAGGATATTAAGAAACGTATTATTTAAGTGGTTTACTCAAGGCCCTATAATTAGTCACTGAGCTCGTCTTGACTCTCCCCTAATTTTGGTCTAGTTGTGTCTGCTATACTTTGCTGGTTGCATTTGCTTAAAAGTAAATCAACTTTTTGAATTTTAGAAAATTCAAACGTATGTGTGGTGAAAAAGAGGATGCGAGTTTCTACAATATGAAATGAAAAACTTAATTTATAAGAAAAAGCCCAATTAGTTGCTTTTAATTATGACATGTAATTGTTGCTGCAGGCTCTGCTGAAGATGGATTGCCAGGGGTTAGTAGCACATCTCATCCAAGAGGCTGCTATTCTGACGTCAGCTGTCAAGCTTGGAAAAGGCTGGAGGGAACTAGCTGAAAAGTTAGTACGACTCACAAAGCAACAAATGGAGGCTTATGAAATTCCTCACCGAGGAAAAACTGGAGATGTTGCTGTTGAGGTAAGATTTCTGTTTGTCTAATTAAACAGTGAAAAATTGCAGACCAAGCAAACTAAATGTAATTAAGTCTGCACCACATACATGGATTAATTGAAGGAGTGTCCAGAGGATCCAGTAACTGAAGTCATTGCACCTATAACCATCGATATTATCTAAAATATACACACATCACTTTTTAAAGGCATCAAGAACCGGTAAAATATATTGATATTTCTCCTATTGGATTGCATATTAACATGCCCTTTGATCAAATGAATTGACCAAATTGGACAGCTAGCCAGTTAGTAGGCAGAGCTCTAAGAACTTGAGGCAGAGAACAGATAAACGGTGAAGGGAGGAGATGGAACCAAATCAGGACAAGGAGAGAGGATATAATAATAAGTATTTATCAGCCTCAGGCATAGACTTAGTCACTTGTGATAAATACTGTTTGGTGACAAGAAGCATTAACAGGGTGGATGGTACAGGATCACTGGTAATTAGAGATAAGAGATATCTAAGAGCTTCATCATTTCCTTCACAATTTTACATACCGTAATAGCTAGACACATCAAACACAGAATAACAGCACTTAGTACAAAGTAAATATTTACCATGCAAATATTGTTGTTATTAATATAAAAACAAATGTATACTATTAGGCATGTTGGATAAATATTTTCTCTATTTACCATAAAGAAATGTGAGTCAATTTTTATTAACTTAAATAAAAATGTGCCAGTGATGACCACATATAAAATGTTCCTGTATCTTTCTCTCACATGAGTGAAAGCATTTTCAAGATATTTCAGTTGGGGAAAGATTATCAGTCTAATTAGGTAATGCCTTGGTAGGAGGCAGAAGCTACGTCCTCCACTTCCTTTTTGGGCACAGAGCTGGGTATTAATTTCTTGAGAAAATTGTCTTACTTTGAAGCAACTACCAGCTGGGTGAGCAGGAGAAGACAACTTTTCCCTGAAGAATCAAGAGTTAAGTCAGCAGAATCCCAGCAGCTACAGTGGAAGGCTGAGCAGGCCAGCTTCTGGGTTCCTGGAGCCTGGCTCTCCAGCAAGGACTCCTCTAAACAAGGTTCTATAGCCAGGAGCAGCCAAGACATATTTCCTCCTCATAGACTACATTTATCTCCATACACTAAGAAAGGCATTACAATCTACAAATCAGTTTTTACTGAATGAGCTAAAAGATGATAAACTTTTAAGAAGGAAGAAAACAACAATATTATGAGGGATATATTATTGTGATATTTTAGTTAATTGGTTAAAAAGTTGTCTAATTGAGATACCGCTATCTATTAGAATGGCCAAAATCCAGAACACTGACAACACCAAATGCTGTTAAGGATGTGGAGCAATAGGAACACCCATTCATTGCTGCTGGGAATGCAAAATGGTACATCCACTTTGGAAGGCACTTTGGCTGTTTCTTACAAATGAAGCATACTCTTAGCATACAATTCATCAGTTGCACTCCTTGGTATTTACCTAAAGGAATTGAAAACTTATGTCCACTCAAAAACCTACACAAGAATGTTTATAGCAACTTTCTTCATAAATGCCAAAACTTGGAAGCAACAAGATATTTTTCAGTTGGTGAATGGGTAAACTATAGTCCATCCAGACAAAGGAATATTATGCAGTGCTAAAAAGAAATGAGCTACCAAGCATGAAAAGACATGGAAGAACTTTAAATGTGTATTACTAAGTGAAAGAAGGCAATCTGAAAAGGCTACATACTGTATGATTCCAACTATATGACATTCTGGAAAAGGCCAAACTCTGGAGACGGTAAAAAGATCAGTGGTTACCAGGAGTTGGGAGATGATGATGAATAGGCAGAGCACAGAGGATTTTTAGGGCAATGAAACTACTCAATATGGTACAATAAGGATGGATACGTCTTTATACATTTGTGCAAACCCATAGAATATATAACACTAAGAGTGAACCCAAAGGTCTACCAGAGCCTTCGGGTCATTATGTGTCTATATAGATCCATCAGTTGTAACAACTGCACCCCTCTGGTGGAGGATGTTGTTAATGGTGGAGGCTAAGCATGTGTTGGGGCGGGGGATATATGGGAAATCTCTGTACCTTTCCCTCAATTTTGCTGTGAACCTAAAACTCCTCTAAAAACAAGTCTGAAAAACAAAAGTCATCTAATTGAAAACAGGACTTTCTTTTTTCTTAATAAGGCTCTATTTTAAAAAGGTTTTGTTGAGAGTTATTTATCAGACAGTTATTTGTTCTCTCAACTTCGTTAAGTATCTGACTTCTCTCTAATTGTGGTTGTTTATAGTTTTTCTTCCCCTAAATCTTGATGGATGCCAAAAAACAGCCTACTTTTCCATTATTTACTTTTGCACAGCCCAAATCACGGAAGACTAAGTCTATGCCTGAGGTTGATAAATACTCAGAACCAGAAAGGAAAGCCCCTAGGTGTCTTTCTAGGGGCAATCATGCAATTTATAGTGATTAATACTGACGATCATCACTCTGACGCATGTTATTAAATGCTTAGAAAATAATCTATGGCATATTGGCCTAAAACCATTCCAAATAATCTACAGGAGTCTTCTTCTGTCAGGCCACTTACACTAAAAGGTAAATGTATGCTAATTTCCATCTCTGAAAAAAAATTGTTGTACAATCTTTTTCTCTTAGGAGGAGGTGATTCTTAAATATGGTTAATTTACAAGTCGAGTAGCTGATTTCAAAACACACTGATATTAGTTCTGGGTAGAAGGAGCAGAGAGAAGGAACTGGAATTGGGGCAGGGAGATAACCAGGTCTGTGTTTCTTGTCTGCTTTTGTTTCCTTTATCTCACTTCCTCAGAGGGCACACACTCCCCAAATTTCCCTCTCTGGGTGCCAATGCCTACAATCAGGCTCTTTCACTCACTTTCCTTCCTTTTCAGCTTCTCTCTCTTCCTTTTGTTCTATTTTTATTGAATCTAAAAGACAGTTATCTAGCACTTACTCCGTGCCAGACATGGCTCCAGGAGTGTTACAAAAATTATCTCTATTTAATCCTTTCAACAAAAATTCCTGGGGCAGACACTAATATTATCTAAGATATAGAGAGATTAAGTACATATGTAAGCTACGTATGCTTAAACATGCATAGCTAGAAAGTCGTGGAATCAGGTTTGAGCACAGGCCTTTAACTTCAAGGTCTTGTCACTTAACCATTGCACTCCGCCCTCCCATCCAAATCTAGTATGGTGGCTGAGTGGCAGAGGCAGAAGGTGTGGTCAGAACTGGGGATTTACGCAACTCATTTCATTTTTTCTTTTTCCCTTTTTTCAAGCCATTTTATGACACTACCAAAATTTGCCTTCACATCTACATCAAGCCTGAAGCTAATTAAAGAATGAAGATTATTAATAGTATGTCTGTCAGATTTTTCTTGAGTACTTTTGGCCATTTCTTCTTTTATGAGGTGAAAAAAAATTCCCTCTCTGGAGACTTCCGAGAACGTCACTTTTTAAATTAACCAACTCTCCTAAGTTAAATTTCAAGAAATGTTACTCACCTTTTCTAACAACATTGCAACATGAAAGCAAAACTATAATACTTGGAATCTGAATTTAAGCAAAATACATTTTTCAGATTATTTCTTTTGGAAAAAAAATACACATACTACACAGAGATGTTTACTTATTGCC